>NC_139353.1:110924074-111524074 GCF_055883805.1 Amblyomma maculatum | reverse complement strand
CCTCTCTCCCTGGCGAATGTTTTGTGCCGTTCAAGCCCTAAACTCTATCACGAACACAAGTGCAATAAATAGGCATCTTTCAGCTGTCTCTTGCAAGCACTCACCTTCTTGAAATGCGCTGACGGCATAAACACTCAGCACCATTGCAGCGACCAACGCCGTCCCATTAAAGCCGACAAATCCTTTGATGGACATGTTTCCTTGCTACGTCAGAACGCCTGTTCGGTCGCTCCTCAGCAGCAAAAACTATGAAGCGAGCTTTGGGATTGCCACAAAATTTACACGCAGTCCTTTAGCAGTTCGTGACACACGAATTGCACCGCCGTTATCAGTGCTCCAGACTTGTTTCGGACACCGCCCTCATCCGCCCAGACCACCAGCGATATCAGCCCATGAGCGGTTTTATGAAGCACAAAACATAACAGACCATCCGGGAAACCATAGTGCAAAAACAGACTCCACTGCGCTGCGACTTGGTGATATGGATAGAGAAATACGTTCCCGGCAAGGCATTGCAACAAATTAACATTCTTGATATCCACGAAAGCATGGGCATAGCTTCAAAACGTAAAATTTACAAATCACAATTTCACTTTCAGCATGAGTAAGGGTCCTTCATAACGTTATGAAGGTAGAGGACATATGAAAACAAACCTTTAAAATGCAATTAGCTTGCGTAATGGCTCCGCATCCGGCATGCTAAATTTTGTGTCAGTCTCCTAATTTCCGGGCTCCTGTGTAGATACTTTTGCCACAACCATGCATACACCAACCTTTACTGGAATTGCGGAATCCATTCGAATGCTTTCTATGAATTAATATTACCTAGTACTTTACGGCAAGAACAAAATTTATTTGGCATTATCGCTCCATGTAGTGAGCCGTCAAATCATCCTTCTGTAAGAGTCACACAAAAGCATAGCTCTTAGGTTAAGGGATTTCCAATACTCCTGATGCTTTCAGGGTTATCATCAAGATGAGAGATCAGCAAGTAGGAGCTATGCAACGACAGTCAAAGACGAGTAAAGCAAACCCTGAGCATATACTACACATTGAACAATTTGTAACAGCAGAGGTGCAGAAAAAGTTATTTATCATCTTATCATCCTACACCCACCCAAACATCCTTCTTGCCTCTTTGACCCGGGTCTTCGATATGACATAGATGGATAGGTCCTCCCAGATGGAATTGAACGGCGGCGCAACACGGAAACGGACACAGACAAGAAGGGGACACCACATGCGCACACTACCAACTATTTATTAAACGGAAAGGTGGCATATTTATACGTCCATCTCAAGCATCACACTCATCGCCACAGTCCGCTCCAAACCCAACACGTGAACGCCGAGCAGCACCAACAGGAAATCAGACAAGATATTTCTAACCTCAGTAGATAAACTATCGAAAACGGGAGAAAAAAAAAACACATTTTTTTCTTTTTAAAAAAACGGAAGGCAGGCCATATCTCATAGCAAATGCAGTGTGGACCGAAAACAGCAGAGTAAGACATTAGAAGCGACCAGCCCGAACCCTAACAAATAAAAATTAAAACGATAAAACAATCGTAGCAAAAGTAGTCACAACCCTAAGCCAACAACAAAAAAGATGATCGTAGCAAAAGCAGAGTCAAAACAAATGAAGCAAAAGCAGTAAAAGAAACTAGGCCAACAACAACAAAAGACGATCATAGGAAAGGCCGAGTCAAACAAAGGAAGCAAAAGCAGTCAAAAACCTAAACCAACACCAACATTTGTAGCTCAAGGAGAGTCAAAGAAATGAAGCAAAAGCAGTCAAACACAATCGTATACCAAAGGCATAGTTAAAAAAGGGGAAGCAAAAACAGTCAGGAACCTAAAAGCAACTAAAAACGATCGTAGCAAAAGCAGAGTCAAAACAAAAGAAAACAACAGCGGTCAAACCTAAAACAACAGCAAAAAAAAAAAAAAAACAACGCACTGGTAGCAAATGCAGAATCAAACGAGCGACGAAATTAACACCCCGCCTAACTAAACATCACAAGGCCGTCAAAAATTCCGGGCTTAAAGTCGCACAGTGCATGCCGTCACAAAAAATTATCAAGGAATGAAACTTCATTTCTACGGAGAGATACAGACGAGTCGCTAACACAAATGCTACCCTTCTTTTTGATCATGAAGGCTTCAAGAATTTCCCGTGCCACCTGATCGCGACTCCTGCCCAGAATCCTTATACCGTTAAGCATTGGCTCACAGTTGCAATCTTTGCAATGGGTAGACAAATTTAACCCGCCTCCGTTTTCTAACGATTTCTCATGCTCCCGTGCTCTGTCGTTAATACAGCGACCCGTCTGGCCTATATAGACCCCTCCACAAGTCAGTGGGATTTCGTAGACCAACACTGACGTTTGGGGGGGGTCTATATAGGCCAGACGGGTCGCTGTATTAACGACAGAGCACGGGAGCATGAGAAATCGTTATAAAACGGAGGCGGGTTAAATTTGTCTACCCATTGCAAAGATTGCAACTGTGAGTCAATGCTTAACGGTATAAGGATTCTGGGCAGGAGTCGCGATCAGGTGGCACGGGAAATTCTTGAAGCCTTCATGATCAAAAAGAAGGGTAGCATTTGTGTTAGCGACTCGTCTGTATCCCTCCGTAGAAACGAAGTTTCATTCCTTGATAATTTTTTGTGACGGCATGCACTGTGCGACTTTAAGCCCGGAATTTTTAACGGCCTTGTGATGTTTAGTTAGGCGGGGTGTTAATTTCGTCGCTCGTTTGATTCTGCATTTGATACCAGTGCGTTTTTTTCTTTTTTTTTGCTGTTGTTTTAGGTTTGACCGCTGTTGTTTTCTTTTGTTTTGACTCTGCTTTTGCTACGATCGTTTTTAGTTGCTTTTAGGTTCCTGACTGTTTTTGCTTCCCCTTTTTTGACTGTGCCTTCTGTACAGGAAACAGATCGATTATATTATTTGCCGGCAGAGATGGAGAAGCGCTATACAAGCAGTAAAAACAAGGCCTGGGGCCGATTGTGGCACCGATCATCAGCTTCTTTTTGCCAAGATTAAGCTTCTATTGAGGAAAACGCAGAAAACTAGAAGGCCTTTCAGGTATAATCTGGATCAAGTTCCATTAGAATATGCTGTGCAACTGAGGAATCGATTTCAAGAATTAGATCTAGAAGACAAAGAGCCCGAAGAGATGTGGACTGATGTTCGTGATATAATACAAGAAGTTGCTACTAAAGTAGTTCAAAGCAAAAGAAATGCAAGAAAGTAAATTGTTATCTGAAGAGGCTTTGCAAATAGCTGAGGAAAGGAGGATGGCAAAAGTTATGGGGGAAAGAGAAAGATACAAGGTTCTCAATGCAGATTTTCAGAAAATAGCAAGGAGAGATAAGAATGCCTTCCTGAACATGCAGTGCCAAGCAGTTGAGGACAACAGCCAATTAAGGAACACAAGAGCTCTGTATAAGACAATCAAAGATATGGAAGGCAGCTTCTGTGCTAAGCTGGGCGTGATAAAGGACAAACGAGGCAAGGACCTCACTGAAGCCGCAGAGATAAAGAAGAGATGGCAGGAATACATAGAAGAACTGTACAAGAAGGACCCGAATGTGCAAACCCAACATAAGACGGTTGTGATCACTGATCTCGAGCCGGGCATCCTGAAGAGTGAAGTTGAATGGGCCTTAGCCAGCCTTGCTAAGAACAAAGCTAGCGGAATTGATGGCATCCCAGCTGAGTTGCTTCAAAACCTCAACCATGACGCTGTTAACATTCTGCATACAATAGGTCAGAAGATTTGGACAACCCTCCAGTGGCCACAGGATTGAAGGAGGTCAGTTTACATCCCCATTCCAAAGAAAGGCAGTGCCAAAGATTGTTCCAACTACCGCACGATCGCGCTTATTTCGCATGCTAGCAAGGTGATGTTGAAAATCCTCCAAGGCAGGCTGCAGCAGTATGTGGATCGGGAGCTTCCGGACGTGCAAGCTGGGTTTCGCAAGGGCAGATGAACTAGAGACCAAGTTGCCAACCTTCGTTGGATCACGGAAAAAGCAAGAGAGTTCCAGAAACCCATCTACTCCTGCTTTATTGATTATGCGAAAGCGTTTGACTGCGTAGATCACAGCAGATTGTGGCAAGCTCTCCAAGAGATGGGAGTTCCAATTCACCTCATCTGTCTCCTCAGGAACCTGTATGAAGGGCAACAGGCCACAGTCAGACCTGGGCAAGGTCTTACTGATTGGTTTCCGATTGAGAAAGGAGTGAGGCAAGGCTGCCTACTGTCGCCCTGCCTATTTAACCTATATGCAGAGTGCATCGTGAGGAAGGCCGGTCTGGACGAGTCTTCAGCTGGAGTGAAGATTTTTGGAAAACGTATCAACAACCTTAGATATGCGGATGATACCACTTTAATGGCAGAATGTGAAGCGGAACTCAAGAGACTTCTGATGCGCGTACAAGAAGAGAGTGAGAAGTTTGGGCTTAAACTGAACATTAAAAAGACAAAGATCATGGCGTCTTGCCCTATCAAGTCCTGGAGCATCAAGGGACAAGAAGTTGAAGTTGTGACAGATTTTCTATTCTTGGGCTCCAAGATTACCTCGGAAGGAGACTGCAGCCATGAAATTAGGAGACGCCTGCTTCTGGGAAAGAGAGCAACGGTTAGCCTTGACCGCCTAGTAAAGAGCAGAGACATTAGTCTGCCAACCAAGATCCGTATAACTCGTGCTATGGTCTTTCCAGTTGTGATGTATGGATGCGAGAGTTGGACTGTGAAAAAGGCTGACCGCCGAAGAATTGACGCATTTGAATTGTGGTGCTGGCGAAGACTCTTGAGAGTTCCTTGGACTGCCAGAAGATCAAATCAGTCAATATTGGCGACCATAAACCCTGACTGCTCATTGGAGGGTCAAGTTCTAAAGTTAAAGCTCAGCTACTTTGGTCATCTGATGAGAAGAGAGGAGTCGCTGGAGAAAGATTTGATGTTGGGAAAGGGTGAGGGTCGCCGGAGAAGGGGTAGGCAACGAACGCGATGGTTAGATGGCATCCTCGAGGCACTGCAGATGAAGTTATGTGATGTTAGGAAGATAGTGAGAGACCGGAGAGCGTGGCGTCACATGGTCCATAGGGTCACGAAGAGTCGGACACGACTGAACGACTGAACTGAACTGAACTTGGTATACGATTGTGTTTGACTGCTTTTGCTTTATTTCTTTGACTCTCCATGAGCTACAAATGTTGGTGTTGGTTTAGGTTTTTGACTGTTTTTGCTTCCTTTGTTTGACTCGGCCTTTGCAATGATCGTCTTTTGTTGTTGTTGTGATCGTCTTTTGTTGTTGTTGGCCTAGTTTCTTTTACTGCTTTTGCTTCATTTGTTTTGACTCTGCTTTTGCTACGATCATCTTTTTTGTTGTTGGCTTAGGGTTCTGACTGCTTTTGCTTAACTGTTTTGACTCTGCTTTTGCTACGATTGTTTTATCGTTTTAATTTTTATTTGTTAGGGTTCGGGCTGGTCGCTTCTAATGTCTTACTCTGCTGTTTTCGGTCCACACTGCATTTGCTATGAGATATGGCCTGCCTTCCGTTTTTTAAAAAAAGAAAAAAAATATGTTGTTGTTTTTTTTTGTTTTTTTTTTCTCCCGTTTTCGATAGTTTATCTACTGAGGTTAGAAATATCTTGTCTGATTTCCTGTTGGTGCTGCTCGGCGTTCACGTGGTGGGTTTGGAGCGGACTGTGGCGATGAGTGTGATGCTTGAGATGGACGTATGAATATGCCACCTTTCCGTTTAATAAATAGTTGGTAGAGTTTCAAAGTACGCCTATTCGTAGACATCAGTAAGCGAAAGAATTAAAAACTGCGAATTTATTGTATTTGTAGGAAAGTACAGAATTCTGATTCTATTAATTTACTACTCCCATCCGTGGCTCCTTCCGCGTGGGCGCCTTGGGGCTGTGTTTCAACTTCAAATTAGGAGAAACCAGGTGTCAGCTATGTAGTCACTCAGCCACCGCGCGCCGCTGCCATATCCATAATAGCCGTGCGCTAGGCTATCCTTAGTCACGTACCGTGACGTCTCTTAATTGCAGCTACGCTGGAGCCGTGGCGCTCGCTCTGTCTGATAGTCAATGCTGCCTCTTAGCCGGTGCCGAAGAATCGCCACAGCTCTCGACCATTTAACGGCAGCAGTCGACATGCATGATACCGGTGACACACCACTTAAACCGTCTGCGTCTCAGAGGTTGAGAAGATGACAGGCCAAATCCGATCATCCACTGAGCTGGCAGAGAGGCCTCCGCAAGAAAAGAAGAAAAGCCGGTCGAGCGAAGCGTGCCGCCGCTTTCACTTTAGTTACTCAGGCTTAGCAGAGTTACACAATCTCTTGAAGTTTTTTTTTCTTAATTTAGGCAGAATGTGGCCCTTCATTGGGTGCAACAAAGTTTTAGTCCCCTTTAGGAGAATATATTCATGCTGAAGTATTTTATTGGCGATTAGAGTTCGGTGTTACATTTATGGCCCAGCTACGGATGGCTCCAGGAGCGCACGACCAGATGTAATTATTTTCAGTCGTCCTGTTTTAGCCTCAGTTCCTGACCGGTCGTTGTCATCCACACATTAATTTCATATTATTGTAATGACATTATCGGCTGGCATATAGAAAACAGCGGTCCAAATACGAGTGCGGACATATATACGATGTATTCATCTGTAAACGGTAGCGTAGCACTGCATGTATGCTAGAGCATGTGGTAGAGCTAAGATGGCAAGACTGATTGCGAACTGGACTTTATGCTAGACATTTATGGTGGCACCGTGCAACATGTCGAAGTGCCCGAGATGTGAGGTATTGTGAATATAGAATGCTCCGGCCCGGTATTAGCCGAATCATAAAGAAGAAACGGAAGCAAGTAGCGAAGAAAAAAAAAAACGCTAAAAATTAGCGATAGCTGAGAAAGTACAAGGGTCTCGCCGCAAAACAATTTTTAACCTAAACCTCACCAGCACAACAAACGTATAGCTCCCGAAGACCTGCTTTTAAAATATATACTTTATGTGCGTACATCTTCCGCGGAAAATCTGATTGTTTAGCTGAGTTATAATTACTCCTGTGGCCTGACGTGAAGCATCAGTATTTTCCTTTTTCCTGGATGTCCATGCCCTCCATAAGCAAGTTCTTTCTCCTGCCACAAGCTTGGTACGACTGTGATTTGAAAATGCTATAAGTTGTCCCCGTCAACAGTGATCAGAGCGCGCAACTCACATGCACTGTTCTTCGGGGCGGGTGCCTTTCATAGGGGTGCTCCTAGCTGCAATTACCATTTAAGGCTTTTTATTCTAGAGCTAATTTACTATAATATTAATCAGCTACATTCGAGAGGCATTTAGCCAGAAAACAGGGTAGAGGAGCCCTCGCCGATGATACACGGTGGGAGCGCGGCTACTTCAGTGCCGGTGTAGCGGTCAGTAGCTCCAAGCGGGTTGCTTTCCCTCGCCATGCACGAGGCGCGCGATGGTAGACAATGTTTAAATGTTTAAGGTATCACAAGGGGAGGCGAACGGCTGGCGCGACTCCCTCGAACGGCGTGGGTCCGACCAGAAGCAGTTGAAGACCGCTTCGGTTCTAATTGGTCTTCTCTCTCTGCCCTTTCTCAGCACCTGCGCAGCGTCGGTTTTTTTTTTTTTCTGCTCCACAAGAACACGGGGTTTTCCCGAAAACGCCCTCTCTGGCGGAGGAAAAAACTGCTCTACCAACGTCGACGCCGTCGAAAATGCCAGAAAAACTTTGGATGCAGGCTGTGCTTAAGGCATCCTGAAAATCACCTGTTCAGTTTGCGCGGGCGCAGTTAATAATTCTGAAATAGATCAGTATTATAGCGCACACTTTACGCGCCGGTTCCTTCGCCCTACAATTTAAGCGATCGTTTGTCGCAAGATATCCGGGCAAAACATTTGTCTGCAGAGTAATTACGTAGTCTAACTGTTAGCCAAGTGTGAATAAGGATTTAGAGGCTAATCGTTCTTCTGAAGCGAATAACATAGCGGGCCGGCAATTTATTAAAAGAAACCAACATTAAAGGAAGAAGCTCCAATTTCCGTGATGGGAAGCCTACTTATGTTGTGCCTCTTGGCAGCCGAGATAACTTTCTAATAGACCAGCAATAATCATTTATCCCTGTTTTTCTTGACACGAAATTGCAGTGGAATAATATAGTTTATTCGCATAGGGTAAAAATACAGGGTAATGAGAAAATGAAAAACGACTTTATAATACGTCCGGTGCAGCCATATTGCCAAACAGTCTGGGTTTTTTTACACATTTAATTTTGGTATTTAAATATTTGACCTCTTTGTAAAAGTAGCATCCCTGCTTTAGAGCTCAAACCGCATGTCAAAAGTTGCCGCGATTGTACAATATCTTTTATTGCGTTAGTTGGTTATATTCCACGCTTGGTTTGATCCCATCAGGACTTCTTCCTGTCGCCCTTCTTGTTCTTGTGCTTCGTCGTTGTGTGCTGAGTCCAGCTAGCATGGGATTGTTAGCTACAGAAATATAACACGAATACTGCCGCTGCTGCTTACTCAGCTTACTCCATCAGGAGTCACACCGCAATTGTGCACGGAAAAAGCTAGTTGATATGGGGCAATTTATACTGCTAATTTTTATTTCATGTTCACGTGAAACGTGCGAACAACATACAGGATTGGAAATGTACGGTTATAACAAGTCGGCAAAATTAAAAATGGGCTGTGGAATAAATGTTGATCTAATGCCCATAACTCACCTCTCAAGAGCATGGCTTTACTACGCTTTAATCTCCTGCCTTGTTCGTTCCCTTACAACGCCGTTCAGGCGCCCACCCAGAAATGTGACAGGTACTGTGCCTTTTCTTCATGTGGTAGGCGTTGTTGCTGTGCGGTATATTTCTCAAGGTGAAGGTTCAGAATAACTCGATTTTGAAGAATACTTGCAGTATAGAGCTAGCACAGAAGTTACAGATGCCCGACCAGTGTGCATCTGCCAGTTATTTTTAGAATGACGTTTCAGAAAAGACCACGGCGGCTCCTCTCACTGGGAGTTTGCGATTCAGACAGCCGCCGCTGAGCGATGTCTCTCTGTAGCCCCTGCACAACTAATTCAAGAGCTTCGATTGACTTTGTCTGCTGATGGACGATCTTGGCGTTTTCTATGCGCTCTTTTTTGTCAGCCTCTTCCATCGCTTCGACCTTCTCGAGGAGTGAGTAGAGGGTCTGCAGTGCCTTCGCCTGGAGATTTCTTAACTCGGATATCTCAGCCGAACAGTTACCAGGCGCCTCAGGATCGCTTGCGGTGGTGTTGGTACTACGAGGCTTGGGTGCTCGTTGATACATTCTGGAAAAAGACGCATGGAAGTTAAAAACCCTCATTACAGTTATATGTTGCTCTTAAGTTTAGATACATTTCTATTTAAACATTGCATCCATTTGTAGAGGACAGGGAGGACGATGCGACTGGCAGTTTAGATAATCAGATAAATTCAGATATTAATTAGGCGCTTAAAAACGACTCTCCACTGCAACCTGTCAAGGGCTTGCATATTACGTCGAGGTACATGACAGCGGAAATATTTGCCGAAAGACGGTATCTTCATTTAGGTATTCCAAACCAGAACATGTTTTGAAGACACTTGATTTCTTAGAATTCTTATTCTTTTTTAAAACACCTAATTTCCAAGCAGGTTGCACACTCATTATAAACAGTATTTAAAATAGGTGAACAGATTACATTTAGACAAGATAATAATTTTTTGACGTCTCTTTATTAAGCTTAAATAATGGGTATTCCTTTTGCATGACGTAGACACAGTTTGACGTATTAACTCTCAGAAATGCCGATATTCTCCTGCCTGGACTGCTTGTGCAAGATTCACTATTCAGCCTCCATAAACACAAACATCTGCGCAAAAACAGGTAAAGTTCAGTATTAGTGCTAAAACGTACTTATGTTCTTGACCTTTTCTTTAATGCATGAACCTAAATGCAATAGGCAGAAGGTGATTACCAAACGACCACCCCCTTTTGTAAGCTTGTAGTCGAAATTCCATCCAAGCAAGCGTGCAACTTGCTGTTTTAAATGAGAACTATGAACATGAGTGACGATTTTCCTGATCATCCTGCAGTTTCTTTTATGCAGAACCGATAAATCGTCGATGTAGAGAATCTAAATTGTGCAGTAGTGTTGCTAAGAAGATCGGCACTTGCGCGAGAGAAGCCCTCATGCTAAACCAGCCATTAAAATCATCGTTCACCCTGTCGCCATATTGCGCCGTCTTCTTGCTTGTCCCCAGGTAACATTTTGGTTGGAGATGCGGCGTACGTCATACACATCTTTGTCTTGGATTATCGACACCACTCGTACGCCGGGATCATTTACCAAGATCCCTGGAATTTATTCACGCAGCTTCTCCCCAGCCCTTCCTGGCCATATCCGGCCAGCCGCGACTACCGCCGCCCCGCCTGTAGCCCGGATCTCAAGACAAGGAGCAGAGACGAAGCGACCAGATACGAGATCATAAAACGACCCCAAGGACACGAAGGAACCAAAAGACACGAACACGCAACCCCCGCCAGGCTTACCGTTCCAGAGAGTTGCACGCGAATGTTCTCTTGCCGTTAATCAATATAAAAAGTCTGCGGTGAGCAATACCCGTGAGTTAAACTGCGAAGTAGAGATCCAAATTCTTTCATATTTGTTTCTATGCCACGGGAAACCGGTTATTTTCCCCAACACGCTTCTCCCTGCTTAAAACTCGCGAGGAACTAAGAAA
This sequence comes from Amblyomma maculatum, assembly GCF_055883805.1. Taxonomy (NCBI): domain Eukaryota; kingdom Metazoa; phylum Arthropoda; class Arachnida; order Ixodida; family Ixodidae; genus Amblyomma; species Amblyomma maculatum. The sequence continues at coordinate 111,513,280 of NC_139353.1, read as the reverse complement.
TCAGCGCCAGCATCATGCAAAGAATATTCTGGATGGACCAGGAGAAGCCACGAACCCGGATATTGAATGCAACAATCATATGAACTGTCCGAAGGTTCGACGCTTTGATATACTTCTATGCGGTATCGTGTTGACATTGTATTGAAATCCGGTTGCGCTCTCTGGGCACTAAAATGCTGTATAAGAAAATTCGAGCACCCTTAAGCTTCGCTTTTAGGAGTTAAACGCAAAAGCGTTTAAACCCAAATGTTTGAAGAAGATGGACTGATTTATAACGCTTTCAATCGGATGGCGGCTCGCGGCATCTGTGGCAGCATTGTCGCATAATCGAAGGAACTTTGCAGTGTGCCGTACCGCAGGCGAGAAAACAGGTGAACAAAGCGGAATTGTTGTTTGCTACTCGCTTAACTATTATTTCCGTAATTATTTTCTTTTTTATGACGCACCTAAACATTAGCTTAAATTCATAAGGTAATGCAAAGATTGGGCCTACCTTTATTCGCAAAGAACCATTTCCGCACTGTGGCGGAGTGATTGCGTTCTCGCCTCGAACTGCGTAAAAACCGCTTTCGACTCTGCGGGTTCCCGAAACATATTGTTTATTGTTTCAATACATCTGATTTTCGCGTTCCAACCAAATGCCGAAACCTCGTTTTCTGCTACACGGAGCCGAAAAAGCTGTCGCGTTATAACATACGTTAGTGATGTAGGGTTTAAGAGCGGTCACATAAGACATCCTGATTACATTCGGTGCCGCAATTTTATATGACGCTTGGCAAAGAGTTCGAACTTCGCAGTCGGCCCCAGCGTGTGTTCGAGGTCGCCGAGTAATGCTCAAAACTAACAACCGTGCTTAAATCATATCAACCTCTTGGTTTCACTGCAACGCTGACTTTTCCTATAAGTTGCTTATTCTTTCCACGAAGCGAGTCTCGTAAAAAGTGGGCATCTAGCTCTCAGGGTCGTATAAAAATACAAGCTTAAGGAATACTTAATGCAGTGAACTACTTAAATCAGGCTGCTAGTATTTTGTTTCCTTTATAAAACAATCGACACTATAGGTAAAATATATCGCTAATATGTGCCGAAATATATATGCTAATCTTGCCCAGACGTAAAAAGATGGGCCCCTTCACTCCTCGATCAACCATGGGTAAGTGAGTACCTTTCGCAGTCGTGTATCAACTCTCCAGTGGTCATAATTCGGGTAACCGCTGTTCTTCTCGTCTCCAGAGGCAGTGTACAAGACGCATTCCATGCCCTGTCGTAGCAGGCCTTCTGCGTCGGACTGTACCTGAAAAGATACCAAGTATGATTATTTCACTTGAAGCTGCAAACAGAGCTCGTGATATGATAATCTCTAATATTCTTGCTAAATTGTCCTTGTGTTGAGTTGCCAATCTTACTAGCACATTTGATGCGCAGTGGCGAACTTTGCCTAATATTTGGCAAAGACCCATTCGAGGTGTGTACTCCTTAAACATGGCGAAAGGGTGGTAATATGCAAAATTTTGCGGAGCGTTTGTTACCAGAAAAGCAAGGAGCGCAGCATTCTAGCGCGTAAGACGAGCTCGTGCTAGTTTTTGCTCTTGCTTCTAGATAGATTAGGGTATGAAATTAAACAAAACGAAATGAACCGACAGTTAAACAGAGTGCTCGAAACGTTATAATTAAACAGCCTAAGCAAGCGCGTTTCCAAAAATGTTGCTATTGGCCAAAATTATCCACAAAATCATAATTTCTTGCACCTATTAAGACACAATGGACGGAAATATCACATATGAGTATGACAGACGCTAGCCTTGTCCAAAAAAGGTCATAAAGAAGTTCTGCCTTCTCTTACTCATTGTTTTTTTGTGTGAGGACGGCTTCCTTGGAAATTGCTATTTGGAGGAGGAAAGTACGGAAGTAACCCTTTATTTTCTTTACCCTTTACCTATGTTTATATGGTCAGTCGGGTCATAAGAGAACGACACTGCGCTGAAAATATTGTTACGAGCGAGGTTTTATGGTCCGAAAGAGAAGCGTCCGAAGCTTGAGACCGCTTCCTAGAGCCCCCAGCACGAGCCGACCGTTTGTCCTCTTCCTTTTTTCACAATCGTCCCTTTCTCGTCGTCGTCTTGACCTGGGCGTCACACTTCGCACTATGCAGCCGAAGCTCGCAGGGCGAGTCAAACGACGTCGCGTGATGAGAAAGGCTTCAGGCGAGCAACGTGTACGTCTTCGCTTTTCGCGGAACGACGGCCGCTGGTCGTGAGGCGTGCGATGCGGTAATTGAGCCCGCTGAGTTGGTCAAGGACGACAAAAGGTCCATCATAGTCGCACCGCAGCGTTTCGGACAAGCCCCGCTTCCTGACAGGCCACCACAGCAAGACCAACTCCCTAGGTTGGTGAAGGACGTGACGGTGGTGAGCCGTAGCATGCGTTTGAGCGATACTGAGATGCAAGAATACGAAGGCGAACAAGGCGGCGAGGTTCCTCGGCGAGGCAGAGTGTCTCCGCGATAGAGGAATCTTCATCAGGACCAGCAGGAAAAGGCAGGATGGAGTCCAGGGCGTATCGTGGGGAACGAGCGTAAAGCAAAAAGAATGGCCTGAAACCAGTAGTCTCATGGCGGGAGGTATTAAAAGCGCTAGAGATAAATGGTAGGACGCTGTCTAAGTTCTTGTGCGTGGAATCAATGTACATGGACAGCATGTTCATGATGGCAAGGTTCGTACGTTCAGTTAGGCATCGTCTGAGGATGGTAAGGCGATAAATGGCGAAAATGACAGGCGCACGAACGCAGCGACTGCTTTGCTCCACGACGTCGGCGTTGAACTAGCAACAATGGCCGCTAATAATTAACTCGCGGATGTACGTGTCGGCGGACTATTGCCATATCAGAAAACAGGGCACATTAGATGCGGGGGCCGGGGGTAGGGCTGCCGTCTCGCAATACCGAGTCAGGTAGACAACATAAACAATCCAATGACTTCCATTATCTGATAGCGGTAGGGGACCTCGGAGATCAACGCCCACTTGTTGAAATGGTACACGAGGTAGAGTCAAGGGGCGAAGGTGCCCAGCTGCATCGCTTGTTGGGCGTTTATATAGAGCGCTGACACTGAGTGCAGCTGGTGACGTACCTCTCATTCGTCGGTCGCATTTTCGGCCAATAGAACCGTTTCTAGGCCCGCAGTTTCAAGATGGATGGAGGTAGAATCATAGTGCATGGCCTGCAAAACAGAGGTGTACAGGCTCTTTGAAAGAGCTAAAAGGAAGAGGGGCCCCGTAGAAGAATAGTTTTTCTCCCATAGTAGGCCATCACGGACGCAAAAGTTGTGTCCATCTGATGGGTCTTGAGCTTTTGCAAAAGCAGACTGTAGGGCTAGATCTTTGCGCTGGTCTGTTTTTAAAGTCGTCCTGTTGAATATAGCTGGTCACACCGACGCGACGTAACTGTCGAAATTATCGGCAACAGGCTCCGTCCGTCGGGCAGGGCGTGAAAGACAATCTGCGTACGACCACTTTTGTACACGATTGTGAAATCATACTCTTGCAGCCGCAGGGCGCATCGCGCAATGCGGCTGCACGGGTCCCTGAGGGTAATTGACCAACAGAGCGCATGGTTGGCGGGGAAGACACTGAACCGGCGTCATTAAAGACAGCATTGAAAAGGCTGCGTAGCAAAACACAACGGCTAAGCATTCGTGCTCTGTGACGATGTAATTCCGTTCCGGCCTACTAAGTGATCGACTGGCGTAGGCAACAATGAGCTCCTTGCCTTCGCAAAGCTGCATAAGAGCTGCACCAATTCCAACACCACTCGTATCTGAACCTCGCTGATGAATCGAAGTGTCGGAGCACGGGAGGAGACGTGACAAGGAATTTTAGTTGGCGGAAGGCGGAGTCGCACTCAGATGTCCAGACGAAAGGCACATCTGTGTGAAGGAGGTTTGTCAGGGGGTGCGCGATGTCCGTAAAGCAATGAATAAAACGGTGAAAGTTTGAGCATAAGCCCAGGAAGCTACGCAGCTGATTGAGGGACTCGGGTGGCTATCAGGACGCGACCGCTTCAGTCTTGCCGGGATCAGGCCTTACATCATCTTTATCCACGAGGTGCCCGAAAATAAGCGCTTGGCGATCACCAAAGCAGCATTGCTTCGAGTTCATCACAAGGCCTGCTTTGCGCATAGTCTAGCACAAGATCTAATCGGCAGTTCTGTTCGCTGAACGTCTTCCAGAAAATTCCCACATCGTCTAGGTAGCACATGCAGACCTTCCATTTTAATCCGCGAAGTATAGAATTCACGAATCTCTCGAAGGTGGCTAGTGCATTACACTGGCCGAATGGCATCCCCTTAAATTCGTAAAGGCCATCGGGTATAATAACTGCAGTTTTCTCTATGACGGATGGATGCACTGGAACTTGCCAATAACCGAATCATATCTACGGAAGAAAAGTAGAACGCTGAAGAAAGGCAGTCGATGGCATCGTTTTACGAGGAAAAGGATATATGTCTTTCAGAGTGATTTCATTCAGACGATTATAATTAGCGCCAAATGCCGTGTGCCGTCCTTCTTCCGGACAGGAATCACTGGTGCAGGGATTCCATCAAGTTTCAAGCCTTTGGGCAGAACAACAGACTCGGTGGCGCAATTCACATTCCAGTGCGAAGTGCGACCTTTGTCACAGAGCCTGCAGAATCAATACATTTTTCTTTGGGCAAGTGTCGTGCATTGGGTTTACACTTGCATCGAACCTGTCGACGGTGGTGTCGCGGCAGGAAACCCGTACGCACGCAGCAGACGAAGGGGACACAATAATATCTTCGGAAACATAAAACACAGTGACACCACTACACTAGCCTTCCATAAGAACTGAGTTAGCACGTTGGTCGACGCTAATCACACCAGTATGACAGTCGACGTTGGCACCACACATCTTCAAAAAGGCGATCCCAAGGATAACGTATTGCGTTGATCGTGCAAGCACCGCCATTTCCGCACTGAACACTTCATGACCCAAAGAGACTTCAACGCGGCGCACTTCAATAGCAGGCAACGGCTCGCCACTAACGCCATAAAACTGCACACTTTTGTTCCATCACTGAGAAAACATTTTCAGTCCAAGGCGACACTTGAAAGCACCATTCGTAACAGATACGGTGGCTTCAGTATCAACCAAAGCCATAACTGGCGCACAATCAACTAGCACAAGAACTTTGGTCCGCCTTCGGGGTATCCGGGGAACGTGTACGCCGCATCTCTCACCAAAGTGTTACGAGCAAAAATTTATTGCCCGTATGAGAAGCGTCGGTAGCTTGAGTCCGCTTGCTAGACACCCCAGCACGACCCGACCATTCGTCCTCTTCCCTTTTTCCCCATGGTCCCTTTCTCGTCGTCATCTCAATCTGGGCGCCGCTCGTTAAATGTGAGGTTGGCGTGGTATGCAAGATCCCTCTCGCATGTGCCAAACGGTACATCGAACAGACGGGACGCTGAACGTTTGTCGAGCACCGCCGGTCGCTCATTCTTTAACTGGCAGTGGTCACCTATAGTCGACAAGATATGCCGTTGCTCGCACAAGCCAGCATGTACGGCGTTTTTGTAAATGCCACAGGTGCTATGCAAGTTAAAGAGTCAAAAGAAATTTCAGTACTTTTCATGAAACAGAGCTTTATCAGCGGCCCTTCTGTGGCGCTACTGAGGAAAGCAAAAAGCAATACAATAAGGGAAACGTGTTCGATCAGCCAGGTAGGAGATGAGAAGGTGCGTCGATGGGGTAAAAGGGTGTGATGTGGTACTCATGCCCACTATAAGGATTTGATGTTTGACATCGTGGAATATTTTTGTGCCCTTGCGTTTCCTTTGTACATACAGATTTTTTAAAATAAACCTCAACACAAATCCACGGTTCGTGGTCTCTTCTGTATCTTCGTCCCCGTGTGTTTTTGTGCGCTGGAATCAGTTTTCACAATTTTATTCGAAACTAACTAGCCCAGCGTTTTACGCTTAGTCTTTGCTCCAGTTTGCTTTGATTATGAGCTCTGCAGCGTTGCACTTAGTGCATAATGAGCTTTATTTAGAGCAGTGCGTTTCCCTAACAAGAGTGCAAGTTAATGTACCGCTCTTCCGCTCTTGATTTGTTTGACTCGCCGTTTTAGTCTAGCGTTGTTACGTGACTGTGGTCCATAGTAAAGGAGCGATTCAGGTCGATTTCGTGATAACGCGACTCTTGGGGCTCATGAACGGTTCGTAAACAAGCCCAGCGGAACATCTAAAGCAAATGCTCTCCTTATTTCGACCGAAACACTCACCCGCTGGTACTTTGCTGCAGCGACGATATGACTTTACTTTCCCTAATGTTTATATTACACTGCACGGAAACATAGAGCCCCACTGTGTTTGCATTTTGTTTAGTTGCTACAGTTTCCACATTGTTACGTATATTTAAGTCATTCCCCTCTCTAATGCTTCGGCGATTGAGGGTATGGAAAATTAATAAAATATTTAAAATCGATAAGTTGTTACAAAGGGCTACCATAATACCGTGCCAACTGTATCCTGCCGAATACTTCCACTATTCCACCACTTCTGGTGCGCCAAAAACATTAAAAAAAAACAATTTTGGGTCTCTCAATCTTGACCTAGATAGTACTGCCCGTGTTATTCCAACTTCTGATAAATTAAAACGTAATATGTGCAACCTTTATAACAGACACAATGGGAACCTGAGCTCCAAGCAGGTTGCAGAACAAAGAATACATTAACACAACAATAACACCAGCACCGCTACAAAACCTGATAAACTGAAACCATTAAAACCGTTATCATAGTCTGCGGGGTTTTCTGTTTGCCTTTCACTTTCAAACCCATCAATACCACTGCTTATCCGCACTCCTCTCTATGTCATTCACTGTATTATGAGGTTAAGATTATTAGGTTTATTAAATAAGCTTATGATAGCCTGCTTTTCAGCCAGCCCTCTGAACGCTTTATGCTCGCTTATGAGATGCATAGGCTCATGCAGCAAGCGCTAAAGTCGTCGCCTGTGTTAGAGTTCGTGAAACTTTGTGGACGATGATGCTACCAGTAGCTGAGTGCCGCCCACGTGACATCACAGACCTATCACAATTACCGCAGATATCTTCGTAAACAACCTGGGCTCGATTGTTTGCGGTTGGAGGCGTGCTTATTGTATCAGGGGCTTCCAGTTGCTCTTAAGACTAGTTCGCAAACTGCTAAGCTGGAAAAAAAAATAAAGGAAATGAGGAAACTGCATATTTGAAAACAGCATTTAAGAATACTAAAACGGTACTTACGCACAGAAAAATTTCTCGAAGTTTCTGTCAAACTCATATTCACCGTGTTCTTCCACTATGCATTCGCCCATTTTACGCGGGTCCACGCAATATCTCACTTTGAGCGCATCTGAAAACAAGAATGTAAAAGAACGCCATTCTTTTCTTATTTACGAAACGGGCACCATATATGAGCTCAAGGAGAGTACTGGATAAAGTTAAAGCGTCGTTTAAGAGTACTCTGCATCCGCTCACTGTACTAGACTTCGTTATCTGAGAGTAGCAGAGGAAAAAGCCCTATCATGACTCACGCTGACGCTTGCATTGTAACGATTCACTTTAAATTTTGCTGCGCATATTTGCATACAAGGTTTCGCTTTAAACTTTTTAAACAAGAGTCTGCTATGTAATGAGTATGTGCATGGTAGGCGTTTCTCATAAGATGTGGCGCCCTTTCCAGAGAGGAAAACATTTGCTACCCAGAGACCTGGGTGCAAAGAGATGCGCAAGAACGTTGAAGGCGTATTCACTAGAGCGAGGCTGCAAATGCAAGCTAACTGCGACAAGTTCCCGATCACAACTTATCCTTGTGCCTTTGTTTAAAACACACTGCGCATGCTTTGTACAAACAGGCGGATCCTTTTAATCAGGGCAACTCGAGAAGACTTGTTTAGAGGATGGATAGACCTTAAGAGTATCCCCTTTGAAAAGGGGGGGTGCAAGTGTCCACCACAGCCATCGATGGCAGCGCCGCTCATTGGCTGGTAATTTCCACGTCAAAAATGTGCTTTTTTAGGCTATTCTTGGCGCGTTTGAACCATCGGTTCCAATGCAATAGTGCATTAATGAGCGTTTTGTACGTGGTGCACTACAGTAGTAGTTCCGCAGTTTAGCATAAACGTTTTTTCCACCTAAAATCGTTTTCTGTGAGCCTTCAGCCTTTTACGTAACAGAGGCGCTTAAAGTTCATAATGTCATTCCGTAACTTCAACGCATTAACTATCATCATTGTTTACTTAAACCTAAAGGCGCGTACTTGTCATAACGTTAGGGTAGAAAGCTATAACAAGTAGGTGGCGGTTTACCTAACCTAAACAGGTATTTCATTTAATTTATTTTTCCCTTCAAAGCCCGGGAGCACTACATAAGGCGAGCAAACATAAGTGGGAAGCAATATATATCTATGCACAAGCGAAATATGATGCTTGTTTAGTAGCATTTACTTTTTTTACGCTTTGCTTTGGGATGTGTTGCCATGATTAGCCATGTATTTAAAGGGTAGTTTAGGTTTTTAATATATATGAAGGGTACCTAATTAAAAGGGCAATCTTTTTCAGCGTTTGTTTTCTGTCTTCAATCGAAAGCTCCATTGCCGAAATAAAGAATACACGGCTTTAGAGCTCAGAAGCACTGCAGAACCATTTCTACATAGCAGTCTCGGTTTCTCAGCTGTAGACAGCGTCTGCAAGCACTGACTTTGTGGAGACGACACCCAATTAGTGTAGTAACTCTATGCAGCTCTACACAACATTTCGTCGCGTGCAGAACGTGTCATTGACTAAAATGTAATTTTTTTTTAACTCTCACTAAGACTGCCAAAATAGATTGAAATATAATCATATGAATAAATAAACTTGCGGAGATCTACTGCAGATACCAAACACTGATTTTGCTTATACGAGCGCTGCTGATGGCAGCACCACTACAAGTATGGCGCGGTCCTGGGAGTCTTTGGTTGAGCAGTTATCATTCTGAATACATTTTAAGAGACAATCAAGGACGATTAAATGATAACAATAGCTCTAATTTATTGAAAGAATAAACATAAACTGCCTTATCGCGATATAAACTCAAATACTTGTCTCATGACGCAGCGCAAACAGATGACGTGTTAGTAGCAGCTGAAACGCTGACTATGGCGCTACGATCTGCTAAAACCTGGGTTTCCTGATAAATTTTAAATATAAATTACTGGTCAAAACTGCGAGTTCTTCCACCGATACTGGCAATGCGTGGACTGATTTACTAGAATATGCCAATATTTGTATACTCGGCTCCGGCAGTAAACTGTCTATTGAACGTTCTTAGTGCAACTCTGTCACTGGAAATGAAGAATATGAAGATTATGACACTCGAATCACAGCACGAAAAGCTTGCTGTTTAGTACGTAAAGGGGTCTGCTTCGAAATATCGCACGGTGGACCAACATTTCGAATCTGTTGATTTTTCAAAAGACCACCCTGTAGGGCGAATGCTCAATCTGCAACCGAAGCACACGTATTTGCTTTATTAAAAAATTTCGAAATAAATGTAAACTACAAGCACTTGAAAACAACTGGCCGTTAGCTCAAATTAAATACAAATGTCTATCTAATCTGAGCCCAAATGACGTCACAATATATTTCCTTACTACATAGCTACCTTGTGTTTGCATTTGTCAAATGTTAAAGCCCATATGAATTCGGATTCTTTGGGTTTTGTCTTTTGTCTCATTATTCTTGTGGTTAAATGTATCACCCTTGCTTTGGATTTGTAATTGTGATCCTGACGTTTGTTGATAACTTGTTTATAAAGATTGTTTGAGCTTCTCGTTTGAACTAGTTGATGTGCGCTGTTTCCACACACACAAATATATATATATATATATATATATATATATATATATATATATATATATATATATATATATATATATATATATATATATATATATATATATATCACGAGGTAAGCGCGCACGAGCGAAAACAATGTTTTATTTCGGACGGTCTGGCCAGGCCCCGGCCTTCTTCAATGAATGCGAAAGGCAGGCTATGCTTGCATACATACATGCGCTACCCACGGACGTGTGGGAAGTACGTTTCCTGTAATAATAATACAGCAAATTGCGCGTACAGGCAGAGATCATGCATTGTCGAAGAGGTTACACCGTTTCGCTATGGCGCGTGTGGCGCACATGCTGTGCATTTTCGGCACAATATGCAGATACGCACAAATTGCACACACAATGACCACGCACATGAGCAAAATGTAATTATTAGCACGCATTCCGTATATTAAGATATGACCCACAAACATGTCAAAAGTTATGTAGTCATCTACCACACTGAACAAATATGCAGAATGCACGTGCCGTAGTAGGTAGCACAACGCGCAGAAATAGACATTTTTTTTACAGTCTAACATGAAAGCTCAAGTCACGTATCCAAGGGCACTGTTTTGAATTAAATGTGAAAACATGTAATGACGTGAGCCTTCTTATGCATTTTGCTGGATCCTGGAAAACTTTATGAGATATATATATATATCAATTCCTTTCGAACAAACTTCGCTTTTATAAAACCGCACACATTGCTTCATTTTCATCGAGACACCCTCCACGTCAATTTCCTTTCGTTTGTGAATTCTTGCCAAGTGTATGGTTTAGTTACGTTGCAACTTCAAAGAAAATCTTTTTAAGCACGGGATTATGTTTTGCTGCGTAAGAAGAATTTATTTTGTTTCAGAAAAAAAGGAATACCACGCATATGGATCTCAGCATGCATTTTTGCCGCCGTAGTATATTACAGTTATAAACACCTCGGCTCATGTCGCAACGCTGTAAAACAAAAATTGTTAGCCTTTCTGAAAAAGTCATAAAGTTAGAAACCTACTTAACAGTACGAAATGCCCATCCTGAATTTGCGCATTTATTTTTATGCGATTTGTTGCTCGCGAAGCATGTCTGCTGGCTTTGTTGCGCAGGCAAATATGCTCGAAAAGTGAAGGCGAAGCAGTTATTTTTAAAGACGCTGTATTTGATACTTTGTGTGGTTTACCGTCGCATAGCGACTCAGGTTATGGAGTAGCCGTAGTGAAGGGATCCAAAAATTTCGCCCTCTTGCGGTCCTCTAACGTGCACTGACATCGCACAGCACACGGGCGTTTTTCTTTTCGCCCACCGCAGCAGGGATTTGATCCCGATCCATGGGCACAGAAGTCGGGCACCCAAACCACTGCACCACCGCGGCGAGGTTAAATGCGCAATATTATTTCATCATTCACTTGTACGATTTCTTCACGTGAAAATACACGCTGCTGCTGGTCGGTATATTTGTAGAAAGTCTGGTCTAGGAGCACATTGTACAATAGAGAGTGAAAATTTGTTGGCCGCACTAATATGCGCCGACGCGTCCGCCAGAGCTCTTCGAAAATGGCTTGGCGGGGATTACCACGTGGAAAGAGTTTTTATCTAAGTTTATCTTCAACTGCATTCACCCTAAAATAATGTCTCGAAATCATTCCTGTCAATAAAGCGGTAGTCATGTAGCTTTCGTTTGGGATCCCTCGCTTGGAATTAGTCCTGTATCTTTATCCCTTTGCGGTTGTTTAAGTCACTATGCACATTGAGGATCGTTTTCCACTTACGGCTTGACAGCATACAACGGCAACTTAGCCCGTAGTCGAGACATGCGGCTAGAGCCACCTTATGCCCACTTTCTAAAAGGTAATGTCCCTGCGTACCTATTTAGGGCACGCCGCATTGAGCCACTCGTGTAAGGTGCCATTGTCACCAGCCTTAATTAATCTCCGTACCGCGTAACATGTAGCAGATAATATTTGTACCTTGTGGCCTGCCAATAAATTCAGGCCCCAATTGACGCGAACCGTGAAGGCGTCGAGGGCAGAGCTACGGATAAGATGATAGCCCCTTAATGAGCGTGTGCATATAGATCACAATAAGGAGGATCAATGAAATCCGTTGCAAACTTCTGTGTAACTGGTTGAGATTGCTTCTCATTGCAAAATCAGAATTGCTCGCCAGTAACGGTTGGTAAGAAACGACCTCTCCCTGTAGCTCCAGCTTGACTGATTGCTGGGTGGACTAGCTAATTAATTTTTCTGTTGAAAAAAAGACGCGGACATCAGCGAATCAGCGCCAGTAAGATGCTTTTACAAGCGCTTGCTGAATTGCGCCTGTCAGTGATGTTTGGACTGCGAAGACCTTTGCAAACGCCACGTGAAGGTAAAATATATCGGGTAGAGTAAGCGTCTTGCTAGTAAAAGGTATAATATGGGACTTGCACATCAAAGTGGAAAAGTCAGAGTCACTGTATTTGTGTGTAAAAAATGCCATGCCCTTAACAGAACCATTTGCCCCAATTGTGAATGCTGTGCTTGCCCATGCCACCGATAGAGGTTGGACCAGTTTTGTCATGAAGCTAAAATGCTTAAGCAACAGGTTGTGCCACATTCAACATGAGTGCAGAAAATGTATCGCCGACATTAGTCATCTGCGAATGTGCTGGTGCGGGGGCTGCACCGCGATTCTAACCGTCGATGATCTCATTTGCTACTGAAAATGCCCGGCCACCGTGAAGAAGCACCCAAGTCTGGGCTGCGCAGCAGGATCTTCATAATATTTGTTTGGACTCGGGTACATTGTAGCGGGCGCACCTAAGCACCCTGCACTACCAGGAACCAGACACGATTAACTCCACAAAAGTTTATCTGCAACAGCAGCCTTCAACGATCGCGTGTCTTCATTCAAAATACAACGCCACCACTGCTAGCCTTCTCACTGAAGAAGGTTTTCCAGGATAGTTGGTTCATTTGGATTAGACGCATTACTGCACGAATGGACAAGAACCGGATATATGGATACGGGTGCAGTTTGTTTCTATGTAACCTTTCGTATTTCATTCCAATGCAAAACTTTTTTGTCAATGCGTTTACTGTACACAGTATGATGCAAAAGTGCATACGCATGCTGACTGCCGCAGTTAAATGAAGCAAAATGACTAACACTGGAGTTCAGGCAGCCGTGCCGAGGCCAGTCTGCGAAAGCTAAACAATTGGAGGGGTTCAACGTTGCTCAACCAAATGGAGAGCGAAAACTTTGCTTGCAAGTTACCGAGCTTTGCATCGAACACAACCAATCATCCGTCAATTCTAGCCCACTATACTTCCGTTGAACACATCAATCTTCGCCAGCGTTCCAGGCAGAATTCACTTTTATGCATGCAATACCGGCCGCTGGTTTCTTGCTCCACTTGCGGCGGCACTCGCATGCGCTGTGCGGGAAATACACATCTGTCCGCGCCGGCGCATCCATCTGCTGGGATGTCGCTACCCTCCTCCTTTTCTCAGAATAACAGCTTGAGGGGTGAGTTGGTGCTGCATAGTTATGCTTGGGCGATGTAATGTTGTACTGGGATGATTGTGCTGCTAACCTTTATTGTTGGCTAGACATTTGCTTTGCAAAGAAGAGGTGTGCGAAGGAGATGTACTTGGATGTAGAAGAGGAAGTTGTGGCTTAGTGTTGAAGAGGAAGTGTGTGTTCAGTTTACTATTACAGTTGGTAGTGTGCGCCTCTGTTGTGCTTTCTATTCACGTCATTTTGTTCGTTGCGCCGCATTTGCGGCTACTCCTCTTTCTCCTCTGTAACGAGCGTCGCTAGCGACAAGACATGCGGCGCACTTGTGACAAAAGCCGACATTGAGGTGCATGTTTATTTTATTAGAAGCATTGCATAACAGCTGCTGCGCTTTTAGATCTCGCTGGCTGCCGAATATAAAGTTCATGGGCTCGAGTTGTAGCCGAGGCGCCCGCAATTGCTGCCGGCTGCACCAAAACTGAGGGATAATAAAAAGGTACGCGCCTAGTTCCACATTAAAATAATAGAGACTAGGTACATATTTGATGAGAAGTCACAACGTCAACCTGCTTCTAGAATTGAAACATTTGCAAAGCAACTTTTGGCTATTTTATTTTTTGGGAGCTGCTTCGGAGTTTTAAGAATATTTCTTCCTCTTTACTACTGCTCATTTGCAGAGTACTGATCTGGGGCTGGGATATAAATGTTTGATGAGAAAACTGCACATCCATGCCCCCAGCCAAGCTCGCTCGTTGGCGCTCAATCTGAACGGCGCTAAGTCTGCGCAGCGGTCTCGTTCGCCGCAATTATTTCCCGTTGTACGCAGTTTTTATTCAGAAAGCTATAGCCACTAAATACAGGTTAGAATAGACTCGACCCACATGCTTTAATACTGCACTGCATTTTGTGTGCATCAGTCACATCTGAGAGCTTGTGTAGAAGCGTCCGTGTTAATACAATGTGTAAAACGGTCGCATGCCTGGTATATTCTTTTGCTGATCATAATTGATGGCAAGTGACGCTCTTCTACTGAGGGTTGCTGTCCAGTTTATTTGTAAACAAGTTTTATCGTTGAAAAAGGCAACTAATGAAGCGCGCCGAAAATTTCAGTCAAGAAGGGAAATTTGTTTAGTTATTTTGGGTCATCGTACTCTTTGCCTTCACTGTCTCATACAAGCCGTCAATTCGTCTTAACATGTGTATATAGCCTAGCGGTGCCGTTTGCCCGTCGTGCTAATTACTACGGGCGCGCTTTTATTCACGGAGCGTGTTAAATGCACACTACAATCATGACATTCAGACCGCTGTCAGAAGACGTTTGTCCCTGGTTATATATCACTTCCCCGAAAGACACATGTCGGCTTCTGCACGCCTGATTGCCAAGAGCGAGTACGGTTATTACTCGCGCTCCGTTTATGGAGGGGACGTACATACACTAGGGTAGCTACGCAGTTGCTTGATGCCTTCAACCCCCATAAAATGTCACTCTTAACCGTGTATTCCTGAATAAGTTCTGTTCTGCGGCCAATGCAATGAACAGAAATGCATCGTTGTACCTATGACGATTCCTACGATGAACGTCTTGGATACATCCGCCTACGAAAACAGGTTATAGTATCTGTCCGAAGCACGTACCCGGCAAGAAAAAAAGTAATTTGAATATTCCTGCAGAAGCATCAAAACACGGACAACTGATTCTGAACGAATCATAAATGTTAAGAGGCACATTTGTCTCGTGGTAAGTAAACAATGGCAATTGGGGCACCGCGGGCACAATAACTTCCGCCACGCCCAGGCCCAGCACTCTTCAGAGTGCTGTTCACATCGAGCACGCAGAAAACCGGGCTATATGAAGGGATGAAGTTGCGAACCCCGTAGAATTCCTGCATGAAGACCAGGCTGCCGGCAAAGTTGTTTACCGTAATGTATCGGCCGCATCATCTACTATGGTAGCAAGCGAGCATACTACTTAGTGCGCTTGCTTCTTGCTTCTTTTTACAGCGGTATATTCAATGAACCACATATATTTATCCTTCTATAATGTTCTTATTTACACCATGTCCACATACATTCACATATATTACTTTTGGTGTCTTAGCAGGTATTCGCAGAGTAAGCAAACAGCCCTTGTGTATTTTTCTCTCTGCGGGTGTAATTTGCTGCTATTATGTATAGGAATAAAGCATGTATTTTTTCAAGACAGCTCAAAAAATAAAAAAAAAGCAATAATGATGTTTTCAAAAGAGCATTTCTGTGCACCTTTGTGTGACATGATGTGTATTCCTGTTTGTTTCTGTTTATACAACGCACCTTGTCTCTAGTTATATTCACTGTCGAATCCCGGCCTCGGCGGCCGCTTTTCAGTGGAGGCGAAGTCAGTGCACAATAAAGAACCCCAAGTGGTCGAAATTTCCGGAGTCCTCCACTACGGCGTCTCTCATAGCCTGAGTCGCTTTTGGACGCTCAACTCCACAACCTAAACCAAACTATATTTACTGTGCTCAGCAGAACACGCCATGAAAAATGCTGAAATACACGAACATTTCTATCCAAGCGATAAGCAAAGTCACTGAATATGCCCGTTGTCCAATGAGCACACTGATGGTGCTTATACAATACGAGCTGAGAAATCTTTTGTGGCATACGGCGCAAAAATACAGGAAAAAATAAAGTTAAACGTTGTCAATTGTTCTGCCGATATTCGGTGTTGTTCCATCAGCAGTGAATAATAAGCGTTCCCGAACTTCTGCCTTGGTTAAAAAACTTTCCAAGTGCGTCTTAAGTCTTACCTTGGTATGCTTCTCTATCACAGGCCAAAGCGCGAAGTGCTCGGTAGCCCTCCTCTCTTCGAGTGAAGTTGGCTTTCATTGAGTCGGGACAGCGGTCGAATCCCGCGTAGCATGACGATGTCTCGTTAAAGCCTCTGTAAAAATACAAATCATTGCTTAACGTCCACGAGCTAATAGAGCACTTCGAAGTTACAAAAAATCACTGCTGCCACCCTCTATCTCATATCAGCGAAAGACAACGACCTTGTAGAGTTATCTCTGATCTGTTAATTCATATAGAAATAAGAATCCCTTGGAAACCTTCTTATAAATAAACGGGATTCCTGATGCCGAATGCTACATGAAGAGTGCATACAACTCCGCTCCAATTTCTCTGGAATTTCTTTCTAAACCTCGTGTCGCCTCTGGATGCTCACATTATCCGACAGTCATGACACTTTTTTTATTGTCTTTAAGTGTAAACTTCCTGAACTCTGAACAAACTATTCTTCACCTATGTCAAAAGCGCTGACACGTTATTGTGTTTAAGTGTAAAATTCCTGAACTCTGAACAAACTATTCATCACCTATGTCAAAAGTGCTGACAAGTTCATTGATTTATTTAAGCTATTTCTTCACGGACGTAGCACGCTGCTTCTGGGTGATAGCACGAGCCGGGCTTCTGCACATCGCACTTTAGGGATGCCACATTATTGAACACGTGACACCTAAGCGTCTCCATCCATGCTCTCACAGGTTCAGGAATTGCGCAGCCGGTGTTCGCCATTGCTTCCAAGAAGCCGACGGGCGTAGAACGACACAAGCAATATGGCTGAATATTTAGATTTGCGAAACCAATGCTTAAGGGAAGGAGTGGGGAAGGGAGAATACGAACAATCATCCTGACAAGGTGGTGGAAAGCGGCAACCCACGAAGGCCTACACCGTCGTGCCTACAACATGTAGCACTGGAGGCGAATCATTCTTGTATTTTTTTACCTAGTCTATATTTGATCCTCGATGTGGTACCATTGCAATCATGTATCCTCTTTGTAGAGACGAAATGCTCGTGGTGTTATAATAAAGGGCCCATAAACAGCTATTTACTGAAAATGTAAAATAGGCACAAGCAATAGGGAGCCCATCGAGCGTCACCGCAACGCAACAAGTTTTAAGCTAGCTTTATCAGCACCGAAGATATGGGCGATCGTCCCGCTCGCGTAACTTAGGGAAGTCCAATGAGCGGGCGCGTCCAGTAAGCCCGATAGACGTCACATGGGAGGTTCGCGTGAGCTGCTCGCAGGGTTGTGTCACCCCAATCGCTCGCGAACAGTCGCCAGGAACACTTTTTAAAAATTATTTGTTAATTATGTGCTCCTCTCAAAGCTTTCAAATTTGACCAGAATGCTCATAATGATCCCCTGTATGGATTTCTTGCATTGTACTATTGCCGAAAGTGGCATCTCAGGAGCCCCTTTAAGTCCTCCTTGGTGCACATGTCGCACAGAAGTGTGGTTTCCGCTCTCAGCTGGAGTCATCAGATTGGTGAAAACATCGGAACTGTTAGTGGCGGTAGCCAAGTAACATCCGCTTTCGCTGTGTATACCAATCGGGTGATTCAATTGATGGTGAAGACAACACGGCTGAAAATGACGCAAACTAACAATGCGGGCCTTGATACCTAGTACAGTTGTGGTCACAATTTCGAAGGCATCATGGTGTGCTTTTTCGGTGTTTTAGCGAACAAGTCGCAGCCCCTCTCCCACCGCAGCTGAAATTTGTTGGAAGGTGAGAAGTGTTCCCACCAGTTAATGTAACAACCATCGTCTCATAGCGGACGCAAGTGGTAGATCTGGTGATCTGAAGATGTTTTTCCAACCCATGAAATACCTTATGTGAAGTCAAAAGAAATATGACAGCGATCCATCTAAGCACAAAATTCAAATTCTCATTTCTATGAGAAATGTGAAAACAACATTATAATAGTACACGCGATACGGAAAAGTGTGATTTTGGTGCTATCAAGAAATACTTGCGATGACTTTGTTCCTTCTCATAATGCTCATGTTAGCACATAGCGAACTAAATATTTACGCATAATGTACTACAATTAGCTAAGACGTTTTTACAAGCAATTTAGAATCCTTTATGTCGCACAGTAGGGTGGACGTTCTCTGCACCAAGAGCGAGCTCGCTATTTATGCAACGGCACAGATGGCATCTAAAGAGTTCTTTTCACGTTGAAGGTAATATGTCACCATCAACCAAAACACGAGTAATTATTTATTTTATATATTTCAAATACTGTCAACCCCGAAGGGGTTATTACAGGAGTGTTTCACAAGTGAAAACAACAGGATAAAAAATATCCACGCAAAAAGAAAATAGTCAACAATGTACATAAGAACGAACTGCCTTTTCAGCGAGCACAATAAATGTTTCAAACGCAAACTGAGCGGTAATTCGCAGTAGCAAAATCTTCCATTCGCGTGCTGACTGCGCAAGATAATACCAGAACGAGCAATGATTGCAAGAATGCTAATATAAAATACTTGGTTGAATCTGTTTTGTTTAATCATTATGAGAAAAGTTCGGGTGTTAATGTTAGGAACGTAAAATATTAGTAACTGGTACTGCCATACTTTGCATATACATATAACAGGTGCGGAATAACAATAATATTGGGCATAATAGCAGTGTGTAATAACTGCAAGAACAATGAACGTTTTGGTAAGTTCTCCATCCTTTTACGTAGGAAGGTTCATTTTCCCTTTCCTAATGACATGTTTTACGAACGTTTTGAAAAAGGCATGTCTTCACAAGAATTCGCTTCCCTGTTGCCTATGTCTAGATAAAATATACCGTTCGTGTTTAGGGCTGGAAACGTAAGTGGCTTTTTTGAGGTTGGTATATAATAATAACTTCAGTTAATCTTTGCTTTACTTAAAAATATTCGGTGGTATCAAGGCCAAGGGTTGATACAATAGCTGATGGTAAAGAGTGAAGAAATGAAAGCTGGCTTTGATTCGTAGAGAGCAGCCATCTTTCCTCGGTGGCGAAACGCACAAAATAATGCATCGTTGCTGATGAGAACTTTAGGCACATATTTCACTTCGTAGAAAAATCACTCATATGCTCTTTCACTTTGCTGAATGATTTAACAGTTGCAAAGTTTGCAGATGTTAAAATTGAGGGGGAGTGGGGGGAGTTATTAATGGCCTTCGAAGCACAAAATCCTCGCCTGCTTTCTCATGTCTGCTACTGGTAACGTCAAAAAATAAACAAAAACATTGGTTTGCGTTAAACATACTTTTTCACTTTACATTTTGCTGACTATAGAACCTTCGCTGAGACGTCTACCAGATTATATGAAATTCCCCACACTTAGTTTTGTGTACATGTTTTGATTACTTCATTAGCCCATTGTTACGAAACACTGACGACAAAGTTTCTTTGTAAAAGAGTTTTTGCTACAAGTCAGCGCTGGAGGCCAAAAAGAAGAGAAATCTCACCTGCAGATCTGGTTGTAGGTGTCCTCGCTAAGTGTGGTATCGCTGCCGTAAGGGGGCGAGTAGCTGTAGAAATTGCGGACGTACTGTGTGTAGCAGCGGGAAATTTCTTGTTGCGTGCATTCGGTCAGCTCCGTAGTGCCGCCTGGGGAAATTGAAAAAACAAAAACAGTCCTTATTGATCTACGCATCAGTTAGACACGAATGTTTGCCCACGCCCAACGTATGCGGCATTCACCTATGCTCTTTGAAATTTACCACTGGTAAAAACTACCAGCCGAAATTGTTTGTGAAAAAAATTACGAAGCATTTCTTGCTAAACTGAAGCGCTTACTTCATGCGCATTTATTTAATTATTTCTTTATTTACTTATTTATTTCAAATGCCCTAATGGCCCTGCGGGCATTAAATATGGAAGGATTCATCAAATAAGCACAAATTATTTACAATACAATCAATAAAGCTATACATTGATACATGCAACAGAAGCAGGTTTTTGGAGATTAAGAAAAATGCACATCTAACAAAACTGGGAAATACAGTACTTCAAGAAAGATGAATATTCTACAGTCGAACATTATTGAGCATGGTACAGGACAACGTTTCAGAGCACGTAATGGTGAGCACAAGCACACAGACAATAAAATGAAAAGCTCTAAAAAAGATAAATTGCGCATCAGATTAGGTTCGTGAATTCAAGTGTGATAAAAGAGCTGCTTGAGAAGATGATGCTTCAGGAATAACGGTGATACTAGAAAGGAGTTCCACTCATTAATAGACGGGACCAATGGCGAGTACTTGAATCTTTCTGTTCGTGCTGAAATAGGTTTAATTTTGTTGTTACGATCTACATGAGCCGAGATGTGTGGCACCGACAAGATGTATTGGCCCGCAAATGGGTTGCCGCAGTTTTACACGGCATGAAAAAGAGGTAAGCGATATAATTTTCATAGCATGACTAGGGCCGGGAGTTTTTGAGGGACATTTTCTTCGCTGTAACGCTTTGATGCCGAGAGTACTGTAAAAGAATGAATCGCGCTTCTTTGTTTGGACTTATTCTAGCATGTTAATTAGATGGGATTGGCAAGGATTCCAAATGATTGACGCATATTCTAATATCGTTCCGACCAGCGAGTTGAAGGCCTTAGTCGTGTGTTCTTGTCGGCAAGATACAGTCGGTGCTTAAGAAGACGTAAGTTTTTCAAAGCATTTGAAAGTGATGAAATTTATGTGTGTGCCAGCATAAATTCGTTTTAAAGTGCAAGCCGAGGTATTTCACCGATGCCGCAGTTTCATTGAGGGGGTTGTTAATTGTCTAAGCATTGGAGCAAGCAGCAGAAGTAAAATTAAGATATTTCATTTTATTGGTGTTAATTGCCATTTGTCACCTGCCGCACCAACGTCTCAGCTCATCAAGGTCAATCTGTAGAGCAATGGTGTCAGCAGCGTTATATATTTCTCTGTATATTACACAGTGATCTGCAAATAATCGTATTGTAGATTTATAGTCAGACATAATGCCATTAATATTATAAAAAAACAGCAGAGGGCCCAGCACCAAACCCTAAGGGACACAGGAAGCAACTCTTGAGCGATTTGAAAAGCAATTTTGTAGTTTCACTGGTTGAAACCGGTTAGTTAAAAACGCGTCACTTCACTGTGTAGCATTTTGGTCAAGTTGCAGTTTACGTATTTTTATCATTAATTGATTATGGGGGACGCGATCAAAACCTTTCGCGAAATCAATAAATATGAAGTCAATATACAGGGACGAATCGAATGTCTGATGAAAGTCTGTTACCAACCCAAATGACTGTTTCTGACACAATAATTGTTTCCGAAAACCATGCTTGTTGATATGAAGCAAGTTGTTTTGGTAAAGATGAACCATATTGTGAGTGTAGATTATGTTTCAGAATTTTGTAACACGTCGAAGTCAGTAAAATAGGCCTGTAGTTATTTGGAACGGATCGGTCTCCAGATTAAAAAAAAAAAAAAAACTGGATTACGTAGGCAGATCGCCGATCTTCCGGCACACATGTCGTAACGAGGGATTGCTGTAAAATGAGAGACGTAAAGCCGAGTGGTGGCAGGTTATTTTTAAAAGTTTCGCGTTGATTCAATCGGGTCCTGCGGTGGTGCTGACTGGTTAGATTTCAATTGCGCGAAGCACGCCTTATGCTGTTGCGAGAATTGGTGAAAATGGGAACCAGCTCGGCTTCGGGAAGCAGCAAGGGACTATAAAGTGGCAATTCTTCCGCCAAAGATTTTGTGAAGTTTGTGACCCCTATGTATTGCCCGTAAATGGACATTAGTGTGTGTGAATAGAAAGAAAAGATATATGTTTGGTGCTTTCAGGAGTGGGCTCATCTTAATGATGCGCAACGAGAGGTAACTGCTCACCCGACTGAAAATATCTAACAGAGTCTTACGAAGAAACTTTTTCTATTATAAAGCAGAGCAAGTAATGCCGTGGCGACCTAGATTTTTCGCCACGTAAAACAGATTCGCAATCTTTCATAACACAGACAGTGTGCGGCTTATTTATTAACTTTGAATTTTTCATCCAATACGCAGTACCTAAGAAATAATGCACTTCAATACCTAACACCGTTTTGAGAGAAAAGACAAAGTTGTCTTTTAGAGCGCGCTTTCTCATCCATCCAGCGCCATTCAAGAGCAAAATCAGCTGTCAATTTATATTTTTCAACACTTTGTATAGGAAAAATCGTCAACGTTCCTTGTGTTTCCTCATTCGCCAAGTCGAAAAATACCTAGCCTAGGTCATACAAGCTTAAACCCGAAGCTTACATACTAAAGCACGATAGCGTAGGCACTGTTGCGATGGCAATATGGTATCACCACTGCTGCCACGGCATCGCTGAGCATAATCACGCATTCTTCACGCTAATTTGCGACACAAGTTCCTATTTTACTGCTCGGCTGACACCACCGTATAGTAGCTTCGCAGTAACATTCGAAATGATAGTTCTGATTTAAGCGGCCATTATTGTGCGGCTGCCTTTCGCATTCAATAAACGAACCAAATTTAACCATCCTATCTGCAATAATAAAATATGCATTCATTACTTTTTAAAAGGTATTGCAATGCTTGAAAAGTTTCAATGCAATTTAAACAAGCTTATTGTAAGAGTTTCAGAATATTTACTAGATTTCTTTCCCAGCAGCAATTTAGTTGTAGTGCGAAGTCACGTGGAGAAACCATGTATACTTTATCAGCCGATCAGGCCTAATTATTTAATCATTGGCCAATAAATATTGTGAGCAACAGCGGCACATTGACACTGTTAAAGTCTACTTCAGAGATTACATTTGTTGAGATTCGCGATGTGTTCTCAAGGTTGAAAAAGATTTGCTTTATAGAAGAGCTTCTGCAGCCACTGATGTAATTTTTTAATTATACAGAATGCTATGCAATACGAAGTGAGAAAAACGGTGCGGGGTTTTCAAACTTGGACACCGTTCGTATCCCCGCTTTCTTAGACTGCCTGAAGGATAATCGTCTGGACGCTCACCAGCTCTTTTTTGCAGTAACGCATACACGGGTCAGTTGATATATCATAAAACATAAACGTTACACACATATTAGCACACTTATTCTACCTTCTTATTTGCAGTAAAGAGCTGCTAAACTCACTGTTGTTTTTGCCAGGGCTCGAGATTAGTTCGCGAACTTTATCGTACTGAAATAGTGGTTTAGAAAATTAAATAAAAAGTCAGCATATAGGGCAGGCCCACTTTGGTGGATTCTGTTCTTACTTTTCTTCACATTTTACAAGTCTCCAATTTCTCTGTGGAGTTCCCCAGGGCTAAAATGGGAAGTGCTTCTCAGGCAGGGTTGACAAATTTCTTTTCCCGTTAGGCTGAATGGCGTAAAAGACATCAAGTCATCATTGCCGTCAGTGTACTCGTGGGCTAGATTCTATTAATGACTGCTTGCTCAACACAAAACGTGTTACGCGTCCGTTTTGGGAATCACCATCCTTATATTGTCCAACATAATACGGCAACTATAAATATTCAAGCAAATTTTGTTTCGGAGATCAGCGGAACATCAACTTTTATCTTTTGGACAATGCTTCTAAGCTAAATAGCTTCGTGATGTAACTAGATATGAGCGCGTTTAAGGCGTGTTTGTTCATTTGCCTGTCTTTGCGTGTATATAGGCAGTTTGTAGCACGTGAATAACATAATAAATTGCAGAATTTGTTTTGATGTTCTACTGTCCTTTTCAAAGTTTGTGTTGCCATCGTTAGAATTTTTTGTCTATTCTTGATGACGCAAGTCTCCTGGTCCCATCAGTGTTTTATGTCGTTGCATTGCTACATTTTGTCATGAATATAAGTGCAGTGCGTAGCTCTCTCATACCCCGGTTCCTTGAAAGTACTTACCTTCTTCTTCTTGAAAAGCGCTGACGGCACAGAAGCTCAGCATCACTGCAGCGGTGAACGCGGCCATCCTGAAGCCGATGGACCCCTTGATGGACATATTGCTTTGCTCAGCGAGACGCGTGCACAGTGGTCCAGCTGCAGCAGAGACTATGAAGCGAGTGTTGAGATCGTCACAACGTGTACCCGAAGTCCTCGAGTTGTACGTGCGCCTTGAAGGTCACCCACGCTATCTGCGCTTGAGGCTGGTTTCGGGTGACGCCCTCATCCGCCGAAACCAACGTATAATTGCGTGAGAGCGCACGCGAGCTTTTATGAAGTACAAAACAAAAAGACACCTACCGGAAAACTAAAATGAAAGACACGAAATCCATAGCGCTGTGGCCTAGCGATAAGTGTACGAAAAATATTTTTCCGAGAAGACATTGAAACAAATAGACGTTCTTGATATCTTTCTTTTTATTTCAAGGACCTAGGGTCATTCGAGGCTATATGCCGGTAACGGGCGATGTGACTGCGAATCTTTTAAATGCAATTAGCTTGCTTCATGACCTGCTGCTCGGGACGCTAGATTTTATCTTGCTTTCTTATTTTGTTGGATGATGTGTAAATATTTTTGTCGCAAGCACGCGCAACTCATTCTTGATTGGTGATACTCCTGGTGAAGTCCCGGCCATCCACAGGATGAGAGTTCGGCAAATAAATAAACAGTACTCGCAGAGGAGTAAGGCAAATCATTAGCATTCATATACATTAGACAATGTTTAACTTTAGAGCTGAAGAATAAGGAGATTCATCATTTTACACCCAATTAAACATTCTTATTGACCCCTAGGCCTGAATGCTGGATATATGGAAGGTGCATGCGTTATAGGCGAGGAGGGAGAGTTTCGGAACACAGTTATTGGTAGGAACCACTGAACGAAGCGACTAAGGGAGCACGAATTCCGTGTGTGCGCTGGTGAGAACGGCGCATTATTATTATTATTTTCATTTCGGTAGACTGTGCCTTTGATAGAGCACAAGATTTTATATTGAATGTTTTAGTTATGTCCATGGGAGCCTACTGTATTTTCTATAAACGTTCGTTCCTATATCTAGCGCCTAACTAAGCAGAGGGCCAGGAACTCACGACTGGAAGTAATTCTTTGTTCAGTCCTCCTCTTGGTCTAGGTTGCGGACCGGCCGTTACCACCCACTTGCTGATTTCAGGTGACGTTTTTGTTATTAATAACTCCAAATTGAAAACAGTTCACATACTCATATGTACGCTATGCTTCCCGCAAACGCCAGGACTGGAATAGGACGTCGTGCAGGCGAGATGGCAACATTGAATATCAACTATACTTAACAATGGACGCTTACCCTTTCATCGTGTAGCATGTGGCGGTGCCCGGAAGGGGTAAGGCATATTGACCATAAA
Organism: Amblyomma maculatum; assembly: GCF_055883805.1. NCBI lineage: Eukaryota > Metazoa > Arthropoda > Arachnida > Ixodida > Ixodidae > Amblyomma > Amblyomma maculatum. The sequence continues at coordinate 111,487,750 of NC_139353.1, read as the reverse complement.
ATCAACAAGCCTAGAATTAGCCTAATGTTAGTCAAGAATCGGAGCCAAATAGTAATTCTTTACTACTTTGCGGCAGCCAATACTCATTCTTTATAGCGAACGTAGAAAGATGGCGGTGCATTACAGGTATTCTGCTTTAACCAAGTCAGATTAGCTTAGTTTAAAGCTAAAAATGATGTCTCATAGTTTTCAATAACAAGTACTGGACACAGAAAATAGGTAAGAAGACGGGTTGCTAAGTAGGATCCTTTTATGTTTTTTTTTCGATCAGGACTCGCAACAAAGTTCAAGCCTATAACTGCACACACGGAAAAGCTTGGAGAACGTTTTAATTCTGTCACTGGGTATAAGGTGACCGACATGGTCAAATATATTATCCAGAAACTCCACCATGCTTCAAATAACGGCGGCGGCCTCAGCCCCACTAATAGGAAAGCAGGCCCAGGCGAAAATTATAAATGCTTAATAGGCGGCAGACGCGTCAGCGTAATCGCACATATCAAAAACATAGCTAAATAGCTGAGGGCCTTGTTGCAGCCAAATGTTTCAAAACATAACGCAGTGAGCGGTTAGCAGAGATCAGATACCCTGCCGGCATAGAGAGAGGAAATTAAGAAAGAATTAAAGGAAAGCAGAAGGGAATGAAGTTTCTGTAGATCAAATTATTAGATATTTGTCGAGAGGTGGTCGAGAGGCATTTCTAGAAACTCTGTGAATTGTGTGTACACGGTGTCTTAACACCTCGATTGCAGCGCAAAATTCACCAAGTGTTAACAATATTAGGAATATTATAGTTCGTAAGAAAAAGGGAGTCAAAGACTACATAAATTCTAAACCTATCAGCTGACTATAGTTACCTGCAGGATAACTAATAAGGAAAATCACCAATGCAGCCTTGGTCACCTGATGCTGTAATCAGCCAAAGACTAACCTTTGTAAATTATATTCGTCAACAGACCATATTAACACTGTCAGACTCATGACTAGAAATACGGTTAATATATCTGATGTTATATATATATATATATATATATATATATATATATATATATATATATATATATATATATATATATATATATATATAGATAGCGCTAATTATATGATGAAAACGCATTTTACTCAAGCCATACTTTGAAAGTCATGAACGTATTGCTACACCTGGGTGTAGCCGAGGCATGCACCAAAGTAAAGTAGTTATCTACTGACGCAAGGGCTTCTATATGCCTCTACTGAACAAGTCCCGATAGGGAATACTTTTATATACACAGACACTATTCGTCCTGTCTTACGCACTGATATTTACAGTAGTTATTCAGAAAAATATTTAATGAAGATCGCTAGAGAGGCGTTCAGGAAACCTTGAAATGCATTCTACATTGCCTTGCTAGTATCTCAAGAGATGAAGTTCAAAGTAAGCTCCATAATTTGGGGAGAGGACAGTCAATGGGACGTCAAAAGAACAATCTCACAATAAGTTATTATTCAACTGTCTCGATAGTGAAAATTATTTTGGTAAGCAGCAAAGCAGTGTGCCTTGCAAGAACACACATTGAAATAAACCCTGTAGGGGCCCTAGATCAGCACCAGAGATCTGAAATAAACAGAATAATACAAAATGATGGTTTGCATTACGTTGGCAATCTCAAATTATGAAGAAATGTTTCGGCGCTGCTCAAGAGGAAAGATTAAAGCTGCATCAGACCGGCATTAACTTATGTCACCGAAACAAAAATGCTAATATAAAAGTTAGGCTTTAACTCACGGTAACGTAGTGAGCTACGCAATTTCTCATGGGTGCGCTGCTAAGAGACAGGAGAGAGCTTATTTAATCAGCGAAATAAATGCGTGTTAGTGATGCTCTATTAAAATCATGGAGACTAAATGGAGACTATCAGCACATGTAATGCAAATATAGAATAACCAGTGGTCGTTCGAAATACGCGTGCACGACGAAGTGTTCCTCGGTCGTCTTCTTCGTCTGTGAGCACATCACTTTGATCACGGGTTTCCCGGTAACATTATGATCAATGTAGAACAACAGGCCGGCCCAACAGTCGAGGATTTTCGTCATCATCTTCTGAAATGCCGCTGGGGTAGAAACCAACCCAAAGTAAGCTCTTCTAAAAACGGAAAAGCCCATCATGAGTGATGAAAGCTGTTACATCGCTGCTGTCAGGGTGCTTGAAGTCCTGATGGTAAGCGAAAGCTAGATCAAGCGTTGTGAAGTGTGCAGCGCCTACCAAAGCGTGAAACAGCTCCTCTGTATAGGGCAATGAGAAACTGTCTGGAACAATAACTTTGGTCGGCTCTAGAAGGTCTACACATATCCTGATGTTACCACCTCTTCTCAGCAACAGCAATGGGGGACACTCTTCCAGAAGCATCGGTGCGCTTGATGATGCCAAAGCTTAGTAACCTCTGAAGCTCATTTTATACTTGCGACCGGAGAGAATACGGCAGACGGTGAAGCTTGGAAGCTACAGGCTGCAAAAGTTGATAAAGTAGGTTCGAAAAGTTGATAACGACATGACAGAACCTGATAAGGTGGAGCACATCCTCAAAGGCATAGCCGACGATGCCTTTAATCTTCTACTCTGTCGGGACTGTTCTACGGTTGTTTTCGTTCTGCAGGTTTGTCGACGTTTCGAGCAGGTGAAACACAGACGCATAGTACATCGCTTTGACCGCCTCCCCAACAGCGCCCCTAGCTCCACGTGCGAGGATCTTCCGATACAGAAAACGTGACCCGCATCGCGCATCGTGAACTAGAAGCGCAGACTCCTGCTGCATTCAACCCGCCCTCCTCGGACAGCAACCTAGCGACGATATCTATAATTCAAGCCGTCGTCCGTTAAGAGGTTGCCAACTTGGGCGTCCCCTGTATCCACACCGTGGAACACAAGATTTCGAGCCCCGTCCCTCCCATTGTCGCCCCTGCTACGCCCCGCAACGCCCACACGCCACGCTACCGATACCGCGATCCTGATGAGTGGCGCACCCCTGACGATAGGCCGATCTGTTTCACGTGCTAGCGCATTGGCCCTATCTCTCGCCACTGCCGCAGCTGCTGGTCTTCACCACCTCGACGTTTCACTTACATTGACCGCTACACCGATTATGGTCACCGCTGTTTCTCGCCTCGTTATGAGCAGCGCCGCGCCGATACCACTCCTTCCCCTCCTTTGTCCAGTCGCTCTCCTCCCGCCGCTTCGCCCACCGTTCGTGTTGCCGATGGCAGTACTGCTGCCGTCACTGACCTGTGCATTGCCCGAGTCAAGCTTGCCGGTCATCACATCCCTGTTTTGATCACCGTCCTCAACCAATGCTCTCACAATGTGATCCTTGGCATTGACCTCCTAGGGCTTTTTCCCGAGTCCGTGTCAGAAACAAATGGATCGTTGTGGCCACCAATTATGCCACGCGGTACGTGATCACTCGCTCCATTCCAACTAGCTGTGTCACAGACGTTGCTGACTTCCTTTTGTACGACGTCATACTTCACCTTGGTGCTCCCCGTCGATTACTTACCGACCGTGGCCGCTGTTTCCTTTCTCGAGTTGTATTTATGTATCGGTTTGATGTATGTATCCGACAGTAATCGCGACTAGAACATTAGTTTGCCATTTGTCACCTTTGCATATAACTCTTCGCGTCATGACACTTCTGGGTACTCTCCATTCTATCTTTTCTTGGAAGAGACCCCTTACTGCCCTTCGACACTTTGCTTCCGACAGCTCGCCCCATCCCAACCTATGCCCGTGATACCCTCGCCCGAGCCGACGCTGCTCGCCAGATTGCTCGTCACAATCTCATCATCTCTCAAGAAGCTCAAAAACGCCGCTACGAACCTCACCACCGCGATGGTCACTATCCTCCCAGATCTCTGGTGTTGCTCTGGCTTCCGTGCCGTCGTGTGGGGTTGTATGAAAAACGTCTTCCCCACTACACAGGTCCTAACCGTGTACTATGCCCAGTGACCGACGTGACCTATGAGATTGCACCGCTCCGCCCAAAGTCATCGACTGCTACACCCACTTCCGAAACCGTACACGTCGCCCGCCTCAAGCCATATTACTCGCCCTCTACACCGCATGCAAAATTCGCACCTGGACGTTGCCTTTTGCCGGGGGGATAGTGTTACCGGTAAACGCGTGACCAAAGTGATGTGCTCACAGACAGAGGACGACTGAGGAACGCGTGCACGATGACGCGTTCATAAAGACGACGACTTTGACAGAGTGGATGCTGCACGGCTATTGAAGTCTTTGCGTCGAGTTCAGCCCATCGCAACGCTCGTTACATTAAGTGTACCCCATAACAATATGATCAATTCGGCAAGATCCAGAAGAGTAGATTTCAAACTTGAAGACTGTGCTGCAAACAATCAAGAACACAGGCCTGACACTGGACAAGTGCCCCTTCGACGTTCCAGAACTCGCTGTTCTAGGGAGTGGTATCTCGCCATTTCCAGAAAAAGTAGATTCCATAGGTAACACATCAGTGCCAACTGATGTTGCTACCCTCCGTTCGTTCTTGGTTTTCGTAGAACACTACTCCAAGCTTGTTTCACACTTGGCACAAGTGGTCGAGCCTATTAGAATCTTTCTTTGCGAGAATGAGCCATTTATCTGACCAGCTGAAGCGGACAGCAGTGTGAGGAGGGCTACGAAAATGCTATCGTCCAGTGCAGGCCTCCATATGGTCGTTTCGTCACCTCCAGTCATTGTGCTAACCGACGCGTCCGAGTGTGAATTAGGAGCAGTCCTGCAGCAACAAAGTGGCAACCAGCTCCGCACAGTCGCTTTCGCATCCCGTACACTGTCGGCTTCGGAGAGGAAATATTCAGTCGGTAAATGGGAATCATTTGCATGTATTTGCGCATGTGAGCGACGGCACACGTATTTTTGGGGTTGCCATTTAACAATTTGGACCGACCACCTAGCACTGGTGTCCTTGCTGTTATCACAAGGACATGGAAGACGCCTGCACTGAACAGCACGCTAGAGAGCACGACTGCTTTGCTACAACGTCACTGTTGAATACCGGAAGGGGTTCACAAACACTGTAGCAGATGCAGTTTCTCTGCTGCCGGCACTCACTTCGGAGGCAGAGACTGCTAAGGAGGAATAAATTGTCCCGTTCATTGAGCCAGCCTACGTGATAAAGAAGTTCAGGCAGGCCACCCTCTACGACGGTTGCCTGGAAACCCTCAACTCATTCGTGCTGAGTTCCAGACCGCCAAAGAAGCCCATACCAGAAGAAGAGATACCATTCTACTCTATTCGGGATGAATTGCGTTGTTGATAACCTGCTTTGAATTATTTGAAATAAGGCTGTCAGGATATATTGAAAAATACAACATATTGACTGATACTCAACACCGTTTTCGACGCGGACTATCTACAGATACTGCTATAGCTTCTCTCATAGATTATATCAGGCTTGCTATCGACAAAGGAAAGTTTTCAGGTGCAGTTTTTATTGATTTCAGCAAAAGAATTTGATTCTATCGATCACTCCATCTTGTTTCAGAAACTTGAGTCGTACGGAATATCAGGACCTCCACTAATGCTTTTGAAGAGCTTTCTTCGTGACCGAGAGCACATAGTCTATATTATAGCCATACATCTAATAAAGCTCTTCCTAATATTGGGGTCCCACAGGGTTCTATTCTCGGCCCTGTATTGTTTCTACTCTAAATTAACTATTTACCATTCGGTTTTAGGCATTGTAATAGTATAGTATACGCAGATGACTCTACTATAATAACATCGCATCATGACATTTACCAGCTCATAGCTAAGCTTCAAAATGACATTAATTCTCTTGGGCATTTGTGCCATATTAACTGCCTTACTGTGAATGTTACTAAGACTTGCTTTCAGAATTTCCATTCCCCTCAGAGCTTCCATACCCATTTGCCCGTCTCACCGCTGCTATACTTCAATTCCACTGCTATCACATCGCAAGACCGAATTTCGTTTCTAGGTATTGTTATTGACCCTCACCTAAAACTCTATTATCATATAGCGGTAACCTTGAAAGAAACTTTCATTTGGGTTACGCGCACTAATCAAAGCCCGATCCTTTCTCCCAATCCACACGTTACTATCGCTTTACTACGCTTTGGTCCACAGCCACTTAAACTACGGCATTTCATCCTGCGGCAGCGCCTATTATGTTCATCTTTGGCCAATAATAAAGCTGCGAACGCTAGCCATGCACATCATAACCTCCTCCCTTTGAATGTCACCGTCGCACAATTTGTTCATGAATTTAATGGATCTACTCCTCTCTGCTCTTTATCTTTATAACGTCGGTATTCTATTCTTTAGGGTACTTCATCATCAGCTGCCATTTAGCATTTTTCTTCCCGGCATGATCAAAAACAACAGCGTTGCACGGTTCGCTCTACGTAATAATTTTCTACTACCTGAGGTCAGTATCAACTATGGGAAACAAGGCCTTCAATTTTCGTCCATACCATCTTGCAATTCTTTGAATTTCGGCCTTAAGCAAACTAATACACTTTCTTTGTTTAGGTTGAAATTTAAAAATTTCTTTTTTAATTTGTGATTTCTTTATTTATCTTTTGTGTCACGGAATTCGTAAGTGTTTTTGTACGTCTTTCTGTATTCTGTTTTTGTCTCTAAATCTTTCGGCAATGCACTCATTACTATGCATTTCGTTATTTATTTTCAGTGTTGCTTCATAAATTTTCTTACAGTAATATTATTCTTTATGTTTCCTATCGAAATCTATTACCATGGGAGGTCCCACCTATGATCTTGTACCATGAGACTTCTCGCTGTATATTCTTGTACGTTGTTTTTTTATTCAAAAATAAACTTTCAACTTCAACTTCAACTTCAACTACTGCGTACAGAGCGGCTCATTGTTCCGTATTCCCTCACGGCTAAGATCATCGGCACCGCGCAAGAGCCACATCAGAGTATAACGCGCGATCGAAGGCGACTGCGAGAGTGGTTCTGGGGGCCACGAATGGGTAAGCAATTGCAAATAGCAATAAAAACTGCCACATCTGCCTGGATGAAGATGCGTCGACTAACGCATCAACATAACCGTTGCAACCTGTTGATTGGCCTGAGCGACCTGTGCAGAAGCTTAGCCTAGACGCTGTTGGTCCTTTGGCGCATGCAGCTTACAACAGCAGATTTAGTGTATCGCTTTTAGACTACAATTATAAATGGCCGGAGGTACATTTTTGCCGCGAAATGTCCACGAGCACCACGAAAAACTTAACAAGTGCTTTTGCCCGTGAAGGCTATCCAGAAGAGATCGTATGTGACAATCGACCACAGTTCACTTCGCGCGAATGCATCACCTTACTGCAAAGCAGAGACCCGGCACTGCCATTCATCGATGTACTATCCCCAAGTGAATGGGCAAATAGAGCGGGTCAATCGCACATTAAAATCCTTCACTCAAGTCACACTCCTCGGAAGACGTCCAGTCCGGCAAGCAGTCACAGAATACCTTGTCATTTACCGATGTACTCTGCAGAACACCCCTGGGGTTGCCCCAGCAGTTATGCTGCATGGTAGAATGCCCCGAGCCAGGCCGGATGTCGTGGGTTTCTCAGTACCAGCGCGACTCCGTCGAAGGGTCCGGCGTCAACAGCAGAACAGCAAGCACTACAAGTACAAAAGGAGAGCTGCAAAGAAGACGAAGATAGCCGTAGGCGATTTTGTCCATATCAAGAAACCGCCCGTTCATTTCAAGGGAGGCTGCGCCTTTTCTTTACCAACTAAAGTGATCGAGAGGAGGGGAGCAGCCTCTTTCTGACTTAGAGACGGCTGTACGTGGAATACCTCCAAGCTTTGCAGGGTTTCCGAGAGGGGCATCAGTGAACCATGCCAATTTAGTGGCAACCACCGCCTTTGTCGCCTGAGGTGCTGCAGCCTTTGACGCCACAGACTCGGTCTCCTGATGTGCTGCAGTCTGCCACGCCGCAGCCTTGGTCTTCTGATGTGCTGCAGCTAATGAGAACTGATGTGCTACTGATGGTTACTGATGTGCTGTAGCCTGTCACGCCACAACCTTGGTCTGCTAATGTGCCGCAGCCTCGGTCTCCTGCCGTGCTGCAGTCGTCTTCTCCCAGGACGCAGGCTCGGTCTCCTGGCATACTGCCCCAGTAGCAGCCTATAAGCCCGTTGCCATCGTCGACAGTGCGGCGTTTAAAGCTGCCGACGCGAGAGCGCCGGCTACCGGCCTTGCTCCAAGACTATCGGACCTATTAGCTGGGACTGACATTGTGCACATAGGCTGCAAATAGGTGTAAATAAGTAGTGTGAATGCCTTGGAGTTTTTTACTGATAGTTTCTAAAAATAATCACTAAAAATAAGGGGGGAGGGAGCATGTTCAGGAAATGCTTCCAGTATGCTTACTTTCTTGTCATTTCTCTTCATAATGGAGGAGGAATGTTCTGTCCACTTGCGGTTAGTTATTAGTGTTCTAAATGTGCAGTTGTAACTATGCGCCGGCAGAGATGATTTGTCAGCGAACAATACTTTGAAGGAAGAAATTTGAGAACACAGTCCTTCTGTATGCATCGGTTGGAACATGCAATCCTGAATTATGCAACGCTTCCAAACGTTTCAGATCATCCTCATCATCAACAACAACAACAACAACCTAAATATACCTACTGCAGGGCGAAGAGCTCTCCCTAATTTCACCAATTAACTTGGTTCTGTGCTAGCTGCATCCACTTGACCCTGTAAACTTCTTAACCTCATCCGCCCACCTAACTTTCTGCCGTCCCCTGCAACGCTTTCCTTCCCTTGGAGTCCAGTTTGTTAACCTAAGCGACCATCGGGTATCCTCTCTTTGCAATAAATGTACTGCCCATACCCATTTCTTCTTGATTTCCACTAGAATGTCAGTAAGGAGGTATTTCTCTCACCCACTCTGCACTCTTCCTCTCTCTTAATGTTACCCCTACCATTTTTCGTTCCATAGCCCTCTGCATTGTCCTCAACTAAGGTAGAACTCTCTTGGTTAGCCTCCATGTTTCAGCCCCATAGGTGAGTAGAGGTAAGATGAAACTGTTGTATACTTTCCTCTTGAGCGATACCGGTAAGCTGCTAGTCATAATCTGCGAGTGTTTGTCAAATGCGCTAAATCTCAATCTTATTCTTTCTGTTATTTCCTTTTCATGGTCCGGATTTGCGGTTACTACCTGTCCTAAGTAGACATATTCGCTTACTAATTCCAGTGCTTCGCTACCTAATGTAAACTGCTGTTATTTATGGAAATTTTGTTGCTTTCTTTATGCAGAACTATAGTTGCTGGGCAGCCACTATATATATCTTCCAGCACATCGAAGTACGGCTCGTCTACCCACTAATTTTGCAATGCCTGCATCACCGCCGAGGTTTCTACTGAGTCAAATGCTTTTTCAAAATCAATGAACGCTATGTATAAGGGCCGGGTATATTCCGAGCATTTTTCTATCACCTGGTTGATGGCATAGATATAACGTTTCATATATGAACGTCGTACTGACCCATACACTATGCAGCCATGATCTATAGAAGAGCGCACGACACATCGATAGGTATGAAATGATATGTCCCATCAGACCAGCAGTATTTACGTAAAATGATATTGAGTACATTGTATATTGAGAGATTTGGGCTTCTTTTTGTGGATGCATCGGGAACGAATGAGAGCGTCATGCCAAAATTTAAACCTAGAAATGTGTGTTCGTGTTTTACTGGTGGTGTGATTTAATTCAGGTAGATATTGAGGATGATCATTGTCCAGTCCTGGTTTAAGTTAGAAGAGGACAGCCGCCAATTGTATGTAGATAATCTGAAGCTATTTATATCTGTCTATGTTGCGAGCTTATTTACTGTTTGCTGTCTGCTTTTACACGTTGATCCACTAAATAATGTGTATGCAATCCGCAGGTCGTCTACGTGAACGGAATATCTATTGGGCTTCAGGATTATTTTTGCTGTGGAGTTCATTTTTATTATTCCAAGAGTAGTACAGAAAACGAACCCATTTTCTTGCGCAAACTTGTGGGGTCCTGTGGCCCATTTCAGCGTTTCAAACCGCGCTCGCTTTTTCTTATTTGTATTGGTGTTTGTCCAAGCAGCGCGAGTGCGCATGAGCGAGCTTCCAATCATTGGGGCAGCATGTTAACGGCGCGGAAACGAGGGTAGATAATGGCGTTAGAAGGACGGCTCGTGGCTTTTGCCCGGCGCCGGCGAGAGACAGTTGCGCGGACGGCGAGCGTCACGGGCCAGCGGGAGGTGCACGGACAGGGCATTGGAGACCTGCCTGGAAAAAGATAGAAGCGGTGCCTGCAGGGTTGGCTTAGGCGTATTTGTATCATGTGCTGCTACGAGAGAAGGAATCTTCTTAGCTGTTAATGCTTTAGCTCTATCGCTCGCGCTATTCGCTCCGCAGGGTGTTTTGACTTGCCGTAATAAAGCCCATCTACTTCTGCTTTATCGATAATGCGAAAGCGTTGGACTGCGTAGATCACAGCAGATTGTGGCAAGGTCTCCAAGAGATGGGAGTTCCAATTCACCTCATCTGTCTCCTCAGGAACCTGTATGAAGGGCAAAAGGCCACAGTCAGAACTTGGCATGGCCTTACTGATTGGTTTCCGATCGACAAAGGAGTGAGGCAAGGCTGCATACTGTCGCCCTGCCTATTTAACCTATATGCACAGTGCATCATGAGGAAGGCCGGTCTGGACGAGTCTTCAGCTGGAGTGAAGATTGCTGGAAAACGTATCAACAACCTTAGATATGCGGATGATACCACTTTAATGGCAGAAAGTGAAGTGGAACTCAAGAGACTTCTGATGCGCGTACAAGAAGAGAGTGAGAAGCTTGGCCTTAAATTGAACATTAAAAAGACAAAGATCATGGCGTCTTGCCCTATCAAGTCCTGGAGCATCAATGGACAAGAAGTGGAAGCTGTGACAGATTTTCTTTTCTTGGGCTCCAAGATTACCTCGGAAGGAGACTGCAGCCATAAAATTAGGAGACGCCTGCTTCTGGGAAAGAGAGCAATGGTTAGCCTTGACCGCCTAGTAAAGATCAGAGACATTAGTCTGCCAACCAAGATCCGTATAACTCGTGCTATGGGTTTTCCAGTTGTGATGTATGGATGCGAGAGTTGGACTGTGAAAATGCTGACCGTCGAAAAATTGACGCACTTGAATTGTGGTGCTGGCGAAGGCTCTTGAGAGGTCCTTGGACTGCCAGAAGGTCAAATAGTCGATATTGTCGACCATAAACCCTGACTGCTCATTGGAGGGTCAAATTCTAAAGTTAAAGCTCAGCTACTTTGGTCATCTGATGAGAAGAGAGGAGTCGCTGGAGAAAGATTTGATGTTGGGAAAGGTTGAGGGTCGCCGGAGAAGGGGTAGGCAGCGAACGCCATGGTTAGATGGCATCCTCGAGGCACTGCAGACGAAGTTATGTGATGTTGAGAATATAGCGAAAGACCGGAAAGCGTGGCGTGACATGGTGTATAGGGTCACGAAGACTCGGACACGACTGAACTGAACTGAACTGAATAAAGCTCTAACACTCGTTCAGTTTTATCCTTAGTGTCCCATTTTCTAAATGCTCTTTCGTTTATCTGGAATAAACCCGGGCTCCTCAAGGAGAATGACTTTGTCACTCGTCGGCCGAGACCATGGATCGCGGGCCCTTTTTGTAGAAAGCGGCGCCTTCAACTGTTGTTGCGAAAGCAACACTACGCCGGCCAGCTCGGCTCGTCGAGTATGCTCGTATGCCGTAGGCGCGAACGACAGGAACTGCAAAATTGGGTCTCTCGTTTCACATGTGAAGGTTATGTAAGAAATAGCCTGCCGGGACCCTTGTATTCAAGTTATCCCCATCGGCGACTAAGGCACGTTAATACGGCTTGGTTAAAAGATTGGTTTCGACAGCGCGAGTCTTGTGTACCGACGTGGAAAAGCGGAAGTTTTCTTATTTCATTCGGTGCGAAGAATCTGAAGTTGGACGAAGACCGTCTCTCGGTGCTCTGGACGTGCTGTCTCTAATGCTTCTGGGTCAACTTCTCATTAAAACCAACCATCTAGTTACAAGTCCAAACAGCTACGTGACACTGGTGAAGGTGCGCAATATATACGCCTTTCGGCTCGGTGGAATCTAACCCTTATGGAAATCGCAAAGGAAAGGCGGCAAGAACAGAAGAAAGCGGGGAAGGGACAACGCGCTCACGAGGCAGCACAAGGACGCGCCGCACGACTCGAGAAGCGTTGTAACAAAGATGCGACGACAAGAACTGCAGAAGAAACTCGAGAGCGTCAGAAGGAGATGCTGCGTGCACGACGCGCCGAGGAAACCAGAAGAAGAGGTGCAGAAGACTCAAGACAAGGCGGCTTGCCGATTGAGCTAAACGAGCTCGCTTACACTCTGCGGCAACAGAAGAAGCAGCATCTTTACGAGAAGCCAAACTTGCGAGGAGCAACGAAACCCTCAGGAGACGGCGCGCATAATAAACGGATGAAGAGCGCGCTGCACGTTGAGAAAAGAAGCAAGAGGGCTTTGGCCGGTTTTGTCATTGAGCCTGGAGACGTCGAAGGTGGTCGACGAGCCGATTTTACACAGAGTGAGTGAGCACGAGTCGGCCACGCGAATTTCACCGCCGCTTCACGAACAACATTTTAGGACGTTTGTGTTCTGCGTGCAACCGGCTGTTCCATAAAATGATCTAACACCGGCGAGTGAACTTATGCATCCGACTCTTCATTTAGCAGCATCATCATTGGCATAAAGAATAAAACCCCAGTCATTACCTGAAAAGTTTGTCTTATCTATACAATAGAGCTAAACCGAACGCCTAACCACAACCTACAACCACAAGTGTAGCCATGCAGCCTTTGCTACCGCAATTCAACTATCGTTATCAAGAGCTAAACCACCAGTCAACGTTTTTAGAAAAACTGGAACCAAGGCGTCCTTAAACCGATCGGTTTGATAGAAATTCAGCAGGCTATTTTAGCATCCTGCCACGAATGTCAAGTCCTTCCGAGTCATGCAAGATCCCAAACCTTCATTTATTATCATAAGCTTTTTCGAGATCAAAACAGTCGAAGGGACAGTGTTTTGTGTATGATGGTATATATATTCATATTTTCCAAGCGGAAAATATGATCAATTGCTGAATATGTTTCATAAAGCCCACACTAGTGGACGTCAAGAGGTTTTCGGGACTGGAGAACAAACATAAATCTAGTATCCAGAATGCTTAGATAAGCGTTGCAAGTTGCCCCGTCAGGGCTAATTTTCTCTAATTGCTTAAAGGGGCCCACAAACACCTCCCGAGCATTGCTCGCAAACTATCTCTGTCGCTAGGTTATGCTGCGATACACATCTGAACGTAATAAAACACGTCTACGCGCAGCGCAGGTCCCGTAATCCTATTCGAAAGTTGGCGCTCTCTTTCCTTCCACTTTCGCGGTCCCTCGCCTCCTCCGTGCATTGCGTCTACGTACACGTGTTTTCGAATGACTATTGGTCTGCTTCTTTGCGACGTCACGCATTCATAAAACTACCACTCATGCCAAAATAATTGGAATATGCTTAACTTTTACTTATCAGGAAGGAAAATTAGAATGTTTTGTAGACAGAAACATTTTTTGAAAGCTTTTTTTCTTGCACTTCCGGTGTTACGCGGGCACCGCGGTAACCACGGTAACCACGGCGCGGTCGCGCGCGGCGACTGACCTCGTTTCAGTTCCCTGCGGGGCGCTTTCTGCCTGTGTATGCTCTCGTTTCTTGTGTCTCCCATGCGAAATGGACTTCAAAATCGGCTTACCGGTCTCCAGCATTAGGTCGGTGCCTCAAATGCCGTGCCCCAGTGCACCGCGCCGTACGTAGTGCAGCAAAATTTCGGAGGCAATCGCTCCGTTCCCGTGTCAACCAAACCAAAATAAGCACCTCGCATCGAGTCAAGGCGGCAACATACGCTGGTAAGTAATCTGTTTACTATCCTGAATATAGCGCACAGATAAACGACGGTTTCACGGGTGCAATGAGTTAGTTATTGTTGTGATGTAGCCATACTATGGCGGCATTTAAAATCCTACCGCTTCAACTGCTGCCTTGATTGCATGAAACTTTTTTGTCACGTAGTAAGTTTGTAGCGTATGAACTTTTGTCTTAGAGTAAATTAGCTAAGACAACTGTACCTACCTGGCTCGGCCGTGCGCGATGCGCGAACCCGTGGTATCATGTGCCGGCGTTGGCAGCTTTCGGCCCCCGATGCTGGCGCAGATTGCGGGTTCGCATTGTACGCAGCAGCAACGAATTGAGCCCCCTTACCTAACTTACTGCGAGCAAATAAAAGTTACCGCAATATCAAAGCTCCGTGTGCCCCTAGTAGCACAGAATGTGGGGCCCCAGTAGCTCCGATGTAGGCAAGTGGGGCTGGGGCAACCATCATAAAACCTGCATCGGTCCCCAATGGGGCAAAAGTAGGCAACCCCATTCGGGCTTGCCCCTGTCTTCCCGCATGGGTCCCATAGCGGTGTTTCTTGGGCTAATGCAGAGCACATTCCTGCATCCAGACCACAAGGGTCCCTTGCCGGATATTTGAGGGCACTCCAACCTAAATGTGGGCTTTTTATGGGAAAGCCCTCATAGATCCGAATTGAGGCCGCCCCCATTAAATCTTCGTGGGACCAACATCGGCCGTAGTGGGGCAAGAAAACGGACATACCCACATGCTGCCCCAATCGGCCCCTTGTAGGTTACTTGAGGGCAGGTGAAATATGAATAAGGGCTCAATTTGGGCAAGCCCTCGTGAGTCCCAAATGAGGCAGCCTTAGCTAAACCGCTTTAGGTCCCACATAGGCTGTAATGGGGCTGGAAGGCGGGTGTGCCCGGATGCTACCAAAATCGGTCCTTTGTGGGGACTTTGATGGCCCGTGCAACAGCAGGTGGGCTCTAGGTTCAAAAACAACGTCCAGCCCATTTGATGCTGTCCACATAAAACTGCTTTATATCCTACATGGGCCGTAATGGGGCTGGAATGCGGGAGGGCCCATATGATACTAAAATTGGTCCCTTGTGGAGAATTTGAATTGGCATGTGCAACAGCAAGTGGGCTTTAGGTTCAAAACCAACACCTAGCCCAATTGGGGCTGCCCACTCAAAACCGCTGTAGGTCCCACATTGGCTGTAATGGGGCTAGAATGCGTGCGTGTCATTGCGTAATCATTGTTTCCAACCTTTATTTGCATTAGGTGTTGCCCTAAATTACTATTATAGATGATTTGTATAACAGTTGTTGCCATGTTTAGTCGATTATAAATTTACATGGCTTTAGTTCTCGCGCTCATGCAAATTGCGCTACAAATACTAAAACAAACTGATTGCTAACTGTTGCCTCTTATGTGGTTGCTTTGGACAGCCTGCAACTCCCAGCACAATATTGCTGTTCAGAACACACATCTCCGTAGCCTGAACAAGATATACATGAAGTCATTTCGGCTAGATGAATGTTCTGAATTACTGTAAAATTTAATATTTCAACTGTTTAGAAAGTGCAGACATGTATACATAATTACTTAATTGTGTGCATAAATATTGATTGGGAAAACTTGGACTAGGGCTTTCCATCAATTTCCTGCGTCGGACCCCTATGAGAATAATGTGGGCATTGGTCCTATGTCATTTTCTGAGGGGCTAACTGAAATAAAAAAAAATGTTCCTCCAAAGCGGCTGCCCGAATCGGTCCAAAGTAGGACCATCGCAGGGCGTTGGCGGGATGTGCCCTTTTAACAATGCCGGAAAAATGTGGGCAGCCCACAAGGGCTGCCTGCATCGGCCCTTGTGGGGCCCATTGGGGCTTTGTCGACAGCCCGCTTCGGGCCTACGTCGGCCCCTCTTACAGCACCCATATTCAGCCTACCAGGGCTGTCCTGCATTACCTACATCGGGCCCACCGGGGCCCACCCTTCATAGCCCACTTTGTGCTACCTGGGGCAGTTTCACCACAAACTACTGAGCGGTTAGGCCGAAGAGATACAAGACGCCCCGGTAAACACGTATTAGCATTAGCCTGCTGTATCTGCCCCTTGCAAGGTTTCACATGACGTGCAGTGATGAGGAGGCACCGAAGAAACAAAGAAAACAACTTTATTTCGAGAGAAGGCCTACAGCATTTCTCTAGATAAGTCCTAGAGCATATTCCATTACGTCCTGAGGGTAAACAATTGACGCTATTAAAAAAAAAACTCTCCGCAGCGAAGCATTGTGCTTTCTTAGTCGCTCAGCAGTATAAATTATCGCTAAGAAAACAGTATTATATCGCGCACATAATAATATTAAGCGCAATTACACTGTTGTCTTGTAAACTGTGGACCGATGCGGAACAGCGAGTCTGTGAAAAGAGAGATGTGACATGGTCACTTGTGAAGTCGGCTTACTTTAATTACTTCCATTTACTTCCAGCTTGACCTCAAGAAGCTGAACAACTCTGATCGGCATAATTATTCGCTATCTAGCTTTACACACCATCAGTCATAAGGTGGCGCTCTGAAGCTATGCTTGAAGCTGTGTCTCTGTGTGAAGAGCCCTGAGTCCGTTTCTCCTCATCCTGGAGGAGCCTCTGAACGTACGCTGCGCGAAATAGTCATCGTGATTACAACAGTTCACTTATTTTTTTTGTGTAATAATATAAGTAAAACAAAGTTTTAACTTACAAAAAGTATGCTCCATTTTCACTGAAGCGGCACTGAAATGTCCTTTTCTTGATTTTGCCATTTTCACTTTCCAGCCATCCTCTCCTTTCTTTTTCTGTGCCTGGAGCTTAGAAGAATTTTCATTGAAGTGAATAACAGCCAGATGTGACCTGAAAAGGAAGTAAATATGAATGAATTTCTCACACTTTGGAAAAAAATGTGTTTCTTGTTGCCTACTAGCAAAATTATGCCATGTAGAGGCTACTATAAGAAACCATTATGCATTATATTCACATCACTGCAGCAGAGATTGCTTTTGTTTTAGCTTCTATATCCAGCGCCTTTATATCAAATTAGGAATGCGATGCAATGATCTTCAAGCAGCAAAATGAATGTATCACCCGTGTTCTCCCTGCTGTTGTATTTTAGCGATCATCATTAGTCCAAGTGATCAAGTGAGCCTTGAGCATTCTTTCAGTTTCAATAGATTAGCTTCGGGACATTCGAGATGGTTCTAGAGGGGTCGGAAACTTGCGCCGATAACTTCCAGTTCTTTAAAAACTACCTTTGTCTTGGGACTGCACTAAGATGAGGAGCACAAAAGAGAAACAAGTGTTTTTCCAGCCAGCCCGCCATGCTTGCCCTCAGCTTTGTGTCATCGCAGTGTCTCAGCTCATGTCATTTCTGTCTGTATGTATTCCTGGTGCACTGTTCTTTATCTCATCCCATCTGCCTATTCTAATATAACAGCAATGACTTTCAATTAGGACCATTGGTGGCCTGTGCAGTACGTCTATAGCCGCCTGTCTCACTTTTTCCATGGAAGGGGATTACAGAATGGCTAGTGCTACCATTCTACCAAATATATTTTTACCGTATTGTATGAAGCATCCTTGAATGTCAGAAGTGTGCACTGCAGTCTCCTCCAAATGTATGATAACTACCTTTGACATGGAAGTGTTTCAAGTTTCGAAAAGACAGACACAAGATAAGTTCAGCTAATTTTACAGCAGTGTATTTACTATCAGGATGGAAGGAATGTGGCAGCTGGCTCATAAGGTGCATTGAGTGCCTACTTTATGCAGAAGTTGGGATTGAGTTACATGGTGGGCACTTTTTTTTGGCAGATGTCAGGGTCGACTCCTGTGAATCGCAATTGTAGGGTCTCATTTTACCTGGCCTGATGACATGAGAGCTCTAGATCAAGCACTGCACTAAGGAGACTGAAGTCAAGCCCACCTTCCATAAAAGAACTCGCCAAATGCGTCCAGTAACATAGCAGCTTCCCCCTTCTCACATTAAAAAAAACCTTTGAAGTCTTTTTCTCTAAACCTCCCCCCAGGACCATGAGAAAGACTGTTTTGAGGTGCTTGAAATTGGTCACAAAGCAATTTTTCCGCCCTCTAGGGCTATTCCATAGCATGAACTAAAATCGATCTGCTAAGTTGCAAGTTCCAATGGGCTGCTTAGCAAGTTGAAGAATCAAAAGAAGCAAAAGGAAATGGAGCAAATGACATAAACTTCTGTTTTTCTTTTTCGCACTGTGTTCTATTTCATATGGTCTCTGTTCCTTTTATAATGAGAATATTATGTACATACACTAAAAGCTTCATGCAAGGACTTATTGTTTGCACATGCCATGCAGAAAAGTTGGACTGCATAGTCACACTGGAGTGAAAAATAATGTCTTAGTCTTCTCTTTCATTCAACAAACGTTACTTGCATACCACCATGCGAGTATGCAATTGATTTGGGAGCAAACTTGATGACAAAGTTGTGAAAAGATTCAAGGGAAGATGTTTGGGTTTGGGAGACAGTTGTCGAGTGTCAATCAAAAACCAGGAGTTCTTCAGAATGGAATTAAGCTTCTTGAAAGCACATAAATCTGTTAAAAATATATACATAAAATATATATATAAATATTTGGCTGATGAGTTGCAGTATTGGTGTGTGTCCTAGTCAATCGTAGATGCTGAATCTGCTTACAGCTGGTGCATTGCAGCTGAAAACTGTTTTACCATCGTATTCCTAAAAAGACCCCAGGTCTTGTACTACTATATTACGGTGAAAAGAAATCTAAGAGATGTCGTCGAGCAAACATGTTACACTTTGTCTTCTTTAAAATTGTCAGTACAGGACAGTGTGGAAAATCCCATTGTATTTGTGTTTCATACTGGCATGTATAACCAAGCTGCCTCAGTATTAAAATATTTTGCAGTCTCAGCACTCACATTTACAATATTTTTTTTCTTCACTTCATTAGGGGTTTCTTTCTCGGCTATGTCATATGTGAACTTGCTGTTATGTGCGGATGTGCACAAAGCTTTTCCCTGAAGTTCTATTTGCATTACCTATCTCTTAAATTTATCAGTGGTTGACAAATGCCACAAGTGTGAGCCGTGCACCTTCCAAACAACATCAAAGTGAAAACTTTACAAAAACAACCTATACAAAACAGATTACCTCTGCTCATCCATTGCCTGTTTGCAAGCAGCTAATGCAGGCATTTGCTGTATGGTCTATCATGGTCATCACGCTTATCGCATATGTGGTACAACACGCTGCATCACATGCTGATGATCAGGTCACCATTACCCTGGCCCAGGGCAGCAACATAGACTTGTGATTGTCTGGATCCATGGTTCTATTGCTTCACAGCCTTTTGACCTGCTCACAGCTTCCAACTTCTTAAATGCAGTATAGAATAATGTTATTGCCATGTATTCGCCCTAATTATTAAAGCAAGCAACTGCATGCATCTTTAGTTATGCGCCAAGCATCAAAGTAGTGCTGTATGGGCGATTTGCTGCTCTTGCAATATGTCCAGATAGCTGGGTGGCGGTCTGTAGATGGATGAAATTAAAAACTCATTACATAATAATATATGTCAGCAAATGTACCTCTTCCCAATGGTTTGCAACGATAAAACAATTTGTAATTCAATTGTTTGTATTATATAATGATTAATTTGATTCTTTGTATGTATAGACATGCAAGCAGCACTTGCCAAGGGCACTCTTGGTGAGGCTGAAAATAATTTCTCCTAATAATATGCAGAAATTGTCGCCTTTTGTTAAAGACTGCACTGAGACTCGTTAAGTTGAGGCCAGGCCCCATGCTAGCACTATTGGGCACTGCAGCTGACTTCACACAGTTAATATGAATTACAGCTTGCCAATTTTCATATCACAGCATTGCCTTACCTCTCTTATTCTTACCTGTTCCCGTAGTAGAATATGGTCAGTCTGAATGATAACAACTTTGTACGTGCAGTACTTGGCGCTGTAGCCCGGGGAGTCGCAACGCCCATCTCCTACGGGGTTCACTTCCATTCCATCCAGCTGACTGATGATCTGCACCCGCTGTTCCTGGAAAAGCTGGGACAAAAATAAATGTGCATTTGTGAGCCACTTGAAACATTGTGCCGAACTGTGTCACTCGATCGTTGCACTACTGCATGCGCGCGGTGTTTTTTCCTTTTTATTACGCAAGCTTGCCATAAAGCATATTATAAGAAATCGTGCAAATTATTTTCCGTTAGGAACCGGAGAAGGCTCCTGCTCTTATTGCTGTCGACGAGCCATTTGGAGACGTCCTCTTCCCTTGTTGCGGTTTATCTCCCCCCCCCCTTTCCGCGGGAAAAATCTAGTTGTGTATAACTCCTGTCTATGCTCCTGTCAAAACCAACTCTTACACTTCCGATCGGCAGCTGATCGCTTAGGAATAAAAAGGCACAACTTTGAGCGACTAAGTCAGTTCACGCGATAACTAACGTTTCATTCGCGACCCCCCCCCCCTTCCTGCTGAAGGGTAAAGCCTCTTGGCACGTTTTTTTTTTCTGTTTCCATCTCTTCATTTCCGACTTTCTTCTTTTTCTTCTTATCAACGCCCATCTCGGTTTTCACGTGTTTCTATTTCCTGGCCGCCTCGGTTGGTGACCTTGGACGCCGCTCCATCCGCGCGACATTTCAGGGTGCGCTCTGTACAAACAGCTTAAAAAAAAAGAAAAAAAAGGCTACAGGGCGGGAGTCATGCTGCGATAATAATTGGGCACCGAACAGTGTTTGTTTACTTCCTGTCGGCGCGCGCGTTCGCCGTTGCAGTCAGCTGACGCCAAACCGCGGCTGACAAACTACACCACAGCGCACAACTACGAAGTCCCCTTCTCCTCATCCCCTTCCTTTTTTTTTTCTTTACAATTGATCGTTATCTTCCACGAAGGTGCATCATATAGTCAAAAGCAAGAGGAGCCTAAACACGGAGGTTTCAAGGTATGGGCAAGGTGCACGAGAGAGTTTCCCTCCGCAACGCCCGGAAGACCGCTCTCTGCGATCTCGATTGTGAATTTCTAGTCTTTCGCTAACATCTCATGCCCTTGCTGCGGTACGGATATTATGAACCCCGAGCTCGAAAAGCGACTTCGGCGAATGAGTACCGAGATGGGACTCGACCTCCACAAGTACACGTCGTTGAAGAATCCGCTGCTGAACCCCGACGATGATAGTATACGGCTTATATGGGTGCATTGGTGCGTGGGGTCGACTAGCATAACATTAAAAAATAATAAAATCCCATCGTAATCTCGCCACTGGTTAATTTTGAGCAGTGTAGTTCACAGTGATCATGACAAATCTTGCTATATGCATGCCACAGCGCCGAGCAAGATCGCCTGAGTTAAAAAAAAATCCACTCTGTACTGTGATAACGCGTCTAAAGCTAATATTATCACAATCTTGCCATTTTACACTTACCGACAGGGTTGGAAGAAACAGCGTTGGTATCGCTCCTTCACGCAGACTCAGTTTTGTTGGGATCCCCAAATCGCGAACCACATATCCGGGTAAAGCAAACGTAGATAAACGCTGTCTTCACCGATGCTGGCTATCCGATGATCTGTAGCCACTGTTTCCGGAGGTTGGCGTTTTGAAGCACTTGATGCAGAATGTTTTTCCTGCCGTCACTAGCAATACCTTCGCAGCCAGGGACTGCACACTGTAACAGCGTCCCGCTCATGTCCCGTCAACAACAATTCAGCGCTTCGGTAACTGCCTTCGCGAACTCAAGAGAGTGACCAGTCTAGCCCAGAACTGTTCTGCACCCGTCGCGCACACGACGTATCACAAAATCAAAGGTGAGGTCAACGCCAGGGATGTATAGCGTGGCAACAAAACTTGCGAGTTGGGCCGAAGGACGATGACGATGAAGCAGGCGACAAGAGGCCCCCGGCGGCGCGTCGGCAAGCAAGCACGACAAAACGGAAGTTGGGGCGTGCGACGCTAAGCAAAAAAAGTAAAAGCGCAGATGCGTCAGTTGTGACGTGTCAGTGGGCGAGGCCTTGGAGGAGGGCCAGACTTTGAGCGCGCTAAAAAGTTGAAAAGAGGAGGGAAGCCACAAAGGCGCAGATATTCAAAATTTGATTGCAAATAACTCTGCTTCCAAATGCCGAATTTAAAAAATTTTTGCGGGAAGGTTATCTTACATCGACATTCTTTTACATACTAGACATAGGGAAACTGTATCGCTAAGGCTGTTTCGGGCCCCTTTAATGAGTTTGGCGACTTGCCAGTCTTTAATACGGCACAATAACAGCCTTTTTTCCTGGCTTCTGGAATTTTACCTGATCATCGTCATCATCACCAGCCTTACTATACCCACTGTAGGGCGAAGGCCTCTCATATTTCTCCACTTAACCCGGTTGTGTGCTAGCTGCATCCACTTGACCCCTGCGAATTTCTTAACCTTCTTAACCTTTTACCTGATATCTATATTTAATAATGAGTTTCAATGGTGCTTTCACAGAACATTCAGACAAATGTGCCAAAATTGTGTACTGGATGTCATGAGGCAGGTATGCGGTGCGTTTCACGGTTAAAAGTACTCTGTTTGTTTGCTTCAAGCTTAATCGAACAATTAAAATGTTCTTTGGCACTACCAGCTGTCGGTAGGCTGGGTTTTTAGTTGTTCTTTTGTACTTTAAAAAGGTATGTGTACAAAACTTGTACGTATATGTACGTAACTTGAAACTTGAGTGAAATGTTCACCTAATTGTTCTCCATATTCGTTGGGCAACACTGTTTCCTCCGGCACGTGAAAGAGAATCTAACGCATTTCTTCAGTCAAGTTTGGATTTTTCATTATCCCCACTCATCATGCA
This sequence comes from Amblyomma maculatum, assembly GCF_055883805.1. Taxonomy (NCBI): domain Eukaryota; kingdom Metazoa; phylum Arthropoda; class Arachnida; order Ixodida; family Ixodidae; genus Amblyomma; species Amblyomma maculatum. The sequence goes on along the minus strand of NC_139353.1, from coordinate 111,464,887 downwards.
ACCCACGCGACGCACTGCCACATGCTCCAGCATACTCGATCTAATACTTATTAATATTCCTGACATTTGCACCAACATCAGCTATCTTGATGGATTCTCCGATCCTAACGTCATTATTGGAAACATTGTTTTTTCAGAGAGAGGTACAAAGGTGACTAATAAGAAAATTAAATTCTATATCAAAACTGACTTTGACGGAAACAGTACTAAACTATAACTTTGCTGACGTGTTTCTCACTAGCTTCTCGTCCCGTATAGTTGAGCAAAACTGGACTGCGTTCAAAAGTGTGCTCTCCGCCCTTGTTGATAAGTATATACCTACCGTAATAATTAGAAGTAGCAGTTCTGCACGATGGTTTAACAATCAACTTTTCGCTTAAACAACAAAAAAGCAATTATACAGGCAAGCCGTCCAGAGGAATCACACATCATAGTGGCCTAAATGCAAGCAGTGCGATAAAGAATACCAGGCAAAACTTAAATCGTCTCGTCGAACCATTTTAACCATGACCTACATCAGTGCCGACTAACAACCCTCGAAAATTTTGTCAAGTAATAAACCCCAACAGTAATCCTAAAGTTGCGCTTAAAGACCACACAAGAGACACTGTTTCCAATTCAGAGTGCGCACAGATACTAACAAAATCTTGTTCGTCTGTATTCACCAGCGAGGACGTCTCTTCATGCCCAAACATAGGTAGGCTTTCAGAAATGATTATGCAACAGATCACATCAGCAAGCCCGGTATAATGTTACTACTTAAAAATCCCAAAATGTCTGCATCTGACGACGTTGGCTTCAACAACAAGTTATAATAAAGTACATCAGAAAGCATTGCTGGAATCTTACGCGCACTTTTTTCATAGCCATTGTCATCCGGTCGGATTTCTAATAATTGGCGCACAGCCAAGGTTAACAATTTTTAAACCTGACGATCACACATCTCCTCTGAACTATCGACCCATTTAATTAACTAGTACCGTCTGCAAACTACTGGAGCACATCATACAATCGCAATTCATATTATACCTGGAAGAACCTAATATAATCCTGAAATGCAAGCGCGTCTTTCTGAAGGGATATCTTGCGATGGGCAGTTAACAGGATTGACTAATGACTTGCTATCTGTATTGAAGTCGGCAACCAGGTGAATTCCATATTCCTGGATTTTTCTAAAGCTTTTTATCGCGTTCCTCACCTCAGGCTACTAGCGAAACTACATCTTATTTTATGTAAAAGAATTGTTTGTCCTTTCGAACCCAATTCACAACTATAAAGCACTGTAATTACTCTTTTATTTTAGTAACGCCCGAAGTCCCACAAATATGTGTGCTTGGTACATTGCTTTTTATAGTATATATCAATGATTTGCCTAACTGCATCTCATCCCAAGTCGGGCAGTTTGCCGATTACTGTGTTATTTACTGTAAAATTACTACTGAAGCTGACCAACAGGTGTTGCAATCATACCTAAACGCGATTATTATGTGGTGTTTTGACTGGCAAATGACCCTAAAATATACCAAAACTAACTACTTGTAATTTATGCATTCTTCTTGCCGCATTTCAACCTCAAATCTTTATTGATAACAATATTGTGTGATAACAATACCTCATACAAATACCTAGGAGTAAATGTTCAAGCTGATCTAACATAGCATCATCACATCAACATTACCCTTACAACTGCTAATTGCTCACTCGGAATCATGAAACACAGGCTAAGGTAAGCACTCTCACTCTTAAATAAAGCTCGCGTACACCACACTAATCAGACCTAAAGTTGAATATGCATGTGCAATCCGAGACTCGAGCAAGGATTACATCATACATAACATAGAATCCCTGCAAAGCCGTGCCATTCGCTTCATTTTTATACCAGTACACCAGTGTTGCATCTTTAAAAATCGTACCGAGTTAGATCCACTATCACTACGACGAAAACACACTCGCGTAACTCTGTTTCACAAGCTCTATCACAACGGCGTTTTGCATGACGACTTCTTTCATCCACCTTGCCTCATGTTTCCTCGCCGTGATCATCCCTACAAAGTCTATCGCACCTAGAGCCATAAGTGACTGGAATAAACTACCCTCAGATATTGCTACCATGATTATCCTAGACAAATTTCACAAAATGCTGAATACTCACATGAGAATGTGACGTCCCTGTACACCACTGTATTTTATAAGACTTAATAGACATTTTTAGGGGCTGCACAGCAACCATAGCTCTTCACAAACAAAGTAACAAAATTCCTATAAAGAAAGTGTTCGACAAGGAGACACAATCTCCCCGGAACTATTCACAGCATGCTTAGAAGAATTATACAGACTTGGAATCAGAGCATTAGGGACAAGGATAGATAGAGAATTCCTCAGTAATCTGCAATTTGCTGAAGACATTGCCTTAAGTAACTCAGAGGATGAACAGCAAAGAATTATTGATGACCTAGACAGGAAAAGTAGAAAGAATGGCTTGAAAATTAAAATACAGAAGACTAAAGTGATGTTCAACAGCTTAGGGAAGCAACAGCAGTTTACGTTAGGTAGCGAAGCATTAGAATTGGTAGGGGAATATGTCTACTTAGGACAAGTAGTAACCGCAGATCAAGACCAGGAAAAGGAAATAACAAGGAGAATAAGATTGAAATGGAGCGCTTTGGCAAGCACTCGCCGATTATGACTAACAGCTTACCTGTATCGCTCAAGAGGAAAGTTTACAAGTTGCATCTTATGGTTCTTACATAAATGGGGCAGAAACGAGGAGATTAATAAAGATGGTTCTACTTTAGTTGAGGACTACGCAGAGAGCTATGGAAAAAATGGTAGGGGTATCATTAAAACATAGGAAACATGCAGAGTGGGTCAGATAAATCGCTCAAATCAGTTACATTATAGTGGAAATCAAGAAGAAGAAATGGGCATGGGCTAGACATGCTGCGCGAAGGAAGGATAAGCGATGGTCGCTTAGGGTAACAAACTGTATTCCGAGGGAAGGAAAGCGTAGCAGGGGCCGGCAGAAAGTTAGGTGGGCTGATGAGGTTAAAAAGTCCTCAGGGGTCAAGTGGATGCAGCTAGTACAGAACCTGTTTAATTGAAGGAATATGGGAGACACCTTCGCCCTCCAGTGGGTATAGTCAAGATAATAAGGATGATGATGATCATTTTGTGTTCCCTCAAATACCACTACCTTCAATGTTTTTGTATTCCTAATCTCAGTTGTTTGAATTTTTATGCTTTTCTATTTGCTGTCTAGCGTTGTTGTTCCTTTTCTTCTGTTTTGTTCTTACAGACCTGAAAAATGGTGTTTGTATTTCTGTTATTTTCTTCCGTGCACCTGTGATTTTGAACCAAGTATCATTACAGTGCTTCGTTGTCCCCCCCTATGTAATACCCTCCTAGGAGGGCCTTCAGGGTGTTTGATTAAATAAATATGTCCGATTCTTCCCCTATACTCGGTTGGTACCAGGTGCTGTCAACACGGAATTGCGAAGTTGGAGTACTTTTCGGCCAGTTTATGAACCTTCACCCACATGTTTTGGGCGTGTTTGAGCTGTTTATTTAGGGTGCATAATTTCGCCTTGTTGTTTTTCGATAGTGTGGCGAGTGCATCGTGTCTTACTTGTAGCCATTTTGAACTTTTAATGTTTTCATGAGTTAAGTGTGTACGGAATACTACTCATTCTTTATATTATTTCATTTTATTTGTTTGCTCTGTTGCGTGCATCAGATATTGTTATTTCTGCACCACTCCTGAGTACTGACGATTAGATGAATTTGCTTCGGCAGTAATTCAAGCAATAAGCTTTCCGTTAAGGTTATCCACGCTGATGTCATGTAAAAAGGTTTTACTATGTTGGATTTAGAGCGGAATTGTGGCTGGTTATACACATAAATTTTCCACCGCCGTGGTTATGATAGGGCGACGGATGAGGAGGACTTTAGATTATGACAGGGGTAGGCAGTTCATTTTAAAAAATGATGGGACACAGTAGTGCCACGTTAAGCGCTTGACGCGATAGGGTTAAACATAAACACGGATGTTTTTTCACTTTTTCAGTGCTTAAGTTTTGACATATTTTATCTTATGTCAACGCTAAGCTCGGAAATCGGTGGTTGAAACCTGATGCGTGTCAGTATACGTTCAGCTGAACGTGGTGTTCGCGTTCGAATAAACGACATAGCGTTTAATACACATGGACGATGATTTTTGCCGTATAAAGTTTATTTTAATTTTTTTATTCTTTTTATATATACCAATACATAGCATCAGCAAACATTGGATATCCATTCTTAGCATTTGTACAGCTATGCACCCTTCTTTTTGCAATGTTTGATATTTCAATTGCTCCAAAACATTAGTCAATTGCACACTCTAAGTGCCATCAAGAAGCATTGGCTTTGAATTCCGATCATTTTGACATCCCTTTTTGTCCAAGTTTAATTTTTCTAATGTTTCAAGTAATTATTTATCATATACCCACTCTAAATCTTCTGAATTAGCATCATCAAGCATAGGGTTTCAATTTTGAGTATTTTAACACCTTCGAACCTCTTTTACCAATTTCTAACTATCTTCACAGGTAAATAGTTGTTCTCCCTAAGTTTGAATTACCATTATCGGGCAATGGTTTTTCATTCTGCCCATTTTTAGATATTTGAACTTCGTTTTCAATTTTTTCATTGTCATTTCAATTATTCAATACTCAATTAAAATGACCTTAGCTCGTAATAGCCCAAGCACACGAGTCGACCATCAACCAGTAGAACTACAAATCATTATTATTCAGTGTTTTTACGCAGCCCCCGTTTATCTACTACATGAGATGCCGACATTACTGCTACGAGGCCGATGGTTTTTGGGCCGAACTAGCTTTATAAGCTATCGCTTAAAATCGGTAAATACAGATGGTGACGTAAAATGTAAATACAGGCTACTCATTTTTCCTCTATTCTGGCAGCAGTATATGTGCTCGCCTGTTAAATTCCAGAAGCATTTGAAGGAGAAAAAGAACCCGATTTCGCAATTAACAGCGGATGACCCGCCGATGACTGATGACAAAGGCATAGAGCACCACTTTATAATTTCCAAAGCGTCCTTTCACTATCAAATGTTATTACTCGGTTTTCCGATAAACGTGCATTTGATGCCAGTTTTATTTCTTGTGCTGTATTACCAATATGCTCAAAAAACTCAAAGCCAAAACTTTATGGGCCCTGACGAAATACCAAACATCTTCTGAAAGCGGCATCCTGAATACGTTTCGAAATGTCTTGTCAAAAATGTTTCTGTTTCGCTTTCGTTGAGAGCGCTACCGGGTGACTGGAGAGTGGCCTGAGTTGTTGCGGTTTTCAAAATGGGAGATCGCAAAATACTGCAAAATTATCGCCCCATTTCGTTAAAATCTCAATGCAGCAAGTTCTTGAAACACGTTGTGGCAAACTGCATCAAAGAACTCTTGGCTAAAAATCACGTGCGCACTGAGTTTCAGCATGGCTTCAGAAAAGGGTATTCAATTGTAGCAACTTGTATCAATAATTTATAATTTTGCGCTACCCCTCGGCAGTAATGGACAAATAGATGTAATGTTTCTATATTTCACCGAAACGTTTGGTAAGGTTTCTCAAGACAAATTAATATTCAAAATAAGAATGATTGGCATACCAGACATTTCTGAAAACTGGATTTTTGCTTAGCTGCTAAACGAACACAGTACGTAAACTTCGCGAACGCAGCTCGGCCATTCTTCCAGTCACGTCAGGGGTGCCCCAAGGTAGTGTTCTTGGTCCCCTACTTTTATTCATATATATCAATGACATCATGAATGTTGGGAATCCGGGTGTGCAAATCAGACTGTTTGCTGGTGATTGCATTTTGTGTAGATATGTGATGACTACACACGATGAAAATGCCCTTCAAACAGACTTAAACAAAATATGGAATTGTTGCAGTGAATGGGGGATGTTCGTAAAAGCTGACAAATAAGCATTGCTCCGTATTACTCGTAAAAAAACCCCGCTGATTATTTATTACTCCCTAGGTACTTCACCACTGCGCGGTACTAACAGCTTCAAATATTTGGGTGTTACCTTAATTCTTGCTTGTCCGGGAGCTTGCACATTAGTACAATCTGCTCCTCTGCCTTCCGCAAACTCTGTTTTCTGAGACATAAACTCAAAAACACCCCTTCTTCTGCAAATTTACTCTCTTACTTCTCATTTAATAGACCTAAGCTAAAGTATGCATGCATAGTATGGCATCCTCACACTTAGTCAAATATCAAACGCCTTGAAAAAAAGCAAAGAAAGGCAGCTCGGTCTATATTTAATAAATTTGCTAGGTTTGATTCGCCCTCTCAAAATATAACCTAAAATCCTATTCCCACACTTGAATACCGCAGAAAGCAGCTGAGGATTGCATCATTTTCATCATCATCATCATCATCAGTCTAACTATACCCACTGCAGGGCGAAGGCCTCTCCCATATTTCTCCACTTAACCCGGTTCTGTGCTAGCTGCATCCACTTGACCTCTGCGAACTTCTTAATCTCATCCGCCCACCTAACTTTCTGCCGCCCCCTGCTACGCTTTCCTTCCCTTGGAATCCAGTTTGTCACCCTAAGCGACCATCGGTTATCCTCTCTTCGCACTACATGGCCTGCCCATGTCCAGTTCTTCTTCTTAATTTCCACTAGAATGTCGGTAACATGAGTTATTTCTCTGACCCACTCTGCACGCTGCTATCTCTTAATGTTACTCCTACCATATTTCGTTCCATAGCCCTCTGGGTTGTCCTCAACTTAAGTAGAACTCTCTTGGTTAGCCTCCACGTTTCAGCCCCATAGATGAGTACAGGTAAGATGCAACTGTTGTATACTTTACTCTTGAGCGATACCGGTAAGCTGCTAGTCATAATCTGGGAGTGCTTGCTAAATGCGCTCCATCCCAGTCTTATGCTTAGCGTTATTTCCTTTTCATGGTCCGGATCTGCGGTTACTACCTGTCCTAAGTAGACATCATCGCCTACTACTACCAGTGCTTCGCTATCTATGTAAACTGCTGTTCCTTCCCGAGGCTGTTGAACATTACCTTAGTCTTCTGCATATTGATTTTCAAGCCTACCTTTCTATTTTTCCTGTCTAGGCCATCAATCATTATTTGCAGTTCATCCCCCGAGTTGCTTAGCAAGGCAATGTCATCAGCAAATCGCAGATTACTGAGGTATTCTCCATCTACCCTTATCCTTAACTGCTCCCATTCCAAGTCTCTGAATACTTCCTCTAAGCAAGCTGTGAGTAGTACTGGGGAGATTGGGTCTCCTTGTCTGACACCTTTCTTTATGGGAATTTTGTTACTTTCTTTATGCAGAACTATGATTGCGGTGCCTCCACTATATATATATCTCCCAGCACTTTCACGTACGGCTCGTCTACCCCCTGATTTCGCAATGCCTGCATCACCGTCTATGTTTCAACTGAGTCAAAGGCTTTTTCGTAATCAATGAATGCTATGTATAAGGGCTGGTTATATTCCGAGCATTTTTCTACCAACTGATTGATGGTATAGATATGATCAATAGTAGACTACCGTTTCCGAAAACCTGCTTGATCCTTTGCTTGATTGCAGTCTAAGGTTGTCCTGATACTATTAGCGATTACCTTAGTAAATACCTTATACGTAACAGACAGTAAGCTGATTAGCCTGTAATTTTTAAGGTCCTTAGAGTCCCCTTTCTTATGAATGAGGATAATGTTTGCATTCTTTCATGGTTCCGGTACCGTCGATTACACCAGGCACTGCGTATACAGGGTGGCCAGTTTTTCTAGCACGATATCCCCCCCCCCTCCCCGTCCTTTAGCAAATCTGTAGCTATCTGATCCTCTCCAGCTGGTTCCCCCTTTTAATAGTTTCTGATGCTTTCTTGACCTCGTCCCTCGTCACTGGTGGAACGTCTGACTGTTTTTCCCTGCCGCTAATCTTGTTACGGTCCTGACTACTTTAGCTGCTGTAGAGATCTGTATAGAACTCCTCGGCTACTTTGACTATCTTGTCCATATTCGTGATGACATTGCCCGCCTTGTCTCTTATCTCATACATCTGGTTTTTGCCAATGCCCAATTTCTTCCTTACCGCTTTAAGGCTTCCCCCGTTCTTTACAGCTGGCTCAATTTTCTCCATGTTATACTTCCTTATATCGTCCACCTTGCGCTTATTGATTAGCGTTGATATCTCGGCCAATTCGATCTGGTCTGCTGGATTGGAAGCTTTCATACTATGGCGTTTCTTAATCAAATCGTTCGTCTCTTTAGACAGCTTACCGGTAACCTTTCTAACTATCCTACCGCCTACTTCTACCGCACACTCAGTAATGATATCTCTGAAAGTACTGTTCATTGCTTCTGGGGTAATTTCGCCAGCCTCGGTTAGAGCTAAATATCTATTCTGTAGCGACATCCTGAACTCTTCTGCCCTCCCCCTCACCGCTAATTCGTTGATGGGTTTCTTTCTCACTAATCTTTTGCGTTCCTTCTTCAGATTTAGGCTTATTCGCGACCTCACCATCCTGTGGTCACTGCATCGCACTTTCCCGATTACCTCTACATCTCTCACAATAGTGAAAGTTGAACACATTATGAAGTCAATTTCATTTTTAGGCTCCCCGTTAGGATTTTTCCATGTTCATTTCCGGTTCTTCCGTTTGCTGAAGAAGGTATTCATGATTCTTAAGTTATTGCGCTCTGCAAACTCATCTAGTAATTCCCCCCCGTTATTCCTAGAACCAATGCCATAGTCACCTACTGCCTGGTTTCCTGCCTGCTTCTTCCCTACCTTGGCATTGAAGTCGCCCATTAGTACAGTATACTGCGTCTTTACTTTTCGCATTACCGATTCTACATCTTCGTAGAAGCTTTCAACTGCCTGGTCATCATAACTACCTGTAGGTGCATGGGCCTGTACAACCTTCAGTTTATACCGCTTATTAAGCCTAATTACGATGCCTGCGACCCTCTCATTAATACTATAAAATTCATCTATATTACCCGCTATATACTTATTGACAAGGAAACCTACTCCTAGTTGTCGCCTCTCTGGTAAACCTCGATAACACAGTACATGCCCATCCTTCAGTACAGTATAAGCCTAATTCTTTTAATCTTTTTATAAATAACAAAGTAGCAATAGACCAGTCCCCTTATATATCTCCTGCAATAATACGGCACGCAAGACATCATCCTGATTCATTGACTCCTATTATGCTCCAACTTGCATGTTTTTCTTTTTCCCTTGGACAATATTAAACTGGAACAATATTTTACAGATGGCTATACAGCGCGACTTATATTGTATAAATTTGTATTATTTTTCTCTTGTTGCTTGGTCTTGTTCTTATGCATCTATGCCCCCTGCTTGGACCCAAGGGTCTGCAGTATGCAATAAATAAATAAATAATAAATTTAATAGGCGCGCGTTTTTACAGATGATCAAATCTAAAATCCCGCCGCTGATGTCCCTTTGCTCACTTCCCCAAAATGCCGAGAAGCATGAATACTCAACTGCAATCTATAGCTCTATTAGTTCTGTTAGAAGCGGTTCTAAATCATGCAGTGTTACCGTTAAATGCTGCTGAACCATATAAGCATATTGGGATGGTTTCAATACCGAGAATGATGACTGCAACAGCTTAATTTGTAGTTTTAAAGTCAATTTCATGACCAGCTATTCCGCTTTGAATTATAATGGCAACTGATTTTTTAACACGTTATACAGCTCTACATATATGACAAAGACACAGAATGAAATACAGAGGATGGATGCTGATTCCAAGAAATTTTATGGCAGCAGACACGGTATATGTCGGGAAAATTGACCGCTCTGTGAAGGAACGTGCCAGAAAACATGAACATTTACTTGAAAACGTCTCAGACTCTTACGAAAATTCATCGCTTACTGTCGCTCTTGCAAAGGTAAGAAAAATCAAATTTGAGAACCATAACCTAAAGGTATCAAGAGAGAGATTACCGAGCGAATTTTCTGAAGCGTTATTCATCAAGGAAAGGGGCAACACCTGTGTCAGCACCACATCAGTATCCCTGCGAGACAACAAGTAAAGATTATTTAAATAGACGTTAGATTTAGTGTGATCTCTCCACTCTACCAGGACCTTTCATACAGGCATGCGTTCGGTCCTTCATCGCTTAAAAATGTAGATAGAATCTGTATGCTTCAATAAAATTGGTTGAAGTCAGCTTCCGTCGTGTGTGTTTCTTTGTGTCTTCGTCATCTATGCAGCGATGGATAACTTAAGGAAACATGCTTTACCAGCTAGTGTTTCGTTTGTGATAGCCTCACCTCTAGAAAACGAAAGACCCTTATATTAATGCGTAAGCATTATGTGGCTATGTTCGAAGGAGCTTATCCTACAGTTGGTCATGACGATTACGGTGAACTGAAGAGAGTTACACAAAAACAAAGAACTGTATGCGAAAGAGGACCAAAGATTCTCGCTAGCGGGGTCGCGTCGTCTAAGTTGAGCCATTAGGTAATTATTTAAAGCTAAAAGAGTCGCTTATACGTCGAAATAGACGAACGAGCTAATGTTGACGTCCGAACCGATGATACGTCACGCAACCGGAAGACGACGTGTGTTCCGACGTCGGAGTGGAGAAGGGCTAATAAATGGTAGAGATCAGTCACAATGTGAATAATGAGTGTCAAATAATTAAAAGAAAATATAAATAGAGCAAAATAGAGCGAGCAGCAAGCAAAACCATAAACCCTAAATGGAGACGGGTATGTGGTGACGTCATCTCCACTACGTTGCCATGGTGACCAGCGCCGGCACCGCCATGGCGTCCCTAGCATTCGCGCGCTGCCATGGTACACCCCTAGCAATGGTGACATCATGTAGAGCCATCGGCGCTGTATGCCCAGCGGCGTTGGGAGAGCACGAGCGCCGGTAGAAAAACGTCGCGGGAGCTATAGTATATTACAACGTTACACCACGTTGTAATTAATGCCCAGCTTGGTACACAATGCTGTCAACGACCCAGCTGCTGTCATAATTTCTGAAGTTTGCAGCCTCTACAAGGGGCGCGGATATACCATGTGCAGCAGTAATGTTCACGCGTACGCATTTTTCCAGTGAAGTGTCCACAAGATATCTGTTATATTTGAACATGTTTTGAAGTCCTCTGCCATGCGATTGAATTAAAAAAGCCGCATTTTAAGGCCCTTGGAGATAGGGTTTAAACTTTAGTTTTTGTGCCTTTTGCACTTCTTATTTCGATATTATACCTTTATTTTCTCACTCGAGAGCTTTGCCACCGCCATTGAGGGTATGAGGGAGAAGTGTCCATCGCATCCTCTAATGTGTTGTATAGGACACCGGGGTAATTTTGAGTTTGGCCTCCACGTGTGTGTAGTCTTTATGGTCGGATACCCTGCAGAATGGAAAGCTTTCTTTGAGGGTGGCACAATAGCATTCGCTTTTTTTACCTTGGGCGCAGGTGGCCTTTAGCCAGATCCACTGCGTGTGGCGTGGGAAGGTGTTGGAATCCACTCTGACGCCACACTCTGATGCGTCTTAAAAGAGTAGGCGTTTTATAACTTCTCCGTATGTGAAGTTTTGTGTTACTTTCAAGGTTATGAATTTTTTTTGCTATTTTTCCAAGCTGTTCAAAACAGAGCTAAAGCTGGATGTTCTCCACGTTATGCAGAGAGACATGGTTGAACAAATCTCTTTCATGCTTCCTCTGGCGCAGCCTCTCAGGCAGAATAGTAGCGAACTCCTCCAGTTGCGAAAACTGCAACTCCTCCAGTTCCTCTATGCCTCGCACGGCAAAACTGAAAACGATCACTCTCCGTGTTGACTCATTATATCTGGCGCTAGGCTGGTGACCTACCACCGCGTGACCGACCCATATCTGCCCTGCTACGCTTGTTAAGAGTTTTTTCTTCCATGTGACTTGCTCAAGTTTCATCAGATGGGGCTTTCTCGATACAATTCGGTCAGACGTGCTTGATGCTCGTCAGCTGGTGAGCCTTGCCCCTCATGGTGAAGTGCACATCATGGTGGTGATGGGATTTTTAAGTGGAACCTATCTCCCTTGTAGACTGTCCTCGGACGACGCATTGCAAAACACCAACCGCAAAGATAGCACGATGAAGAGAAGCGAAACAATAAGTGGCTACACTGACAACCGAAGGTTGACTGAACGAAATCAGCTAGAAAGGACTGGACATAATTGAGCGCGAACGCCCCAAAAACTGCAAGGACGGATATCAGGTGAGAGTTGGCGTTGAAGTATTGCCAAACCTAAAGTTTTGTAGAACTAAGCTTAATTGCTAGCAAATCAATCAGCAAGTGCTCTCTTCCTTTGCTGCTATCATTCGATAAATTTCCTGCTGTGCTTGAAAGCACTTCGAACTCTATCACATGTAACTTACTTATGTGTCTGTATTTTTTATTTCCTTTTATTTTTCAACAGAATAGTATTTGTTATGCGCGCTTGCATTCAATCTTTGTCCGCGTCGCTTTGTGCAACCATGTTTGTTGTGCATTAGTTTGTTTTCGGATATACTACTCGAGTCAGTACTTCATGTCTCACCTTTCTCCTTAGAGTCCCACCTTGAGGCCAGCTATACTTTGTAAATCAATCAATCATTCAGTATATGCGCATATTGAGCCCCAATGCGCTGATTAATTTGCTGCTTTACCGGAGAGTTTTAGGCGATCGACCTGCGGACAACGATGGGGGTCTGGTGCATAGAAGAGTTTCTGGGAACGCCACGTCCAAAGCAGGGTTCGGGAAGCATCTGCGGACCCATCGCAGTAACTCAGGATTGGGACGCTCGGCTACTGGCTCGGAGTACCCTAGCTCGTGCCCGACCACGGAGGCCTCATTTTGACGGCGGCAAGACGGAAAGTTGTGCGTGTGATGTGCGATTTCGGTGCATGTTAAAGATCCCCAAGTGGTCCAGTTATTCAGACTCCTTCACGTCGACACCTCTGTCTTTCGTCTTTCACTTTCACCTCTCCCCCTAATCCCTAACGCTCGGTGTAGGTGTCGACTGTGGAGTGTGACAGATATTGCACATTTACTTACCTGTATACCAATTTACATTTTGCCTTTAGGCGTGTTAGCAATAGAGAAAGGACGCCCATTATATTGTTGATCTCTTCACCACCATGTGTAGCGCTAGCAGCAATGTGTGTCCGTAATTAGAGGATTATGTTTAAATCGTTTCTTCGTTCTTAGGCTTTGCAAGGGGGAATACATCTTGTGGCTGGTGCTGGCTCCCTCTCCTCAAGCTGTTGCGCTGCCCTCTTCTCTCCTGTTTCTACTCGCTTCTGAAAAGCTCCATCAAGAGTGAAACAGCTGCAAATGTCCGCAGCACTGTATCTGGCTCTCTATCATGAAGTCGACAAGAGAGAGGGGGTAAGTTGCGATGATTAAAATTTTATTACTTCCAAAATGGGAACTAGCCCGAATGTCAGCTGCACAGCTTTAAATGGTCGACAGGGATCCCTTCGCACTCTACAGCTTCTAATGCGTGCTGGATGATTCGCTGCTTTTGAGCTGGATTAGTGGTGGGCAGGAGGGACTTCCACGGGTCAGATTTTTGTGAGCCATCGATATATGTGTGGCATGTCCACGTCATGTGAAGAATTGCGGCCATCTTAAAGAGCATTCCAACCGTAGGGAGACTAGACTCGCAATAGTTTCCTGTATAACCACGTATTAGAAAAAGTTCCAGTCTGGAGTTTTCGCTATTGTACACCCTCTTGTTTAGGGAGGCTCTTGTATGCGAGAGAGTAAAACATGCGCCTAGTTTGTAGTGTTACAAAATATTATGAAATTATACCCGAAGAGAATGCTTTGTTTGCAAATGCTCTGCCAAAAGAGGAAAGCAACGCATTCAATATCTTTAACTCTGCAGCGAAGATATTTTGCGAGATTGTGAGCTAAGATGTTTCTTATTAAAGACTCATGAGCAAGAGACCAAATGAGAAGACGTGGGAATACCGGAGGTTGTATGCTGTGCAATACACAAGTATGCTTCAAGGTATGCCCTAGGTTATAAGTTCCTAATTGCGAGTTGGCAGTCACTAGTAATGGCCTTGAAAGCAAGGTTGGAAGTGGCTAATGCTATGGCGACCTCCTCTGCGTTGATGGGGTAGGTAGCATTTCGAATAGAGCGAGTAGCTTACATGCGGCGGTGAGCAGCCCGTGCTATGGAACCATAGCTTGATTACTGTGGTGCTGTATAAGTAACTTTAAGACTGGTCCCGAAGCGCCGCTGTAGTTTGTTGGCTCTATAGGCGACGCCCGGATTGGTGCTCCGGTTCTTATGTCTCGGAATACGAGAAACCAATGGCCCGCTCGGTGACAACTAGCGGAGTCCTGGTAAGTTTATGAAGCATGACGGGAACGAATTTCCACCTTGCCCAGGACCGAGCAGCCTGCACGAGGTAAACTGGTGATAGCGGAGGTTCTTGAACTCTGTTGGTTATCTGTGTGAAGTTGTGATGTGAAGACCCATTGCTGTCTTGTATGATTTGTGGAGAGGTGTCGAACCTATTTAGGTTACTCTGAAGACCTGTGTGTATGCGACAGGACTGACGAAACTTTAAGGAAAGAAGAGAAAAAAAATTAGCGGTGGTTTAGCCTGTGGTTAAACCGGGGTTACGCAAAAGCAGTCTGCATGGCTACGCTTAGGTCCGGTTGAAAAGTAAAGGCATGGCTTCTGCGCATAGTAGTTTACTCTATTGTTTCAGCTTGATTTATGCCAAAGGAGAATCACTTCACGTGTGAGCACCTCCTGCCTCTCTTCGTTGACTATTCTCATTCGGATGTAGAGGACGTCTAGCGGTATGACGTCGTATCTACGTCGAGGAGGAGGAGAAAAAACATTTATTTAAACTCAATAACTAGGCGAGTTCCGGGGCACACTGCTGCCACAACGTTCGAACGAACCTTCTGTCCTAGCCACTCGCTGTCCGCCTCTCCCAACTATCGAGTTATCGGTCTTCTTCTTTTACTTCTTCTTCGCATTTCTCTTATTTCTTCTTTTTTTCTTTCTTATTTTTCGTCTTAACCTTCTTTGTCTTCATCTCTTTTTTTATTTCTTCTTTGTGCAACTTCTTTTTCGTTTCCTTCACCTTTCTCTCCTTCTTTTTTTCATCTTTTCTTCGTCTTTCACGGAGCCATGGTAACACGGCGCTGCGGTGCCATGCCGACGGCTTCAAACCCTGCCTCAGTGTAACTTTCGCTACAAAAGCCACGTTGAAAAAATGAACAAGAGCAGAATAACAGCTTGAGGGGCGTGTTGGTGCTGCATAGTACCACGATACGCGACACAACGAGCACAAACACGAGAGCAGAAAACACTACACAGGCGTACATCACTAACTGTGATACGAAACTGAACACGCACTTCCTCTTCAACACTCAGCCACAATTTCCTCTTCTACACCCAAGTACATCTTCTCACACCCCTTCCTTACCAAATAGATGTCTAGCCAACACTAAAATTTAGCAGCGCAATTATCCCTGTACAACACTCAAATTGTCCAAACATGGCAGTCGAATTCCACCACATAGACACACACTAGAAAAAATCACCACACATTTGCAGCTTATATATATAACGTTCAGGTTCACTCCTTCTCTTTATGTAAGTCAACCTTGCGAAACTTCTTCAGTAAGACAAATCCATCCAAAAGCACCTCTAAAAAACACACCCATCCATAGACTCAGGAGGATTCCTCAAGAACGGAAATTTCTTTTCTGCTTAAAGGCAGTGAGGCTTTACTAACACATGTATCATCTTTCTTCTGAATCTAAAACGCCTCTAAAATTTAGCGGTCAATCTTGTCCCGACTTTTCTCTAAAATTTTAGGCCTACTAAACGACGGCTCACACTTGCACTTTTGGTATTGAAGGGGTAAATATGACCCGTTCCCCTTTTATATGGTCTTATCATGCTCCCCTGTTCTATCACCCTAAACATATTCTGCGGAATTGTCTGAATTCTTGTGTAGTGTGTGTTACCCCTGCTTTGGCGTTGGCTATCGTGTCTATTTTTGCTGGCGCATGTGAAACAGACAATCAGCAGCCAGTGCAGGTGGTGTCGCTGCTCCGTGATGTCTAGAGCGATTTGTGGTGCGGTCCTTCGATGAATGCCTCGGTGGCTTCTACCCAATTTTTTTTTCTTCTTAAAAAAACCCTCGAAGGGCACATAATTTTGAAGAACCTATGTGTGTGTGTGCATGAAGTGAAGAAACATCAGGGAAAGAAGACAAAAAGTGGCGTACGTTCAAGAAAATGAAGGAAGAAGGGGAAAACGTGCAGGGCGCTTAGAACGGCGCGAGGAGGAGAATAAGGGAGCTACGGTACTAGAGAACGGGCATCCTCGGCGCTCTGGCAGATCATGTTCCACAAGACCTACGACCCGGAGACAAGACCTGGGATCTGCCTGCTCCCTTCGGATGTGGCCCTGTTGCTGTCCCGCGTGACCGGAGCTGAGTGGGGCTGACTCTTTTTCCCTGACTGCAGCTCAACGCCGGCACGCGTGTTTTGCGCCCTGCTGGGCTCAAGGTCGCCAGGACGCCTGACGTTTCGGCTGCTCAACGGCAACCTGAGGCCTCTCGCCTCAACCAGGCCGTCTGTTCGGCTTACCCAGAGCCCTCTTACCTCGCCATAAAGCTCAGTAGTACTTGCGAGAGGCCTAGTTGGCTATACCTCGCCAATTCTGCCAACCCGACCAGGAGCGTATCCACCGGTTAATTTCTCCTCCTTTAGCACCCTGTGACTTTTTCCAATTTGTGGTTCGTCCTAATCTTAGTTGTTAGCCTTACTCTCGTCTCGTAAATGTGTGTCAACAAAAATGCTCGTTGCTAGTTTGGTCGGTCTGGTTGTGTTTTTTTATTGGTACCCCCGAAGAAGGCGCCGAAGAAAGCGGTAATTCGTCATAAAAAAATCTCCGCGTTTGACTGAAAATATGAAATCAAGTAGTTGGGTTGCAGATGAAAGATTGTGCCAGGCGTAGGAGTTTTATAGGAATTTAACCTGTCGCATGCCGGTATTCTTGCTAGCAGCCTGTCAGATAAGTCGACAAATTCGCATTGCAGTGTGGTCTATGCATTGGAGAACAATGAAATCGCTATGGTTGGATACAGATCTGGTCTGTTTGCAGAATAGGGAGTCTGCGTTGGAGTTGCAACGTAACCTTCACCGATTTCCTTCCCTTGGGTGATATGACGATGTACTCTGATTTCGTAGCAGAGCAGGAGTGGCCAATCTCAAAAGCACACAGGCGCGCCCGATCATTAGCCGTCTGAAGCGTCCCCTTTATTTGATTGTTACTGCCCTTTGTGACCCACAAGGTGTAGTTATCGGCTTAAAGGCTGTGCTATAGACTGCGTATGTCCTGCAGTAAACTGGCCAGACCTAGTAGTGCTATATTAGATGGGGAAATCACATGTGTGTGGAGGGTACGTCGACAGCCTGGCGCCACTGTGGAGAGGGTACACCAGGAACTCTCAAATATTCCGCACTGTATGCCTGTTAGTCGGCTTTTATTGGTAGCTCCATGCTAACTGAAGCGCTTTAAAATCACTCAGAGTGATAAGCGACCTCTTATTTGTTATCTGTTGAGTCCTGAAGAAAAAAAATACTGGAAGCAGCGAGAAGCTGTAGTGGCGCATTGTAGACAGAAACTATTAAGAGACTCGTTCCATGCTGGATGAGCTTGCATGAATGATTTCCAAACATAGATGATCGGAAAACTCCGGGCCTAATCTAGGGAAATGATATTAATATGTTGCCCGTCTCCAGAGTGGCAATCTGTGAGTTGATAGCACGTGATATGTATGGCTTATAACCAGATAGCTCTGCTTGTTTCCCGCCTTCTTGGAGTACTAATCCTATATGTCGGTCCATACGATCACAAGGAACTGTTGGAATACCGGGCGTTTGCGTCTAAACCCCCCCCCCCCCCACTAAGTTTTGTTACCAAATGGTGGTATTAAGCGGCGGGGCCACCATGATGGCGAGAATTTCTTGAGCTCCCCTGCGGGAGAGCGGAAGGAGCGACCAGCATACACTATACGTTTGGAAGGTGTCTTGCACATGATTTGGAGCTGTAGGGCAAATTGTTTTGATATTATTTAAAAGTGCTTCGGTATATCCGCCTCCAGGGCCATGATGCGTTGGTTAGATTGTTCCTCTATTTTATCCAGTGTGGCAGTGAGATGTCCGGTTTAGTCTTGAGCATCCCTCGACTTGGTGTCAGGTAGTTCATAGGCTCTGCGTTTGTGAGCTGACGGTTGACATGTCGTGGTGCCTATTTATTGGGCCGAAACGCCACCAGCGATTGGAGATCTAAAGTTCTCGGCTAACATTTCCGTACGCTTTTATATGATACTGACGTTCTGCATGAAATGTGAGAGAAGGGATGTTACTTTCTGAGTTATCTCTGTGATGGTGTGGGGAGCTACTACCTGCGCATGCCCAGTCAGTGATGGGGGCCCAGACGCGTGACCGCTGTTGTCTCAGAGTGTGCGAGGCCAGGTAGCTGGACAGCAGTGGGCCCCGTTCTGGATTTCTACCACTGCATGGACCACTTGTTGGGGGTCTTGCTAAAAGAGAGAGGACAATATTGATCTCAAGGAGCCTGCTGGCGGCTGTTGGAGCGCTGATGATACCAACTACGTTTGTGTGGCAGTGTTCCACATCGCTGGCTTGCTTTTTGCTGCTGCTTGTCGGCTTCTGCTTATTAGGTGGCGTCCTATTACCGCTTTTTGATGATGTACGGTGTAAGTAAAATTTCCTTGCATCTGCCACCTCTAGTGAAACATTGAGTCCTACAGATCGGCAGGTTGTACTGCAGACGTAATCAGTCTGGGGTTGATTTAGGCTGCAATATCTGCCTTTGAAGGTGGTGCTAGTGGAAACATCCACCCAGTGACCAAGGCCTTTAGATATGTTGCAAACTTCGAACTTGTTCAAAAGATTACATGTTTGGTGGTTGTTACTCATCTATAAGGCTTCCAGACAGTGGACATACAATATTTTGGTGCCCACGTGACCCTGATGTCTTCGGAGATCTGCTGGGAGAGTGGAAATGAGCCAAAGTGGGATATTCCGAGAGTACACCACGGAGTCCGTCTATAGTTATGCCTGCTTGGGTCGGAGAACGCGCTTCTATCCGCATTCTGAGGGGAGCTCTACTCCAGCAGTAATCGCAGTCCATCTGCCACGTCCCCGCAGCGTTTCGAAGGAGGCGCACTGCCACTCAAATCCGAAGTCTTTCAGCAGCCATCTCTATACTCGAATGCCTCGCACCTCCATTTACGTCTAGATTTCCGATAAGTCGGATTTGCTGAATGATGTAATGACTCATTACTATGCTTAGCTGCGTCGACAATGTACGTGCACCGCCACTCTTTTGCTGACACGGGCGACGCTTGTGTAGGACGCGCCACACTTTCAATCCTTTTGTATATGCGCGTCTCCCACTCATGCGAAACCCTAAGACCTCGTGTTTTGTATCTCTTCCTAGTTCCTCAGGCACAGCCTCAAGCAGATGTAGAACCCCAAGAAGTAAATTATGAATATGTCCTGAGGGGACATCGGTTAGAGTGCCAAATGATGCTTGTGGCGGACCTTCTGCCACCTTATGTGACAAATCGCGACAATGAATTTTTGCTGCTTGCCGTCCTTAAAAAGAAAACCATGGTAACTCTAAGCCATAATCTTCTTTACTGATGACTCAGTGCAGTGCCATCTGTGACCTCTGCTAATCGTCTGATGCCTTTCTAGGAAATGCACCCAAGAATTGTAGCAATTAAAAACTCCGTGAGATTCGCTAGGGGGCGATGCCGGTATGTTATGACTATACACAAACATCACGAATGTTTTGAAGCTAGCTAAGTGCTTGTGTAAAGATAACAGCAACGTTTCAGAACGAGAACGGAAAATGGCCGCGATTGCTTATTTTGCTGCGACTGGCAATGAGTGGTTAGTGGCCATTCCAATGCGTAGTGCTAGAGCCTGAGGCCTGCATTCAAGCATTAAGAGACAGAGTTCTTAGATTTGGGTGACACCACCTAATACATTGTTATATTAGGACAAAGTTTCTCTAGGCAGGATTCAAATCCCGCAATATAACCAGGATTACCATACCGCGACTGTACTTCGCCTCTTCGATTCGAATGGTGGGGAAGAACTTGTGGACGGATAATAAACTCGGGGCTTAAAACCATAGGACCCCCGCAGGGGGCACCTGTTGAAGCAGATGTTCGTGTGTACTGTGCGATACCACTGACCCCGAGCACCCACGCTTAGCCGTGCGCGGCATCGCCGTGTCAGGCGAAAATGGGATCCTTGTGGTTGTGCCGATGCCGAGTGCTTGGACGTTTAAGACCCCTTGGCAGAGGCAACACACCACTTTGGCCCACGCTTCCCACAGGCGGAACCTCCGGGCTGACCCACGTGGGGGAAACCGGCAGTCGCCTTTTCCTGTCCTGCCCTTCATCTTTCACTTTCCTACTTTCTTTCTTACAACTGTCCTGTCTTCTCTCACCTTCTTTGTTTCTTCCTACGTCTACTCGGCGAGGGTTGACCTCGTATGGCTAGCTACCCTGCGCTACGCCATATTGGATTATAGTTACGATGTACAGCTGGCATGGGCAGGACTTGCCAGTTCCTGTTCCGTCCCCTCGTCGGGCTCCATGGTGGGTGGCTGGCACTGCAGCCTAACAATATACTTTTTATGGCCTCCGAACTCCTCATTCCTGATCGTCCTCCTACTAAAAGGGGGCCCACCGAGACCCCCATGTTCTTTTCAAGGAACATAAACACCTTTCCTCGTTTCCGCGTGGTCTACAGGGACTATGAGAAAATCACTGCACGACTTGTGTCTCCATTTGTTGTTTCAGGAACACTTATGGAGGCCATTGGCCTGGGCTATAAAATAAAGAAACTTAGATATGATGACCTGCAGTTAGAAGTAATCTACAGTCATCAGTATCAGATGCTGAGTGCAGTCAAATCGTTTGGGGAAATAGCAGTTACAATTAGCCCGCACCGATCAGTAAACACTATTCGAGAAGTCATATCTGATGATGACTATTGTGTAGAACAGCGCGAAAAAAATCGACAGGGACGAAGGAAGACAACAAGACGAGCGCTGACTTTCAACTGACAAGTTTATTGCATGCCTGCATCCATATATATGAACATGTTCACACAATAAAAAAAACAAGAACAGCTAAACAAACAGCGGAAAGTGTAAGAATGCAATCGAACCATGTCTCATCCAGAATTTCACAACGCATAATTTTCTCGTGTTCATAAATCTTACTTCACCTTCCGATAGATATGGATGCAGGCATGCAATAAACTTGTCAGTTGAAAGTCAGCGCTCGTCTTTTTGTCTTCCTTCGTCCCTGTCGTTTTTTTCGCGCTGTTCTACACAATGGATTACCAACATGCCCAATCTTCTGTTTTAGCTGATGATGACCTTTGTTATGTGAGGGAGTAAGAAATCCTTGAAGACCTAGACGAAAAAACAAAGAGATACAAACAAAGCACATTGTATTCACCTTTGCAGCGAGCACTTTCCCAGAATCTGTCGAAGTAGGCTATAGAAAGATACAACTGAGGCCGTACATCCCAAACCCACGTAGGTGCTTATCGGCCACAGGTCACAGAGCTTCCGTGACCAACTCACCTGTGCCAAATGCACTTCCCACAATCACCCCACAGATAATTGTGATGCTGAGCCAAAGTATGGTACAAACTGTCAAGACAATCATCCTGCTTACTCGCGGTTATGCTCAGCATGGAAACAATTAAAGGAAGCAATCACTCTGAAAGTCACGGAAAATATAACTTACAGGAAGCATGGAAGAGGCTTTCATTGCCAGAAAAGCCTTCCTACTGCGCTGTGACAGCGCAGGGCGCGCAGTCACAGCGGTCATCGGCGCCTGCCTAGTTAGTACACAGTGAGGCCGGGGCAGCGTCAGCTACGCCCTCCGTGGAGACAGGCTCCACGACCCACAAAGACGAGACAGCGCGGACCAACAGATTAGCCGGCTCCAAGGCCTTTACTCCTAAGGAAAGGTCTAAAACAACTGTGGGGAGCTGTGCCTTCTGCACAGTTCTCCACCGTATCTGAGGATACGGTGGACAAGGAAAAACACCACATGAACGTATAGTATAATAGTTCTTTGGACTAAATAACAAATACAACTAAATACAACCAAATACAAATAACATTCATTGGTTCTTCGCACTTGGCATAATTTGTGGCACTAAATGACAAATACAACCAAATACAAATGCACTCTCATAGGGCACAAGCAGCATCTTACGTTGGAAGTGCTGTGGTATAAGAATAATTGGAAAAAATAGTACAGTTACCAGGGTTCTCAACAATTTTCACAGCTGAATGTCATGCCATTTCTTTGGCAGTAGAAAAATAATAAAGACAGGTTTTGAAAACAGCATCATTTATACCGATTTTCTCAGCGTTTCACAGCATTAAATCACAGAAATGCTACAGAACCTTTCATCGGAGACGTCATACATAATATAATAGGCGCACGTTGTAGCCGCACCAAGCCACGTTGGAATCAGCTGCAATGAGGGAGCAGATGCATGTGCCGCAGTAGCCCGTCATACTAAACTATAGCCAGTCAACATACCACTAAAGATGTTCGAAGACTTGTAAAGAGAAACCTGAAAGTAAAATGGCAGACTTCATGAAACAACGAACTAAATAATTTACCTTGCGAAACCAATCACTGAAGAATGAAAATCGTGCAGTCACCAAAACGCTTCATCGAAGTCATTTTATGTCGTATTCATATCGGACAGACTTGTCTGACACGTAGCTTTATTCTAAAGAAAAAAGACAGACCTCTGTGTGAAAGATTAGGAGGTGAACTAACAATAAACCACGTCCTACTTTCTTGCACTGAGCTAGAGAAGTTTAGAAAAATTATTTTGCACATTTTTACGCGGAATTGATCCCTGTCTATCCCAGCCTGCTGTTCGGAGAAGATGCACTGGTCGAAGTTAACAATGTTCTCCATTTCCTAATGAATGCAAAGCTCTTGAACAATGTTTAACAAAAAATATATCTATATAACAACCCTTATGCACAAAATAAAAAAAAAAACCTTGTTTCTGACGCACGATAGCCGGAGTTGCTTATGCGCTAAAAAAAACAATGCAATACAATACAATAAAAACGCAGTACACCGTCTAGATAACCACCTACAGCGTCTTGGAACACGAGGTTGGTCTACCTAGTATACCTGCTAACATCACGCAAGCTTTTTAAAACCTTTGGTAGTTCTAGATCATGGAAAGAAAATTAGGAGTATCGAGAATCGCGTGGCACAGCCCGGAGCATTTTGTCCTCTGGAGGCATACGTTAGAACGAAAAGTTCAGCTGACTGCCAAATGTGGATGTAAAACGTTGCCTGTGATTTAGCTCTGGTTTACCCTAGTTGAATTGCGAAAGCAGCTGCCAAAGCTTCTTTTGCCTGCTACATTATTCCCCTGTCACGCCCTATCAGTGTAAGGTGCGACATTGTTGGGGACACTTAAGCTCATCCTTTAAGAGCATGACGCGAGAACGTAAGCAACCAGCCCACATATAAAGTCACGCTTCAACCAAGCCGTATGAACGTGCCGGCGTACGTAGGGGTAAAGAGAATGCAAACGGTTCTGGCAGGCTGATTCTGATATCACCCTCCCATAATGAAAGGAGCGACCTGTGTTGATATCTCCTGCCCCTTGCATAGGGGTGACATGAATTTAAATGTCATAGCAGGCTTTTTCTAATGTCCCCCTCTCACATGAAAGGAGAGGCTCAAGTGAGCGCTCTTGCTGGGTACACGTTCGCCCGAAATACGCTGCTGACTAGCCGATTATCCTTATTGCTGTCATCTTCACGCTAGAGAAGGAAAATTAGATTTAACGCTATTCACAGTCCCATGTGTGGCACAGTTGGTTATTCCACTCGGCTGGGGAGCTGAGAATCGGTGGGATGGAGGTTCGATTCCCGGTGAAGAAACAATTTGTTGCGAAAGCAACATTACGCCAAGTTTCGCCTCCTCGCGTTGCCGGGGGCCGGTGGGCGCGAATGGCCTTGAATAGCTCTTGCCTAGCAACCGTTTCAACCGAGCTCCACCAAATGGCACCGCAGTAGGCGTAGCTCCGCTGCCGCTCTCTCCTTCTAGATGTTTTGCCTTTTTTGCGAGAGCAATACTCCGACAGCGAAAGCGAGGCCTCTGGTGGCCGCAGCTAAGCTTCGCACGTGAGGAGTAGCTACGGTTTCCTAATAAAAAAATTGTCTCCACCAGGAATCGAACATCCATGCCTCGGATTCTCCAGCAGAGCGATTTAATCAACAGAGTCACGCCTGTGACTGTGAATAGCCCATCTTAATTCTCCTTCTGTACCGTGAGGATGATAGTAGTGATGATGATAGGCTAGTCACCAGCGTATTTCCGGCGAGCGAGAACTAAGCAAGAGCGCTCACTGGAGCCTCTCCTTTCATGTTAGAGGGAGACATTAGAAACAGCCTGACATGACATTTTCATTCACGTCACCCCTATGCAACGGGCAGGAGGTGCCAACTCAGGCCGCTCCTTTCAATATGAGAGATTGATATCAGAATCTGCCTGCCAGAGCCGCTTGCATTCTCGTTACCGCTACGACATGCACGCACGTCCATACGGCTTGGTTGAAGCGCAACTTTATATGTGGGCTAGTAGCTTACGCTCTCGCGTCATATCCTCAAAGGATGAGCTTAGGTGTCCCCTAAAATGTAGTACTTACACTGATAGGGCGTGACACGGGAATAATGTAGCAGGCAAAAAAAGCTTAGGCCGTTGCTATCGCAATTTGCTACGGTTCACCAAACCTAAACCACAGCCAACATTTTTTTATGAGGAGACCGTAGCTACGCCTCTTCACGTGCACGGCGTAGCTGCGGCCCCCCGCGGTCTCGCTTTGGCTGTTGGAGTGTTGCTTTCGCAACAAAACAAGGCAGAACATCTGGCGGTAGCGAGCGGCAGTGATGCGGTGCCGACTGCGGCGCCATCTGACGGAGCACGGCTGGTTTGGTTTCTAGGCAACGGCTGTTCAAAGCCATTTGTGCCAACCGGCCACGGGGTACACGACGAGGCGAAACCTAGCATAATGTTGGTTTCGCAACCAAAAGCAATGCTTATTCAATGGTGAGGGCATTCCACAAACAGCTGCCTGAAACATTATGACCAATTTACGATTCTCACAGGCACAATTCTGGCCTTAGAATAGCTTCTATTCGGCAAATATTTGCGCATATTTCTCGCTCCGTGCTTATCACACGTTCCTCAATGAAATCGCCCTCAGAAAAGTTAATTTCGTTCTCTCAGCGCATTGTTGACGCTGATGGTTCCCTGCTGTGAATTTAGACCTTATATATTCTGCTAGCGTTTCGTTCAGGGTAATGAATAATGCTGGCAGTAATAGTGCGATACATTTATTCGCTTACCCATTTAAGGCTGTGAATGACGGCCTGGGGTGCGTAAGGGTAATTAGGGCGTTCAATGAATTGAATGACAATGAAAAATCAATGACGAGATAATACATATATTTAGCGACACCGATTTTTAGGCGGGTCTCTTATATTGCTGCGTGCCAGGGTGAGTCAACCATCGTTCCCCGAGAAAAATACTCTCTAATTATGTTATCGTGGTGTTGTTGCTGAATGAGCTCATTGCCGCGAATCTCTGAATGCTCAGAAACACTGCTGCGAAAAACAATGGAAGACTTCCGTATGAAGACCTTTCGTTTGTCCTTTGGCTGAACCAATTGTGCCAGTGTAAGTGTTCGGCCATGAGCGGCAGATAAGTAGAAGTACACTGTTTACTCGACTGGAAAGGGAATTAAGGCAAAGGTCTGGGTGACGTGGGCAATTCCAAGGATGCAGAAAGTCAATGCGTCTGAACGAGGAGGTGGGGAGCGCTCTTTAGGGTTTCAGGGCTAGGAGGTGAAGAGGGGAAGAGCGTATCTTTTGAATCCTTAAGGAGCCAAAAAGGGTGAATTCATGGCCGCTTTCTGGGTCGCGAATAGCGTAGACCGGGGCTACGCGGCCGCAAGGCGATGCAGTACTGGCATGAAATACGGGGTACGTGTTTAAAGGGAGAGAAGACATGAACGTTGGGAGCCAGATAGTGCTGAGAAGTAAGGGAGACGAATAGGAACTATGCGCGCATGAAACGTACACCACTGATGTAGATGACTAAGGAGAAATCCGTGCAAACTGAAAGTCACGATGCAGAATAAGAGAGGATACAATGAGAGGCCCTTGGAAAACCGCTCTGTGCAGTGATGAGGAAAGAAAGGTTTCGAGCATCCACTAAGGTTGTGCGAAGGTGTTTATTTGTATATTGGCGAAAAGAGCGTAAGGTACAGAATGAAACAAGTAGTTGAAGGTGAATACATAGGCAGGCCGGCAAGGAAGGGCCTAGTTCAACTTGTGTGCTGAGTGACCACAAGATGAGTGTTATCAAGCAGCTTCTTATTGCAAGGAGGTGGGGGCCTTGAGCGGAGTTCGCTGCATGTGGAGAAGAGCCAAGACGTGCATTTGGATACTAATTAAATGGCTGCATCATATAGTCGAAGGGAGTAAGTGGCATATATGAGTGCACTTGTCACGATGCAGAATAAGAGAGGATATAATGAGAGGCCCATGGAAAACCGCTCTGTGCAGTGATGAGGAAAGAAAGGTTTCGAGCAGTGTTTAATATGCCCACTAAGGTTGTGTCGATGGTGTTTATTTGTATATTGGTGAAAAGAGTGTAAGGTACAGAATAAAACAAGTAGTTGAAGGCGAATACATAGGCAGGTCGGCAAGCAAGGGCCTAGTTCTACTCGAGTGCTGAGTGACCACAAGATGAGTGTTATCAAGCAGCTTCTTACTGCAAGAAGGTGGAGGGGTTGTGCGGAGTTCGCTGCATGTGGAGAGGAGCCAAGACGCGCATTTGGATACTAATTAAATGCCTGCATCATATAGTCGAAGGCAGGTAAGTGGCATATAGGAGTGCGCTTGTAAGGAAAGTTATGCAAAAATATTTTGCATGTTAATAACTTTCGAACTGAGAAATAATAGCGCTAACTGGCTTACATACGATTTCGTGGTTTAGTATTTGAGCTTCAATTATTCTTACTGAGACTTTTTTATATGAATTGACGTAGTGACAGTTCAATTTTATATCACAGTTAGCTATTTACGGCGATAAGTTAGGGCCGCAGGTAGTGCTGTGCAAATATACTCGATATAGTATGCAACGATGTATGACTTGATGCAACGTGAAGTTAAATTTTCATCCCAAAATAAATAACCACCTGTATTTAATCACTGCGCGTAATGAATGACGCGGTCAAATAATCTCGTGGTCATATACAAGCTTAACATACAAACCAGGATGCGCGACTTGTTTCTAGGTAGGCTGAGTACCAGTTTGGTCTTGATGGTCAAGCAAAGCAGAGACGGCGTACAAAATCAAGTCTTTACTTTTGCATTGAGTCAAGATAATGCTTTAAGGGGTTCGAATTTTCCCGCAGCATGATAGAGACCGGCTGCAGTGAGAAATGCATCGATGGGTCTAGGCCATGATGAAAGCTCTTTTGTATGACCCGTAGATGCAGATGACCCACAAGGAATATTGGCACTTGTTGAAAAGATGTGGTGAAGGATGGGAATTTGGCAGCTTGGGAGGGAAGAGGGGGAGAGAAATATTGAAGAGGGTAGGAGAGAGAACAGCACCTCAAGGAGTGCCTCGACGTTTAGCTAATGGTCGAACAAATTGTTCCCTACTCGAATTCGAACCCCTCGGTTATAGAAGAAGCAACAGTGAACCAGCCCAGTGATCTGGCTCACAGACATCTCGGGAAGCCTGTGGCGGTCCGGAACGAAACATTTATGCTATTACGCTTGACACCTGAAGGCGTAGCTTACGTGTAGTCGAGATAGGATGCCCCAAGTGGTCCGCCTGTTGCAGTGGCAAAAGGCATCCAGGAGCACAATATTCTACTCGGCTTCTGACCACTTTCATTCTCTAGAAGCGAGTGGCCATTCAGACACCACTGGGAACGAAAGCGTAGAGACTCTTTAAAAATGAATGACTACCAGTACTGCTCTGGCACTCGCAGAGACCAAAACGGAGCGACAGAAGTGGACATAGTTTAGACGTTTTTCAGCAGTATGCATCTGACTGTATGCTGCTGGTTATGAGGTTGATGAAATCTGTGCTGTAAAGTTGGACACTAGATTTCTGGTAGTGACTGCCTGTATCTTGCGAACCGCATTCTCTAAAGAGGTGAGCGCGGTCAGCCGCCCTAGATTCACACCAATGTTAGTGGCGGCGGACATATAAGTAGACAAGCCAGAACTTCCTACAATTATACTGGCGAAGAGTCTCGCTCCACTTCCTTGTAACTTTCCGAACTGCTCTGACGACCTCGCGAAGCCTGTCTAAAGAACACCGCTTTCACCAGTAGCTGTTGGTGCCGCAAAAACATATCTCCATTTCTATATGGAAAATAGCGCGAAAAGTACACGAAGGACGCAAGGACGACACGGACAAGCGCTAACTCGCAACTGGTGTTTATTGTTGAAGTGACCAGCATCTATTGCGTGCTTCAGCAATAAACCCCAGTTGCGAGTTAGCGCTGGTCCGTATCGTCCTTCCGTCCTTCGTGTACTTTTCGTGCTATTTTCCACCATGAACGTTCACCAACTCGGCCAACTTTCGGCCTTACTTAACGGTAGGTCTCCATTTCTCTGACCACAAAGTTTTCTTCATCACAACCAAGATCTGTTGTGTTACTTAAATAAAAAGTATGCATTAACTTGAAATGTGATATTCAGCATTAGCACGCAGCTTAACGTATTTATGAAGTTGTTGTATTTGATTTAGCGCAAAACAAACGCAAAAAATAATATGTTCTAATTTATCATTAGTGATGATTGTAATCCTTGGTGTCACTTCTTCAACATGCTGTCGGGAATCATCATTGCACAGCGCGCTCGTGATGCTCGTACATAAACGTTCAGCGCTTTGCCTTTCCAAAAGATTAATACTAGCGAATAGAAATATGTACTGACCTTGCCATCCTACTCTGAAGAGCAGTCATTTGTTATCTCTTCTTTAGCGTTGTGCACAGCTCTCAAGATCACGGTTTTCTTCACGGGAGGCAATCGCAGTAAATAGCAATTTAAAGGCCACGATTGAATCAAGAAGCGACATAAGTAGCCTGAAAAAGTGTTTCTTCAAATGATGAAGTATAATAAGTAGATTTATTATTGAAACTGTTCACCGGCACCAGGGCTCGCAGAGGTCGCTACTATCCGAGAGGTTTAGTAAGATTTTTCATTGAATTACAACTTCACCATGGCTTCTGAGAGCACCTGAAGAGCAGGCTCTCTGTCTCTAAGCTGGTGATGAATAAAACTTAAACAACCTCAAACCTAAACCAAACCAGCTGCTTCACAAAGCACTTGAGGCACCCTGAAAGTTTCACAAAATTTATTCAAGACGACCTTGAGCCAGAGCTACCCAGGTGCTGCCGGCTAATGAGAGGAATATTCAAGATGAATATTTTGCGTTTTCTGCAATAGGCCTTGATTAAGACTCACATCGACGGCCGAGTTGTTTGTGTAATACATGGAGACCTTCTTGAATTGATTCCATCGACGCCATATTGTGGTTCGCGTTTTCTTCGACCTGATGTTGAGAATGAGGATCAGAAATAGAATAGCAATTTTATAAATGAATACGTTACTGCTCCTCGTCGTTAGAGAATACCCATGGTACACCTGAGACAAATTTCCAGGCTTGTGTGCTTCGTACACGAGGCTCACCTTGGAAGCGAGAGAGGCGAATGCCTGGGCGTTTTCTCGTAGAAGAGCTTGCATCTTGACGATTTCTGTTGCAATATCATTGAGGCTCACTGCATCACTCCTGCTTCCAGCGGTTCCGTTCGTGTTGTCAGGCGCAACTTTTTGCCGATACATTCTTGACAAACGAAGCGTGAGGTGAACATTTTCAGAGTACATAATTAGGATGTGCACAGTCTCAAATATTTAATCAAAATAAATCATAATATAGGCATTTAGCGAGAAACAGATTGCGCAGGGCATCTGTGCTGATTTTTCAAACGCTTGTAAACTTGATTTGTTGCTGCTGGCAGTCGTAGTAGTGCACTGTGCACTATGCGTGAGCCGCAAGGAACGATCACGTGTTCATTATTTATTTACACTCAGCCTTGCCTATAGACGCGGCTCTATCATTTGCGTTGTCATGCAAGATGCCCCGAGATGTACCTCGAATTATCGTGGCCAATTTATTCTGTTTCTACAATGTCGAATGTTTTGCCAGTCACCTTTCGCTGCTTGATCTAAACAATATTTCGCCGACTATAAATTCCACACTATTCTTGTGCCAGTAACCCCCAGTGTCACGATTCCGTTAAAAATAAACACACGTATTTAATCCAGATATATCCTTGGTAAGTTGGCGAATGTGAACGAGGCCATAGGGTATCCACATGTCCGCCGTTAACTGCGCCATCGCCACACGCTCTTGTACTGCGGGACCTTTGGTAACATCGCGCACTACGCACTGCATTATTCGCCATCAACTGTTATTCTTGCAGCTGCGTCTCAAGAATTGATCTTAATATAATGGTATTTATCATCTGTTTGCGCCAACTTAAAGCACGCTGGGAGGAAAAAAGGACATGTGTCAAAAAGGGATGTATTCAGCACTCGGTAGAGGCGTTTTTGTAAAGTGCTGCTAGCGATCTAAAGTGCGCCGTGGCGGCACCTATCAATACAAGCGAAGGAAGGCGATTGCAGAGGTGGACAACCTCATGAGCTCGACCTCAACCTCACAGAGTGAGGTGAAGTTGAGGTGAGGTCGGTGACAGCTCGAAATGTTTTGAGTGAGGTCACTAAATTGGACCTCGACCTCACGCGGGAGTTTGAGGTTCAGTGAGGTCGTCATTGTGTAAGGTCGAAATTATGAGGTCAAGATTTTTGCAGTTGCCGGGGCTTACTTCAAAGAGTGCCCCTTTTTACGCGTTGTTCGAGCGTACTAACGCGGTGTGGCCGCCGACTCTTGGTGTTCGGTTACCCCCCGTTCGGACGACCCGATGCCACAGTCACTGCCCAGCTATCGGTATTCCACCGCAATGTCAGCTACGCGATGATGCAATCCTCTGGTCTTCTTGGAAGGAGGATTCTTTTTTTTTGCGGAAAAATCTCCTCGAGCACCCCGCCCGCCACCCCCGCTACCTCTGCTTCCTCTGACTTTTGTGCTGATGCTTGCCGCTGGCTCGAACACCTAGTAGCGCGCTAACCACATAACTCAGGGTGACCCGCTGTGCTTTTGCCGGATTCCGCAAACAAAGCGAAACCAACTGTCTTTGCGCAGATGGCGCGGAGCAGAACTGTTTGTCGTGTGCATGCCTGTTTCTAGGCGCTGAAGTCACAGCTGCCGCCTGCTCTAGACGGACAAATCAATCGGATGAAAATGTTTGTGATCAGATGTCGGACTCATATATTCAGACATTCGTTTTTTCTTTAAAAATCATTTCAGATATACGTAAATGAAACCAATTACATGCTAGCACTGAGGAATGAAGCCGATGTCTCAGGTCTTCTATATGCTCTGGGAAGCGCAGCTGTCTTCCGTCTTTAGTGTTGGACATTTGTTATTACTTTCTTCAGCATGGTATTGATTTATACATATTTTCTTGTATGTGATCTACGTTCGTGCACTGACCAACAGAGAACAGGCTTCTTCCTGCACATTTAACTCTTTCTTTGGCATCTTTCCAGAGCCTTTTCACTTACCGGCGCAGTCCCATTTAGTTTTTCTCTCTTTTTTTTTCAAGTATTGCAAACCGCGATGTAGTCTCTGAAGACGGAGCTGAAACACATAAGACACCACCTTTGGTTTGTATTGATGACAGTATTGATGAAGGGAGGAGCGCATGCACAGCAGTGAGCGCGGACCCTCCGTGCTGGTTGCTCGCCTCCTTTATGTTGCTGTGGCCTTTATTGTACGTTTATGTGCAGTAACTATCCGACCCTAACAGGAAACGGTTTCTCTGGATGCACGTGCAGTGCATGCGGCGAAGCAGGTTCGGAGATACCACCATGCAGTTTATTAGTTCAGTCTTTAAAGGAAAACAAGTGAATACCACAAAGTAGCTCGTCTGAGAATTTCTGGCGAAATGGTTTCCAGTATTCTGTTTGGACGTACAGGTATTTATATCATTTTCATTTTGTTTTGGAGGCAGGTGGGTGTTGGACATTTTGCTCGGGCAAAATTTGACGGACGAGACGATATTCGCGATACGAAAGTTCTGCACGTTTAGCCCTCTTTTCTAGCAGTTGCGACCCCTGTAATTTTTCAACGTAATGATGATGATGATGATCACCACTTTATTTACTCCAAAAAAGGGGTAACCAGCCGAAAGACTGGTTGCACTGCTTAGAGAAGGTCAGCAGGGATCCCTTGGGACTCTGCGACCTCCAATGCGCGAAAAATGAGCTGGCGCTGTTGGCCGAGCTCGGTGGTACGCAGGACGGACTCCCACGAATCCACTGTTGCTGAATTGTCTGTGTTGTATTGTGTACATGTCCACACCATGTGACTGAATGTGGCCGGCTGTGAGCAGTGTTTGCACGTAAGTGCAATGAGATTTGGGAAAAGTTTGCTATATGGAAATGTTCCTGTTTGTATTTTGCGCCAATGGACGGTCTCGCGCCGGGATAGTTCCCGATGTGCAGAGGGGTATAGACACCGTGCGAGCTGATAACGCTGGAGGATGTCCGTGTAAGTAACAAGGCGTAAAGGAGTGCCTTGGGGAATGTCAGAGGAAGCGGCAGGCTGAGGAGGGTGCTCCGCCCGGTATATAGCCGAGTTCTCGGGCTAGAGCATGCGCCTGTGCGTTCCCGCTGAGCGCCTCATGGGCTGGAGCCCATATGAGAAGACGAGGTGTAGACGGTAAGGGAAAATATCGGAGGATAGTGTGAGCCTGTCTGGATATACGACCTGCATCGAAGTTACGAATTGCCTGCTGAGAATCGCTAACGACTACTTTGGTGGAGGGGTTGGTCAGAGCTAACGCGATGGCAGCCTCTTCCGCGGTGGTAACAGTTGCGGCGTTGAGGACGCTGCAGGCGTTGTGCCAGTTTCAGTGCGGTGTCAGTGCAACCGCAACCATAGCGGGGTGAAGGGGGTGGTGGGAAGCATCGGTGTATGTAACGTCGGGGCGACCGGCAATACGTTTGTGGAGTTGCCGGGCTCGGTCGGCTCTGCGCTATGTATTATACTCTGGATGCTTACGTTTGGGAAGCGGAGGTATACGAAGCGTGATATTCAAAGAAGCAGTTTCGCCAATTCTTGCAATACTCAACGGGATCACAGAATTGTAGAAAAACACCTAGGAGTGGCCGGTTTGGACCTTATAACATCAACAACGTTCCTATTTGAAGTTTTCTGAAGGTACATTTGTTTAATCGGCGTCGGCCGAGTTTTCTGATTATTTGGTGTGTTGCTGTTTTTGCTTCTTTTCTTTGTTTTGTTGGGGACTTAGCTTTCATGACAAGTCGTTTCTTGAGTGGTTATTGTGAAAAATTCGTGCCCAGGTAATATGACCCCCGTTGATATGGACGACCCGAGGTATGGACAGTTTTTCTGGGGACGAAACTTTTTAAATGTGCTTATGCCTTGTTAATATGGAAACTAGGTGTCTATACAATGGACAGGGGAAGAATGTACACAACCCATTTGGGCCCATGTGGTTTTATCTCGATAATATGGACGTCGTTTGAAAAAAGCAGGGGAGTCCGAACGCAAGTTAAAGGAAGGCGCGCCGATACGTCCGGATGCGTGAACGAGTCCTGTGGAGTTGGAAAGAACCAAAGCGGGCGTGTCGTCGTTTTAGGACGGGGAGGGGGGGGGTCACCACCGTACGCCCGTACGAGCGGAAATATAGCGACACAGCAAACTGAGGGCCAGCTAAGTAAGAAAGACCCCGAAAGGAGGGAACAGGGAGATTTCTGGGTGCAGCGGCAGCGCCGCAACGAGAAGCCGCAGTCGGGAAAGCAGCAACATGTTGTCGCTATAAATTCTGCTGAACGTGAACAGGGAGGCCGGTAAAAACGTAAGAAAGAAATAATAGGAAGAAAGACAAGCGCCAAAAGTGGGGGTGGGAACTAAAGTATTTTTTTTCCTGAACACAAAGTGTGTTCCTTGAAGCCATTATCGCTTTTTCGTCAGAGTTAAGACACACTCAGAAAGTAGAGCGACAAAAGAAAGGCCACGAGCACGCAACCAGGACCGGGTGTCCCATCCTGAACACCCTTCCTTCTCATGCTCCTGGTTTTCGTCACTGTTGCGCTGCCGAACTGCCACATTTCGCACCCCAGGAGGTCCGCATGTCGACTTCGCTTTCAGTCAACGATGCGGCCTTGACAAGGTCTGAGCTCTTCGTAGTCGACTAGCCGTACTTCTAAACTATACTTCAGCTTGCAATGTTTGTTGCATAGCAACACACACACAAACGGCACAGGAAAGGGCTGTTGGATAGCCCTCTGCATAGTCAACTTGACTACCTCGCTTCCTTACAGAAACAGTACAAGGCAAAAAAGAGAGAATCAGAAGAACGGAAAGACAGGGAGGTTAACCAGGCAAAAAGAGTGCAAAGAATCGGGAGCCCGTAACCTCCAACTTTAGTCTGAATTTTGGCATGACTGAGTTAAACGCAAAAGAACGGACCTGAAGGTAGGCGTGAATCGGGAAATCTTTGAATACAAGCGGCAAAAGTTATCTCAGTCAATCCAAAATAGAAGCGGCAAAAGTTACCTCAGTCAACCCAAGCCGTGAGGAATTGGACCCAAGTCACACTAAGCCTCAGCCACGCCAGGTCGACGCTAGCATCGATACTCAGGACGGCGATAAATGGCTCAACGTTGGCATCGCAGCATCAGCTGCAGTCCGACCGCGCCGAGCACAGTTTTAAGAAATAGAGTCAGCCTTGTTAATGTGCTTCGGGAATGTGCGTGCGAATGGTGCTGTCGTGAGCGAGGAAATGCTTCAAGAGAAGGCTCGCTGCCGCGGCAACACTATGGGTACGCATCGTTCCTTCTCCCCCGTCTTGATTGGTTTTACCTGTGATGACATACGGAAATGTTTTTTAGTAGAACAGGGGGATGTTTACTGTGAAACGTTATTCTACGCTGTGTCAAGGCATTACTAACTCCAGCTACTCAAGAGGCTGGCTGACGGTTTAAGAGCACACATGACATTTCTTTCCGATCGACGGATTCATGGAGAAGGGGTTAGCATCGACAGCTCGGCTTTTTTAATTACAAATTTAATTAAAATGCCAGCAATAATTAATTTTTTTGCAATAAAATACTTTTCGTTTTTATTCATGACTTGTTATTATGGATGACACGCTTTGTGTACAGTTTTGGTCGGAAACCAAAGTGTCCATATTAACGAGGCACGACTGTATTCCTATTTTTTTCTAATTTAATGTATTCGGCCGCAAGGTAATGTACAGTTTATTAAAAAAAAGGATGGCAACCATGAATGTTTTTTTCGAATTAAGCAAAAGAGCATATCGCCATTGTTGTCATCGTCAATAGGGTCAGCAGTATTTGTCTTTTCAGCATAGAGTAAGAATTGGTTTGTTTTAATTCTAATACGAATTTTATTCACGTAGGTCGGATGGGATAAACTCTTGTATTGTATTATGGGCCTATGCGTAGTAATTTGGTACCCATGTAGACCTTAAAATGAAGACGATCAAAAAGGGGTAGACGAGGAGGGGGAGAGGATTGCTACTTTAGTGCAGAGTTGGACATGTAGTCTCCGGAGTTTTTCTTTTATCCGGGATATTAATTTTTGTATAAAATTAATAGTAAAATACAGCCTTCATATGACAAAATACTGGCTTGCCTATATATCCCAGGATTCCCGAGAAATGTATATTTGCTTCAAGTTATGGTTTATATAATGATCCCTTTTTTTAGGTCGAGAGCCCGACCTCAACCCCAAATTTGAGTTTGAGGTGAGGTTGAGTTAGGTCGCCAAATATTTTTAATTGGGAGGTGAGGTAGGGGTTTTTGAGGTCAAATTCCCACCTCTGGGTGATTGTGCTTTTAAGGTATGAAAGGCAGCTGATGCTTGCTTAAGACTAGCTTCAGGCTTCGAGTATAAGTGAGACGTCCTGGAAGAGGAGCCGCCTGTCCTTTGGTGAAGTTCCTGCTTGCATGCCTTGGTGCTCTTCACCACATGATCAAGAGCCAATTTTGCTTCGGGTCAGCCTCCTGCTTTACCTCTTTGATGACCTCATTTTATACAGTTCTCCCGGAGGGTATTTGGAAGGCCATGTCTAAAGGAAATGAAAACGTTACTAACGCATCATCCACTAAACAAACTATATTTTACTCCAGGCCTATTAATTACGGTAAATGCTTGTCAAGAGATTACGCCACGGCGCCTAACCTGTTTCTTGTTTGCAATTTTGACATTTCATGTTGAAGACGACGGTCGCTGTACAAACGTCACAAACATTTCCGGTACCATTACATATGCTTCATCTAGAGACATCTTGCGCAGTGCTTGCTGAAGGGGAGAATTTGTTAAATTGATTTTCTAACATTCTCAACCAAGTCCATGTGATGAAGCTGACGTTATTCTTGTGATTGTATCATCCTCTCACTAAGTTTCCGTCTGCTACATATTTTTACCCCAAAACTACCTACCCCTTCAGCTGAGTTGACTGTAAGACTATTCTAAATTTTAACCGCTAAAAGCTAAACAAAGCTGAGTGGACTGCAATTTTCAAGCCATTGTTTTCTCTCTTTTTTTCTCAATTTTTATGGATCAGAATGCTGTTGAGACTTTTCAGATTCTACAAACTCGAAACTTTAGGCTTTGTGCGTGCAGGGCGGCGTGGTCTGTTAATACACTTTGGCCATAATACTTGTATTCTTCGGTGCTTCGTTCTCGCCAGCGACTTTACATTTCCCACTTAAAGAGTGCTTATTACAACCTCTTTCATAACGTGAGTTATATCCGATTCCTCTTCACCACTGCCTTTATTAAAAGTGTATCGATTTTGCTTTCTTTTGTACTTTATGATCTACTGTACTCTGCTGGCGTTGGTTTTTGTTCCCTATTTTGATTTATGCATGACCGACTTCTATTTGTTATTATCTTAAAGCTATATGTGTGTTGCCTGCAAGGAAAAAGAAAAGAATTGAACTGGGCTCGTCCCTTTCCCTTCGTTTAACCGTGC
This sequence comes from Amblyomma maculatum, assembly GCF_055883805.1. Classification (NCBI taxonomy): domain Eukaryota; kingdom Metazoa; phylum Arthropoda; class Arachnida; order Ixodida; family Ixodidae; genus Amblyomma; species Amblyomma maculatum. The sequence continues at coordinate 111,427,486 of NC_139353.1, read as the reverse complement.
GCAGCAAAAATAGTTACTTTATCAAAGCAACATCACCGAATGCAAACTTTCAACATGACATAACAAAATATGCCGAAAAGTGGCACTGTACCAGGCTATCCAGGGGAAAAATGACTAGGAGCGACAGGACGTAATTACAGAGAGGGCAAACCGAGTGAAACTGTAATGCAAATTTACCTTGTTAACAAGTTAATTGCGTGCAAAAGTATGCAACAAACCACCCAACGCTCAAGACTACATCACCACTTTCTCCCATTTTTTCCCAAAGTGAAAGAAAAGGCTCGAAATAAGCCGGCGCAGGTAGTGCGGATATCAATACTACAGCACATAATGTAGACATCGAATGCGCACAGGAAAGCACAACAGCAGGAAGAAGAAATCATACAAGTAAAACTCAGTGCACGGCGCCCTAGATGTTCCTTACAGTGTAAAAAGTGAGAAACATTCGCCTAAACCTCTCTTGTGGCATTTGGGCGCATACACGTGATTTTTTACTGCCTGATTTACTTTACGCTTGAAAGCTGTCAAGCAAATTCTATGATCTAGAGCATGTTGAAATTATTCAGCGGCTGAATGAGCGAAGAAGCGAGAAACAATGGAAATAGTTCCGGGGAGCATACCGTTCGCAGTCATACATCACCTCTATGGCATCGCGAAGATTTTTTACTGCCACCAAAGCCGACTGCATAGGCATGGAGCACGCCGAATTCCATGATTTGTCGTAACATGCAGTCTGCGCAGGTATATTCCTGGAATGGTTATATGAATGACAGGTTTGGCCTCAGCTGAGATGTTCAAATGCTCGTCTAGCTTTTCGCTATGCAATATTCAATTGCCCTCACAAGCACATGACGGTTACGACAATATAAGCATTTTACTTTACATAAAGAAGAGAAGCATTGCACAACGGAACCTCTAAGATTCATGACAATATGGTAATATACATTGATAGATTTATTTTCGTTTCCTAGTAGATAATCATTCAGTTATCAGGCTTGTTAGATGACTCAGATGACCTCTGGCGCTGCATAGTTGCACACAAATACATCGAACGCTCTCGGCTGAGAATAATGTGCACAGAAACTCTGCGGTAATGTCCGGCAAGAGCCACACATCTCAAAGACTGAGCACTAACTTGGCTCAGTGAAACACTAGTTCCTCTCTCACAAAAAAGCAATGTCTATAAGCGCACACAAATTAACAATGACCCTAGGAACGCATTACCTGGAGGGAGCTGTATTCATCTGCTAAATAAAAGGAAGAGTAAACTAACAGGGCATTTTCAGTTTACTGTGATTCGCCTCTTCAAATGGCTGAAAATTCTATAGTTGAAATTTATATTCTTGGATATTTGATCAGGACCCAAGTACATATCTAACAAAGACTACCAACCTGTCGTTGTAAACAGATGTGTGCGGCGCCTTAATCTGGGCGAAGCTTGATTGTCGACTTAACTTGCGTGTGGCTATAGTGAGCAGGAGAAATGTTACGCCTCACGCTTTGTGTTGTACTGCTGCATACTTCTTACAACGATTCTGCAGAGGCAACCATTTGCTACATAAGCAGGCACCGCTCTGATCTCTATGTGATACTCGATAAAACTTATTTGGTGTCCCGCACTTTGACTGCACCCAAAACAAATTTTTTCCGTGCTGCAAGAGATACTTTTGCAGGTATGAATCAGGAAACAAATTGCGCAAGTTCTTGAAATAATATTTCGCGGAACTTCTACTTCTTACTTAGAATATGGTGAGCATTCATTGTTTATTTTGCGATACTTGTTCTTTCCTTCGCATCATGTGAAATAAGGCCACTAACAGGGACATTGCAAACGTAATTCCACATTGGTGCACGTAATCTGCACCTTCTGTCCGATTATTCACAACCGTCACCTATCGTCACCTCAGTGTACTAGAAATGACTGCTGATAGCAAAGTCTGTAGACATTTAATTACAGCTGTACATATGCATTTGCTTTAGCACAGTTCTGTTACTTAAATCTGGTAGCACGACAATGTGGTGAAACTAAAATTGCTCCTGCCACTCCTTGCTTACACTGCCACCTTGCCGACCACTCTCAGCACTATATTCTTTACTCCTTATAAGTTTCGCTGGCTGAAGTATTGCGTTTGCCCTGACCCTATTGTATATCTCTTACACGCAGATCAGTTTATCATATCGCCGCCAGATCCGAAAATGAATGTCGATCATATCGTGATGATCCTTAAATGAATTGGTAAACGTCACCTAGGCGAGCAACACGTCATCCCTTAGCTAATATCATTAAGTAATTGCTCCAGCAATGTCACATCGAAATCCAACTCACTTGCAAGCCATTTTTTCGTAATCCGCATAGGTTTCCATGAGGGATGGATCCATACCGCCACCCTGCTCCTCTACACAAGAGGTCAGCTTAGCCGTATCTGCGCAACTAATTGCTGTGGCTGCACCTACGAATGAAATGGAGATATAACAGTTTTACAATGATGGCAGTACGTGCGCATTTCTTTCGACGATCACACATACCCACTGTAATTATCGTCAATTCGATCGCCATCATTTCTTCCTGCATCGATGACGGCTCACCCCTTCAGGACTTAATGTACGCAGCTACTCCCAGGAACCGTTGCGCAGCGACGGTAGCACAAATATTGAACACAGCACAACGAGTGTCATAATTACGCCGCTGTTCCTGGGTATCACAAAGCAAATAAATCTGCAGATTAGAACTGCCGGCTCGTCAAGCCGCCTATTGGCAGCTTTTTTCGATAGCGCCCCATGATTACAGCACAAGGCAGAAAAAAAGGTAGAGATTTCATTTGATTTGAAATAGCCGCTCAATTTGTTTTCTGAGATACGCACCTACTTTAACACATGTTGACGCAGTGGCCTAGACTACATGCCTGACCTTACCTCCCTCTACCACAAGGTTGAAGGAGAAAAGCTACAAATTGCCATTCCCAGCTTTGTCATGTCTCTCAGAAAACACTATAGCTCACCTCGTATGCTAAATTTAGTTTGTAGCGGTGAAATCATAGATAATTTTCAGCCATCTTTAGAGTCGCTAAACAAAATTGTCACACACACATTGGCCTACTAAGAATTGGCCTCGATGTCACACCTAACAAATATTGATGAATATCACCCCGACAGAATGAAACGTCGCTTTCGTACTTTTGGCAGATAGGATAAACGAGCCATCCTCAGTGTAGTATCTTACCCCTCAACATCGCTGTGTTACAAATCAAGGCGCGAAGCGCTCTGTAACCTTCCTCTCTCCGAGTGAAGTTGCTTCTCATTGACAGAGGACAGCGAGCGAAGCCCACGTAGCACGACGACGTTTCGTTAAGTAAGCTGTAATAAAATATTACACAGCTACAGGAACACATTCTACTGTAATGCGTTAATCATCATCATCATCATCATCAGTCATGCGAGTCAGCGCGAGGAAACAAATTTCGAAAGAATTTTCGATTAATCTCGAGCCCCTTCCAGACAGTTTCATGGAAAAAGTATGCCACATTTATTATCTTCTACATCTTACTATACAATATATTACGTATATTTTTCCAGCAATAGCATCCTCTTGTCCACATTAAATAGGTAATAAATATCCACTTCTTGCTGACCACACCTACTAATTAGCGCACATTTCTTCCTCACGCTTGCATTTAGTTGCAAGTCAAAAGACTAATTGAAATATCAGCACGATTTTCGCTAGGGTTTTTAATGAGACACTAAACTAGCTCGCTTTGTTACTGACTTATAACCATAACTTAAGGCAAGCCTTCAAGTCAACGCAGTTTTTCTGGATTTTTCAAATCCTGTTGATTGGGTCCCTCATCACAGATTTCTACTAAAAGTAGCACAGCTTAGCATCCACCCTAATGGGCTCGCCTGGTTTAACGACGTTCTTTCTTCTGGAACTCAGTTCACATCCGTGGATAATTATAATTCTTTTTCGACTTAGGTAACATATGGTGCACCCCAAGCAACCGTGCTTGATCCTTTGCTTTTTCTAATATATATTGATGACTTACCTGTCTGTGTAACATCTATAGTTCGTCTTTTTGCGGATGACTGCGTAATTTACCGCAACAATACTAATGGCAGTGACCGGCAATCCATACAAAGTGACATGGACGCAGTGAACTCATGATGCTCATCTTGGTTAATGACTTTAGACATCGCTAAAACAAAACATATATTCTCCATTATTCGTATAGCCCGAATATCTACCACACATATAGGCTTAGTGGCAATGTTATATACAACCAATGTTTCCAAATACGACGGGATGTATCTTCAGTTTGATCTAATATGGCATCTAACTTCAACCTAGCTACTGCTAGCCGTTCGCTTGGATTTCTTAAACCTACTCTCCAAGACACTACTATCCAGGTTAAAAAACTTGCTTATATCCTCTAACACGCCTTAAAATTGAATTTTATGCGGTTATTTGGAATCCTGCTCAAGCATACATGTTATCGCGAACATTCACTCCTTGCAGAACCGTGATGTGCGTTTTGTATTTTCAGAATACTCACCTTTCACAATCGTCACAGAATCAAAATAATGTGCTGAACTGGAAGACATCATATCGCTGTAAACACGCTCGGTTGACACTTTTCCATAAGCTTTATCATCATCCATTACTGCATAGGGATTTATTTCAGTCACCTCATATCATACTTCCACGACTTGATTCATGCATTCAAAGTTAAACGTGCAAAGTGTCATTCATCATCTGATGCTAATTCATTCATTCCTCGCACTATCATTGAACGGAATAACTTGTCATCGCACATCGCTACAGAAACTAACATAAAAGAAATCCAAGAGCTACATCGCTGGAACGGAAATGTTTACAATATTTTACTATTGTTTTTCTTTCCTTCTCTTGATGTTTTGCCTCATGATTAATTAATGTTTCTTGAATTTGTTCTTGATAATTGTATCGCCATTATTATGATTGTATCACCCATCCCCTATGTAATACTCTTTGGGGGGCGTTTAGGGGTGATATAGAAAAATAAATAAATACTTTTCAGATAACATCAGATATACTGTCCATACCGAGTCCTCAAATCTAGCCAATCAGTTGAAAGTTCCGCTAGCCAAAATCTGTTCATCACTTGTGCACGGCGGAGGAGCGTTGTCCTCATGTAATGTAATGCAGAGAGAATTCCATTCAAGCCACTGCAGATATAATGCAAGCAACGAAGAATAACAACAGGAAAAGCAATATCCCGTCATGTTGCAACGCTGCGATCACCTATAGGCTAGAGCACCGTATTCGCATTAATAAACGTGAGGTTTCCAGTACTGCTCACTGATCAATTCGATAAAAACTTTACCTGGCCCCATGCTTCCACTGCTTGGTGGGCAATGGTAGAAAAAGAAGCCTCAGATTCCACGTCGAGCGAAAGTAAAAGCCGAGTTCCATGGCGTTTTTTTTTTTTTTTTGCTACTTTTTGTTTCCGCTTTATGCATCTGAAAAACATATCTCAGTAATCCTGCATTCGACAGAAGGTACATGCGCTATTTTTTGCAGCCTTAGATAATATTGCAGGCAAGTTTCGTAACCGGTCGGATGCAAATAGAGAGAGAGAGAGACAGCAATTTTACGGTCGAGATTCTAGGAAATAAATTCAGTTCATAAACTTTCTGTACGAAATTTTGGTGTTTCTGCTTACATAAAAGACATGAATGTACGGCTATGCCATAATGCTAGTACAAGTTTCACTTTGGTAAGTTGTGTTTTCGAATGGGCACGCTCTTTACTTTTTAACTCAGGATGCATATATAAGACAAGATAGTGGAGAGTGGCCAAGCGCTTCTCCACGATGCGCGAAAGTTCTCTCACGTGACGTGCAATCCAGAAGCTTTAGTGAAAAGGAAGGAGAAAAGCTTGCTTGTTGTGCAGGTAAACTCTGTGTGCACACAAAACACGCAAGGTTTTATCTGCTTCATACGAATCAGAACTGCACACATCCCGAGGGACCTATTCGCGCAGTTACGGGCATTGGTATAAAAACTGTCAGAATGGACAGCTCGGAAGCAGGGCACGTAAGACGAATTGCAGAAAAAGTGTCCTTCTATGCATATGCTGCAATGTATTCAAGTTAAGAGCACGCAGTGTGTTAAATAAAACGTTTGTGTCAAAACAGCCTAACATGCCGAATTTTTGTTATTTCGTCCTATTTAGTTTCCACACCATGTGCGCACCTCATTTCGGAAGTTGGTTGGTTTGTTGGTTTGTGGGGTTTAAGAAGTATTTTCTGCAAGCATATCTATTACCGAATTACTCGCCCATAATGTGGTAGGGCGGTAGGCCAGAGCTTCCCTGCCTTTTCGTGCCCTCGCTGTAGCCGAGCTCAAAGCAATATGGTAGCTGATACCTGCAGGTTTCCCTCAAAGCTTCGTAGCTCCATTGCCCTTCTTCATTCCGCCGCAGTTGCAGACTGTTGAAAATATCGACGTATTGCATGTAGCAGATGGAAATCCCACCTTTGGTACACTCCTTCAAGGGGCCCTTGTAGTCCGTATCTGCACCAAGAATTATATGCGAACAGCAACTTAGGCATCGATGTACAATAGATGTATTCAGGCGCGCGTATGGGTCGTTGTTCTGCGCAAGTTCCTGCACATGGTTTGCGGTACAAAGCGGTTGTTTTGTCTTACTTTTCAATAAACGGATTGAAAGGTTTATTCGAGGCAAACTGGTAATGATATGGTACTTTCGCGAATCTAAGCTAACCCCGCCTCCCCCCCTCCCCCTTCCTTCATGCTGGAAGAATTGTGTTCAAAAATATTAGTGTGGTTCACCTCAACTGAGCCAGGTGATACGGAAAAGAACCTCGATTAAGCATATTTACACGCATTTAGGCCCGTGTTCATACCTGCTTTTGCACCTTATCTCTGGCCAACGAGGCGTCGTGCCGCTCTCTGATATATGGATCGCTAGAAGCAGCCCAGCTCCAATGCTGTTTTAAAGAACTCGTCCCAGTTACCTAGTCTGGCTCCATATCTGGGCCCCTGCCAACTGGCTCTATGTTAAGTCAACTCCACTGGCTCTTACGGATAGAGTAGAGTATAGGGGAGCAAGGAGAAAGAGAGATGTACATAGAATGAAGACGCGCCTCGCAACGGCTATCGCGTAATCGGCGAAGCAGCAAGGGCGATGACGCATGAGCAACATATACACCCTGTTTATAAGAGAACCCGTGATCGTCGCGGGTTATTTGAGTTCCCAGCCCCGAGGACCGTAAGCTGGGTACTCAACATAGGGGGTGAAATTAGTAACATAGGCAGTGAATGCAATTAGCAGCATGGTTTACACCGATGTTAATGAGTCGATGAAATTGAATGCAACCTGCAGTTTTCTGCAAACGCACGCCCACATCATTTTAGAACGATGAAGATGCTCACCGAACCTGACACCTCCTCAGAGCAGGAACATAAAGCGGAACATTCCCAAATAATTTCAATTTATTTTTTCGGTTCATTATCAGACAAGTGGGAAAACTTACCGACGAGCAGGATTTGGAATAGTGGGAGTGAAAGACAATTTTCGTTTTACTACACTTTAGAACGCTCGGTCATTGCCGCCGCATTGGCGGAGATGCATTGTATGCTAAGCAGCTTTTCACTGCATGTCATGCTACAACTGGTTTGGGTGGTGAGGTAAACAAAACGTTTTTGCTGAGGTACTCACAATTTTCGGAAGCGTCGACAGAAAAGAAGCTCAGCACAAAGCTAGCAGTGAATGCCAACGCTCCTAAGCTGACTAAATGTTGGACCCGCATCTCTTTCTAGTCGCTGACACAACACCCTCTTTTACAGTGCACACTGGCTTACAGCTCCCTTCGTCCCTAAAATCTAAAGTACTGTGAGATGCGAAAGTTACAATGTCTGCGCGATTTCCGTTCTTTCTTCCGCTCAAAATCTAATCTGTTCAGACTCATGCTCTACGCAGGTTCAGACTGACGCCCTCATCCGCCTTGAAGAGCGTTACTCCTCATCGGATGTCTGCCCTCCCCCCCCCCCCCCCTTCCAAATTAGGGTGCACAGCTATCATCCACCCACTTCCGCGGACTAACTGGCTGCGAATCTTATCGAAAGCGCCTGGCTTGCTAAGCCAGTTTGCACATATTCTATAAGTATAAAGACCTTTGCGTAAGACGAGTACCAAAAATAACGTTCCTAGAGGTGATCTTACTTTAATGATTCTTTTGACACATCCGAGGCATCTTCGTGCATTGAAGTGGATGAAAACATTAAAAGCTCTATTTCATGTCTCATCTGAGAAAACATTATAGAAGAATTACATATTGTCGGCAAGCAGGTCAACTGCGTCCAAAAACATATAAGGGCAGGTTCATAAACTAGATGGAACATACTCCTTCTGAACAATTTCACTTTTGACCACCCCTGGTACCCAAACGAGCATAGAGGAACACGCAAAAATATTGCGAGAAAATTTTGCAGCAGTTTCAAGCTCCGCAAATTATACACATTCTTTTTAAAGTGCAAATTAACAGATCATCATCATCATCATAATAATAAACATCATCAGCCTGACTACCCACTGCAGGGCGGACGCCTCTCCCATATTTCTCCCCTTAACCCGGTTCTGTGCTAGCTGCATCCACTTGACCCCTGCGAACTTCTTAACCTCATCCGCCCACCTAACTTTCTGTCGCCACCTGCTACGCTTTCCTTCCCTTGGAATCCAGTTTGTTACTCTCAGCGACCATCGGTTATCCTATCTTCGCCCCACATGTCCTGCCCATGCCCATTTCTTCTTCTTAGTTTCCACTAGAATGTCAGTAACTTGAGCTATTTCTCTGACCCACTGTGCAAGCTTCCTATCGCTTAATGTTACCCGTACCATTTTTTGTTCCATAGCCCTCTGGATTGTCCTCGACTTAAGTAGAACTCTCTTGGTTAGCCTCCACGTTTTAGCCCCATAGGTGGGTACAGGTAAGATGCAACTGTTGTATACTTTCCTCTTGAGCAATACCGGTAAGCTGTTAGTCATATTCTGCGAGTGCTTGCCAAATGCGCTCCAACCCAATCTTATTCTTGTTGTTATTTCTTTTTCATGGTCTGGATTTGCGGGTACTACCTGTCCCAAGTAGACATATGCGCCTACTACTTCCAGAACTTCGCTACCTAATGTAAACTGCTGTTCCTTCACGAGGCTGTTGGACATTACCTTATTTTCTGCATATTGATTTTCAAGCCTAACTTTCTACGTTTCCTATACAGGTCATCAATCATTATTTGCAGTTCATCCCCCGAGTTGCTTAGCAAGGCAATGTCATCAGCAAATCGCAGATTACTGATGTATTCTCCTTCTACCCTTATCCCTAACTGCTCCCATTTCAAGTCTCTGAATACTTCCTCTAAGCAAGCTGTGAATAGTACTGGGGAGATTGTGTCTCCTTGCCTAACACCTTTCTTTATGGGAATTTTGTTACTTTCTTTATGCAGAACTACGGTTGCTGTCCAGCCACTATACATATCTTCCAGCACTTTCACATACGGCTCATCTACCCCCTGATTTCGCAATGCCTGCATCACCGCCGATGTTTCAACTGAGTCAAATGCTTTTTCGTAATCAATAAATGCAATGTATAAGGGCTGGTTATATTCCGAGTATTTGTCTATCACCTGATTATTGGTATGGATATGATCGATAGTACAGTACCGTTTCCGAAAGCCTGCTTGATCCTTTCCTTGATTGCAGTCTAAGGTTGTCCTGATTCTATTAGCAATTACCTTAGTAAATACCTTATACGTAACAGACAGTAGGCTGATTGGTCTGTAATTTTTAAGGTCCTTAGAGTCTCCTTTCTTATGAATTACGATAATGTTTGCATTCTTCCATTGTTCCGGTACCGTCGATGACACCAGGCACTGCGTATACAGGGTGGCTAGCTTTTCTAGCACGATATCTCCCACTCCCCCGTGCTTTACCAAATCTGTAGTTATCTGATCCTCTCCAGCCGATTTCCCCCTTTTCATAGTTTCTAATGCTTTCTTGACCTCGTCCTTCGTCACTGGTGGAACGTCTGATTGTTTTTCCCTGCCGCTTATCTCGTTACGGTCCTGACTACTTTGACTACTGTAGAGATCTGTATAGAACTCCTCGGCTACTTTGACTATTTTGTTCATATTCGTGATGACGTTGCTCGCCTTGTCCCTTATCGCATAGATCTGGTTTTTCCCTATGCCCAATTTTTTCTTTTCCACTTTAAGGCTTCCCTCGTTCTTTACAGCATGCTCAATTTTCTCCATGTTATACTTTCTTATATCGGCCACCTTGCGCTTATTGATTAGCTTTGGCATCGCGGCCAATTCGATTTGGTCTGTTGGATTGGAAGCTTTCATACTCTGGCGTTTCTTAATCAAATATTTCGTCTCCTTAGACAACTTACTATTATCCTCTCTAACTATCCTACCGCCTACTTCTACCGCACACTCAGTAATGATATCTCTGAAATTATTGTTCATTGCTTCAAGGTTAATGTCGCCCTCCTCGGTTAGAGCTGAATATCTATTCTGTAGATATGAAACCACAACTTACTATGGCTTCGAACGAAAATACCCCTTTTAAATGTTTTGTGAAACTTGAAGAAATAAATAGTTTACAGCGCGCCGGCCAACATACTCCCCCAGGGCCCGATGAAATACACTGCGAAATGTTGTCTCATTTATCTGATTTCCTAGTAGCGTCATTCTTGGAACTCTTTAATAAAATTTGGACATCTGCACATCTACAAGACGCCTATAACAAAACCGTTATAATACTACACTTGAAGCACAGGAACTCGCCGACTTTCCTAAGCAGTTATAGCCCAATAGACCTCAAGAGTGGTGCCACGAACCCTTTTGGCCGTATTTTGAATATGGCTGATATTTATACTTGAATCTCGAAGCCTTATTGAGATTCGCCAGCCTGGTTTCAAGAAAACATGCTACAATACTGTTCACCTTGTCCGCCTCAAAAATACATTTTTAGAAGCCTTTACATGCAAGCAATACTGCCTTGCAGTCTTTTTTGACCTCAAAAAAGCTTATGACAAGACGGGGAGCTTCGTGATCCTTTGGGATTTATGAGATCTTGGCTTTTGCGACAGAAACAAAATTTCTTGTTCAAAAGTTCTGTCTAGCCGCCCATTTCAAGTAAGTCTTTGTTCTATCCTCTCTAAAACACTCACTCCGGAATATTGGCTGTTTCATGGGTGCTTTTTATTTCTGCTCATTTCGTAGTAAAATGAACTGCAACCCTCTAGCGCATAAACATGTGAGAGGTAATAACGAACAATAAATAAGCTTGCAGTTTAAGCAGAAACGAATGTTGTCAGGTTTCCCACACAAATATCGTGAGCTGTTCTCTTCCTTCTTAGACGAGATCTTTACATTCACCCCACCATCTTCCACAGATGAAACGACATCGCGAGTAAAACACGAACAAAAACTTCCAGGTATAACTCTTGACCGTCCTGGCGTTTGCTCTTGCCAAGATTACGGCTGCATAGTGTACGGTGAGCAAGGCGTTCATATCTGTATCAATATCAGGTTTGCTTAGCTCAACTGGCACTCATATATTATCTATAAACAGTCGTTTTGTAGAAGAAAACGAAGCATATCTCGGAGAAAGAAGAACCATATTCACATTTTAATAGGTTCTTAAGGTTCTTTACAAAGTAAAGAGTATCGCAATATGTCCGTCCAGGATACTGTTTAACAAAAAATTTCAAGCGATCTGAGCACTCGTCCTGCCCTTTGAAAATAAATGCGAGAAATTAAACATACTGGATAAACTTCCGGATATTGGTTTATGGTTTTGTTTATGTTGTTTTAGGTCGCAAAGTGACTGAGACTATAAAAGATGCCGTAGGCGATGCCTACTGAAATTTAGATCATGTGGGGTTCTTTAACATGCACTGATAATGTGCAGGACACGGGTTCCTAGCTTTTTGCCTCCATTGAAAAGCAGCGCTGAGACCGGGATTCGGTTCTTCATCCTTGGGCACAGCAGCTGAGTGCTCTAACCGCTGCGCCACTCCTGCGGGGCTGAAATTCCTAATATTCCCTGATGATAGTCCCGACCCAAATCAACCTCGTTACAATTTTGTCTCTCTATAGGTCCTCAAACCAACACCCTTTCACAAAACGCAAACCTAACACGAACATATAATACTTCAGCCACTGGTCTTAGAAAAAAATATAAAAGTCATAGAGTGTTTTATACAGATGGTTCTAAAACGGTGGTGAAGTAGAGGAGCTACACCCGAAAACAATTAGGTTGCCTATGTCTCCCTCAGTCTTCACATAGACATGTTATGCCATCTTGCGAGCTCTAGAAAAACAGCAAAGAGCAAAAGTGAACACAATATAATTCACACACCTATGCAATCGCAGCTCTCCAGGAATGCAACAGATCCACCTTGCTTAATGACTTTTGCCTCGTGGCATTTTAGAGCGAGAGAGAGACCCTTTAATGAAGAACAGAGATTTTAGCCGGCGTGTAAATTTAGCTGACATGCTATCTCTGTGTAGTAGGGCGAATTTGAGAGGTAAAGATGGAAAAATAATTATGAGGAGATTAAAAGAAATGAACGGGGATACAAAATGCGGCCATTAAATGTGTTCTATAAGGTGCATCGTGGAGTAATAGTATGAAATAAAATTATGAAATGCATAGTCCGATAAATGTGCGTAAAGAGTGCACAGCAACCCGCTACGAAAACGTTCATTGTCAACCTTAAATACGGTCTAGGTGCGTTACGTTTTTAGCATTAGGTCTATTCCCATTTATTACTCAGATAATTGTCTTCCTTTCAGGCTAATTTTAAAGCTCTAGATACCTAGGTATATTCTCCACAACGCATCATTTTCGCCAGTTTCCAAAACAGCAAAAAATGCGCAACTGTGATTCCGATTCAAATAAAACACCACCATAGATTTTTATGAAATTCCCTCTCAGAATTCGTCATTACCTCAGAAATATTACGACCCAAAAAAAGTGTTGCGAATCTTATCAACGCCGAAAAACTCCTCAGACGTCCCCTGTTTCGTTGCAGCCGTTACAATGTCCTGCTCGTCCGTTTCACCGCGTTGGCATAGATCTCTATGGCCCTCTTCCTACTACTCTCGCTGAAAATCAGTGGATATAGTGGCAGTAGACCATCTTACTCGCTACACTGAAACATACCGTTACCCTCTGCCTCGGCAAGAGACGTTGCTTTGTTTCTTCTCAACAACTTGATTCTTCGCCACGGGGCTCCGAAGGAACTGCTCAGTGACCGCGGACGCGTTTTCTTGCCCGAAGCTCTGAGGCCCTACTGAAAGAATGCCGCATCATTCACCGCACTGCAACGTCTTACCACCCTCAGACGAATAGCCTGACCGAACGCTTCAATCGTACTCTGAGTGACATGTTGGCCATGTACTTTAACGACGCTCATTCCAACTGGGACAAGGTTCTTCCCTTTGTAACCTACGCGTATAGTACTCCGATACTGACCACCACTGGATTCTCTCCCTTCTTTCTTCTTTACAGGCGTGAGCCAACCTGCACAATGGGCGCGCTTTTTCCCTACCGCCCTGATGTCTCTGAATCGACGCCACTTTCGGACGCCGCCCAGTACGCAGAAGAACGCCGTCAGCTCGCTCATTCGCTTACAACGGAAAACCAATGGCAACAAAAACACCACCGCGACACCTGCGAGTCTTCTACATATTCCCCTGACTCCCTGGTGTGTCTCTGGGTCCCTGCCACAACCACCGGCCTTTCAAAGAAGCTTCTTGCTCGATATCACGGTCCATACCGAGTCCTCCAGAACGTTCACTGTCAACTACGTAGTTGAGCCTCTTACGCCCTCTGCGGACTTGCGTCGCCGTTGACGCGAAACAGTTCATGTGAACCGAATCAAGCCATACTACGATCCGCCTGTTCTGTCGGCTCCATAAGTCGCCAGGATGGCTCCTTCTCTACCCGGGGGGAAAATGCAGTGTGGTAATCTTCATCATAGCCACTACCATGCATCGCGTGCTAGCACACTCTAGGACGAAGAAGTTGGGCGCTGCGCTCCGCTGCGAGTTCCTCCTGAGCGGCTGGCTCCATGTTGGCTTACTGAATAAACACATCCCTACACATTATATTGTTTAAAAGTATAAAATAAGTAAAAAACTGAGGTCTGGTTTTGAAAATTGTCAATATTTAGCCCTACGCTCCGGCTCCGGGGCTCCGGCACTGAAATTTCTTCACAATATTATTCAGGACTTGTTCTTTATTTTTGCCAAATTAGGAAAATGTGGAATTGTTTGTTCTTTCTCCATTTTACATTTGAATTCAGCCAAATTTAAAATTCACAAAAGACGGTCAACTTTGACTGTAATTTAAAACTCTGCGACATCTTCAATTTTAACGACGTCGCATAATAACTAAGTATTTTATAAACTTCGTGTACGCAAATATATTTATTTATGTAAAATAAAAATTAAAAATATATATGAAACTGAACGCATGTTTAGTCATTCTATAGAAGCGATTAGGGCTTCCCATTAAGGAGTAGGCATCAAAAGAAAAGTTAGACTTTTTGTTTGCTGAATTTAGTTACATTTTAGGTTATTCAATATTTCAAGCCTTCTCAATACTTGGAAAGGCATTTCCTGCGTGTTAGGCATGTATAAAATTGCTTACAGTGGAATAAATGCGCTCTTTGTAGCAATTTTATAGTATGACGCAGGTGACAGTTAAACTTTTTCTCTATCCAGTATGTTTTTTTGTTGCGAGGTGCTGTACGTTTCTATCCATTTGATAAATCATCACCATCATCAACAGCCTGACTATACCCACTGCAGGGCGAAGGCCTCTCCCATATTTCTCCAATTAACCCGGTTCTGTGCTAGCTGCATCCATGTGACCCCTGCGAACTTCTTAACCTCATCCGCCCACCTAGCTTTCTGCCGCCCCCTCCTACGCTTTCCTTCCATTGCAATCCAGTTTGTTACACTAAGCGACCATCTGTTATCCTATCTTCGCACTACATATCCTGCCCATGCCCATTTCTTCTTCTTAATTTTCACTAGAATGTTAGTAACCTGAGTTATTTCTCTGACCCACTCTGCACGCTTGCTAACTCTTAATGTTAGCCCTACCATTCTTCGTCCCATAGCCTTCTGCATTGTCCTGAACTCAAGTAGAACCCTCTTTTTTAGCCTCCGCGTTTCAGCCCCATAAGTGAGTACAAGATGCGACTGTCGTATACTTTCTTCTGGAGCGATACCGGTAAGTTGCTAATCATAAGCGGTGAGTGCTTGCCAAATGCGCTCCATCCCAATCTTATTCTTCTTGTTATTTTCTTTTCATGGTCCGGATCTGCGGTTACTACCTGTCCTAAGTAGGAATATTCGTCTACTACTTCCAGTGCATTGCAACCTAACGTAAACTGCTGTTCCTTCCCGAGGCTGTTGAACATTACCTTTGTCTTCTGCATATTGACTTTTAAGCCTACCTTTCTACTTTTCCTGTCTAGGCCATAAATCATTATTTGCAGTTAATCCTCAGAGTTACTTAGCAAGGCAATGTTATCAGCAAATCGTAAATTACGGAGGTATTCTCCATCTACCCTTATTCCTAACTGCTCAAATTCCAAGTCTCTGAATACTTCCTCTACGCAAGCTGTGAATAGTGCCGGGCAGATCGCGTCTCCTTGCCTAACATCTTTCTTTATGGGAGTTATGTTAATTTCTTAAATATATAATTTCGTTTCTCCTTCATGAGAAATATTGACCATATTCTAGAAGACCATTTTTGTCATGTGCATATAATTACAATCATGATCTGAGTCGCTTTGTGACGTTAAACCCCACAAAACAAACAAACAAACAATCTTGATTAAACAGCTTTGCAGCTTGATAGCATAGGTGGAACTTGATATTTCTGTATCACGAAAGAAGCCGAGATGACAAGCCTTCTTGTCGACAGAGCTGCCATAAAAATAAAAGTTGGATAAATTGTATGGGTACAAAAAATAATAAATGATGCAATTTTACTACGTTAGCAGGAGATCTACAAACTTGCAACTTTTTCCAAATGGCATAAACGTCGTTTTCCTACATCAGTGATATGCGATTGTTTATATAGGAAACTACGCCGTACCTCGAGAACCTAAAGCCCATTTCTTTGTGTCAAGGCATTTGCACACCACATACTATACATACTTCATTGAAAACAAAAAACGCATACATATAGGTATATTGCCGCGAAACCTACAAAACAGTATGTCTTATTTTTTAACAGCCGCCGGCATACAGGCTTATCACTCTGATTCTGGACCGCGTATCAGTTCCGTAATCTTTGTTCGTTATTGCTCGATGTCGCGAGTCACACCTTAATCAGTTTTGTTGTAGCGCAAGATGCACCGAGATCTGTCTCGAAGGTTCCGGCCACTCGGGTGTCTTTCCACAATGTTCCAGCCCGTGCTGGCAGCTGTTTGCGACGTTATCTAGATTGTTCTGTGCAACCTTTAAATTGAGTGTTGCCGAGTGTGACGAGCATTCTTTGTTCGACGATCGACCAACACGTTTGATGCTATCGCCGCCGCCGAGTTGCTTAGTTCTTTTGCGGGCGCAAGTCAGCCCAATAAAGAGTTAATTTCCGTGCCATCAGGCCTGTGCCTTCATTTGTGTCATCGACCCTGGTCACCACCACGTGACACCTGGTGGAGGTGCTGCCTTCGATATTTCAAGCGAAGACCCAAGCCGTGTTCCTGTCGCCCTGGAAGACCAGCCTACAGGTCACCGAGCCAGCCGCCGACTTCAAGGCCTGCAACCCGAACACGGTCTGCTGCCTGACTCCATTCGATCTCGGAAGGCATCGACGCTGACAATGGCCCAGCCTACAGCACCAGATGATTTCGTCCAACCCCGTGAGACCTCTGCTTCCATGGACGACCGGATGAAGATGCTGGAGACTGGATGGTTTTTCCGACCTTGTGGAAGAATTCAACGGCTGGAACGACGCTGCGGAACTCAGGCAGGTCTACTTTGTTCTTAAATGACATGCCCGAGTTTGGTTCGAAAATCATGAGGCAGCTATGAAGGATTGGGACATTTTTAAGGAAGCGTTTATGACTGCCTTTTCAAGCGTCGTCCGAAAGGAAAGAGCCCAGGCCCTCCTTCAGTCAAGTCTTCAACTCCCTAACCAGCCTGTCCTGGCGTACGTTGAGGAGATGAAGCGTCTCTTTCGCCGCGCCGACCCTAATATGACCGAAGGTGACAGAGTCAAATTCTTATTGCGAGGCGTTAAAGAGTCGCTCTTTGCAGGTCTTGTGTGAAATCCGCCAAGAACTGTGGCGGAATTTGAAACAGAAGCGTCTACCATCGAGACGACGTTGGACAACCGGATCCGACATTACGAGCGACCACTTCAACCGGACTACTTAAGCCACTACCCCAGCGCATCTGCAAGCGGAGAGAACCTTTGGAACCTCATTCGGGAGGTCGTGCGAGTGCCCCGCCGGGGTGGTGCAGTGGCAAGACGCCCGACTACTGTGCCGGAGTTCCCGGGTTCGAACCCGACCGCGGCGGCTGCGTTTCGATGGAGGCGAAACGAAGTGGCGTCCGTGTGCTGTGCGATGTCAGCGCACGTTAAAGATCCCCAGGTGGTCGAAATTACTCCGTAGCCCTCCACTACGGCTCCTCTTTCTCTCTTTCCACTTTCATTCCCACCTTCCTCACTTCCCTTACGGCGCGGTTCGGGTGTCCACAGAGCAAGTGTGACAGTTACTGCGCCTTTCCCTTCCGGTGAAGCAATTTAACTTATTAACTTTATCGTGCGAGAGGAGCTCCGCCGATTGATGCCATCCTCGCAACAACCCCAGGTGGCGACGCTTGCGGACGTCGTCCTTGAAGAAGTCCAGCAGGAGCTGGGCGTGCCCCAAGCGACGGCTGCGACTGTTCCAGCACAAGAGGCAACAGCGATGAACTGCGCTGGCGCATTACGTCGCCCTGCGCCCCGACGTGATGACTTTCAGAGCCCTCATCATTACCGCCCTGTTCCTGATAACTGCGCCTTGGTCCCCGCCCGGCATGCCTACCAACGACCCCCAAGCCCCAGAAAGTGCGACGCCTGGAGAACAGCAAACAACCGACCGCTCTGCTTCCATTGTGGTGAGGCAGGACACATCCTCCGTCACTGCCCGTACAGGCGGATCGGCCTCCGTGGTTTCACTGTCGACGCCCCACGTCCCCGTCCTGGCGCGCGACCACAGGAAATCAATGACTTCCTGCGCAGCGGAGAGCACTAGTCGCCAAGGCGTCTATCACGCTCCCCATCGCCGTAGAATGCCCGATGTGCGTCGCCGGGCCGCAGTTACGTGCAAGGACGGTCTCCAAGCCCCCGTAGGGGAAACTAAAGGCAGCAACCTTTGGAGGTGAGGTGGCTCAACGGCGAAAAGACGAAGAGCCTCCGCCGCCGACGAACCCTAATGACGACGCAACCATTTCATCGCCGCTCCACACGACGACATCGACGACAACACGACCAGAGTGCAAGCAGACACCGCCGCCCAGCGAAGTAACAACGGTATGCCCCGGCCATGACCTGAAGAAACGACGGAGCCGAGATCGGACACTATGGCCCACGTGCAATGCGAGGACGCGAACAAGTGACCTTGAAGTTCATATCGACGGTCGCAGAGTCACTGCCTTTGTAGACACCGGAGCTGACTATTCAGTCATCAGTGGACCGTTAGCCTCCCATCTCAGGAAAGTTACCACTGCTTGTAATGGCCCGCTGATTCGCACCGCAGGTGGCAACCTGATTACTCCATCGGGGCGATGTACTGCAAGAATAACCGTAAATGGGCGTACTTACCCCACCAGCTTTGTGGTCTTGCAGCCGTTTTTCCGCGACGTGATTTTAGGAATGGACTTCCTAAATGAAAATAGGGCTATCATCGACCTCCGATCCAAGCTCATCAAGCTCTCTGCAGACAAAGCCATACCTGCTACGACGACTTCGACGCAACACGTCGCTCTAAACGTCCTCGACGGAGTATCGACCGTGCCGCCTCGATCAAGCGTCACAGACATCGAAACCGCTGAAGGCATCGTCAAAGGATATATCCAGTTGCTCTTGGAACGAAGTATCGGAATCACAAGAGGCATCGCGAAATTCCGGAGAGGACAAGCTGAGGTGCTCGTAACAAACTTCACTGAAGAATACCGGCATCTCAGCAAGGGCACGACCATCGCTTTTCTCGACGAATTAGTGGACCTCAAAGACGTATTCGCCCTCCACGACCACCCACTGGAAGACGCACCGGACCAATTCCGTCAGCCCACATTTGACATCAACCCAGTATTTACCAAAAGCAGGAAAAATCAGATTCGCAGTCTTCTTCGAAACTACAGGGAGTGCTTCTCGTCACCATCGAAGGTACGACAAACACCACTGGCCAAGCACCGCATTATAACGGACGAACACGACGGACCTCTGCGCCAAAGCCCTTATCGTGTATCGCCGCGAGAACGGCAGGCCATTCGCATCGGAACGTCAGCATCACAACGGCAAAGCGCGCGCCCAGCATTTGTTGTACGACTGAAGCCATATTACGCGCGTTAAGGAATCTGTAAGTTTAATCTTTGCAGTGTTTATGTTCAAGTTTCTTCGTTTTGGAACATCGAGGCGATGTTTTTTTAAGGGGGGAGTAATGCCGCGAAACCTACAAAACAGTATTTCTTATTTTTTAACAGCCGCCGGCATACACGCTTATCACTCTGATTCTGGACCGCGTATCAGTTCCGCAATCTTTGTTCGTTATTGCTCGATGTCACGAGTCACACCTTTATCAGTTTTGTTGTAGCGCAAGATGCATCGAGATCTGTCTCGAAGGTTCCGGCCACTCGGGTGTCTTTCCACAATGTTCCAGCCCGTGCTGGTAGCTGTTTGCTACGTTATCTAAAATGTTCTGTGCAACCTTTAAATTGAGTGTTGCCGAGTGTGACGAGCATTCTTTGTTCGACGAGCACGTTTGTTTCTATCGCCGCCGCCGAGTTGCTTAGGTCTTTTGCGGGCGCAAGTCAGCCCAATAAAGAGTTAATGTCCGTTCCATCTGGCCTGTGTCTTCATTTGTGTCATCGACCCTGGTCACCACCACGTGACAATATATATATATATATATATATATATATATATATATATATATATATATATTGATAATTGGCCAGAAGGTTAACTCAACAAAGGAACGGCTGATGACTTGAATGACTGTTCGGGTAGGCGCCAGCCTTCTCGTAGCACCAGCTACCGTTGCTACAGCTTCGTCTTCCTTCCGTGTCACTACTGTTGATCGTAGTCTTCTTCAACGCCCAGCGACGCAGGACATATATGTAACAATACTCCCCGCCCCCCCCCCCCCCCCAAGAAAATCACAGTCCCGGTGCGCATTATGTCGAACAACTGCAGGTGTAGTACGGCTTCATTCCGGTGACATGAACGATCTCGGTACGTGGCATAGCGGACTGTTGCTGCGGATGCGAAGGGTGACCTCTTATTTGACGGAAGTGACTGGCCGTAAAACGCGGTAGGGTCCTCCGTAGCGTGGCAAGAGCTTCTCACACAGCCCAACTCTGCGAGTGGGAGTCCAGAGCAAGACGAGAGAGCCCGAACAGTAGTGGATGCCCCGGTGACAAGAATCGCCCCGGAAGTTTTGAGACTTTTGGGAGGAAGCCAGCCAGCGGCAAGCAATAACACGGGCAGCGTCAGCTCGGGATATGGTGTCACGAACATAGGAACTTGCGTTAGCGGTGGGAGGCAGCACGCTGTCATATGGAAGTGAAGGGCCACGGCCGAACAGAAGATCGAAGGGCGAGTAGCTCATTGTATCGTGACGGGATGGATTGTACGCAAAGTTTACAAACGGTAAGGTAATATCCCGGTCACACTGACAGCATGTCCGTGAGTGTGCGGTTAAGGCGTTCGGTGAGACCATTTATTTGCGGATGATAAGCGGTGGAGAAGTACTGCTTAATGGAGCAGTATCAGAGAATTTCTTAGACTACTCGAGCAAGAAAGTAGAGACCACGGTGAGTGAGCAGCTGGCGTGGAGCACCGTGGAGCAGGATAACGTCGTGGAGGAGAAACGCTGACGTGTCAGTTGCACAGGTGGTGGGTATCGCTGAAGTAACGGCGTAGCGCGTAGTATAGTCCGTAGCCACAGCAATATTTATTCCCCGTGGCAGACAAAGAAAAGGCCCGAAGAGATCAAGGCCAACTCAGGAAAATGGGTCTATTGGGATGTTAATCGGCTGTCGCGATCCAGCAGGCACAATCGAGGATTTTTCCGTCACTGACACCTGCCACAAGAAGCCAGATAACGACAGACAGAGCGGTAGAGGCCTGGCCAAAAGAAGCGGCGGCGGACGCTGTCGTATGCACGAGGTAGACCAATATGACCCACAGTAGGCGCGTCGGGCAGTTGCTGTTGAACATTGGCACGCAGGTGTTCGTGGACTACGAGCAGAAGCTCGGCGCCATCTTGTCGCATATTCCGCCGGTATAAGGTGCCGTTGCGGAGCACAAACAAAGCAAGGGTTGCATCAAGGTGATTAATGCTGACGCGATTTATAATGCTGCAAAGCTCGAGATCTGCGCTGTTCATGGCGAATGTTTAAAATGTCAGAGATAGCCAACACACATGTGTCATCGTCACACTCGCTCCCAGGTGATGGATCTACCAGGTTGCGGGACAGGCAGTCGGCATCAGCGTACAGCTGGTCGGACTTGTAGATGACAGAAAAAGTGTATTCTTGAAGGCGGTGCACCCAATGCCCCAGGCGACCACTAAGGTCCTCCAGTACCGTACCGGAGTACCCGCAGCCTGCCCGACCGCAGCATGCACGCACCAATTCGTCTTGACACGCGGCAGATCAGCTTGAGGGTGCCAGATAAAACTAGGTGCTCATCGCATGCTCATCGTGTCCAGACCAGCCGATCAGCGCATGAGAGCACCAATAGGCGGGCTCCGGGTACTCCCCTAACACATGGTAATACTACACGGTATCCTAAGGTGTCTGTAAGAGTGCCAGGAGGAAGGTGTTCCTTTGGCTTTCACCACTCAAAATGTAGTGCTGAAACAAAGACCGCTAATCATTTAGTTTTATGGAGGATGTTTACGGTCAAGGCGACAATGTGGGTTTTGAGGAACACTGATTAAGGGCTCTGTACTACTATGGTTATCTGCTTTGCACCAAAATTGTACTCAGTGCCCTTTTAATATGACAGCGGTAAAGGTCCTGCCTTTTAGAAAACCCTACATCGGTTTTGCGAGTGAAACATCATGGGCATGGCTCTGGCAGGCAGTAGTGGCAGCAAACAAGGCCAGACACTGATTGGTTGTAAGGTTGTGTGACCCCACATGACAAAATAACTTGCAGGAGCTATCAACTCGGGCTTCTCATTTCAGATGGGAGCGTGAGGGTAATTGAAACTCCGAAGACCATTTCCATCCGAGTCGAACATGCCACCCCTAGGATATGTGCGCAAGCTCGTACGAATTCATTGCGCAGGGCTTCATATCCATGTTGGCCGGTCTTTCACCTATTGTGGTAGCTTAAAACTGAATGCTGGGGAGTATTTGTTACACAATTGAAGCACATATTAAGGGATTAGTGATTAAGCGAGTTGCGAAGTGTATGAACATGAACAACAATCCGCAAGGAAAACAGCAGATGGGAGCCGTTAATGCTGTCGCGCCAATTTCAAAAGCAAGGCTTTCGTCCCGTTATGGAGCTATTTGTCAGTGCGACCAAAAAAAAAATGGGCAACTACTTATGCATTGGTTGCACGTGTCAGTTCTGGCTTGCAAAACAAGCAGCCGCCATATTTGAGAATGCCTTATACTTGCTCTGCTTGCTGCTTTCAGTCGCGCCTGAGCGTCAGGGTGTCATTGGGCGTATTCGTATCAGTATAACAAACGAAAACATCCTTCGTTATTTTGAAGAGCTCATGGATCTGACTTAGGTATGTTACCAAATGAAAATCGAAATGTGCGATGGCATTGACCGTTACAAACTTCGAAATGGCAAAAACACCACGCTGAGCATAGATTTGCAGCCCACTGGTATACGTGCCGGCATTGCCAAAATGCTTGGTCCTTTCAACAAATCATGTCACTTTGTAGGCCTACAAGTCCCTACCCACATGTGAAAATTTGTAGAACGCTGCTTTTCGGAGTCTACTTTTGAGCTCTCCTGAATCGTTTAATGCACAAGTTGAACTAGCTAGCTTCTGTAGCATTTCGAGGCAGCTCGAGCGATGTTCCATATTCTATGGATGTCAATAAGCATGCTTAGCGTGCTTGCTGTAACAGCAGCCAGCTTGCTCTGCTGTTGGTGCTTACAATAGCCAAACGCAAAGGATGCCCCATCAGTTCATTCATAGTTGCCATGGCCTAGCTGCAAACCAGTCAAAAATATGGGCAATTAAATGTGCAGGCTTGCCTTCAAAAGAGGACACCTGCACTTTCATTGCATTGTTAAGCACGAAGTTAACTAAAAACTGGAAAAGCGGAAAACCTCCTTTTAACTTTTGTTATTTCTGTGAGCGCAGACTACTTAAAAATAGATGTTTATCTTGTGGTTAAGCCTGGAGTTATGCAAGAGCTACATCTGCATGGCTACGCTTCGGTTCGGCTTGAATGTAAAGCCGGATTCGAGGTGAGCAGGTCCACCACGGGCGATGGCGTGCGTCACACTCCCTCTGGGGGACGCTAAACAATGAGATTTAAGGTGTAGACCTCACGTGCGTGCTGGAGCACAATCGGTTGGCGTGCTGGGCTGGTGATCGGAGGGGCAGAGTTAGATTCTCGGTGGCGCAATACTTTTTTTGATGACTATTGTGTGACCGGCGACTGAGAGTATTATTGTTGGTTTCTATCCACGACTGAAGCCTGGCCTCTGAGATCCGCTGCGTCTGGGTATTGCTTTTCCTCTCCTCCACCCTCCATCTCTAGCCCCGAGGGCTCCGCCGTGCTGTACACCTCGTGAAGCGTCGTAAGGACGACACGGCTAGGAGAGCGGCATGTCTCTTGCCTTCGTTCCACTGTCGGGCCGTGGCTTCTGGCAGAGATGCCCAACTCGACGGTTTGTCTTTGCCTCTAGACGCATTCTCAGAGACCAGACGTGCCGCTTTCCTAGCCGCGTCGTCCTTACGATGCTGCTCGAGGAATTTCGCGCGTTCTTTCGCAGTCTCCTCGTCTCACCACTGACTCTTTCCTTCGTTCCGTCGTTGAGCCCTGGCTTCTGCCAAGCTCTCTTCTATCCTCTCTGTCTCTTTGGAGACAGAAACAGAGAGGACCCTCTCTGTGGAGCGACTATTTCTGAAAGCCTGACTTTGAAAAGGGTCACCTCCAGACATTTATTTTATTGCAACATCTTTAAAATTCACCACTTAATCAAGTCAGATATTGAAGTAAAAACTCATTTTACATCCCTTATTTTATATCATAGCTTTAGCACTGATTACCTTATTGCCATAATCATGAATGATTTTGAGAGAACGTCATTGTTTGAGGAGATGTCGGCAGCCAAACTTTGAAGACCATGTGCAGTGGGACAGTGAGCTCATCACCTACGCTGAACAAACAGATCCGAAATTGTGTCCAGCATTTGTCTTGAAGAACAGTTCGATGAAGGAGAAGCAGTGGCAGATTCATATTTAAACCCTGTAACTCCAACGGAGGCTGTAGGATGCCTTGGAAAGTTCCAAGATTCCATGTTTTAGCAACAAGCTATGTTCGAGTAAGTGCACGAAAGCAGACTTCGGACAGAGTTCTTACTTCTTGAAATGACAAAAAAATTAATTTGTTTCTCAAAATGAGAAAGGCAGCAATGTCACTGTTATGAACCTTGTATATATATTGATGTATGCAACACGATAAATTACATTTTACAATGCTGACTCAATGTATGCCGTGCCCCATGCTGTTCCATATTTTAGTACTAAATATTTAATTTAGTGAACTTTTAACTAAGTGAGCTATCTCGTCGGGTTCCTTGAAGTTCACTCAAGTGAGAGTTTACTGTATTATGCTTCATTCCAGCAGCAACAGATATTTTGATCTGCATATACCGGGTGTCCCAGCTAACTTGAACCAAGGGTTACAAAGTAATATATTTGAGGTAGGTCAGTGAAACCAAATGCATACAACTGCCAGCCTGTTTACGCACTACAGGCAATTTTTTTTTGCATTTACTTAATTAGCTAATTAAGTTAATTTCTCTAATTTTTTTTTAATATCGACTTTAGACCAAACATGTGAATTGGAAAGTTGTAGAGCACCTTCAGAAACCCCCATTCCATTAACTGCGATAAAGAAAGTCTCACGTGTATCTTTTTTTCCGGGCTCAGAAGAAAAAGCGCGAAATACAAATAATACCACGTGACTAGCGCATTTGTGCGCCGCGATTGTGGTGCTCTCAGTCGTGGTTTGAGCGAACGACATAAGCTGCGGCTGTGACCCGATGGTCCCGTTGCAGCGGCAGGCAGAAATGTTGGCGATGGTTCGAGCGAGCTCGAGCTCGCCCGTCGCCACCGCGATTTTGGCCAGACCTGCGCACCGCAGCAGCCTACATCACGACAGGCGGATGGCGATAAAAAACCGGCAAATGAAGGTGCAGCGCTAATTTTAGTCGAGTTACATGATGTCATCTCGCCCCTTTACCCAAGCCTGTATGCGCAGATTCAGTGGCTGATACCTTATCGCTCATCCGTTTGTCGTGACGTTCGCTGATGGGAGAGAAGGAGGCCTTGTTAGAATGTCGGTGGTGTCGGCTCGCCGCTCTCGCTGCTACTGCACCGTCACGTGGGCCGGCTGTCTGACGCGGGCGAAGAAGCCATCGCAGGCATATCGGCCTGCCGCTTTAACGGGGCCAAGAAGACACGGCCGCAGCTGATTTCGTTCGCTAAAACCACGACTGAGAGCACCACAATCACGGCGCACAAATGCGCTAGTCGCGTGGTATTATTTGTATTTCGCGCGTTTTCTTCTGAGCCCGGAAAAAAAGATACACGTGAGACTTTCTTTATCGCAGTGAATGGAATGGGGATTTCTGAAGGTGCTCTACAACTTTCCAATTCACATGTTTGGTCTAAAGTCGATATTTAAAAAATTAGAGAAATTAACTTAATTAGCTAATTAAGTGAATGCAAAACAAAAAATTGCCTTTAGTGCGCAAACAGGCTGGCAGTTGTATGCATTTGGATTCACTGACCTACCTCAAATATATTATTTTGTAACCCTTGGTTCAAGTTAGCTGGGACACCCGGTATATTACACTTTAGTATAAATATACACCATGTCCAGACTTCCACAAATCAACCAGTTTATTTTCCAATGAAAAGCGCCCGTGAGTAATGTTTTACAACCACATGTGAAATTGATTACAAGCTGTCGAAATAGTTGTAAACTGTAACACTAACACATCAGGATGTATGAAATAAACATTATATATATGGATTGCGTAGTTATTTTGTGTTCCAAAGATGCACATGGTGCAAGACATCCAATAAAAGGGAAATTGGTTCACCTCGAAAAATCAGTCAGTAATGGAATGGTGGAAGATGTGCTACCAAGCTCCCTATTTCGCAAAATATTTTTTGTTGCGTTGGATAGTAGGCATAAAAAACTGCATAATAGCAAGATAGAGGACGTTAAATTTGCCTGAAAAGAAGAAAATAGCGCTAGTTAGAGCATACTCTTAGAAAAATGAGCAAATTTGGAATGCACACAGTGGTGTACAAAGCACATGAAATGAATATGAAGCACACCAGCACGCTACAATATTTGCACACCGTATTGCCAGCACTAAGTGTTCCTCAAAGGCATGCACATTAGGCTATGTAATTTATAATGATAATATTGCATTGCTCGCTGCTGATCTCATGTTCTAGCTTTTACTATTTAGCTGACGTAGTTATACAATTAATAACATTGGTATTTGCTTTCGCTTAATCACACACAGTAGGTAATAAATGCTCCTTGTGCCATGTCATCAATGCTATCGGTGCCGTTTAGATAAACAGAACTTCTATAGTGCATGCAGAGGTAACGTTTTGTTTAGTTTTAACCAGCTGATATGGATGGAGTTGTGAATTTGGAACCAGGCAGGATCGTGTAAACTGGGAAAAATGGCTACCACGCCGCATCATTTTTGTAGCAGGGTATACACTGTGGATTTAACCGTATGTTTTTACGGTATACCATTGTTCTAGTATATCACCAAAGTGCTTGCTAGGAGTGCATGGGAGAAATGTAACCTAAGGATTTTGTCACCTAGGCCAGGCATGGAGCACTGGGATTCAAAATTTCACGCTGCCTTTACAGATTGTTGTGGTGCACAATGAGCCGTCGTGTGGCCTGCAGCATAATATTCTGTGTGATGGGGCAAATGTGTGTAGTAAGAAATTTGTAGCTCATCCCCACTGAATTCAGTGTGAAATGTGTCCTTGAGATCCTAATATTTACTTGTGAGAGAGAATTGTTGGCTATAAGAATACATCGCATTCTATATTCACATTAAAACGTGATATTTTCATGCAGCTTTGAAAGAAAAAAGCGTACATCGATCACTTCTACCAAACCCTCAGCCCTCACTTCTACCAAACCCTATAATGGTACAATAGAAATGAAATATATTTGTTTTTAACAGTGGTTGGATGGGCTAATAAAACTGAGGTATCAGTTTATAAATAAACTGCCAATATCCACTACAAGTATAGCACAAACATCTCTGTCCAGATTACTTAAGTTTACATTACAAAACCTGCACCACTCCGAATGAAAGGTTCTAGATAGAAAACATGCTTTCTTTCAAAATGCTACAAGATAGGTAAGTAAATGAACCACCGAGGGCTGCTGACTGTGCATCAATAATCTGTCCAGTGAAAATATATCACCAGAGCAACAATTATGTGAATAATCCTGAAAATTGATGTGATGGAATGTGAAGAGAAAACAAAAGCAACAACTGTCCTTCTACGCTACACGCCAGCCTTTGGTGCAATATGTTTCCTCGCTTGGCTGCAAATATCCTGTTCCGGGGAACCGCAAATGTCTAGTGTGTTCTCCCACTGCATTGGTGTAGCAGAGAACACACATATGTAGATAATATTACCTTGAAAGGTGAGGGCAGTGGGACCCCAATTGCCCTCAATGAGATTAATATTTTGTAGATAGTGTGAAGTGTTTTATGATGGCACAAAATTTTGGTTGCCGAAATACTGAGGAAGCCAGGCATGTCCACGTCCAGATATGCATGAGTGCATAAGCAATACATTGAAGGCGTGCATGAAGATTTTAAGCCGATTTTATCAGCAGCCAGCTTGTATAATATATGTGTCGTGTGGCAGCCATGGCAATTTATTACAGTGCGCAACATGGCACATTTTAGCTCACCAGTGTATGTGCCGTTCTTATACGGCTTCGAACCCACACGAGTCTGTAAGCTATCTCATCGATAATTTAGCAAATTCACGAGTACTCACTCTGGCTTTCTCACAAGTTAGGTCAACCTATGGGCTCATTCAAACTCAGGCTCGCGCATGCTCGGGCTCACCAAACTCATGAGCTCAATCTGATTAGACAGACTCACAACTCACTGGGACTCACAACCCATCTAGAATCAACTACTTGTGTGAGTCATGACTCATTTCGACGCTCTTATCTCGACAAATGAGTTATTTGGGCTGCACGCACTTGCTTTTACCCACGCAACATAGGGACTCATTGAGCTGAAGGATTAGTTTGCTAAGTGGCACCAACAAACTACAAGTATTTTTAGTCATGATGGTATGTTTTTGCACTTCATGTGATTTGCTTTATGGTTTTTCAAACTCTGAGTGAGGTGGCACACATGCCTGTAACATTTTAATAAGTTCAATAATAAAAAAGCCAAAAGAAGGCTTGACTAGGTGTCTGCCCATTTATGCCATATAAAATTGGCAACATTCATCGCGTGGAAGATGCAAAGAGTATGCCCGGGTGCACACGCAGAAAGAATTTGCACAGGATGCTTGTTTTCAATCTCCCAGAAACATCACCAAGTTGCCGCTCTGAAGTGTTTAAGGTTGTGGCAAGAAAACTTTCCTCCCATCCATTGTCAGCAAATCAGGAAACAAAACGTGCACATCATCATCATCACAAAAACAGATCATGATCTGAGGTTTTGCCAAAACGTGTCAAAACTCAGCTGATCATGTCAATGCTAGTTAGGACTCACTCACAACTCTGATCATGATCAGAATGCGAGCTTAAGTGAACCCGAGTGAGTCGACTCATGAGTGATTCTACAACCTATCATTACATCATCTTTATGACATTCAACTTCAAGATGTGCACGCAAGTTAGCTGACGCACTGCAAGAGCTGCAGGCATGCGTTTAAAACTCGTCATCACACGTCAACACACGCAGATATGCTTTGCCAGTCAGATTGCTTTGCCCAGTCATTACACGCAGATATGATTTGCCTGTTCGATATGTTTATAACAATTACAAAATATGCAGGCTTAGCTAAATATTAAGAGCCTCTTCCAGATTACATGAAGTTGAAATTCGTCAATCAAATGAATGGTGGCTGCTTTAAATAGCAGCTGAGAATCCCCACAGCATGGCAGGAGGAGGAGGAAGATGAGGAAGAAAGGCAGGGAGGTTAACCAGCAAAAGCAACCGGTTTGCTACCTTGCACTGCGGGAAGGGGATGAGTGGATATAAAAGTTGTGAGAGAGGGATAGTTGAAGTTTATACAGTCACATAGAAGACACGCCACATCACATCACGTTATAGTCATGTCATAACAAACTCATAGTCTTTCGATTAGGCCTGTGCTTCTCATAAAGCGGAACAGTGCCTGGGAGGCCTTCACTGCAGACGATCGCCGTGGCCAGGGACATAAATCTTAGTTTCACTCAATGGGCGTCCATCCAGATGCTCCAGTGAACGGCACAGACACTACCTTTCCTCACTGTATATCGAGCACTCACAAAGAATGTGGCCTATAGACTCGTCACATCCACAGTTTGTACATGCAGGGCTGTTTGTCATGCCTATCATAACATAATACGTGTTTGTGAATGCTACACCAGCCCACAGGCGGCACAGCAAAGTTTCTTCGCGTCGGGGTAGGCCAGGTGGAAGGCGGAGCTTCAGGTCTGGGTCCATGAATTTTAAGCGACAGTTCGCAAACTGGCCAGACCACTAGGCGAGTGTGAGTTCCCGCGCAAATGCGCGAAGCCTGCCCGCTGCATCTGCCCTGGAAAAGCGAATCAACACACAATCGCCGTCATGGTGGGCTGTTCGTGCGAATTCGTCCGCCCGATGATTGCCCACTATGCCGCTGTGTCCTGGAAGCCACTGGAAGATGATGTCACGTCCTCTATTAATTGCACAGTGATGAATTTGCCGTATTTCCGCAACGAGTTGTTCATGAGCTCTACGGCAAAGAGCCGCTTTTAATGCTTGCAGGGCTGCTTTTGAATCTGTGAAAATAGACCACCGGTGGGAGCGCTGCTGAATAATATGCTTAATTACGATACGGAGAGCGGTTAGCCCTGCAGCTGTGGAAGGCGTCTGGTGAATTGTCCTAACTTTTATTTCTGTATTAACTGAGGGTATAACCATGGAGCCTGAAGAACTCACGGCATTCACTCAACCACCGGCGTAGACGTGCCAACGATTTCCATGGTACTCATGGAAGTATTCAAGATTGATTTGTTTCAAATCTGTCGTCGATAGTTCGAACTTCTTTCTGACGCCGGGTATTGAACGAAGCATGTGTGGTTTATGCAGGCTCCATAGTGGAGAGGACGGTCTAAATGCGGGTGTAAACTGGGACGGCAATATAGCGCGATGCGCATCAGCGTCTTTGTAAACGATGTACGCGGCCTGGTAATGGGAAGACTGGCCAAATGATGACAGGAAACCCGAGAGATGTGTTGGAAATGTGCCCTCATGGAGTCAACTGTTAGGTAGGTAGATATGGGATGCTCCTGTGCAATTACAATGGTAGCAGCCGTAGAGGCACATTTCGGCAATCCCAGGCAGGTTGACAGAGCATGAGCTTGAACTCTCTGTAGAATTCCTAAGTTGTTTTTTTTTTATATTTCCAAGTGCAGGTAAGCTGCACCAAAGAAATCGCATAAATAATGCACTGTATAGTTGGACCATCGACCTCACGGACGCTCTCCATGACTTTCCCCTAATAAAGGCAAGTACGTGAGTAATTGCTGTCAGCCTCTTTTCCATGAATGAAATATGTGGAGTGCACGAAAGATTTCGGTTGATGATAATTCCCAGAAAGCGATAGCTGCTTTCGTAGGGTATTGTTTTTCCATCAATGCGTACGGTGTAAGGGGACATGTTCTTGTGTGTAAATGGAACTAGCTAACACTTTCAGTTGATATTTGTAGACCACGCAGGTGGAGGTAGGTCGCAACTATACTTGCCACCTTTTGAAGCCTCGCTCTAGCCTGTGGGCGCGTAACACCTGATGCCCAGATACAGATGTCGTCTGCATATATTGAAAGTTGCCCCGATTGTGGTATTAACTCGACAAGCCCGACAAGAGTAAGATTGAAAAGCGTTGGGCTTAGTACTCCGCCCTGTGGGACTCCACGGGAAGGGAAATGGGAAGATGTTGGGCCATCCTGAGTCTGCATAAAGTGAAATCTGTTAGATAATTAACTGCGTATCCAGCAAAAAAACACGACCGCCAAGCTGGGCAGCTTCCAGAGCTTCCAAAAGGGCCTGGTGAGTGACGTTATCATATGCGCTCTTTATATCCAGGAACAAAGCCGCGGGTAAGCATTTAAAAATTTTTTGGTGTTGTACAGATGATACCAGGTCCACCGCGCTGTCAATCGAAGAGCGTCCATGTCGAAACCCTGATATAATATCCGGATATATGCGGTAGCGCTCTAGGTACCATTCAATGCGTGTAAGCAGCATTATTTTAGGTGCTTTACCAACGCAACTAGCCAGTGCAATTGGACGGTATGAAGTCAAGTCCAGATGTGATTTGCCAGTTTTCAGGAGCGGAACTAAATGATTGCACTTCCCCTCGTCTGGAACTGTACCCTCACTCCATGATTTGTTGTAATATTCCAAAAGAGCGTGCCTTGCTTCTTGTCCAAGATTTGCAAGCGCAGCGTATGTTACAACGTCGGGACCCGTAGATGATGACCGTCTGCAAGAAGCCAGCGCAGCGTCAAGTTCTTCCAGGGAGAAGGGAAGGTCCATTCGTGAATCCCGTGAAGCTGGAACATCGTTGAAATGTAGAGTTGCCATTGGAGTCGACTGGCCTGCTACCCTAGCGCAGAAATTTTCTGCTACCTCGACCTCACTACGTCTTTGATAGAGTGAGAGAGATTTGAATGAGTAGAGCTGTTTAGGGGATGTTCGGAGACCACGAACGACATTCCAGATGCGTGATAAAGGCTTGCGGGGATCAAGCGTTTCTCAGAATGACCGCCAGCATGGCAGACATTATTTAAATGTGTGCGTTGCCTGACGTCAGCAATGAATGAAACAGAGCGACATCAATTAGACTACTATAGTCACCTTGGCCATTTAAGATTTCGCGGTATTTCTTATGCTTCACATACTTTGCCGGAAGAACTTCCCATTCGTGAAATTATGTACCAATATGGTGCTATTTTCATAGAGCACTGTAAGCCCGGAAGGATTTAAATATTTTCCGCTTGCATGGAGGGTCATAGAAAGTTTCTACAATGTCAGATTAAACAACGAATAAACGTTTTTTCTCAAGCAACATTTGCGTCACGAAGCGATCGACTCGACCGGTCATCATGCCCTTCTCTGATTTTCATAAAGGCTAAACTTTCCATGCATGCAATATTTCACGAGAAGGTATGGTCGAATAAGCGACATCGGCAATTGACGGCCGTCGCTTCGCTCGAGCGAAGTGTTTTGCCGCGTTGCTTCCATATACGTTTTGCCGTGAGTCTGAGGCAGGCGCGTCAAAACAGTGTGCTTGTCGGTATCGCACGGTGGGTTACGGGCGGGTAGATTGCAAGCCGAGAAACTCGTCCAGCCGCGTGTACGGGCGCTCAATCTACCTGTGCTGTTGCGCTTCAGCAATCGATACAAATTCATTCGCGGCCCAGTCAGCTCGCGCTTAGTTTGCTCATTTACAAGATGATCTAGACGCAGACTGCAGGAATGTTTACCAAGCCGGAGGTACCGAACAAAAACACATATCCGCTGGTGCACGTAAAGCCCCTGGTGCCCGCTGTACATGTGCATGCGGGTTGCGCATTTGCCCAACCTACTACGCAACGAAGGACGGCGGCTGCCTTCGCCGCGCTGCCTCAAGCGTGGCTCTCGTTTTTTTTTTTGCATACGGCAGCCCGTAGATCTAGCCGGCGCAATCGGTGACTACTACTTCTTCTCCCCTCAGCACACATATGTGGCACATACCCGCAGCGGGGCATTGGTTTCTGGTTGGTTTCTAGTGTATATGTGCGTTTTGAAAATAATGCAAGACGGCATTGCGACGATGTTAAAGGCCGCACATATTGTACAAAAATGAAGTAAAAAATTTGAAATTTTTAAAATCAGTTTTGCTAGCACGAGTGCCTCCTACAGAGCTCGAGCGAGTTTTAAATAGTTCGAAAATTTCAAACTGCCTAATTGGCACGTACTCGTCAGAATATAATTAATTTTATCTGTGTCGTCGCAACATCGAATGTTGGCATGTCATTTGAATACACGGAACAACGTTGACCAGTGCTTGCCAGTACAATTTCAGTACTGGATGAGTTTTAAATAGTTCGAAAATTTCAAACTGCCTAATTGGTACGTACTCGTCAGAATATAATTAATTTTATCTGTGTCATCGCAACATCGAATGTTGGCATGTCATTTGAATACACGGAACAACGTTGACCAGTGCTTGCCAGTACAATTTCAGTACTGGATGAGAAATGGCAAACGAAGACCAAGTCTGCCAACGTTTTAGAGCAGTGTAGCCAATAGTGGCAAAACGTGGGGGAACTCTGGCTAGCTAGGCCCATGATTGCATAATTTAGCGATGGCACAGTCAACACTTGATAAAGAAGGGGAAAGCAGGGCCAAAACTAGGAACGTTAGGACTGGTGCAGCCAATATAAGAAACACACTGGCTATGTAGGGCGTACACAGGCCGGTGCTTTGCCAGTAGTTTTCCAATATTGGGCCAACGTCCTGTGCTGCCTGGGTAGAGCGGTGTCTGTCACAGACGGAAAATTTTCTGGGAAGGGGAAAAGAATGAACATGAGGGGGTTGCCAGTGGAGCAGCATGACGTATGGCTATTATGAACGGTAGCTTTGCTTTGCGTGTCCAACAGCCTTAAGTTACTATTCTGAGTTACTTTAAAACTCTAATCCGGCACCTATACTGTACATACGTACACAGATTTTTTTTAATGGCATTGTCACCTTGCAGTAGAATGCCTTGCACGCATCACAGTTCCATCGCAATAAATATGCATTCATAGAAAAGAGTGTGTGTTCTGGAATTTACCGCGCTTCAAAATGTGAAGTATAGTGGTGTAAAATATTTATTTTGGAAATTTGGTTCTGGTTTCAGGGCGGGGTTGGTCGGGTCTTCAGTCCGGGACTCCGTTGACTGATGCTGCTCTGCCCGAGCTTTCGCAAGCAAGGTTCATTGTGCTGCAAGAATAGAGCTGAGCAGGCCCACCTCTAGAAGCGGCCACGTGGGGCTTTCTTCACGAGGTATGACTTGTGTTTATTGGCAAGCTCATACAATATGGTAAAGGTCTGTTTTCTGGCCGCAAAATCTGCATTGAACTCAGGAAGTACCTGGACTAATTTTGTGCAGTATAACTGAACGCTTGTAGGACAACGTTTCTGAATCTCGCGATATTCAGTGAGCTGCTGGGGTGGTCATGTGATGGGAGTGATAAGGTGTCCCGGGGGAGGAATGCGCGGGCTTCGGTGTGGCACACTCGTTTCCCTTTACCCCTAGATGACCAGGAACCCATATTACTTATTTGGCTGATTTTTGGGGTCTGGCTTGGTATAACTTTTACAGGGTAAGGAAGAAAGTCGACCTCACGTGTAGTTTCTGTAGGCTGTTTGAGAATCGATGAGGATGTATATGAAATCGTTGTGTTGCGGCTTATGCAATCGTTACCTCCTCCATTTGCGCTACGTTTGAAATTCTAGTCATTAGCCCCGCTACCGTATGGCCTTGACGAATGACAGCTACTGTTGTGATGACTTCGCAGGAATCCGTATCTTCCACAAGGAAGGCTCCTTTGTCCTTGAAGTAGTTCTTGTCTATTGTCCTGGCTCGTGCTTTGCGTTGTGTTTTGTGATATTCGGGATGCATATAGCATGGCAGGGGCATTGTGTGGAGTTTGCATATACATTCATAATTTATGGCCTGTCTCTGCTGTGTTGCTGGGAAGGCAAATGCCGAGCTGTTGAAGTATTTGCTGCCTGATAGCGGTACCTGAGAGGTGGAAGGTTTTTGGGCGCCAAGTTTAGGAAGCCGGTTGGCAGACACGATGAGGGGTAGCTCTAGCGCCCGCTTGTAGGCCACGCGAAGTATGGTGTAGAGTGCCTGGAGTTTGCTCTTCGAAGCTTGAGGTACGGGGTTAGGTAGGTTGTGCTGCTGACAATAAAGCCCTGGATTATGTTCAGCATGTTATTCTCTCTCATACCATTCTTCTTTGTCGTAATAGGTGAGATAATTCTGCTGCCTTGTTGGCACGTCATCCGGGGCTTAGCAGTAGCTGTCACATTGACCCTGTTATGTCTAATGCACAGGCCTAAGATTCGAACGGTGTTTGCTTCGGGAATGGGTGAATCGTGGATCTCAATTTCGATCGGTTCTTTCCTGCCACGGGGACGAATGACTAGAATTTCTTACCTGGTTGCATAGATGTGTCCCAACTCGGTGACGTATAGTTCGGTACAGGGCTCATTTATTTATTTATTTATACATGCTGCAACACTGTCGATGAGGACATCTCGCTCGTGAAGCTTGTCAATGATGACAATATACTCTGCGAAAACCAGCTTTCATCATCCGCAATTGGACACCAGCAGTGCAGAACAGGATGGATCTCTAGGGGCGTCGCAGCACAAATTCGAATAACACACATTAGTCCACACTCTGTCCAAGTTCGTTTCAGCATTCTTCTGCTATACGCACTGCAACAGACAACACTCATTCGTCACCTGAGTGACCACAGTACAAACCTCAACATCAGTTCCTGATTGGTTCATGAAGGAGCCAAGTATATGCTATTCCATCGCTTGGGTAGGCTTCCTGCAGTCTGTGGCATACCTTAGATGACCACCAGCGACTGGTCAGTGGCGTCTAAGATGCCTTCATAGAGTTTTACATTAGACCTTGCTGGTAGTCGTCGAGCATTCTACTTCAATTTTGCGTCGTGGTCCACCTGGTGTTCGATATTATCGCTTATCAGCTTTACCGTGATCGCAGTTATGGGACCCTCATAAATGTTGCACGATGTGCACGGGGTCCGGTTCGTTTGGGCGACGAGCGGGGCAACGGCGCTCCGGGTATCGGCTGTGACACCACTTGCTTTGCTTCCAGGTGACGTGGTACGATGAAATAAAGGGTTAAATCAGCTACATGGATGACATCGCTCTTTGGAGTCCTGCTCCCTGGCACGACGGTCTTGTTGAGACTTCGTCTCACTTCGCTGAAAACATAATCGGAGTCGATCTTCTTCATCTGCATCAACTGGTGAGTTAAACGCGAGAAGGTCACGGTTGCATCTCGAAGTTCTAGACGCACAGCCCTGACGTCACCCCTTACTGTGACAAAACTCCGACACACTGACACAATGCAACCACACACTCCATCTCAAAGTTATTAGCACAAGCCCACTAAAATGTTCAAAAGAAAAACAAAGCGCGTAGTCGTTTATTGCTGTCCGAAACCCCTTCGTGTCCCTCAAGAGCCCATTCGCAATAGCGTTCCAAAACCCAATGAACGATAACCACCGAGATAACAAATATTGCAACATAACTCGCTCAGTTCTTTTTCATCATCATCATCAGCCTGACTGTACCCACTGCAGGGCGAAGGCCTCTCTCATATTTCTCCAATTAACCGGGTTCTGTGCTAGCTGCATCCACTTGACCCCTGCGAACTTCTTTTTAACAGTGTTTAAACTTGAACGCTATTAGTTCATGCTCTACCGAATCGCGCCTGCTCAATTCTCACGTACTGAGCATTTTTTGCTAGTTTCGGGCTATGTTAAACGCTCTAGGTAAGAGATTAAAAAATTTCTTAAAAGGAAGTCTTCGCTCTTCCCATCACTACATAATAAGGCTGTAAAGGAAAGTTCGCCATCAGCGTGGCCAACAAATTGGTGCATTCACCAGGATAGAATACTCGCGCCTCCCGCTTGAGAAATTCATCACTAGCAGAATAAGCCATCTTCATCGAATAAGCGTCCCGATCATCACACCGTCGCTCTCTCATTGCAAGCCCTTGCAAGCTGTTAGTGCAGTCTGACCGCCCAATGCCGCAGGTGGCAAGAACATCACAGTTCAGTTCAGTTCAGTTCAGGCGTTCAGTCGTGTCCGACTTTTCGTGACCCTATGGACCATGTCAC
Organism: Amblyomma maculatum; assembly: GCF_055883805.1. Lineage (NCBI taxonomy): Eukaryota > Metazoa > Arthropoda > Arachnida > Ixodida > Ixodidae > Amblyomma > Amblyomma maculatum. The sequence goes on along the minus strand of NC_139353.1, from coordinate 111,389,786 downwards.
GCCACGCTCTCCGGTCTCTCACTATCTTCTTAACATCACATAGCTTCATCTGCAATGCCTCGAGAATGCCATCTAACCATCGCGTTCGCTGCCTACCCCTTCTCCGGCGACCCTCAACCTTTCCCAACATCAAATCTTTCTCCAGCGACTCCTCTCTTCTCATCAGATGACCAAAGTAGCTGAGCTTTAACTTTAGAATTTGACCCTCCAATGAGCAGTCAGGGTTTATGGTCGACAATATCGACTGATTTGATCTTCTGGCAGTCCAAGGAACTCTTAAGAGTCTTCGCCAGCACCACAATTCAAACGCGTCAATTCTTCGGCGGTCAGCCTTTTTCACAGTCCAACTCTCGCATCCATACATCACAACTGGAAAGACCATAGCACGGGTTATACGGATCTTGGTTGGCAGACTAATGTCTCTGCTCTTTACTAGGCGGTCAAGGCTAACCATTGCTCTCTTTCCCAGAAGCAGGCGTCTCCTAATTTCATGGCTGCAGTCTCCTTCCGAGGTAATCTTGGCGCCCAAGAACAGAAAATCTGTCACAGCTTCCACTTCTTGTCCATTGATGCTCCAGGACTTGATAGGGCAAGACGCCATGATCTTCGTCTTTTTAATGTTCAGTTTAAGCCCAAACTTCTCACTCTCTTCTTGTACGCGCATCAGAAGTCTCTTGAGTTCCACTTCACTTTCTGCCATTAAAGTGGTATCATCCGCATATCTAAGGTTGTTGATACGTTTTCCAGCAATCTTCACTCCAGCTGAAGACTCGTCCAGACCGGCCTTCCTCATGATGCACTCTGCATATAGGTTAAATAGGCAGGGCGACAGTATGCAGCCTTGCCTCACCCCTTTCTCAATCGGAAACCAATCAGTAAGACCATGCCCAGTTCTGACTGTGGCCTCTTGCCCTTCATACAGGTTCCTGAGGAGACAGATGAGGTGAATTGGAACTCCCATCTCTCGGAGAGCTTGCCACAATCTGCTGTGATCTACGCAGTCAAACGCTTTCGCATAATCAATAAAGCAGAAGTAAATGGGTTTCTGGAACTCTCTTGCTTTTTCCATGATCCAGCGAAGGTTGGCAATTTGGTCTCTAGTTCCTCTGCCCTTGCGAAACCCAGCTTGCACGTCCGGAAGCTCCCGATCCACATACTGCTGCAGCCTACCTTGCAGGATTTTTAACATCACCTTGCTAGCATGCGAAATAAGCGCGATCGTGCGGTAGTTGGAACAATCTTTGGCACTGCCTTTCTTTGGAATGGGGATGTAAACTGACCTCCTCCAATCCTGTGGCCACTGCAGGGTTGTCCAAATCTTTTGACATAATGTATGCAGTGTGTTAACAGCGTCGTGGTTGAACATCACATCAGCGAGCAACTTCGTGCGTCCACAGCTAGCTTGAACAGCTGGTCGCGCCCCTTCTCATGCGCATATGCGCCGGGACCACAGAATGAGTCGTAATGCGCCGTCAAATGTGCCGGCGTTTTATGGGCATCTGCATACGGGCATTGCGTATGACTTCAATGGCATAGTCGATCTGGATGGAGCAAAAGGGCTATGTTCAAAAGAACCGCGGAGAGTACCGCTCCTTGTGGTGTGCACCTAGTGCCCATTTACATGTTGGTGGATCTTGTATCACCCACTCTGATGTGCACTTGATGATGTTGCGAAAATTACTTGACGTATTTCCAGGTGCGGACTCCGTACTGTGTGCTTTGAAGGTTGTCCAAGATATTAGAGCGCCCAACATTATCGAATGCTCCTTTTAAGCGAGTGCCAGTATGACGCGTAAGCCTCGTTTACGATGAGTCGATGACCTAATGTTGGAGCGGAAGGAGGACATCTTGGGTTGATAGGTTGCTCCAGAAGGCAAAGACTGCGGCAGTAGGTTGTCTTCAAGGTAGAGGGAGGCGGAGCTGTACTCTTTTCTCCATGAGCTTGCCCGTGCAGGACGTGAGGTTTATCGGGCTGATATTAGCGATGCTGATTTCCTTGCCGGATGTCGGAATAAAGCTTACGTCTGCTGGCTTCCATTCTTGCGGTAGCGTCCCGGAGCATCAGCACTCGTTGGTAAATATGCGAGGTTCTCGATTGCTTCGCTGGGCAGATTAGCAAGTAGGCCTACCTTGATGATGTCATTTCCTGAGGCAATACCATGCCGCATCGCCATGAGTGGGGCTTGTATTTCGCTGACATCGAAGTCGAGATCGAGACCAGTATTGTCCCTATTAACTGCTCATCTGTCCCTAAGAACCCATGGAGCGCCTTTCTGACGTTACGCTGATGGTCTTATCGATATTTAGGAGGATCCATCAGGCATTTGAGGAGCTCCCACGTTGCTTTAGTGCCAAGGCTTCCTTTGAGTGAGTCACATTTGGTGCGCCAGTTAGTTTTAGCTAGAGACCAAGCATACTCTTGAGCTCGTTGGGTTTGACATGCTATTTTAGTTCATCCTTGCGGTTTTGTCGGTGCTTTTTACACAGCCGTGTGAGACCTTGTCTGGCTTACCAGAGATGGAGGAGTTAATTCAATCGCCGGGGTGTCTTCTGAAATTTTTGGTGTTGATGAGGGTTGGGGTTCGTATTTTGTAGTTTGCAATTTTTGTTGTAAGAGTGTGCTTCTCCGCGGCAGGAACCATATCCAATCTATGATGCGAGCTTGTCCCTGGCGTCTGCGGTGTTTCTTAGACTCAAATCTAATGAGTATGTGATGATCGCTACCCACAGTTTCCTGCGTATTGTTCTCTTCGTAATCTTTGGCGTTCTTTACTAACGAAAGACTCCGATTCGCGGGGGATGTTACGGGTCCGTGACTAATTTCGGACGACGTCAGAAATCCATGTGCGTTGAAATCCCCGGCTATAACGAGTGGATCTGCTTTCGCCATAACTGCGGCTTATGAAAGATCTCGTCAAAGGTCGCAATGCGATGCTGCGCTCGCTTATGAATATTTACCACACACCTGCTTTTGTGTATGCACGTAGTTTGTAATAGTTGAATAAAGGATATATTCTGTATCATTTACGAGTTCTAAATCTATTGCAAATGTTTCGCAGCGCTTGGCTAGCAAAATACACTGAGAACGGTTAGTTTGGTGTCTACTATAAGAAATGAGTTATGCCTCAGTTTTAACGACCCGAAGGGCTACATTTAAAACGTTGTTCGGGTTTTCAGTGAAGTTTTGTGTTGAAAATAAAAAATCTTCAAGTTTTAGTGGTATTCCTAGCTGATTCCGCTGATGCTTCTTCTTGATAAGTTCGACGCTTTTCTGGCATTAAGCTACAACCATTTGGCTGTCGTTGAGAAGCGCTCTACTGTTCCCTACGCGTGAATAAGTCTTTTAGGCAATGACACGGGTTCGTAAGTCCCACACAGCGCTCTGGTTCGGATTATTCTTCTCAATCAGCTTAATTCACCTCGAACTCCACCTAATTCTGCTCTATTACATTTCACCGCACTCGCAAAACCCAGCAATGCTTTTTGTCTATTCAATAATGCGGGCTCTTTTACGCGCAATACTCATAATGTATTTTCTTGCATAAGTCCCCCATTATGTTTAATTAGTAAAGCCTACAAGCAAAAGGCGTATTTTCTGATAAATCTCAACACCAGATGCCAGGAAATTAACGTAATAAAATATATTAAGGACTCAGCCTAACTTTCGTTTCAGGAACTCCGTACCGCTAACTTGAAGTTACAAAGAATCAAATAAACATAAATACAGCAGACGATGTATTTCTTTCTTTAACATAATGGTATAATTGCTAAGGTAATCGCTAAAAGGATCAGGCCAACCTTACACCATAATCAACCAAATGATCAAGCAGGATTTCGGAAACGGTACTCAACGATCGATTACATCCACGCTATCAACCAGGCAACAGAAAGGTGCTCGGAATATAGCCAGCTCCTATACATATCAATAATTGACTACGAGGAAACATTCGACTCGGTCGAAACATTAGCAGTTTTACAGATATTGCGAGCTCAGAGTGTAGGTGAGCCATATGTGAAAGTAGTCGAAGGTACCTGTAGTGGCTGCACAGCAACCTTAGTTCCGCATAAAGTGACAAAATTGAAAATAAGAAGGGTGCTGGCGAGGAGACACAATTTGCCCCCTGTTATTTACAGCTTGCTTATAGGGTATAATTGACGAAATGGAATGGGAGCAGGTAGGCCTTAGGGTCGATAGAGGATACCTCAGTAATCTTCGATTCCCTGTCGGCATTGCCTTGTTAAGTAGCCCATTGGTAATGATCTAGACAGAAGAAGTAGTAAGGTAGGCCTAAAATTATTATCTAGAAGAATAAGGCAACGTTGAACAGCCTGAGAATTGAACAGCTATTTAAAATATGTAGTGAAGAGCTGTAAGTGTTTGGGTGAATTGGTAGCAACCGCTGATCCGGACCACTAAAGGGAAATAACTAGGAAAAAATGGTAGGTACGGAGCGCATTTCGAAAGTACTTAAACATTATGATTGACAGCCTACTGGCATCCCTCAATATAAATGTGTATAACAGTTGCATCCTGCTGGTACTGGCCTATAGGACTGAAACATGGAGGTTAACGAAAATGGTTATACCTAAGTTGAGGACAACGCAGAGGGCTATGGAACAAAAAATAGCAGGTATATATCGTTAAAAGATAGGAAGTGTGCATAGTGGATAAGTGAAATAACTCAAGTCACCGATATTCTAGTTGAAATTCAGAACTTCTCATGGGCAGGACATGTTGCACGGTTAGAGGGCTACCAATAGTCTCAGGGAGTGACAAGTTTGATTCCGAGGGGCGGTAAGCGTAGCAGGGGGCAGCAGAAAACTTGTGGCTGGATGAGTTTAAGAAATTCGCACTGGTCAAGTGGATGCAGCAAGCACAGAGCCATGTACATTGGAGGAAAATGGGAGAGGCCTTCGCCCTGCAGTGGGTATAGCCCGGCTAATGATGATGATGAATCTGATATTTACTGACGGCATCAATTTCACGAATAAGAGAGTGAAAAGAAACAACCTCACTTGGGATATCGGTTCGGTGTACATCTTCCATTTACGCATACCTGAAATAGAGCATTGTTTTATTTTTCTACGGCGCTGTCATTGCAAAGTAGGCTGACGGCTTCACTAGAAGCTCAGTTGGAATTTATACCAGAAAGGCGCAGAGGGATATGCATATACAAAAAGTAATCACCACAAAAACTTGTGAATCAACAAACTCTATGAGACTGTACATATGCGTGTGCGAAGCACAAGTAACTCAACCTTTCAAACGATACATCGGTTCATAATGCACAAACGTTCCCTTTGGATCTTTCTCTCTTTTTTGCGGCAAGAGCTGTGGTCGTTCATGCGGCTTACAGTTATTTGTAAACCTTATTTTTTTGCGTTAGCGTATACGTGAATGGACGTATTTTTTAAGCTATGTAGTAAACACTCAGCTTTCATCACCACTTTGGGGGTGCAGTTTACCTAAATAAGTTTCCCTTTTCGATCGATTATATTCATTTCTGAAATTAAACCAAAATTTCAAAGTATACGAGGAGCGTACGAGCATGACCAGGAGGAAGCTGATATTTGCAGAAATAAACTCAAAGGCAAGGCGACAATTTCGGATTGTTGGTTTTATATACTAAGATTGCTAATACACTGCTGCTACTACCAACTCCCCAAGAAAAATACTGAGGTAAAGAGGGAAGGTCGTACTGACGAGTGCGTTTAATGCAGACAAATAAAAAGAGGGCATATTTAACGGTTCTTGTATTCATCCGTTTCAATGCACCATAACGATTATTATTACAACTGATAGGCATAGAGGAGAGCGAAATGAAAGTCATGTTATGATACTGCTACAAAAGAATGAAGTCACCGCGGAAACTATGGAAAGCATAAGAAAATATTTAAAAGTAGTATAGACACCTAAAATTGATGTTCGTATTTTATTTTTTTGTGATGATGATGTCATTAGTGTACATGGGTCACAACGTGACATTTGCCAATGAACGCTGAATAATTCATAATAAATTTACTTTTCCATCTTTTCGGTTTTGGTTTCAACAACTGAGTGATGGCTGGGACGTCACAATGACGTTTAGGTAACGTTTTAGATGAAAAAAAAACTGGAATAAAATTGTTCTTCTAATTCGAATGCACAAAAGCGCTAAAACCCGCTTGCCTCTGCAGAACTCACAAAAAGTCAAGAGTCAGCGATTATATCGCTGCTTTCGCATGCTACGTGTGATCTAGATTTGATTGTGACGACACAGCTATCGCTCAGCTACTGAAACCGAAACCGAAACAGAAGAAAAAGAATAGGACTAAAATTATTCATCGGTCGTAGGCGTAGTCCACGTATGTTTCGGTATGGAGCAATGCGTTAAGCATAAAAACAAGAAATATGACCCTGCAATTTAGTGTCTATACTGCTCTAATAATTGCAGTCTTGATCAATTGAAAATATAGGGGCAGTAATTTTACGCTGAAAATATTTTATATTTCAATACTATGCAGAAGAAAAATCAACCGATTGGCTGGTTTGAGATGCGAAACCAAGACCTCGAAATTTCGCGTATGATTCTCGACCAAGCTAACTGCTGCAGTAAATATTCAACAATTTATTTTAAAGTTTTAATTTAATTTGCTTCTAAAGTAAACATGACAGCAGTCATCAGAGCTGCTCTAGCTCACCAGGCCAAATGTGAAACGTCTTTCACTACGCCTAATGTCACTAGCAACGTCGTCGAATCGCAAGGCAGGAAACCGTATTGGACGTATCATAGTTTAAAACTATGCTCTCATACTACGTATGATAGCATCAATATACGAGATTCCCAGACTTTCTTAAGCTAGCTGAAAAGATATACTGAAAAATGAAAGGACTCGGTTGGCACACGTGTAAAGAAAAGCTTGAAATAAATCTTGTTTAAGAAGTCAAGCATCGGCAATGCTTTCTTTATTTTTGGTGTTAATAAATGGCAAATAATGGTGTAATGCATTTGTGGCTGAATAACATACATAACACAAAGTGGCAGGAAGAGAGCCATAATTTGTTTTTTGTTTCTGTTATATGTACAAAGAGATTAGGCATATGCACACTAGCAAGCTGGCGTCGAAAACACTAAAATACTCCTTTTTTCTGCTTTCCTCTTTCGGTCGTTCCCAGCTGCCATAATCGTGTTTTTTTCCCCAAGCAACGTGCGCAGTTGTAATGGAAGCAATGAGCCATGTTCAGCGATTGATTCAGGTCACCGTATTTTGAGTTACATTACTTGCCCTTCCTTACTCACATGACCTCGGGAATAGCTAGAAGCGGACGTAAATTCAATTGCGAATGTGAGTGGAGATTGAATCATTTTAGACGTTGCAGCGAAACACCTAGAAACGCTATTAAGCCTATTGCTCTTGGCCACTAAATGCAACACGAGAATATAACAGCATTGTTTTAGGTTTTGCATTATGTGGCACATTAAAGCGTGAATAAAACAACACACTTTCCAACAATTTAACTTATATATAATAAAAATATTTTAATGGTAATTTTCTTCACCGTAAAACATGGGGCACTGATGAATATTGAAACAGAGAAAGTAACTACGCTTGGATATATACTGATAGATCATGGTCGCTGATGAAATATGGTTTGAACGCACAACACGCCGTTTTATATGTGCCAAGAGGTTGAAATGCAGATAAATATACCTCTTGTGCGGGGTGACTCGCTATACACAAAACCATTTTTGCTGCTGCGTAGCACCAGCACGTCTCTGTGGTAAATGCCGCCTGTAACATCGTTAGAGGCGACGTGCTGTTTTCTACTGTTTATATGCAGGTGCTGCAAGAACAGCGAGATGCTGCACTTGGCCGCTGCCTTTTTGTCGAGTAAACAATGCAGTGATTGAGCGAAAAATCATTCTCTTCTCTTTGTCATCACATAAGCGCTGGTTGACTACGAAGACAAAGTTTTCGGAGGGTTGCCACAGCGAGCAACGCCATGCACGCCTGAAAACTAACTTACAAGTTCACTCACTAGTTCAGCTCCCGGCAAGCACACCGCACACATTTAGAATCCTAAGGGCCGCGAAAAACCAGATCCACCTCGTCCGAAGCGTAGGTTCAGTTACGCTTCTATAGCGATTGACCATCCACATTACAGTCGTACTGCCAGACGCTGCCTGCGATTGTCATTCGGAGTGCTTCTTCCGAAAGTACAGAATTCTAATTTGGTAATTCATGTGCGCATACTGTAACATGGTTATTTTACGGTACCCGAAACCCCTTCGTGTCCCTCAAGAGCCCTTTCGCAATAGCGTTCCAAAACCCAATGAAGGATAACCACCGAGATAACAAATATTGCAACATAACTCGCTCAGTTCTTTTTCATCATCATCATCATCAGCCTGACTGTACCCACTGCAGGGCGAAGGCCTCTCTCATATTTCTCCAATTAACCGGGTTCTGTGCTAGCTGCATCCACTTGACCCCTGCGAACTTATTTTTAACAGTGTTTAAACTTGAACGCTATTAGTTCATGCTCTACCGAATCGCGCCTGCTCAATTCTCACGTACTGAGCATTTTTGCTAGTTTCGGGCTATGTTAAACGCTCTAGGTAAGAGATTAAAAAATTTCTTAAAAGGAAGTCTTCGCTCTTTCCATCACTACATAATAAGGCTGTAAAGGAAAGTTCGCCATCAGCGTGGCCAACAAATTGGTGCATTCACCAGGGCAGAATACTCGCGCTTCCCGCTTGAGAAATTCATCACCAGCAGAACAAGCCATCTTCGTCGAATAAGCGTCCCGATCATCACACCGTCGCTCTCTCATTGCAAGCCCTTGCAAGCTGTTAGTGCAGTCCGACCGCACAATGCCGCAGGTGGCAAGAACATCACATCAGTGAGCAACTTCGTGCGTCCACAGCTAGCTTGAACAGCTGGTCGGGCCCCTTCTCATGCGCATACACGTCGGGACCATAGAATCCATGTGCGTTAAAATCCCCGGCTATAACGAGTGGATCTGCTTTCGCCATAACTGCGGCTTATGAAAGATCTCGTCAAAGGTCGCAATGCGATGCTGCGCTCGCTTATGAATATTTACCACACACCTGCTTTTGTGTATGCACGTAGTTTGTAATAGTTGAATAAAGGATATATTCTGTATCATTTACGAGTTCTAAATCTATTGCAAATGTTTCGCAGCGCTTGGCTAGCAAAATACACTGAGAACGGTTAGTTTGGTGTCTACTATAAGAAATGAGTTATGCCTCAGTTTTAACGACCCGAAGGGCTACATTTAAAACGTTGTTCGGGTTTTCAGTGAAGTTTTGTGTTGAAAATAAAAAAGCTTCAAGTTTTAGTGGTATTCCTAGCTGATTCCGCTGATGCTTCTTCTTGATAAGTTCGACGCTTTTCTGGCATTAAGCTACAACCATTTGGCTGTCGTTGAGAAGCGCTCTACTGTTCCCTACGCGTGAATAAGTCTTTTAGGCAATGACACGGGTTCGTAAGTCCCACACAGCGCTCTGGTTCGGATTATTCTTCTCAGTCAGCTTAATTCACCTCGAACTCCACCTAATTCTGCTCTATTACATTTCACCGCACTCGCAAAACCCAGCAATGCTTTTTGTCTATTCAATAATGCGGGCTCTTTTACGCGCAATACTCATAATGTATTTTCTTGCATAAGTCCCCCATTATGTTTAATTAGTAAAGCCTACAAGCAAAAGGCGTATTTTCTGATAAATCTCAACACCAGATGCCAGGAAATTAACGTAATAAAATATATTAAGGACTCAGCCTAACTTTCGTTTCAGGAACTCCGTACCGCTAACTTGAAGTTACAAAGAATCAAATAAACATAAATACAGCAGACGATGTATTTCTTTCTTTAACATAATGGTATAATTGCTAAGGTAATCGCTAAAAGGATCAGGCCAACCTTACACCATAATCAACCAAATGATCAAGCAGGATTTCGGAAACGGTACTCAACGATCGATTACATCCACGCTATCAACCAGGCAACAGAAAGGTGCTCGGAATATAGCCAGCTCCTATACATATCAATAATTGACTACGAGGAAACATTCGACTCGGTCGAAACATTAGCAGTTTTACAGATATTGCGAGCTCAGAGTGTAGGTGAGCCATATGTGAAAGTAGTCGAAGGTACCTGTAGTGGCTGCACAGCAACCTTAGTTCCGCATAAAGTGACAAAATTGAAAATAAGAAGGGTGCTGGCGAGGAGACACAATTTGCCCCCTGTTATTTACAGCTTGCTTATAGGGTATAATTGACGAAATGGAATGGGAGCAGGTAGGCCTTAGGGTCGATAGAGGATACCTCAGTAATCTTCGATTCCCTGTCGGCATTGCCTTGTTAAGTAGCCCATTGGTAATGATCTAGACAGAAGAAGTAGTAAGGTAGGCCTAAAATTATTATCTAGAAGAATAAGGCAACGTTGAACAGCCTGAGAATTGAACAGCTATTTAAAATATGTAGTGAAGAGCTGTAAGTGTTTGGGTGAATTGGTAGCAACCGCTGATCCGGACCACTAAAGGGAAATAACTAGGAAAAAATGGTAGGTACGGAGCGCATTTCGAAAGTACTTAAACATTATGATTGACAGCCTACTGGCATCCCTCAATATAAATGTGTATAACAGTTGCATCCTGCTGGTACTGGCCTATAGGACTGAAACATGGAGGTTAACGAAAATGGTTATACCTAAGTTGAGGACAACGCAGAGGGCTATGGAACAAAAAATAGCAGGTATATATCGTTAAAAGATAGGAAGTGTGCATAGTGGATAAGTGAAATAACTCAAGTCACCGATATTCTAGTTGAAATTCAGAAGAACTTCGCATGGGCAGGACATGTTGCACGGTTAGAGGGCTACCAATAGTCTCAGGGAGTGACAAGTTTGATTCCGAGGGGCGGTAAGCGTAGCAGGGGGCAGCAGAAAATTTGTGGGAGGATGAGTTTCAGAAATTCGCACTGGTCAAGTGGATGCAGCAAGCACAGAGCCATGTAAATTGGAGGAAAATGGGAGAGGCCTTCGCCCTGCAGTGGGTATAGCCCGGCTAATGATGATGATGAATCTGATATTTACTGACGGCATCAATTTCACGAATAAGAGAGTGAAAAGAAACAACCTCACTTGGGATATCGGTTCGGTGTACATCTTCCATTTACGCATACCTGAAATAGAGCATTGTTTTATTATTCTACGGCGCTGTCATTGCAAAGTAGGCTGACGGCTTCATAGAAGCTCAGTTGGAATTTATACCAGAAAGGCTCAGAGGGATATGCATATACAAAAAGTAATCCCCACAAAAACTTGTGAATCAACAAACTCTATGAGACTGTACATATGCGTGTGCGAAGCACAAGTAACTCAACCTTCCAAACAATACATCGGTTCATAGTGCACAAACGTTCCCTTTGGATCTTTCTCTCTTTTTTGCGGCAAGAGCTGTGGTCGTTCATGCGGCTTACAGTTATTTGTAAACCTTATTTTTTTGCGTTAGCGTATACGTGAATGGACGTATTTTTTAAGCTATGTAGTAAACACTCAGCTTTCATCACCACTTTGAGTGTGCAGTTTACCTAGATAAGTTTCCCTTTTCGATCGATTATATTCATTTCTGAAATTAAACCAAAATTTCAAAGTATACGAGGAGCGTACGAGCATGACCAGGAGGAAGCTGATATTTGCAGAAATAAACTCAAAGGCAAGGCGACAATTGCGGATTGTTGGTCTTATATACTAAGATTGCTAATACACTGCTGCTACTACCAACTCCCCAAGAAAAATACTGAGGTAAAGAGGGAAGGTCGTACTGACGAGCGCGTTTAATGCAGACAAATAAAAAGAGGGCATTTTATAACGGTTCTTGTATTCATCCGTTTCAATGCACCATAACGATCTTATTACAACTGAGAGGCATAGAGGAGAGCGAAATGAAAGTCTTGTTATGATACTGCTACAAAAAAATGAAGTCACCGCTTAAACTATGGAAAGCATAAGAAAATATTTAAAAGTAGTATAGACACCAAAAATTGATGTTCGTATTTTATATTTTGTGATGATGTGTCATTAGTGTACATAGGTCACAACGTGACATTTGCCAATGAACGCGGAATAATTCATAATAAATTTACTTTTTCATCTTTTTGGTTTCGGTTTCAACAACTGAGTGATGGCTGGGACGTCACAATAACATTTAGGTAACGTTTTAGATGAAAAAAAAACTGTAATAAAATTTTTCTTCTAATTCGAATGCATAAAAGCGCTAAAACCCGCTTGCCTCTGCAGCAATCACAAAAAGTCAAGAGTCAGCGATTATATCGCTGCTTTCGCATGCTACGTGTGATCTAGATTTGATTGTGACGACACAGCTATCACTCAGCTACTGAAACCGAATCCGAAACAGAAGAAAAAGAATAGGACTAAAATTATTCAGCGGTCGTAGGCGTAGTCCACGTATGTTTCGGCATGGAGCAATGCGTTAAGCATCAAAACAAGAAATATGACCCTGCAATTTAGTGTCTATACTGCTCTAATAATTGCAGTCTTGATCAATTGAAAATATAGGGGCAGTAATTTTACGCTGAAAATATTTTATATTCAATACTATGCAGAAGAAAAATCAACCGATTGGCTCGTTTGAGATGCGAAACCAAGACCTCGAAATTTCGCGTATGATTCTCGACCGAGCTAACTGCTGCAGTAAATATTCAACAATTTAATTTTAAAGTTTTAATTTGCTTGTAAAGTAAATACGACAGCAGTCATCAGAGCTGCTCTAGTTTACAAGGCCAAATGTGATACGTCTTTCACTACGCCTGATGTCACTGGCAACGTCGTCGAATCGCAAGGGAGGAAACCGTATTGGCCGTATCCTAGTTGAACAACTATGCTCTCATACTACGTATGGTAGTATCAATATACGAGATTCCCATACTTTTTTAAGCTAGCTGAAAAGATATACTGAAAAATGAGAGGACTCGATTGGCACATGTGTAAAGAAAAGCTTGAATTCAATCTTTTTAAAAAGTCAAGCATCGGGAATGCTTTCTTTACTTTTGGTGTTGAGAAATGGCAAATAATGGTGTAGTCCATTTGTGGCTGAATAACATACATAACAAAAAGTGGCAGGAAGAGAGCCACAATTTTTTTTTTGTTTCTGTTATATATACAAAGCGATTAGGCCTACGCCCACTAGCAAGCTGGCATGGAAAACTCTAAAATACTCTTTTTTTTTTCTACTGTCCTCTTTGGGTCGTTCCCAGCGGCCATAATCGTATTTTTCCCCAAGCAACGCGCGCAGTTGTAATGGAAGCAATGAGCCATGTTCAGTGATTGATTCAGGTCGCCGTATTCTGAGTTGCATTACTTTAAGAAGTGCCCTTCCTTACTCACCTGACCTCGGGAACAGCTGGAAGCGGACGTCAGTTCGATTGCGAATGTGAGTGGAGGTTGAATCTTACATCATTCTAGACGCTGCAGCGAAACGCCTAGAAACGCTATTACGTCTATTGCTCTTGGCCACTAAATGCAACACGAGATGATAACAGCATTGCTTTAGATTTTGCATTATGTGCCACATTAAAGAGTGAATAAAACAATACGCTTTCCAAACATTTAACTTAAATATGAGCAAAATATTTAAATGATATTTTTCTTCCCCGTATAACATAGGGCACTGCTAAATATTGAAACAGAGAAAGTAACTACGCATGGATATATACTGACAGATCACAGTCGCTGATGAACGCACAACCCGCCGTTTTATATGTACCAAAAGGTTGAAATGCAGATAAATATACATCTTGCGCGGGTGACTCGCGATACACAAAACCATTTTTTCTGCTGCGTAGCAGCAGCAAGTCTCAGTGGTAAATGCCGCCTGTAACATCGTTAGAGGCAACGTGCTGCTTTCTACTGTTTATATGCAGGTGCTGCAAGAACAGCCAGATCCTGCGCTCATCACATAAGCGCTGGTTGACTACGAAGACAAAGTTTTCGGAGGATTGCCACAGCGCGCAGCGCCATGCACGCCTGAAAACTAACTTACAAGATCACTCACTAGTTCAGCTCACGGCAAGCACACCGCACACATTTAGAATCTTAAGGGCCGCCAAAAACCAGATCCACCTCGTCCGAAGCGTAGGTTCAGTTACGCTTCGATAGCGATTGACCATCCACATTACAGTCGTACTGCCAGACGCTGCCTGCGATTGTCATTCGGAGTGCTTCTTCAGAAAGTACAGAATTCTAATTTGGTAATTCATGTGCGCATACTGTAACATGGTTATTTTACGGTACCCTATACGGTTTGTCAGAACTCGGTAATTTTCGTAACGGTGTCACCTTCTGGCATTCATGCACTTAAATATTTGGAAATAAGCATGTGTTTGCCCTTAAGACGAGGAGCTACCTGCTCGTTCAACAAAATATACACAAGATGCTGTATTTTATTCTTTCTATTTGTTATCAACATGAGTAGACGATGCGAAAGCTCTTTACGTTTTTAATTGTGTGTTCACTGCGCAGACATGCAGTAACAATGATAACTTAAGTCCTAAATAATATACCTCCCTCCAGAGCGCGCCATCATGCTTGCTGCTTTCCCTCAGAGTCCTGCAGCATCTTACATTTGCTGTGAGAGTGTGCGATATGGCGATGCTTCAACCGTCCGCTTTTCTCGAAAGTTCTTGCTGCGGCCGAGAAGCACATCTGCTTCCGACAACCGGGTCATGCTCAAAATGACAATTCTCAAAGCCATAAATGTCGGAATACCGATACAGGTTATGGCAATACTGGCTTAACGTTTTCATGGGACGCCTAAAGACTGGCCTATTAGCGTTTCGGCATAGCAAATGACGATTGTAACGAATACCTGAATCACAGTTCACATTTCCTATACTATGTCATTTGAGTATTATTAATGGCTTTCTTTCCTTCTGCAAATATCTGCGTGAAACCAAAACAACGGAAGAAAGGCCCAAAATTCAAACTTCCACAAAACAGTGAGATTATGCTTTGATTTCACACTGTTTCTAGCTGTTACGAACAACAATCCTGCCAAGCCAAGATAATTTTGCTGATCCTAAATCACATAAAATACGATTTTTATAATTTCTTTTTTCAAAGCGGAACTTAACGTCTTTTTTGCCACTCTCTTTAAAATGTGGGAAACTGTGAGTCTATAGGGTAATAAACCCACACCATTTCCATCCCACTGTGTCTATACTTTAGTATTTTTCCCGCTCAGCTAGGTTTGTGGATTTTTTTTTCTAATAGCGCGTCCGGATGCCCACACACTTTTTTAGAGTCAATAAAAGTTTGAGTACGCTGTACCGATACAGGTATGACCCTATCTTCAGTCAACTATTTTTATACATTAGACATGTTAGAATCGACTAATATCATGGTGCCGGCAGCTAGTGAACCCATTCTGTTTTAGCAGTATATTGGTACATCATATTCATTACAGGTATTGTTTAATTTCACTGCATACTCTGCTAGCTATATATAACGGAATTTATCAAAAGCAGTCTTATAAACTATTTAAAGAAACTAAAACGCATGCCGCTTTTCAAACGTTTAGGAATGTAATTCTTTCAGTGTGGGTCATATGATCCTTATCATACAACTGCATCTACAAAATGTTTAGATAATCCATGTATCAAGGTTTGGCTTTTCGTCGTTAAACTGTTATCTCCAGGCGATATGCACTCCTTTAAAATGTTTCTCCTGACTTTTTCGAAACTGATGTCACAGCGGCGTTGATGAAGAGGACGGGCGAGGGTCGGCTGCCAGTAACCACTGCAGGATCTAGTTCGCCTGTATATGATAGGTAACTTGTTATAGCGCGGCGCGCTGTGACATACGCCTCTGTATCTCTGGAAGATAAGGCCGTTGAACTGGGAGTAATTACCTCTCGTGGATTGAGAAAAATGCGGCAACTATTGCCGTGGATGGCGCAGTGTAATAAAAGCATTAGCTAAAATGTTGTTTTCTTACTCACGTGGTTACCGCCACAAGGCGTGCCATCAGGAAGAGGCAAGTACTTCCCAAATAATTTGTGAAATATGATAAAATTTCTGCAACAGGCGACTGCGCAGTCACTTGCTGTTTCGGTCTGAAAAAGATGGCAGTTTACTTCTTCTATTAGAAGGAAGGTATCACACTGACATATACTGAATAGCTCAGAGATTTCATTGCTCTGACATGCATAAATTTGAAAGTTAGTCGTATACAAATAAAGAACGCCTGCATTTAAAAAGGGACGAAGGGGCCGCCTCTATAGGCAATAATGAATAAGAAGTTATTTACATGATAAACAAAAACCTGATGGGCAAGTTTATACAACACGGGAGTATGCAAATGTTCAATAGGTTGCTACAATAGCTGAGGAATGCAATACGTATGCTGCACAATGCGCCAAATGCATATGAAATCTGCTCTCCATGATTTATTGGTAATATGTATTTTCTCCTGCTGACATGCAATGCCCACACACTTTTTTATGGTCAATAAAAGTTTTAGTACACTGTACCGATACAGGTATGACCCTATCTTCAGTCAACTATTTTTATACATTAAACGGCTACTTCATGCATTTATGTATAGCATAACTATATGAAATAGCAAATAGCCAGTTATGATGTACCAATCTCCTCCAGATTTAGATTAGGCAGACGCGAAGTGTATGAAAACAACTAGGAAAGTCCCAGATGATTCTGGGATACACAGCCACAGGTTACTGAAGTGAAACAAAAAGTCAGAGTACAGTTATCATATGTAGTGCAGAGTTCCACACGTCCCGCAGCAAGCACTGGTCAATTTTTTTTCTATTTCATTTAGTGCTCAATCTCAGTGGGGCGTACACAGAGGCTTTTATATTGTTGAGCGGGGCCTTGATACGGCCAGTTACCCCAGCTTATTTATCTGGTAAAGTGGGAAGTTAACCGCACACACTTCAGGGTCATTGTCTCTATGCACAATTCCTCAATTCTTCTTCGTCACATGGCCCCCCTCCTTGAATAGTGGGAAGTATACTACAGCACAGTTAACAGCACACACTTCAGGGTCATCGTCTCTATGCACAATTCCTCAATTCTTCTTCGTCACATGGCCCCGCTCCTTGGAAGCACAGTCCCGGTGCTTGCTACGGTGGCAATACAGAAGGCGGCTGGTAAAACTTGAAACTGGACAATCTCCGACAGTGGTGCGGGTGGCAAGGAATTAGGTACCAAAAGTTCGATCTCGGAAGTAACATCTGTCACTCGGCGAACAACGCGATAAGGTCATTTTGTACCGCGGCAAGAGCTTTTCCCTTAGGCTGATGCGACGGGACGGAAGCCGCAGCAAAAAAGAAAAACGAGAGCCGTGTGCATATTCGACTTGAAGATGGTGGCTGTAGTAGCTGTTCCTCAGTCGTGCAGGGCCAATAGCGCCGGTTACCAATCTCGTTTGATCCAGGTGCAGTGTCTGAAGAACGCGAGTCAGCCCGTGTCATTAATAGTTAATCGTTACATCAGGAAGGTTCTTATTTTAGACAAACATGCCTACGTATATAGCGCGAAACAAGTGGTGGGCTACCCCAGGCCAAATAAAAATGCCATTCATTCCACAAAGCAGTGCTAAACAAATAGAACAAGAAATTTATGGTTTCCGATCTTATGCCGCCGAATTCTATTCCTGCCGCGGTAAAAAGCTATCGCGAAAAGTGTGCTGCTAGCAAGAGCCTGCCGACCACCTCTGTACACGGCTTCCTCTCGTCTTCCCTCTCTTTCTTGAATGCGATTGTTCCCTAACCATTTCTGTTATTTTCAAAATACTGTCGCTACACAAACAGCGAATTTCATAGAGGCCGGCACGAAACTCAAGCTTTCATACAGCGACTCATTGCAATCGGCCGGGTGACATGAACTGAATTATGAAGAAGTAGAGCAGGAAATATCGAACGCAGGAGATCTTCATGAATACGGAATGTCACTTCGTGGAATAATGCCGGAGACAGGCTGGTTGAATACGTCAACCAAACTGTTTTCAGGTTTCTGCGGGGCAAATGCGCCTTCAAACGTGTTCGCTATGGTTTATAATGAATATTGCACAAACTGATTTGAATGTCACGATAATAAATTTTAAGTTCAATCCAAAAGTTCAATGTCATGCACGGCTTTATTAAAGTTCCATAGCGGCTAACTTCAAGTCAAAGAAATCTAACCGTCTAACAATGGTCAAAGAGACGAAACCGCTGGAGATGGCCAACAGGCCTTTCCTCACGGTGAGATTACCCCTCGCCATGCGGGATGGGCGAATTAATCGAAAGTTTTTATGTGGCATGCAGCACACACGTTTTTCCTGCTTCTGATAACAGAGGTAAAGCCAATAAAACAATAAAATTTGAAATTCACCAATTATTTCCCTCACTGAATTTATGCGAACTATGATTGCAAGTACAATTTGTCCCTTTACTAAAAGATGTCGGAAGGCAGAGAACAATGGCCCAAACAACAGCTCGGAGAACTTCAGTGACTCGCACCTGAGCATGACTGAAATGTTGTATCATGGATAAATGCTATAGTTTCTCCACACATCTCTTCAGGCCTTGCTAGCGAAGCAATGGCATTTATAAATTATGCTTCCACATGTTTGCGAACTGTTCTTAACAGTACATAGCAGTAGGAAAATTGTGGGCACTTTTTCAAAGTTACCTGATTATTATAAAGCGAAATGAATCAAAGAGAAAGGTAACTATGATATTTGCCATGATAGGCATGGTATGAAATGGGTGTTATGCTAGCATGGCATTGTATGGTATTGTATCATAACGAACTGTATGGTATACTAGGGTTTGGAATGGTATTGTTAGTTATAGCAAGGTATGGTACGGGATGGGCAATTTATTGCAAGCGTAACTTGATAGCACACAAGGTCGAAGAAACATACGATCATATAATGCAGCGACTGGCAGGTGCATTACAGCACGACAATTCTTTTTATACTTCACAGAAGTTTTTCTGTTAGTCACCAAAAACGTTTATTTGAAATGCTGGACTACGCCGGCGATTGTAGGCTGACCTGCAGACCCAGTACAACCAGAGTATAAAAAAGGAACTGCAGATATGGTGGCCCACTCAAAATTGTCGCTTTGCAAATCGTAACTAGCCAGTTAAAGCAAACAGGTTATTCGCCATGCGAGCGTAGTCGGATATATTGTCGCACGCATGTTTATACTGCACAGTTTGAATAAACCTGCCGCAGAGATGACCTGCCTTGCTAGCAGGTGGCTCAGTGAAGTCTGTTCTGAATTTGTTTTTAATTGAGAAACGGGGCTCCTTTGTGATACGTCGCATTGTAGGCAACGCGTTAACAACCTGTGGTCCCGTGTTTAAGACGAGAAACTCAATAATACGCATCACACAACTGTGCCCAAAAGAATTCTTACGTAGCAGCGTGCTTCGTTGGACACAAAGTCGCAGAATTGATTCCTGCTGAGCTTGCCATTAAAGCCATAGTAGGGCTTTTGATCTTCGTAATATCCTTGTTCTTCTTTAAACCTTATGCAATCATAGTGCTCCTCCTTCAGCCATCTGCAAGACATAGAGATAACAAAAATTATGCAATCACTGCATACTTTGGCGTGGTTACGAAAGCACAGCTTGGCTGATTTGCTCCTCATGCACCCTTTTCATATGTTTGCAATAGTCTACCCATTCGACCAGCTGCAACAGACATTAAATATCGTAGAAAAGAACTTCCAGTTTAGAAATTGTTTTTGTTTTTTTTTAAACAAGTACATTGGCCTGCATTCCACTCCACAGCGCCGCAGCTCCTTTTTTGTAGTGCGAAATTGTGTGTGAAACTTTATTCAGTGATTTGCTCAACAAAACGAAGTACAGCTGTTAATTTAATGTTTATTCACCTTTGATTTCATGCTGACATTCACTCAAAAATAAAGCTTTAAAGTAAATTGACAAATCGAATGTCATCACCGTGCAATTGATATCAACAGTAATTTTTTAAACATTTTTTTATGCGTAGAGTTTGGCGCTTCATTGTTTATAAACTCTATAGCTTTAAAAGAATGGCCATCACAGCTCTCAAAACAATCCACAAAAATTTTATTATAAAGGCGCATTTGGTCTTTGGTCCTATGCATCTGGCCGAAACATGAATATCTGTTTTAGTGCACATGTATATACCAGCTTAACAATTTTGTTGCATTTACAGGAATGCTGCCTGTTCTTGCATTCCTGCTGCTTGACGGCTAGATGGCGAAGTATTGTTTTTACTACTTCTAATGCCGGATGGTATATCGGTAAACACTACGCTATTTTATTTCAGCATATGCTAGTGGGGTAATGATCCTGATCTTCTTTTCAAGCAAGTTGCCGGCGCTATGAGCAAAAAGCAGTTCTCTAGGCCTCTCGGAGGAGGTCGTTGGCAGGCGCCGATTCGTCAGCAGGTTGTGTCACCCCACAAAATCACATGACATCTCATCTGGGGCAAAGTCCGCACCTTGGACACCTGGCGCTATGGAAAGCAGAAATTAGAATCAAATCTTAAGACCTATAGAATCTTGAGCCCGACCTTTCTAGCAGATGCAGCACGTTCATTTCCTAATGTGACTTAGTTAAAGCTAGGATTTCTGTCCGTATGTAATGACCGTAAATATCTAGATTTGCTACTGTATGCTAATGAGTATGTGTAAAATAATAGCAGCACAAAAATGATGAAATAAATATTAAGTAGACAATTGCATGAACAAGAACGGAGATGCATGATGGGAGCCGCAGATGGGATATTTAGCTCTTTCTGTCAAATAACACTAAAGACAGGGATTTATTGTCCCAGGGAATTTCTGGTATCTACATGTGAGTCAGGAGGACTAGAAATGTTTCCGCGGCCCAATTAAATCTTTAATTGTTATTCAACAGCAGCCTGCATGCGACCTTGTCAGTTTTATTAGGCGCACGGACCCAGCTTGTGCTTTTTGATCATGCCAGTTATTGCGAAACGCACATTTATGACTTTCGTTCCAGCGCCAGATGAGCCGAGAATAATCTGGAATAACCGCTGGCAAGCACAACTGTTTTCATATTATTGCACAGGCGGCAGCTTTTCGATGGAGGCGAAAAGCAAGGCGCCCGTGTGCTGTGCGATGTCAGTGCACGTTAAAGAACCCCAGGTGGTCGAAATTTCCGGAGTCCTCCACTACGGCGTCTCTCATAGCCTGAGTTGCTTTGGGACGTTAAACCCCACAAACCAACCAACCAACCAGTTTTCCAGTATCCCTTGGGTGGTTTATCCAGATGTTTTTGCACCGACTTCAAAATGAGCACTGCCGAATGCAGCGGGAATTGAATATTCGACGGCATCCGAGCACACTTGCTGCTATCGCCGTCATCTATTCGCTTAGTTATTTTGCGGGCACAGTCGGTCCAATAAAGAGCTGTCTGGCAACTTCCTATTCGTTTACTGTCACGTGGGGGTGACACTACCGTAGACGACAATGTAACCCGCTGGTGAACGCCTTCAACGTTTCTCCGGCGATGTGGGCTGTGCATCTAGGATATGCCTGATGGAGAAGGCAGAACTAACAATTGTTCCCAAACCCTGAAAAGAAGGCTGGGTGAAATGTGCCACCCAGACCTCGCACAAGCACCCCCTAACCCTTCGGGATATACAATACACACTGATTCAATACAGGCTATTCACACGGGTCACATTCACACGGGTCGCATTCCTGATGAACTGCAAGATGATCTACACAGAGCTGTCACCAAACTACGCCCCAACACTGTCACCCTGAGATGGATTCCTGGTCACGCTGGAATCCCAGGCAGTGAGGTAGTCCATCGCCTCGCCCGCGAACTTCAGCACCGGGCGTCTGGGATCGTGGCTTTATTCACCCACGTGGGACGCTACTCTTCACTACAAAAAAGAAATCAACACTCACTATGACAACATTAGGGAAACTCTTCGTACACTGCCTCTTCTTGATAAATCCCTCACTACCACGCAAATACGCATACTTAGACGCATACAACTAAATACAATCCTTACTCCTGCGCGATCATTTATATACCAAATTAGATATTCCCCCCATGCCCGAATTGTTCTGAACATTATGCAAACTTAGAATACTGCATGTTTTCCTGCCCTGCTGCAATATAGTCACCTCACTTTCCACACCCTCCTCCCCCAACCTGGCGGGCTTGGTTAGCCTCTGACCAGCTGAAGGACCAGTTGGCCTTGTTGACTCTGGCCCAGGACAGTCTCGACGCTTAATAGTACGTTGAATAATGTTGTTTCCTCCTCCTTAGTCGAGCTGTGTGCATATCAATACCTTTGAATCATAAGCTGTATTTCTTACCTGTGCTAGCGGCTTAGTATGCTTTTCTTAGCGGGAAGCAATAATAATGCAGGCAATATTTCCACATTCGCAACTTCAAAGAAAATAATAGTGCAATGCGCAAATGGGAGTGACAGAGGACAACGGCTTTTCTATATTACCCAGAGCTTAGAGGCTCGAAAAAGAATGTTGATGGGAAAATTATATCAGATGTATTCGTTAAAGTCATTTTAGGCTGCAATGTGACCTTGAACAGCCGGTGTTGCTATGCGCGTACCTCGCCGCGTGCCAGCTGCTGTGGAGAAGAGGAGTGGGGAGGGTAGTAATAGGACCTTGAGTACGAACGCCTTCTTCAATAATGTGGAGCCTGTTTTGAGCGGTGTTCTTTGCTATGCCTTGTTCTACCCATGGCTTCATTTTAGGCATGGTAATTTATAGCAGAAGAGTAGCAGTAGGGTAGCCCTTTGTCAAGTGGATTCGGTCTTTATTTTTCGTTATTAATTATACAACATGACATAAACGTTTTACATGAACTTTCTGAAACTTTGTAGCAGCCATCCAATGTTAAAACAACGAATTTATTTTGCGCGCGCATTTTGCTCAGCACCATCGGCGTGTAACGAAACATCAGAAGATTTGCGTATTAAGACATCATTCCAAGACTATTTGCCATTGCGGTCGGCAGAGTGAATCCTGGAAGTGTGCGAATTCTCCTAGCGTTAACGTCTTCTACCGTCTATTCTCCTTGCTCATCTTGACGCCTCCGCAACCCTTACAATAAGACCTTGTTCTCTCAGAAATTATTTTTTTTTAGAAAGCGGGAGCTCATTGAGTCAAAAAACAGGATCACTTCAATATGTGTAAAATATCACTACTATATTCTAAAGTATGTTACGTAATTGTTAGGAGTAGTGGTACTAATGAAACAAATAAGGACACCTATATAACATATTAGGATATACTTGAGTATAATGCACACTTTCATGGAACACATTTTCTAGATAAGAGCGCATGATAAACATTGGCAGGCTTGCTAGGAGCTTACCTTGCTAGAGTAATTTCTTACTCATTCCTTAACGAGAGCTCATACATTCATATCGTTCTTGTTCTAACGAGGAACCTTGCTTTCCCCAATGCGTAGTAAAAAAATGTCATTTTGTTTACCTTGGAACTCAAGAACAAAATCTGTCAATATTGCACTCTTTGTGGCACATTCATTAGATCATGCGTGTACACACGTTCGTTTTGCGGTAAATTATTATGCTGGGAGCGCCTTTTATGTCCACGTCTAAACACATCACCCCTTTTCCCTTCGCCTATGTCTAACTCCCTGTTGCGATAACCCTTTCGACTAATTTTCCTTTCAGATATCATCATACACGTACGGATAACGTGAGAATGTCTCTAAATATATTATTGCCGGTAGTGTTGTTTTATGTCCGCGAAGGCTTATGGCTAACCATGCACCAGGCGTAATTTTGCTGAAGGGGCTCAGAAACTACAACGCCACATGAAGTCTAAATGCACTAAAAAGATAATCCTTGTCTGATTCAAAGTGTTCAACGCAATGAAGCGTACTGAGCTCTTTCGTTTGAAAATATAAATTCCACACAATACCTGACTTTTTGAATGGCGCTGCTCTTTGTGCACTGTGAAAATTCGAAATCTGTAGGATAGCCTTTTGGCTTGTTGCCCATGATGTAATTTCCACTGGCTCTACAACGTGCATTTTCTTCCATTCCATCTAAATGCACACCCATTCTGGAAAAGATTTAAATGCTTAGGCTCTTCTTAAATAAAGTTGCTATGTGATATATCCCCTTGCAACATCGGATTTTCCGGTCGCTTCCCGACACATCCACAATTGAGCATCCTTTTGGCTTTAGCCCAGCCGCTTGATTCGTCTTGTAGCTACTAGGAATCACCTTTTTTTCATCCCCAGTAACATGTGGGACACCTTCCAACCTGGGGGGCTCATCTTCCGGTGCCATATCAAGAATGCTATTGTGACTGATCATAGGGTTTTCTAGGCAGGAAATACTGGAGTGGGTTGCCATTACCTTCTCCAGACCTGTCTTTCTTGGGTACCCTACACAGCAGAGCTCACGACTTCATCGAGTTTCGCAAGCCCCTCCGCCACGACAAGGCAGTGATCCATGAAGGGGTACAAACTCTATAAGCTATTTCCTTTGTAAATATGTCCCTGCAGATATCATTTCAGAAGCTGACCACTCTAATGTTTGCTAGTCCCTGACGTCCCCTTATGAACTTACTTGTTAACATTCTTCCAAATTTGATTACACAGGAGGTCAATAATTGCGCATGAAGTGTGGCCAGTTTTTTTATTCCGATACCTATTCTGCGTCCTTCATAAAATCTGCAGTCACCTAATCCACCCCAGCTACTTCCCATTTTTATTTCCTTGAAGGCTTTGTATATTCCTCCTTCGTTACTACCGCCAAGTCGCATTTTTTGTAATAATTTTATATACTGCAGCCTCGGCCAGGCTATTGCAGGAGTGGGGTGCAGTAAAAATCACAGAAACAAAGGAGTAAATATAAAACATTATAAACAGGCTTCTAAAGTTACTACACTGATAATGCGCAAAAGATACCTGTAAAGAGTGGATTTAATGAGTTGGTCCGACGGCTACCCCTGCCAGTACTTCGTACACTGCAGGGTGGAATTACCAGCCGCAGGACACAGCTTCAGCGCGAGAGATGGACGCCGTAGGTAAGCGATGGCGATCGCGATGCCGCGGCGTTATGTGTTCATTGTCTTCTTTACAATGCCCCTCAAGAAGTCGCCACCCTGGCGACTCATGGTGAAGGGACAAAAAGAGTATTAGAATACGACTTAAAGCGGCTAACAAGAACAACCTCGCGGCCTTGAGGACGTTGGCCGGAAGATTGGTATACTGGCTCGATCACGTAGTTGACAGGGGATGTACGTTTCAATGCGCGATAAGGAGAATGCTACTTGGTTTCAAATTTGATAGCGGCGGGAACGCATAGCCAAACGAAGCTGTAGGCGAGGAACTTCGGAGCAAGCGTGCCTCTCTCTTGCCAATCTTTTCGATAGCCTCGAGTGCTGGGAGTAAACGTGCGAGCTATCGGATGGAATATCTCGGCTTTTCTGTACGGTATCTGAAAATACAATGTACGCAGAGACATCTGGTTGGTATAGCAAAACCCTGTCGATGGCACAAGATGTTCACGGCGGTATAAGAGGAAGAAGGGCCAAACGTCAGTTGTTGTTTGGGTGGCAGTGTTGTACGCGAATGTTACAAATGGAAGTGCCTGTTCCCAATTAGAGCTTCCAGAGGCAGGTGTGACATAAATTGCGAGCATGTCCCGAAGCGTAAGGTTGTACCATTCGTGAGACCGTTCGTTTGCGGGTTCTATGTGGTTGTAGCATGAAGGATAGATTTGCAAGAGGAGAGGAGCTCTTGGACTACATCGGACAGAAAGGCACGACCTATGTCAGTAAGTACCTCTTTTGGGGCCCCGTGTCGAAGAGCGAAGTTATGGAGACGAAAATGGGCTACGTCTCGTGCTGTGACCGCTGGAACTGGGGCAGTCTTCACGTAACGGGTCAGGTGATCAACGGCGACGATGACACATCGATTACTAGCGGCCTGTACGGTAGCTTATCATAAAGATCGATTCCCACAGGATAAAACAGGGGAGCTGGATATTGCAAAGGCTGCAGAGAACCAGCGGAGAGGCGAGGAATCTGCCGTTCTTGGCAGGCGACAAAAGAGCAAATGTAGCGCCGTACGAAATTGTACATTCCACGCTAGGAATATCTATGACGAATCCGATCATAGGTTTTTAGGACGCCGGCATGAGTGCTCAGCTGGTCATTATGATGATGGGCACAAACATCGGAGCGGATGTGGCGCGAAAGGGCAAGGAGTCTTTCTTTACCCTCTGAGTAGTAGCTTCTTAGGCAGAGGAGGCCGTCCCTAGTGGTGAAACGGGAGGCTTGTCGACAGAGTGCCCGACGGAGTGCCCGAAAATGCTCAGCTGCGGAAGTGGACGTGCTAAGGATATCTAGCAGAGTGGAAACCCAAGGATCCCATCGTTGCTCAGAAGGCATATCCTCAATGGTGAGGCGGGGACCGCGATGCAGGAGAGCACACTGATGAGCGAGAAAGAGCGTCGGCGTCAGAGTGCTTGCGGCCTGAGCGTAACACTACACGTAACACTGAAGCCTGGCAGCCCAGAGGTAGAGACGGCCAGACGGATCCTTGAGAGATGCGAGCCAGCAGAGAGCGTGATGATCTGTAACTATCTCGAAAACGTGGCCGTATAACTAAAGTTGGAACTTCGTGATAGCCCACACGATAGCTAAGCACTCCTTTCCGATAACGAAGTAATTGGACTCCGCTTCGGTAAAAGCACAGCTTGTGTAGGCGAGAACGTGTTTGGAGTAGCCAGGCGTGCGTTGGACGAGGACTGCACTAAGGCAGACACCACTGGCATCTGTGTTGAGTTCTGAAGGGCAGTAGGGTCGTAATGACGAAGGATTGGCGGTGACGTTAGAGCATGGTAAAGCGTCGCGAATGCACCATCGCAAGTTGGCGTCCAAGAGGAGGGGTTAGGAGTGCCTTTCAGGAGCTGGTAAGATGATTATAATGAATACTGTGAAATTTCGAACAATGTGACGAAAGTACGAGCGGATGCGCACCAACCTTCGCAGTTATTTTAACGAGGACGGTTTCGGCAAGTCAGCAACGGCGCGTAGATTGTCAGGATCATGCTGAACTCTATCTTTACACACGGCGTGTCCGTGTAACGAGCTGGTGGGCACAGAAGCGGCACTTTTTGACGTTCAGTTTAAAACCGGCGCAGATGAGGCTGGCGACGACCTGGCCCACCGGGTGCCGGGTATACTGCATTCGGTAAGTCGGTTGATTGTACAGGTTGTTCCGGTATAAAACTCGGCGGTGCTGTGATACTGTAATTTTCTGTGTGAGTGGGCAGCCCAGGGGTGGAAAAATGTGCAATGAAATCAAACGACTTAGTATAAAAAAGAAAGGGAAACTAAAAAACGTGCACACGCTGTATGCGAACTACCATTTATCCGGACCACTACCATGCATGTTAAGTGTGAAATAAAAAAAAAAAACCGCCAGGGTGGCGCAGTGGTTACGGCGCTTGACTACTGTTCCCAAGGACGCGGGATCGAATCCCGGCCTCGGCGGCCGCTTTTCGATGGAGGCGAAAGGCAAGGCACCCATGTGCTGTGCGATGTCAGTGCACGTTAAAGAACCCCAGGTGGTCGAAATTTCCGGAGTCCTCCACTACGGCGTCTCTCATAGCCTGAGTTGCTTTGGGACGTTAAACCCCACAAACCAAACCAAACCAAAAGCAAAAAAAAAGAATATAGGACAGCTTTTGATAAGCCTAACTGTGTTTATCTTTATTTAGCGTAACTTTGCTGTTTCGCATTTTGTATCTTTTTCGCGACTATAGTAATTTGCCGAAGTAACTGGCCGATATGCACTCCATACGGTCTGCTCTGTTGTGTTCGTGGCTTATACCGGTCCGGTAAAAAACTGCTCATACTTTACACAGACGAGTCATAGTAGCATCAGATTTATGCTGGATCATACGTGTCTGGCGGAGCCCGGTATGAAGCGATACATAATTTTTTTAGGAAGAACTCTTCGTTGCTTAGAGCTGAACATGGTTCTTGATTAATAAGGCAGAGGTGATAACAATGTAAGTAAGCTTGGCGAAATCATAAAAATGGGGTAAACATGAAATCAATCCGATCAAAAATTGAAGCAAACAGCATTACATACGACTGCAAAATAAGAACAACCATTGTGTTGACTTCAATATAAGCTCCATCGTCTTGTAGAACGGCGATCTTCAGTGTTCCACACATGCTTCCGATGCTTGTCGTACCTTCAGTATGAAAGAATAATGATCAAATAAATTCCTTAATTTGCGTTTCGGCCTTTTCTCTACCTACTTCTCTTGGTAGAACGTTCCGATGCGTTAATACTGCTGCTCAACACAGTCTAGCATGCACTAATTGCATTTGTAGCTACCATTTCATTACATAATAATAAATCCGAATTCTTTCCATGCTATAAAACACATGTCTAGCAAAACAATACGCATGATGTTCAGTTTTGCATTGTCGAAGTGATAAATTGACAGGTCATTAAGTACCAGGTTTGTTTATCAGTTTAAATATATTTGCATATGCATTGTAATCGCATGCTTTGCTTCTAGGCTGCGATGTCATGGCACAGGAGAAAGATCATTGTTCTGTAAGTGTTTCGTGTTGGTTGCTCAAACATTCAACCTAACGTTGCACAGAGCATCATACTGCCATATTCTATCTAATTTTATACTTCCACTGCCGTTGCTCTTCGATACTTTCAGGCATTATGGAAATACGGAGTAGATAAAAGATACCTCGGATATTTTGTGCCGGTAAAATATTGTCTATTGAAAAAATTTGAAATCAAGTGTAATAAATAGGGAGCAGCTATACCCATGATAATGCAGGCAAATATTAGTACTGAGCACAGTTGGCCACTGTGCCGCAATCTGGAGGAGAAATAATAGCTCGAGGGGCAAGTTGGTGCTTCTTCGCATGTGATTGTGTTTGTAGCGCCACATTTCTGGGTACTATGGCGGAGAAGTAAATACCTTGCTAAATTTAGGTTACGCAGTTCAATTACTTTCATTTCGCTAGGCTCGAACCAAGGTAACTTTTTAACGACAATGTCACAAGGGCATTTTGATAGTTAAAAGTGATGCATGATGTGAGGGTCCTGACTGTACGTTTTTGTACACTTGATTTATATCCATGCTTATTGCTCGCACCGAGAGCAAAAAGAAAATTTTTAACTCTGTACATAATTCATACACGGATATGAAAGGCAGACTAAATGACAGAGAAATGAAACTTGTTACAAACATAAATTTTCATTAGAAATAAACTATCTTCTTATATTGTTTACATTACATTTCCCTTACACTTAGGAGTGGGGGACAAAAGATCGTGGCAGTGCCATTGTTTTTCTAGGCAACTGATGAAAGACAATAATTCTCTATCACCGCATAATAATCCTAACGTTATCATATACCTACAAGAACACTCATATTCCTAGGCTACGACAACGTTTTGTGCATTGTGCGTTTTTTTTTCAGAGAGGAATGATGTCAACCAGAGCAGCAAACTAACAAAGAGCGGCAAATATTTGGAGTGATGTTAGAGATAGTTAAAACTTGTGCAATAATAGCTATAAAGTCCACCAAGCTAGGTCTCGGAAATCAGCATCTGGCGTTAGGATTGGTCGGATAGTTTGACTAGAAGGACAATCCCTTGTCGACTGCAGCTTGTCCAGAAAATTAATAGGAGGTGTAAATTCTATGTTAAAGGGCGTTCTACTGAACATTTTATTATTGATATGAATGTTTACGCGGTATTATATGACCATAATTATTCTCACAATTTAAAAACAATGTTGAGAAGCTGTATATGATTGAAACGGTTTTTATCGCCCCTTTTAAAGCTGGGCAGACTGTGTCCTTGAATCCACATGAAAATCGAATTCGCTCCTAGCTCTAATATCTCTCCAAGTAATTGGAATTGGCGGTATCTAAGCTGCCTTCGTGCGGTTCTGTTTGAGCTGCTATCCTTTAGCCGCAAAGAACCTAGCGGATGAACAGTCTCGAAATTATAAAGGATTTAAAGACCTTTCTAGTTTGTTATTTCAAGAAGAGCGTTTTCATGTTGACCATTCATGTTACCGAGAAAGAAATGAAAAAAAAAAGAAAATATTACGCAACAAACGCAGACATTGAAGAATAATGGAAGCATATTTTATTTTCAAATCAGAAAACTCTATATAAGCTTTGTGTACCACTTGCTCTCTGTGAAGTTTACTATTTGGGGACCACTTGAATTAATATGGTGCTATGAACACTCTTTTGTGTGTTTCTGCTTTGGGTTTGTTTTTTTTCTTTTGGCGAGTATGCATATATTGTTAACAAATTTCCCAGTAATGGTACATGCTTGTCTGTGCATATTCTCTACTTCTTGTGTCTTTGTCATGTTAACACAGTTGTGTAGCAACGAGCCAACATGAAGCCTGTAACTTGCAGCTTTCCTCCGGCTAAAATTCACTTTAAAGAGCAGCTGCACCACTTTTTGAGAATTTCGCGATCTTCAAGGATTCATACCTACATTGGTTATAGGTAATGCGTGCAAAATGTTTTTGCGCTAGCATTCAAACTGATGGAGTAATGCGGAGAAGCTCGGTGATGAAGTCACGGACGGTACTATTTGTGATATTCGTTGCCTTCGTCCACGCCCTGCTGTGTCTTTTCTGGCAGTGTTAATCAACATTTCTAGGGCTTTGCTTTCAGTAGCCTTGTTTTTATTTCTTCAAACAAAGTGTGATTGTGCGGAACACGTACCGGCACCGTCTATGACGTTATCATGCGTCCCCCACCCATCGCTGTGCAGTGAGGTTAAGCCTGACAGCCGTCGGGGTTTCAATCGTTAATTGTGCCATTGTTTCAAATGCTAGCGCCAAGATATTTCGCATGCTTTAGGTGGAAGCTATATTCATTCACCCGCTCGACATTCAACGAAATCTAAAACCGGTGCAGTTCCCTTTAAGGTGACCCAATGCTGTTGTGCTAAGGAAGTGCGTTGTCGACTTTCATCTTTGCTCTGGTTATTCAGTTCCTCAAGCGGGGCTTTTTCTTATAGAGATTTAAGTGATGCAGCATTAGAATCGCGATTATCTCACAATTAAGGCGGAGCCTCTGACTCTACGTCATAAAAGGCAGAGCGTTGCCTAGCGGCACTGCATCAGGCAAGGTGTTCATGCCTACGGATGGCTGAAATCTAACAAATAATATTTAGTAGGCGCTCTTGGTACATATAGTCCACTCTTTATCTCTGCATCTCTTATTTCACTTAATTCTTGTAAATGTATACTAAGTATGCGTTCCGAAATTGCGCGTTTCTGTGGCATGTGTAACTCTGCCCAAGTCATTTATTTACGCTTTAATTTCTGTAAGAACAAATGTTTTACCCGAAAGGAAAGGTATTTTTTATTTAAAACGAAATTATTTGTGTTAGATCCTTGCCTTTATTTCGTAAAGAGCGAACCTCAGACATACGACAGGATGTCACAAATACCCTGCGATGTTCAATAAAACCTACCTGCGGTCTGTTTGTTTTTCATTGCCGGGAGCTGTAGCTTTTTTCTGAAACAGTACAGAATGAAAAAAATATATATTTTGGGTATATAGTCGAGAAATCTTTCTCCACAACTAAAAAACTTCTAAGAGCACTGCAGAATCTGCACAGGAAAAATGCGAAAGCCCAACCGTTGCTGCTGCATTGGGTACATCGCTCATTCTTAGATTTTGCTAGCAAGGGTATGGCTCGTTCCGCATAATGGAAATTTTATTTTCTTTGGATGCAAAGGTTGCAGTGGTCCTGCTAGTGTGGCATTGAATGGCATACTGTGGCTCCTGTCGCCTGGCTTCGTCGCGCTCCTTACGTTGCCATGAAGACAGCAGTGGCGTTAGCCGAGGACAATACGTCACGCGGAATCTCCCGGACAGATCTCGTGAAAAGATGTTGCGGCTGCTAGATTTTCACCATGACCCAAAAAACTGACCCATGACTCGTCCCTCAAGGCTACATTCAATGCGTGATATAAAATCCATAATGCAGCTATCCTTCATGCTTTTTTCCAGCTAAATTGGTCCCACCGTCATCCACACTGGAGTGTCAAAACTTAGCTACCATACTGGACTGAGTAATATCGTGACAAAATTCCGTGAAATCTGATATGTAAACTCGTTATAGTTAATTGAATATGAGAAAAACGTCACGGTATTATACTGAAACAAGAGATGAGAATACTGGTCAGGTAGAAATGTCACTTCAGAATTTGCTCACACCCGCCCCTTTTCAAGGCGGCAGATGGCACGGGAAATGGCCAGGCAGTGGTTAATTGGTTGTTTTCGGTCGTCACGAGGCTACATGGCATGTCCAAGTTGGCAAGAGCCGCCATCTCGTGTAGCTTGTGAGAGAGGACATGGGAATCGGAAATGGGATGTTTAGGTCCCGTTGTTAGGCACGCTGTCCAAAGCCAAACATGCATTTTCGTTCTGCTTCGTTAAGGTGGTGGATAGTCGGAAGCTGCAGAACCAATAGCTTATTATGCATAGTCATAATACAGCTTACGCTACAGCTTATGGCTATGCTAATGAGTATGTATGAAATAGTATAGGCATTATTAAGGGGTACGTGATTAGGGGAAAAAAGAAGCGATTGTATGCGCACGTGAATTCGCAAGAAGAACCGCAGCCAGTACCTAGCATTGATGTCACGTCATATACATGAGGAGCTCTAGGCTTCCCGAGTCCTTTTCATTACGACAGTCTACCTCTCTAGGGTGGCACTGGATACCCTCAAGCGAAGGAAAACAAAGACTGTGGAGACATTGCATCAAATCGCGTGCAGAGGCTAGTAAGCTTGGTGATCTTTGGAAATTTTCACCATGAAAGCGATACAACTGCCAATCTGGCGAAAACGCTCTGGTGTCCATCGTGCCGGTGACTTCTCAATTAACGACAGCTGCAAGCGGAAATCGTAGCTTTTACCCTTGGTTAACTGGTAGACAAGCTGCCCTTACATATTTAAAAGAACTTCAGTATGCTGTAGTAAATGGTGACATTTTGTATCAGTGTCGTGGTCTCGTATATGAGCTGATCGCTTTCGTATAACACGAGTTTTTCAGGAGAGGCCACTGCATCATGTTATTTTAAGTCTCCCTTTCGTTGCCATAAGCAGCATGGGATGCTACAGTCAAAAAGGCCACGTCTTTGAGTACACTGCTGCCGTGTACCAGCGAAAATAATGTATTGCTTTGCGAAGTGGTAGACTAGATTTTCTCTTAGCGGCACTGAAGGTTTATCTAAACCTATCTCGTTTTATACTCCTGAAGTTAAGGTAGGCGCTTGCTTTGCTAAAACATTTGTGTGAATGCGTTTGAAGTGTTTTAGAGTGAAAGTTGGCCTTACCAGCGTATTCATCCCCAACTGAAAGAGAATATTGTGAGAGGACCTTCCCTAACATTTCTCAAAACCCCGCGCTGAAGGCGGAGCTGCGTTCGTGAGCTGAATAATACATTTAATAAGGATAGAGGTCAAGTGAAAGCTTAACGGTTAATTGCCCTCGAAGGAGCCTTCCAGCCAATCATGTCGGCTGATCGTCGTGACTTCGCGCTTATTCTCATTTCGCAACTGACCCTTTCTCGAAATTAGTTTCTTCTCGCGGATAAATGTACTTTCATCTACGCGCTGCGTGATTAATCGAGATGTCAAAAGAACCAGTTAGCCCTATGGCCTCAGGGGCTTTGGGTGAATTGGTTCTTATGACATAGCATAGCGTGGCACGGGGCTGCAGTGCAAGACGTGAATGGCGCTCACCGCTGCACTCTTCAGCTTTATCTGGCTAATGTCTTATGTTGCAAAAATTTCACCTTAATTTTTTTTTTTCATAATGACCATTATTTTCCAAGGTGATGCTTACAACGTCATGCTTATGAGCTGGGTTTCCTTGTGCAATTTTAACGCGCGCCTAATAGAGCGTAGATTTCCGAAGGATACCTCCCGCGCTAAAAAAAGTACCTCAATGGCCAAGGACGATGTGCAGTCGTTACAACATAAACCTTGTGCTGGTAATTCAAACTGCCCGATTAATCAAAAATGTCATCACTGATGATGCTATAGACAATTAATTAAACAAGCACATGACAGAGATTTCATTCCAGTGAAGGAGTGGATGAAATTTCAAGGAGGAAAAGCAGTTGCGTTGAAAATCAAAATGCTAGAAGTATGAATCTGACCACTGCTTACTTATGACACTGAAGAAATTTAGCATGAGAGTTTAAAGGCTTTGCACGACCGCATCATATCAAGTATTTAGTAATGTTATTGTGTACTGCTGTAAAGCTAATTAGTTAAGCGAATGCGTTTTCTCACAATATTTAGCATACCATGTAATGAGAGGATTCTTTGTAATGTATTTAGTTATATTTATTCCAGAGCTTCACAATAAGCATACCAAATATTTATTCAAGCAACTTCATCTTTTTGTAATCAACTTAGTTTCGTGGGCTTATTTCTGTGTCACCTAAACGATAACAAGGCACGAATTTCAAATTGTGGCCTAGTGTAACAGGCCATAAATACCAAAAGCAACGGAATTTTTTTAAATAGAACATCTTTTCTGAGCTGCATACTATTGCACCCGCACTCTATAAAACAGAAAGCTGCTAGGCTACTCTCAAATTATCGCATGGAAATGACAATGCGATAATTTAGGTGGGTGCGAAGGGATCAGCTGTGCCGTATTTCAGGTTTTCCAGCAATAAATTGCGGTGGAGGAAAAGAGGGAGCTGGTAACAGATGCTCTCTCTTTCTCGGCAACGACGTGTAAGATCTCGATCGAGTTC
Organism: Amblyomma maculatum; assembly: GCF_055883805.1. Classification (NCBI taxonomy): domain Eukaryota; kingdom Metazoa; phylum Arthropoda; class Arachnida; order Ixodida; family Ixodidae; genus Amblyomma; species Amblyomma maculatum. Next base: position 111,354,908 of record NC_139353.1, on the reverse strand, counting down.
CGTTGGCAGCTAAATGCTCCTACCTCAAGATTTCTCTTACACGTTTTTCTGAATGCTGAGAAAATGCGGCAGTGACGCCTTCGAATGAGCCATGAACGCTATCGCCCATTATTCGACGTGGCAGTAGCGCGCACGATATCACAAGAATTGACGCTGGTATTTCAGGGCCACATTGGCTGTCCGCCGAGGATGTGTATAAGAATCTGTCTCGGTGAGATACTCTAAGAATTTATATTCAGGATGCGCTTCAAAAAAGATCTCAGCCGACGGAAGAGAGTATTAAAGGTTAGGTGTGCTTGCATATTGCAGCAATGTTAATTACTTACTGGCACCGCCATGTGGTCGAGCTCGGAAGATTGGCACTCGATCGTCTTCTTGGCTCGGGGAGCTGGCTCGCGGGTGTGTTAGTCAACTTTGCCTTCTTTCGCCGGTGCTGTGATTCCGTGTGTTCCGGCTTAGCTGTACCGGCTCCTGATATATTTTGGTGGAAATTGCTGAGTACATTTTATGGACGAAACACTTCTGAGTGCCTCCAACGCCCAGATATACACACCGTGGTCACGACACCTGTGTGCAAGGTGAGCCACCAATTGAAAGGCTTAGCTTCTGAGTGCGGTCCCCTAACCTCCCCGCCACGAATCATGATGACCGCGGCGCCAAGTCAGACCGTGCAGCTTCCTGTGAGTGTCCGTCCTATGCTATTCTATACCCAGCGTATGCCCACGCCATTTCATGGCCACAATTTTGACGACGTTGAGGACTCGATGACCAGCTACGAGCTGGTCGCGGCGTTTAAAGCGTGGAACGAGGTGTCCAAGCTTCGAAATGTTTATTTTGCACTTCAAGACGCCGCCAAGATGTGCTTCGAAAAGCACAAGACTACTATCACCAACCGGCAAGATTTCGGGTGACAGCGGCTAGACCTTTCGATACCAATTCAAGGAAAGACATGGCTAACTGACTCTACAGTGCTTAGCGCAGCGGCTTAATGAGAGCGGCGCCATGTTCGTGGAAGGGATGATTTGACTGTCCAGCCGGGCATGTCCGTTCTTGACAGAGGCACATAAAGTCCGACACCTTATGCCAGATGTCAAGGAGCAGCTGATCGGAAAGCAGCAAGAATGGAGGTTGTCCTAGAGCAGCGATTTGTGCACTTTGATCGTCCAGCGAACATCACTGCCATGAACTCCCACGTGCCGTTGTCTGGGAATGAGAGTGAAGACCTTTGTAAACTTATCAGAAGTACAATGCGCGAAGAACTGCACAAGCTGCCCTCTCTTGAGAAACACCCGCATGTTGGAGGCATTTAGGATCTTATGCGTGTGAACTCCGCCAAGAAGTGCCAACAGTGCATCCCCCAGCCGCCTGCGCCGCATATAGTGACCTACAGCGACGCGTTGCGCGATCCGACGCCAGCACAACCGGCATCCTGCAGCCATGCACATCCCCTCTTCCAACACCCTCGTACCAAAACATCATTGTACCTATATCCTGTTTCGACCGGTTGAAAATAAATCGGCGCACCTTTTTTATAAGCTGACGCCATCGCACCAAAGGATTTACGTATTTCTCGAAAGTATCCTTCCCCGCGCGATAGAGCGCGTAGCTTTGTACGCGTCGGCGGCAACCTCTTTCTCGTCACCCGGCGATGACGGTGATTCATCAGTCCGGAAAATGCCAGCCGTCTCCAGAACATTCGATGGCATCTGACCAATGACGATGCGCGACACGACGGGAGGAAAAGGGAACGCTTCAACAAGCGAAGCTAAGTGTGTGTGCGCGCTAGCCTTGGCGTGTCTTAACAGACAGACACGGCGCGCCCTATTCATGGAGGCGGCGTCCCTTGTGTATATGGAGGAAGAAAAAACTAGGAGGGAGCGCGCGCAGCCTCCGCAAGCCAACCTCCTCTGACGCCACTCCCTTCTCTCTCTTACGCGCAATGAGTCTTGGGAATTTCGCCAACATAGTTGCCAGACTCAAAAGCAGCAGGGTACATGGTATTTTTTAGTGACTTTGGATGTCCCCACGGAAAGCCTACCGAAGTGGTCTGCCGAAAGTTGCGCATCTCGTCGTAACACATACGTTTCTTTATTTACAATTGTTGCATTGTACTCCGTGTTTATAGACAGACTAGTGAGAACTTCAGGTGGCCTTTTCATGTTTGGTTTCGTTAGGGAGACTATGAATTCGACATAACGTTGCATGCCTGGGGAACAGGCTTCAGCGTAACAATGTGTATTTGAGGTCTGCATTTCCTAAATGAATCAAACGATTTTCGTCTCGAACAATACATGCACCTGCTTTGACAAACAAACGTTTCGTTTCTCGAGGAGTGCGCATGACAGGATACTCACCGTTGGAGCGACAGCCCCGAGAGGTGTAGTTCTTGCATCTCGGCACGCAGCATTTCATATGGCAGTACTTTTTGTTGGGCTAGTTGGTTTGATTCCGTGCTTGTGGGACTCAGCGCACAAAGACAGAGCAGAAGAACACAGCGGACGATAGGACGAAGCGATGATCAGTGCTTCGTCCCCTCGTCCTTCTTGTTCTCGCGTGCTTCGTCTGATCGCCGAGCCCGCAAGCATTTCATATGGCGCAGCTGAGAGAACCCAGCCATACTCGCGAAGTACACGGGTGTACTGCGGGGCGGCGGCAGCCCCCACGGGATCAGCCCGTCTAAAATTCCAAAGTTCCATCTACCGCCTGCTCGCAGCGCACGCCTCATGTTTCTAGTGCAGGAGTCGCGTAGCGAAGGCCGCGCGAAGGCATTCCTTCAGAACGAAGCTTGCGAAACCGCTACCGAAACCGGCAATCGGCTACCGCTTGCCGTATCACGTGACGGCTAATTTCCCATGATTCTTGCCATTATATTTTTTACGACTAGGCTTCACTTTTCCGCCGCGGCGCTCCCTCCAAGTTTTTTTCTTCCTCCATGCTTGTGTAGTCAGGCAGTGATAGACCTCTCCCGGCCTACGTCAAGAATGACGTTTCAGAGGAGGGGGCGAAGGGGCGACCGCCCCTTAGTGGGCAAAACATTTCGCTGCTCGTGGCATGGTGCGGAGGATTTGGTCTCGTGTAGTGACATCTTGCTGTGTTTTTCGCAACGCCGCCAAGATCTCGCGTGGTGTGATGCGATATTTGATCACAGATGACCAACTACATCTTTCTTCCATTCTACACGTAGTCCAGATGTGTTTTTCAGCTGGGCAAAGAGCCAAGCGACAAACGTCGTGCACCGGCAGCCCTCGACATTGTTCTCGATCGTAAGCTCTGGTATACAAGTGCGCTCGCGTAATTCTGGGGAAAAATAACAAGCACTTATTAGTTTGCTTTATTGCCCTTCCGAACGAATCGTGCTGAATGCTGGCCAATCTCACTCTAAAAGGCCCGGCCGGCATGCGATCTATTGCAGCACGTTTAGAGATTCTTGCTCGGCATTGAATTTATTCCAGTCCAGTAGGCCATGATGAAGGAGTTAGGTCTGTCCAAACGGCTCCCAAGGTCACGCCAGCGGCATGATTGCAGAAGTAAAACAGCATACCTTGACAGAATTGTGATATAGCTCGTTCAAAAACTATCGTGTCCCTAGCGAAAAGTGTTTTTACTGAAATCATTCAAGCGCCCTTATGAATATTTGTGCGCCTTGCATGAATAGTATTTTGTGGTACAAATCGCGCTTTTTTAATTTGTATACAACAGGACGCATTCGCATGTTTTGCTAGCTTCCTTGTAACACAGTTTTGGTGACAGTACTACACGACTAGGGGGAAATAATTCTTTGTCTGGCCAAACAAACCAAAAACTAAAAATGTCTGTACTTCTGATAGAAATCATCCAGCCAAGCACGAAGCTCGCACGTGCGCTGCTGTTTTCGCTCATAACTGCCTACGCTTCGTGGGGCTCACAGTCGATTTTGGGAATTTAAAAAAAAAAGAATAGAAAATGATGCCTGTAATACGCCTGCATTGACCCATTTTCCAGTATGCTTAAGTTCTATCAGTTTGAAGCGTTTGGTAGGACTTCAGGTCGTCCGCAAACGGCCGTGCCAGTTCACTGAACAGAAATAATTGCATGCATGCTTGCTGAGACTGTCATCTTTTTCAAGCAAAAATTGGTAATAGGTACGTGTACTAAGGAGCGCCGCATATTATGCCGGGTGCGAATATGGCTATCGCAACATTCGAAGCGAAACTTGCACAGAAGCGGCAAGTTTCCAGCCGCTCCTTTCAGCAGGGAGACACGGCTGAAAGGAGCGCTGTTGCCCACCAAACCGGGTGGTCACGTGCCTCTATGACGTCACATTGTTTGCAAACAGGGATAGGTAAATTGTGGCGTGTTCGCAAGTGATACAGCTGGGCTCCCAGGGGTCACCCGCTGCCAGTAAGCCCACGGACCTACGAGGGAGAGCGCTCGTCCTGCATGGAAGCCACACCGTGACTCTTGAGGCGTCGGACTACAACAGTGCCCGGTGAACAATTTGGTGTTGGTTTATTGACTCTCTCGTGTATTGTTCTGTATTGTAAGTCTCTGTGTTATTTAATACCTCGTTTGTTGCATGCTTAGCGCTGTTTTCTGTGAACCTCTCGTCTGAACACTTTAGGTGATCATGTGTATTCCTCTGTATCGTCTCTTGCTGTGTGTGAAGTGTTTCTTGTTTGTTACTTCTGACTCCGACCCTTACTGTAGCGTGAAACGGCCAAAGCTGGGCGCCAAACGGCCACTCCCTTCTGTGACTACAAGTTAGTTGAATTCCGGATGAGCTTGTCACGCACGTCGAGGAGATCTCATTTGCGACCAGAACAGCTACCCCCACTGATTCTAAAGGTGTCTGGGAGTGTGCGGACCGTTAAGGGCGCATCGTTAAATAACGTATAATTATTAACCCGTGACACTGCTGTGCCTGAGAGTACCGCCAGTTAGAAAAGTACACGCTTGGCGCACGCCAAATCATCCGCTCCCTTGATTCCACTGCGACGAAGCCGGTCCCGTAGTGCGGCACTGCAAGCACAGATAATCAGACTTGCGCGGATTTTCATCGGTTGCCCCACGGCCGGGCTATGGTAAACGACCTCGTGACATCGACCACTATCTCAGCGACAACGTCCCACTAGCGTCCCTACCGCGACTCCAGTAAAGGTCACCATCCCGACGACAATTTTCCTCCAGTCGCTGATCTTCAATGAGTCAGTTCAGTCGTTCAGTGGTGTCCGACCCTTCGTGACCCTATGGACCATGTCACGCCAGGCTTTCCGGTCTCTCACTATCTTCCTAACATCACATAACTTCATCTGCAGTGCCTCGAGGATGCCATCTAACCATCGCGTTCGCTGCCTACCCCTTCTCCGGCGACCCTCAACCTTTCCCAACATCAAATCGTTCTCCAGCGACTCCTCTCTTCTCATCAAATGACCAAAGTAGATGAGCTTTAATTTTAGAATTTGACCCTCCAATGAGCAGTCAGGGTTTATGGTTGACAATATCGACTGATTTGATCTTCAGGCAGTCCAAGGAACTCTCAAGAGTCTTCGCCAGCACCACAATTCAAAAGCGTCAATTCTTCGGCGGTCAGCCTTTTCACAGTCCAACTCTCGCATCCATACATCACAACTGGAAAGACCATTGCACGAGGTATACGGATCTTGGTTGGCAGACTAATGTCTCTGCTCTTTACTAGGCGGTCAAGGCTAGCCATTGCTGTCTTTCCCAGAAGCAGGCGTCTCCTAATTCCATGGCCGCAGCCTCCTTCCGGGGTAATCTCGGAGCTCAAGAACAGAAAATCTGTCACAGCTTCCACTTCTTGTCCGTTGATGCTCCAGGACTTGACAGGACAAGACGCCATGATCTTTGTCTTTTTAATTTCAGTTTAAGCCCAAACTTCTCACTCTCTTCTTGTACGCGCATCAGAAGTCTCTTGAGTTCCATTTCACTTCCTGCCATTAAAGTGGTATCATCCGCATATCTAAGGTTGTTGGTACGTTTTCCAGCAATCTTCAGTCCAGCTGAAGACTCGTCCAGACCGGCCTTCCTCATGATGCACTCAGCATATAGGTAAAATAGGCAGGGCGACATTATGCAGCCTTCTCTCACTGATTTCTCAATCGGGAAGCAATCAGTAATACCATGCCCAGTTCTGACTGTGGCCTCTTGCCCTTCATACATTTTCCTGAGGAGACAGATGAGGTGAATTGGAACTCCCATTTCTTGGAGAGCTTGCCACAATCTGCTGTGATATACTCAAACGCTTTCGCATAATCAAAAAAGCAGAAGTAGATGGGTTTCTGGAACTCTCTTGCTTTTTTCATGATCTAGAGAAGGTTGGTAATTTGGTCTCTAGTTCCTCTGCCCTTGCGAAACCCAGCTTGCACGTCCGGAAGCTCCCGATCCACATGCTGCTGCAGCCTACCTTGGAGGATTTTCAACATCACCTTGCTAGCATGCGAAATAAGCGCGATCGTGCGGTAGTTGGAACAATCTTTGGCACTGCCTTTCTTTTGAATGGGGATGTAAACTGACCTCCTCCAATCCTGTGGCCACTGCAGGGTTGTCCCAATCTTCTGACATAATGTATGCAGAATGTTAACAGCGTCATGGTTGAGGTTTTGAAGCAACTCAGCTGGAATGCCATCAATTCCGCTAGCTTTGTTCTTAGCAAGGCTGGTTAAGGCCCATTCAACTTCAGTCTTCAGGATGCCCGGCTTGAGATCAGTAATCACTACCGTCTTATGTTGGGTTTGCACATTTGGGTCCTTCTTGCACAGTTCTTCTGTGTATTCCTGCCACCTCTTCTTTATCTCTGAGGCTTCAGTGAGGTCCTTGCCTCGTTTGTTCTTTATCACGCCCAGCTTAGCACAGAAGCTTCCTTTGATATCTTTGATTGTCTTATACAGAGCTCTTGTGTTAATTAATTGGCTGTTGTCCTCAACTGCTTGGCACTGTATGTTCAGGAAAGCATTCCTATATCTCCTTGCTATTTTCTGAAAATCCACATTGAGAACCTTGTATCTTTCTCTTTCCCCTATAACTTTTGCCATTCTCCTTTACTCAGCTTTGCAAAGCCTCTTTAAATAACCAGTTTGCTTTCTTGCATTTCTTTTGCTTTGGAACTACCTTAGTAGCAACTTGTATTATATTACGAACATCAGTCCACATCTCTTCGGGCTCTCTGTCTTCTAGATCTAATTCTTGAAATCGATTCCTCACTTCCACAGCATATTCTAATGGAATTTGATCCCGATCATACCTGAAAGGGCTCCTATTTTTCTGCGTTTTTCTCGATCAAAGCTTAATTTTGGCAACAAAAAGCTGATGATCGGTGCCACAATCGGCCCCAGGCCTTGTTTTTACTGCTTTTATTGCGATTCTCCATGTCTGCCGGCAAAGAATATAATCGATCTGATTCCTGTACAGACCGTCCGGTGAAGTCCATGTGTACATGCGCCTCTTGTGGGGTTGAAAATGAGTATTCAGGTAAGGTTGTTTTCTTGACAAAACTCTACTAGCCTCTACCCAGCTTCATTTGGCTCGCCAAGACCGAACTTGCCTATAACTGCGGATATCTCTTCACTCCCGACCTTAGCATTCCAGTCTCCTATGAGAAAAACGACGTGTGATGATGGGGTGCGCTCTAAAAGGCATGGTAGGTCAGCATAAAATATCTCAACGTCAGCTTCTTCAGCAGTAGTGGTCGGTGCATAGACTTGGATAACTGTTATGTTGAAAGGGTGACTAGGATCCGAAGTGAAATAATTCGGTCGTTTTTGGGGTTGTACCCTAGCACTGCTTTGCCCATTCTTCTGTTTATATGACAGCGACCCCATTCTTTCTCTTGGATTCGTGCCCAGAATAAACAACATAGTGGTGGCCGGAGTTAAATTCTCCCATTCCGGTCCCCTTAAGCTCGCTGATACCCAAGATATCAATGTTCAATCTGTCCATTTCTAGCTTGACGACATCCAGTTTGCCTTGGGTCATAGATCTTACATTCCACGTTGCTATGTGATATATCGCCGTGCAACATCGGACTGGTCGCTTCCCGACACATCCACAACTGAGCGTCCTTTTCGCTTTAGCCCAGCCGCTTCATTCGTCGTGGAGCTACTAGGAATCGCCCTTTGTTCATCCCCAGTAACACGTGGCACGCCTTCCAACCTGGGGGGCTCATCTTTTGCACCATATCATTAATGGTATTGTGACTGTCCAAAGGGTTTTCTTGGCAGGAAATACTGGAGTGGGTTGCCATTACCTTCTCCAGTGAATCACATTTTGTCAGAACTCTCTGCCGTGACCTGTCTATCTTGGGTGGCCCTGCACAGCAGAGCTCACGACTTCATCGAGCTTCGCAAGCCCCTCCGCTACTACAAGGCAGTGATCTATGAAGGGGGATCTTCCTTCAGGCAGTCCTCAAGTGTATGCCGCGAAAACTGAGAGTGGCGAACCTATTAGCACTACTACCAATATCCCCCACTCACCGATCCGATCAAACAGTCCAACTTGAGACCGTTCGCTCCACCCAGCTTTCCGACCACCTTCCATCGATCACAGAATGTTTCTTCCGATGCCAGTAATTGACGAATCGAACGATCCACTGGCCCGATGACCTCCCGGCGATAACAGAAGCTTAACTGCGATGCCGCAATTCCACGCACCGAACGATTCTCCAGTTTGACGACACATGATACAGCTCATTTCTGCTGAGATACCGGTCATCGTTGACAGCCCCCACGCGGCTGCCCTTGCGGAACTGGTGCTGATTTTCGCGCTATGAGTCGCGGCCTTGTTGCCATCCTACCCAAAGTCCTGAAGTTTTTGCACGGACCGCAATACGGACAGCACAAGAATATGTGGTGACACCGCTCGAAGTCTGCGCCATTCCAGTCAAGATTGGTCGCGTAACTTTTTCATAATGCTTTGCTGTACTCGCAGAGTGCTACAAGGACCTGATTGTCGGTCTTGGTTTTCTTTGGGAAAATGGCGCAATCATCTACCTCAGTTACCTCATGGTGAGTTTCCACCCTATGCTCAATTTCCGACGACTGCGCCCCAATCAGGCCACTTTTCCAAGTTTCCGATGCCCATGTGACTGAACCTGCAAGCAACAGCATGTTTGTTACGGTACAGTTTGACAACCCTCCCGCTATTCAAGGCATTGCCGAAACGAACGTAAAATGATTGTTTTTAAAGAAATTTTGCTCGCTCGGTGGATCTTTTCCTTCAGCAACAAGCGAATTGACCTACACTTAACTGGCGCTAGAGTCAAATACCGCCATTTTGCGCCAGGTACCACCATCGCTTCTTTTGATGATGTCAGTGATTCCTTCGCTTATTATACCATATTGCCGATCATCCACCCCCCCAGCCCCACCTCGAGAAGCTATTCTTGACTCTTACCATGACTACTTTTCCCTCACATCCAAGGTTAAATTGATGTCACTGGCAAATCATTGCGTTATATTTGGTCGAACACCACTACTCCGTTCCGGCGAGGGAACGTGAGGCTATTGCATTACCGAATTGTGCATTACTGACGCAGTTTCTGCATTATTTGCAACATTAGCTGTTAGGCGTTCGTCACATGCATGGATACACCTGCGGACGTGTCACTGAAATCTTTATTTTCATATTTATACTGCGCATAAAGTGCGATGAGAAAGGATGCCTAAGATGTCAGCAATTCAGTCAGCTCACAGATATGAACGTGAAGAATGAAGTTCGCTGCTTGTCTAATGCACAAATTTTCTTTGTTGTGGAGGCGCTTTGACGCTCGCTGTGTTAGAGAGCCTCCATTTGAAGCGGAAAACTTTCTCTAAGTTTCGGTCTGTTGGACCTCTATAACCCTAAATTCGCGAACTCTGGCAAAACCAAACCTCAGCGTGATCTTAATTTCGAGAGATTTTTTTGTAATCTGGAGCAACGCGTAATATACTTGGAGAATGTTCTGCCTTTCGCGCCTGCTCTCGACTTGTTTCTGCCAGTCTCTCTTTCCAAGTACAATACTATCTCTTCATCTCTCTTTTTGCCTTGTTTTTCTGCTTGAATCCATAGTTCGTTAGGACGCTTGTAGGGGCACACTGCCGCATTTCGAGAAACATATTCTCAGTGGCTTAACTTAGCTAAGCCTGGATGTACAAAGCGAAAGCATTAGTAGTCGTTAATGAGACCGAATTGTTTATTTGTTGTTCTTGCCGCACCTTCTTCTCGCCGCCTTGGGTCCTCGCTTTGCAAATCTCTCTTCTTGCTTTTAGGAAGTTTCTATCGCTCGTTTAGCTCTCTCAGCTTCCATTTTGCTACGTGCCGCTTTTTCTCGGCGAACTATGTCGGCAGGATGAATAGATTCGGCTTTTAGGATAGCCGTAGTGAGCACTCGCACTAAGCGTTGTTGCACAGCACTAAAGACGCCGCAATTCTCAGCGTATATAAATGCTTTGGTAAATAAGCGGCTGCTCTAAGGCTTATGTTATCTTCTGACCGCGCATGCGCATAGAGACGGATAGCTAAGTGACGATGTCAAACGTGGCGCTCGGTGGACATTAAAAGTTGTTATGTATCGGTAAGAATGACGTTTTTCACGCATGTGAAGAAAAAACGATTAGAAGGGTTCAACGCTGCGGAACCGAATATGGAGCGAAAGCATAAGCTGCATATGAGCGAGCGTTGCTCTTCTTCCACGTACACAGAACACTGCGACGAGCGGTTAGACCTGGCGTAATGTCGCTTGAGCAATAAAAAGAAGAATGGAGTGCCGCCCGCACCGTGCACCACACCGTGCAAAAAGAAACGGGAGGCGATCATGTCGCGTGCCGCAAGGCACGCTGCTGCCGATCGGCTGAAGGCAAACTGTGTCGTACGCGAAATGCACCGCAGCTAGCCCAGTGATGCTGTGGGAAACCGCTCATGTCTTCATCGGTACTCCACGTCAGTTTCTCACCCACTGCCAAATAAATGAAAACTACTGTGATGAGCTAATTTTATAGTGCCCCGCAGCACACACAAGATGGTAATTTTTAGTCACAACTGTAGTAGTTTTGCGCATTACATCTGCACTTTTGTCGAATAGGGCACTGTGATACGGTCTACATAGGTGCTAATGAGTTTTTGGAATGTTGAAGAAAATACTTACCTTGTAAATAAAATGGCAATGCTACAGTCTTCCCATTTTTCTGGATATGAATTTCTCAGTATTAAGCGCAATCGTGTTATAAAGGCATTTGGATCCCAGACTCCTCTGTGCTTGACGAAAACTCTACTGTTTTCCTGCTCACTGAGCTGAGGAGTACAAGTAAGGATTTTCATTATACTTTACTTTCCACCATTTGTATTATAAAACGTCTATTACAAATATTCACTGTGGAGCATCAGTGCATTAGGCGCTTGGCTTCGATCAGGTTTGCAGAATCAGATTCATGTCGCATTCGGCGCTTTTCGATTGAGGCACAATTAAAAACATCTTGCGCCGGGAATGTCAGTAAAAGTATATAGAACCAGATATTATGAGACTTACACATGCGTTATTGTTTAACGACCTATAGCTAAGTAAATAAAGGTTAAAGAAGAAGTTGAGCAAAAAACGTATCCTTAAAACCAGTCGTGGGAGAAATTTCCGAACAATTAAAGTGGGAAATAACTTGCGACAAAGAAAAATATTACGGAACTTTGCTGCCTTCGTTCATTAGAACTTCTGCCGAGAGACTCTGGCGTCAAATACTACCAAAGTCTTCTTCCACGAATAAATTCATAGTAAACGGGAAATGTGTATGTGATGAGGGTGTTGCGTTCAACACATTCTTTAAATCGGTATTTACACAGGGCAATAGTTGTCTCTCCAACTTTTCGGTAGCGTTTCCTGCCATATCTGATTTGGTTATTTTGAAGACTGGTATTCTTGATTTGCTCTTGAACCTTGACGTTAAAAAATGGCCAGGCCCCGATAATATACTAAACGCTTTTTTGAAGCGCTATGTAGAATGGTGCGCGAAATACTTATCGGTTGTATTCACCAGGTCATTACGTGAAGGTTCTTTACCTGATGACTCGAGGACAGCAGCGATAAAACCTTTGTACAAAACTGGGAAAAAAACGCACTTCGAGAACTACCGACCAATTTCACTAATGTCGACTTCATTTAAACTTTTAGAACACAATTCATAAACATATATTACCTTTCTTGGAGGAGAACAAAGTTCTTGCAGATTTTCAGCACGGTTTCAGGTCTGGATTTTCCACAGGTACAGAATTAGTTGAGACTGTGCATGACTTCGCTCAGCCGATTAACAAGCGAAAACAAACAGATGCCGTATTTATAGACTTTCGCAAAGCATTTGACAAGGTTTCACAAAACAAGCTAGTGCATAAACTCAGTTTTTATTTCAAAAATGACTAGATACTTACATGGATAAGGGCATACCTCTCGAACAGGTGTCAGTTTGTCACTCTAACACTTCATCTAACAGTACCCATGCTGTATCTGGCGTCCCCTAGGGCTCTGTATTGGGTCCACTTTTATTTGTAATATTTATTAATGTCATTGTTACGGGTCTTTCAGTCAGTGTGAAGCTGTGCGCGTATGATTGTATTTTGTACAATAAAGCGGTGTCTTCAGTTCATGACCAAATGTGTCTAAATAATGATTTTGCGAAAGTGATTGTGTGGTGCAATGAATGGCATATGTGTGTTAAATTTTTGAAAAAAAAGTATGAAAATTACACATAAGAAAAGGTCTCTTCACTTTGTGTACCGTACTAGCAACATGTCGTTGATGGAGGTAATAAAGTATAAATATTTAGGCCTATGGATTACTAACTACCTTTCCTGGACAAAACACATACTGTTGTAGCACATTCAATACGCAAACGTTTTCTTAGGCATTCACTAAGTCTGCCCCCTCCAATGTTCATACGGACGTGCATCTGTCAGTGAGCTCGTGAAACGCAACGAATCACCCCCAGTTAGGGAGCACAATCGGGTCTGCCGAATAAAGTTTTTATTTCAGCTCATAAAAGGTCACTAAATATTATTACTTCAAATTATTTTGTTTACTCCTCAGGTTACAACATGAGACAAAGGCATGATCTGACAATAACTCCCTTGAATGCGCGAAATAACTGCTTTACATATTCTTTTTTTCCTAGAATAATTACTCAATGTAACGAACTTAACAGCGAGACTGTTACTCAAAATAGTGTAGTAATATTTGAAAAGTGCTTGCAAATGTTATCATTTTTGAGAATTTGAGTTGTGTTTATATGCTTGTATTTCGTTTTTTCCCCACCTTGCTATGATCTGTACCGGATCGCAGTATCTATAAATAAATAAAAATAACTAGGTAAAATGTTATCAATTACCATATCTTGCGCATGCATATTATTTGTCGCGTGATTGCGTTAGTTGCACGCGCTACGTGCTTTCATGTCAGTGTCTTAAGTAATGTGAATCTGAAATGATTTTACAGATTTAGAGAATTATTGGTATTTTGAATGCGTGGAGTGGTGTTCCTCTGCATTGAAATGTTTATTGATTGAACGTTGATTCAAGAAAAATATTTCTTGGGTGTGATTTTTATACTTGGTTAAAACACGTAATACTGAATGGAAAGGTAATAGTGCTCGAAAAACTATTAGTCCCTGCTTTAGAAAGCTCTTTCTGCTTTATGAGAGGTTGCATGGTTAGGTAGGTACTTAGGTATACTTACTGTAATCACGTCCATCAGCACGAGCCGTATCCCTAACTCCAACATATCTATTCTGTTTTGCACCTAAAATCAGTACGAATGGTATTAGACATTGTTAGTATTTGTAGGGAATCAAAAACTTTTCACCTGAAAAACAATCATCCTTCGTTCACAACTACCAAAATATCTGTCAGAGCGGAAACAACATAGAGACTTTATTCAATTTTCGCTTCAGTACTGGCCCGAGATACGAAGTCCTGCAATAAAGCCACTGTCTGAAACGTATTATTTGTCAACTGTCCTCTCATATGCATCAGGACAATTGGAATGGATGCTCCCCGCGGCAGCATTCATGCTTCGTTTCTGTGGCTTTGCTGTCTGTATTCAGTGCGCCTAACATAGGGATGTCTTGCTAGCCACTGGTTGTATGTTCACATATAAGAACAGCTCTAATATTCGACTGGCTGTCGACAGGGAATCAGACAGGCGTAAGTCTGCGTGGCGAAGATGGGGCACGCTCGAACGGTTGTTTTATTAAGGCAATACTATTTTTGCCTCGGCTCCAGCATCAACGACGAACCCTGCGCTGTGCAGCAGGCTCGCAAGACAGCGAAGAGATGAGCTCTATAAGTTCCCAAGTAGGAGATTCAGGCCTGGTCGCACTAGAACTATGATGGACACTAAATAAATGTACTAATCCATCACACACTGACTCATTCACTCCCTCAAGAGTGGTGTAGACAGCCTCTCATCAGAGCCTGTCCGCACGAACTGACACCTAATAAAGATCGTGTCACCGCCTGGAACTGAACTGGCATCGGAAACGATCAGCTTCCTTGGCCCAAACACGAGAGCACTACATTTCGCTGCATCGATCACGCCTCATCTAAAATTGCAACGCGGGCATGCTGCGCGCAGTAAATACTGCCCTCTTTATTAAATTCCAAGAGCAAAACCCTCTCGTGCTGTGAAGTGGATATAGTCATCTTCTTGATCTTGCATTTACATCGGTCCTTCATTTAACCAAAGTAAATGCGCCATACACATACGCCACCTGGTCAATTGCCGTTAATTCCGCGAGCGTTGTGTCGCGCGAATCCACCGGGCTGACTGAAGAGGCAACGATTTCACTGTACTGGACCTAAACAGACTTAGGTCCAGGACTGGATTTTTCACCGAGTATGAAATAGCCACGCATAATGGCAGTGGTGGAGAGCTAGTTAGCTGAAATGGGCGTCCTTTTTGCAGGTAGGTTGTTTCTTTTCCTCTAGGATTAGCACGGTTCACCAGCTGCGGCTGGACTTAGGGACTGTAGCTACCTGCCGTTCTTGAAGGTTGGAGGGAGGAATTTGGGAGCATATTACGGAGCACAGTATATCGAGACGACGACGACGTGCTGATGTGAAGTAGGAAAGAAGACGACGCTCAGGCCTAGCTGACTTCGTTCTGTGGTGTGCGGTGTGTGGTGTGCGTCTAACAGTGAACTAGCGTTCACCACTGTGTTCTTTGTTTAACATTTGGGGGAGGATTGCTGCAAGTACGGAAGTCGCAAAACCTGGATCTCAGTAGTGGCCTCCCGATTAGTCTATCAGTATGCCATCCGACGCGACACCTTCAGCGGCACCATCAGCTCCCACCGTCGTCATGACACAGCCTCGCGATCTAGGCACCTTTTGCGGCACCGACCACATCGACGTAGAAGACTGGCTTGCCATGTACGAGCGGGTCAGCAAGCCCAATCGTTTGGACGCGACCCTCATTCTCGCCAACGTAATCTTCTATCTGGCAGGTACGGCGCGCGTGTGATTCGAGACGCATGAAGACGATATCACATCATGGGAGATCTGCAAAGAGAAGCTTCGAGACCTATTTGGCAAGCCAATCGGACGCAAGCTTGGCGCACAAAAAGACTTCGCATCCCATGCCCAGTCTTCGACGGTATCGTACTTGTCTTATATTCAAGACATTCTAGTCCTATGCCGAAAGGTGGACAGCGCCATGTCCGATTTAGACAAGGTGGGCCACATATTAAAGGGAATTGCAGACGATGTTTATAATCTGCTGCTTTGCAAAGATTGTCCGACGGTCGACTCAGTTATCCAAGTTTGCCGCCAGTTTGAACAAGCAAAACACCGCCGTATTACTCACTGATTCGAACGCTTGCCAAACACAGCTGCTACGTCCTCGTGCGAAGATAGTCCAACCTTACAGCAACCATCTCATCCCTCCAACTTGACCAGGATTGTTCGCCGAGAGAGAAGCTATGACACCCGTTGCGTTCGCTTCTCAGCCGCGGATCTGCCAGATAACCAAGCCAGAGCTCTCTCCGACCTTTTGCTGTGTACAGTGATATATTTGGTTTCGGGGACCGACCATTGGGCCAAACATCCGTTGTGACCCATCGAATCAATACGGGTGACGCCAGTCCCATCCACAGACGGCCTTATCGTATTTCCCTTACTGAGCGGCATGTTATACAGAAAGAAGTGGACAAGATGCTGGCGCAAAAAATTATTGAGCCTTCCTGCAGTCCCTGGGCGTCTCCTGTCGTATTGGTCAAAAAAAAGACCAAAAGTTGGAGATTTTGTGTCGACTATCGCCACCTAAATCAAATAACAAATAAGGATGTTTACCCTCTTCCACAAATTGATGACGCGCGTGACTGCTTGCATGGTGCCTGCTATTTTTCTTCCATCGACATGCATTCAAGCTACTGGCAAATTGCTGCCGACGAACGGGATCGCGAGAAAACCGCATTTGTCACCCCCGACGGACTCTATCAATTCCAGGTGATGCCATTTGGACTCTGTAACGCTCCTGCGACATTCGAGCGTATGATGGACTCACTCCTCCGGGGCTTTAAATGGACATGTTTATGCTACTTAGATGATGTCGTCGTCTCGATATACTGTGCTCCGTAACAGTATTTTATTTCGGGATGCCTGTGCGGCGTGTTGAATACACTGAACTCGTTGATCAGCGGATGGCAAACAGAGCTCGCAAACAGTCTTTACAACTACATCATTTAAAGACACTACCTCCATGGTCGTACTGTCAGCTCACGGACAATCGCCCCACTACTTCCCCGCCGGTATTATCCGCACATCTGCCTGAAGGGTGCATATTATATAACGATGCATCCCATACTGCAGAGCGAGGAGTTACTTCTGTGTATAGTCCCTCTCATCCGCATCTCAACACTCACGTGACATATACCGCGGATACGTGCCCCCCTCTGGCACTGGAACGTCAAGCCATTTACAATGCCATACATTCCCTTCCACCAGTTCCTACATTCAATGCAGTTCATCTTTACACTGACTCTCTCCCTGCCCTTAAACAGCTTAAGGCCGTTCGACAACATTCCAAATAACACAATCCATACATTTGCTCTGTTCAAAGTACCCATGTCCTGTGCGCATACACTGGAATCGCGGCCATGCTCGCGATCCACATAATGTTCAAGCAGATGCTATGATGCACATAAACACATCAGGCGATCCACCACCTTCCCCTCTTCACCCAGATCCGTTCCTGTCCCACGTTTCCGATTCGCAAGTTCTGCGCCAGCGAACACGCGCTCTCATTCCTCCGTGTTCGCACCCTCTCCCCCGTCGTCTTACTCGGCAGGAGGAGGTAACAGTGCGCCGGATCCGAGCAGGGGCGGCTCTGACCCCATCTGTTCGGCATCGATGGCGGGAAAAGGTCTACCAGCGACTGACAGGTGCCCTCACTGTCACACTCCATCTGACGTCTGTGATGTGCGTCACTTGTTGTGGACGTGTCTATCAACGACTCACATTAGGCAACGGATAATCATAAAGGTGGGCCTGCGGTCGAGTCGCGATATTGATTATGATAAACGGACAATGGACAATCGCTACACTGCTAACCTTTTCGAATACATAAGCGCAACTGGACTTCACTCCTTCTTTTAACTTTCTATCTCCTGCATCCCATTCCCCCTTTCTCAACTTATGCCTTGTGGCAAACTTTTCGAAAAAAAAAAAAGAATACAAGTTTGTTGGATACAAGTGTGAAACCCCTGACCTGAAGGGGGATAAAAAGTTTATAAAACGCTAGTTCTGACCTGTTTCTAATATATTGCTTTCTTCCTTTGCGAGATGTTTGGTGATGTGTAGATATGGGTGTTCAGCGGTTTGCGTTGGATTGCGCATTACTGTGGGAATATCAGGTTGTCGTGACTTTCAGCAGACTTGCTGTACTACGTTTGCGCAAGCTCTGGTGATAGTGTGTTCATGCGGTGGTGGTGAATTCTTTTATTCCACCCAAAAACAGGGGACCAGTCAAATGACTGATTGCGCTGGCTTAGAGCAGGTCGGCGGATACTACATGGGATGCGGCGGCCTCCACTGCGCGCTGGATAAGCCAGCGTTGGTCTGCTGGCTCGGAAGTACGCAGCAGACTCCCACGTCTCTGGGGTGTTTGAGTTGTCTCTGTTGAAGTGTGTACAAGTGCACGACATGTGTATGAGAGTGGCCGGAGTTGAGCAGTGTTTACACACGGGAGCTATCTGTTCCGGAAAGATCCTGCTGTATAAGAAGCAGGGCTGGGCAAGATACTTGAAAAAATATCTTCGATACCGATACCCGATACCTTGAAAAACTGTATTTCCGATACCGATACACGATACCGAACGAAAATCGATTCCCGATACAGATACTCGACACTGTATCTTCGATATTTCGATACATTTCTTAAATCCTAATGTAATAAAGGCGGCAATATTATTAGCGAGGCTGGATAATTTTACCACACTTTTTATACCTTTCAGTGGTACCTATATCGCAGTTTTTGATTCTCTGAAAGGGCTTCAACAAATGCGACAACACGAATTTATTGATACTCCGCATTTTGGCAGCTGAATTTGTCAAAACTTCACATTGATTTGAAGCTATAGTTACAAAGCTTCCACAAGAAGTCTAGCGAACAATTTCTTTAGGCTTGCGTTCCTGATACGAACCATTCTATGAGCTCTTGGCTACATAGAATTAAATCTGGAATTTCTTTTGTGGCTTTCCATTTCATATACTACATGTTAATTACGCGTGGCCCCCTCCAATTTTACCTTGCTGTAAGGCTCAGTGCTGCGTGCTCTTGGGGAACTGAGCAGGTATTTTGATATTAGTGCGATAGCAGTCTCTTGAATATTGCATTCTGGTTATTTATTGTATATGCAAAAGCAAGGAAAATATGTTTGCCAGCCCCGATATCTGCTATCTGATATCTGAAGCACCTGATTTGGGGCGGCGAAAATAAAGGGATAGCGAGGAAGAGGTAGAGGAAATCAGAGAGGTGAGCGATAGGGAGAAAGAAAAGGGTAGGTAAAAATAAAAAATATATACACTATGGTACAGTATACAGAAGTTTGATTAAATTCCACCCGCAAATGTCTTAGGTCAGTGAGCACTCATCACATCGGGCGGCCCTGCGCAATAGGGCTGCGTCCATGAAACTGTTCACTACGCACGCACGTGCACACTGTACAAAACACTGACGGCGTCGTGGGGCGATCGGCCGTTATCGTCCGAAATAGCACACGCGGAGCGTTCGGTCAGTCAAAGCGCGCACTCTCTGGCAAAGTGAAATAAGCGGGTCATCAAGGCCGCCTCTTCGATTTATTCACACAGGCTCACGTGTGTTCGCTTGCGGACGCACGCACTACCCGGCGGTCACAGGAGCACAGCTAAGCTGTCCAGGATTACCCCCTGCGCTCTGTAAGCCGCCAGCAACTCACGTCGTGGCTCGGCAAGCGCAGCGCAGTGCAGTAGAACATGTTTGAGAGTTTCTATAGCGCCACAGCCGCTACACACATCACTGGTGGCAAGGCCGTGGCGCATCCCTCGTTCCCCAGGCCACACACATCCAATGCGTGGACAGAGAATCATTGCGCGTTGCAGCCGAGTCAGCAAGCGGCCGCTGACACTGTGAATGCGCTCAGCTCTTGCGATGCATGGGTTGGGGTGCTGCGTCCGGAGGTGGTCGTCGAATACCGCGCGCAAGTCCTCCAAAGCGAGTTGCTCGTCGCTAGGAGGGAGTTCATGTGCTGCGGTCGCGAGCTCGTTGGCACGTTCGTCGCTCTCGATGCCGCAGTGCCCGGGGATCCACTGTGCACGTATTGTTAGTTTTAAGAGAGGGTGGCTAATACGACGTCAATCAATTCGCATATTTCAAAAGCATTTTAACAGCTGCCTGGTTTTATGAAACAAGGGTATCTTCACAATTTTTATCACGTTTCGCTGAAACGTTTTTGGCAAAAAAATTATTTGGCCCTGTATTTGTTATTCAAATTTAGGTTCTGCAAACGTGTAGTTACAAAGCTTTTACGTCGTGTATTTCTTAATATTTTAGATGCAATAGTTTTTGCGGAAAAAGCCTATGGAGGCCTCTTCCCGGCGAAGTTACAAAGAAAGGTGCTTATTTCTAATCAAATGCTGTAAACTACAAGAATTTCGACTGCATCATGTCCGACTTAGGCCTTAGACGCTCATGTTCTTGCCGCCAAGCAAAGCCGACATGCGAAGCTCAATGGTGTGGAGAACTAGGGTCGCGCATAAGTTACTGAGTTCGTCAGCACACTGTGTATGCTGCTTGGCAAGCATCACATGCCTCGGAAACGAACAAGGAGGCGCATTGCACAAGGGTGGGAGAGCAGCTAGAGATGAAGTGCATGTGGTCCCTACTCCCTGTTTCTCTTCTTAAGTGTTTCTTTGTCAAATTTAAGGCGAAAACCTTTAATGGCTCATACTTTCGTGTTCAAAATGCGTCCCGCTTTTGCGGCGCCCTTAATTGGCCGAGGCTGGATGACGTCATAGAGGTCCCGACCACTCACAGAGTACCATCACTGTGTGCCCGAACGCGTGCCTTATATGGCCATATGCCAATGATCAGTAACTAATTAATGACTAAATATTTTATTATCAATCCTTAATATTAACTAATTAAGAAATTTTAATGCCTAATTAAATAAGTAATGAATATTGACTTACCTAATGACTAATCGAATAAATAATTAGTTATTAATTAGTACCAGTTGCGTACCTGTACTCAAACTTTCGCCTTTCACTACTCCACTTGCTAAAGTCCCTCATAATTTTTGTTCTTTTTTTCTACATGTCTGTTAAAGGATTAGTGGCTACGTTGCACGCATTAGGTGCTCACAAGTAAACAACATCATGAAGGCCTACTTGCAACTGGCTCATTCAGTTTTAAAGAAAGGAAATATGGATAGATGGAGGCTACGGAGGAAAGTAGCAAACTTCGAGCAGGAGGGACATCAGGATGCACGCAAGCAAAGATGCCTGCCGGCTTGCAATAGCGCCTAAGTAAGCGTCCTCAAGCAAATGTCTGATACTCTGTGGCTTTAATATTTTTCGGAGTATTTGGTATCGTAAAATACACGATACACCAAAAATCTATTTTCGATACCGATACTCCGATACTTTCATTTCCAGCACTCGGTACCTGATACCGATACAAAAAATGCATTTAAAGTTAGTATCGAAGGTACTGTAAATTGTTTATTGGAGCACCAAGACCGTAAGCAACTTCCGCAAACCAAAGCGACGGCGGGTAGCGTTCGAATCAACAGTGCCGTGCCAACAAGGCTCCGGCTCCACTTCGTCTGCCTATTCGGGTTGGTGCGCGAGCTGATGGCGATCGGGATTACTACAATACCCCCCTGCGGAAAAGGAGCCATCCTGGCGACTCATGGTGAGGAAAGGGTAGGGGAATCATAATACGGCTTGATGCGGTCGACATGTACAGTTTCTCGGCGGCGGCGGCGATGACCTGGAGATGGGTTCAAGGGCTCTTCTACGTAATTGACGGGAGAAGATTGTTCGAGAACGCGGTAAGGTCCATGATAGCGCGATAGGAGTTTGGATGAGAGGCCGGGTGCAGAGGAAGGCACCCAGAGCCACACGAGGGCACCTGAGGGATATGAAGGCGCTGGATTTGTAGGGTCTCGGTTATGCTTTTGTTGAGCCTGGTTCTCCGTTGTGAAGGAGCGCGCCAATTGTCGGCATTCTTCGGCAA
Organism: Amblyomma maculatum; assembly: GCF_055883805.1. NCBI lineage: Eukaryota > Metazoa > Arthropoda > Arachnida > Ixodida > Ixodidae > Amblyomma > Amblyomma maculatum. Next base: position 111,333,187 of record NC_139353.1, on the reverse strand, counting down.
ATGTGTGCGCTTCAGACAGTAGAGTGGTCTCTGAAGCATCGGGGTGGTAGGGCAGGATAGTATCCACAGTGGACGTGGGTTCCCGACCATATGAAAGAAAGAAGGGGGAGAACCCAGTCGTAGTCTGCGTAGCCGTAGTGTAGGAGTACGTTACGAAAGGCAGCACTTGGTCCCAATTAGAGTAAGCGCTATCAACGTACATGGCTAGCATGTCACTAAGAGTGCGATTAAATCGCTCAGTCGTGCCGTTCGTTTGGGGGTGATATGCTGTGGTGCTCCGGTGAATGATGCGGCACTGTCTGAGGAGGGCTTCGACAGTGTCGGAAAGAAACGCACGTCCGCGGTCACTGATCAATTCTTTCGGTGCGCCCTGACGAAGAACGAGGCAATGCAGAATGAACGAAGCAACATCTCGTGCGGTGGCAGACTGCAAGGCCGATGTTTCAACGTAACGGGTTAGGTGGTCAACGGCTACAATGACCCAGCGGTTGTTAGCCAACGTGGTCGGAAGCGGGCCATACAGATCGATACCGACATGGTCAAAAGGGCGGCTGGGGCAAGGCAATGGCTGCAACGGAGCAGCTGGCTGAGGGGGTGGATTCTTGCGACGTTGGCAGGCGATACAGGATCGGACGTACTGATGAATGAAGCGGTACATGCCGCGCCAGTAATATCTCATACGCAGTCGAGAATAGGTTTTCATGACACCTGCATGGCCGCATTGGGGATCGGCGCGGAAAGAGGCGCAGATTTCAGCACGGAGATGTCGCGGTGTCACGAGAAGCCACTTTCGCCCTGTAGGATGATAAATGCGGCGGTATAAAAGTCCACCACGAGTGGCGAAGTTGTGAGCCTGACGAGGAAGTGCACGTGACGGAGACAGCTCTGCGGGCGTAAACAGGATTGTTAAGAGGGATGATATCCATGGATCCTTCTGCTGCTCAGATTTCATGTTGGTAATGTTGAGCGGCGACATATCGTAGACACAAACGAAGCCAGCCGTCGAGTCGTTAGGAAGCGGTGAACGGGAAAGGACATCAGCGTCGGTGTGCTTACGTCCAGATCGACAGATGACGTGGATATCGTACTCCTAAAGACGTAACGCCCAGCGGACGAGGCGGCCGGAGGGGTCTTTGAGGGAGGATAGCCAACAGAGCGCGTGGTGGTCGGTAACAAAGTAGAATGGGCGACCGTGGTATAAGAACGAAACTTGGTAATGGCCCATATGATGGCCAGATACTCCTTTTCGGTCACAAAATAGTTCGATTCCCCTTTCGTGAGGGTACGACTAGCGTACGCGACGACATACTCGGAATATCCAGGTTTCCGTTGAGGAAGAACAGCACCCAGACCTACGCCGCTTGCATCAGTGTGTATTTCGGTCGAGCAGGCAGGGTGAAAATGGCGGAGTATAGGTGGAGAGACCAGTAGACGATGTAGTGTACTGAACGCAGCATCACAGGCTGGTGACCAAGAGGAGAGGTTCGGGCCTCCGGCGAGAAGTTGCGTTAAAGGGGCGATGATACTGGCTAAGTTGCGGATAAAACGGCGGAAATACGAACATAGACCGATAAAACTGCGAAGTTCTTTCAAGGTTGTGGGCTTGGGGAAGTCTGCGACGGCACGAAGTTTGGTAGGATCCGGCAGAACGCCATCTTTGGATATGACATGACCGAGTACTGTGAGCTTGGTAGCGGCAAAGTGACATTACTTCAAGTTGAGCTGTAGGCCGGCTTCAGTAAGGCACGTAAGGACACGCTGAAAGCGCAGAAGGTGGGAAGGGAAATCATTCGAGAAAACGACAATGTCATCAAGATAACAAAGACACATTTCCCATTTGAGCCCACTGAGAATGTTATCCATCATTCTCTCGAAGGCGGCGGGGGCGTTGCATAGTCCGAACGGCATCACATTGAATTCATACAAGCCATCGGGAGTGATGAAGGCTGTATTCGGGCGGTCAGCGGAAGCCATCGACACTTGCCAATAGCCAGAGCGCAAATCTAGCGACGAAAAGAACTCCGCTCCCGGAAAACAGTCTAGCGCGTCGTCAATTCGTGGTAGTGGGTAAACATCTTTGCGGGTTATCTTATTCAGACTCCGGTAGTCCACACAGAAGCGGATCGTGCCATCTTTCTTCGTCACCAACACTACGGGGGAGGTCCAAGGGCTATGAGATGGTCGTATGATGCCCTGTTGAAGCATATCGGCGACATTGTCACGAATGACGCGGCGCTCAGTGGGCGACACGCGATATGGTCGCTTCCGCAGGGAAGCATGAGGACCAGTGTCGATTGCATGAGAAACGATCAAGGCGCGGCCCAAGGAAGGCTGGGACACGTCAAAAGATGCACTGAAGCGCTGAAGGAGGGCGACTATTTGGTCCCGTTGGGCGGACGGAAGGTCGGTCGCGATAGCTCGATGAAGGGCGTCGACAGGAAGCTCATCACTCGTTGCAGCACAAGACGTCAGTGCAGCGACGTGAGGAAAAACTTCAGGTTCGGAAAACATGTAAGTGCGATCAGGGTCCAGCTCTTCAATGTAGCCGAGGCACTCCCCGCGGAGAACAGCCGTTGGGTAGGGAAAATGATTGGGAGCATAGATGACACAGCTGCCATCAGAAATCGTTAGAACGGCGAAAGGAAGAAGGAGGCGGTTATTATGGGCGGAGGCGACTTTGGGCGTAAAGAGAACAGGACTAGGGAGGGCAGATTTCGAAATAAGGGGAACGAGAACAGAATAAAAGGGAGGAATGTCGGTGTCTGCAGCTACAAGTAGTTTAGCAGGGCGCAGAGGCGGGTCACACAGGGAAACATTACACACAGGCGAAAGCTCAACTTCACCACGTGCACAATCAATCACAGCACTGTGAGTCGACAGAAAGTCGTAGCCGAGGATGATGTCGAGGGAGCAGTCGTAAAGCACCACCATCTCGACGAGATACGTAATGTCTTTGATGCAAACTCGTACCGTGCATGCTGCTACAGGGGTGATGCGCTCGGAACTGGCCGTACGAAGCGAAAAGGCAGAAAGCGGCGTTGTGACCTTGCGAATTTTGCTGCGAAGGGCATCACTAATTACGGAAACGGCAGCACCTGTATCCACCAGCGCAAGAACGGGAAAACCTTCTACGAACACTTCAATGACGTTGGCGGGAGAAGGCGGAGGACTTAACGATTTCGTCAAACGCGCAGTTCTTGCCTCCGGAACTGCGGCATTCAGTTTTTCCCCTTGCGTAGGGCCCTGTCACCGGAGCATCGGGGAAATGGAACGTCGGCGAGGCGAAGGCGAACGGCGTGTCGAGTACTGAACCCAAGGTGGAGACGATCCAGAAGAGACATTGCTCAAGGGCGGCTCGGGATCGTAGTGGTACTGACGGACTGTGTTCTCAGGATGAAGCTGGCGCTGACGGCAAGAGCGAGCGACGTGACCCGGGAGCCCGCAAGCATAGCAAATCGGGCGATTGTCGGCGGTTCGCCATGGGTTCGTAATGCGGCGTCGTGGTCGAGGGATTGGAGACTGAGGGGCCATGAAACGAGGTGGAGCATAAAATGTAGGGCAATTCTGGTACGACGATGTAGGAAGCGGACAGCGCGTCCCGGCGGTTACTTGAGCGTAAGTAAGTGGGGCTTGCACAGGAGCGATGGGAACTCTAGAAGGCAGTGCTTCGGCGACTTTCTCCTCGATAACTTGGCGGATAGCTGGCGAGATGGATGGCGCGTTGGCCGGCGCTAATTGCTAAGTGCAGACGGCCGGCTGAACTGGATGGAGGAGGGACAGCTGGCGTGCAACTTCTTCGCGGATGAAGTCATGGATATTGTGCATAAATTTAGACTGTTCCGCAGACGGCGTAGCCAGTGCCAAGCCAACAAATGCCGGCAGGTGCGGAGCCCACCACGTAGAAGCGCGTTGCTTTCGTAGCTCGTCAAACCTCTGGCACAGGGTTATAATGTCGGATACGGAAGTAGGGTCCCTGGCTGACATCATATAGTAGCCATCATCAGTGAGACCTTTTAGAACATGTGTGACTCTTTCGGGATCATGCATGGACGGATTGACCCGCTTGCAGAAGTCAACCACGTCCTCAATGTAGCTGGTAAACGTTTCCTCGGGAAGTTGAAGCCGTGCATTGAGGCGTTGTGCGGCGCGGAGTTTGAGTACCGCAGGACGGTCGAAGACATCCGCGAAGTTCTTCTTTAAGACAGACCACGTCGAAAGATCGGCTTCGTGGTTCTGAAACCACAGATTTGCCACGTCCGTGAGGTAGAAGAGGACGTTGCTCAGTTTTATGGAATCGTCCCAGCGGTTGTAAGTGCTGACGCGCTCGAAAGAGGCCAGCCAGTAGTCAACGTCATGTCGTCAGTACCACTGAAGAAAGGTGGGTCACGGGGGCGTTGTGCCCCGGGACAGAAAATGGTGGCAGGAGTGGCAGGGATGGGCGCCGATGGTTGGCTGGGAGAGTCCTGCATGGTTGTGACCGAAGGCGGTAGCGTGCGGTTCCGAAGTTCCAGGGTGAAATTTGCGAGGAGGACTGGGGCAACGACCGAGACACCTCCACCAAGTGTAAAGTGTTTATTGGAGCACCAAGACCGTAAGCAACGTCCGCAAACCAAAGCGACGTGGGTAGCGTCCGAATCAACAGTGCAGTACCGACAAGGCTCCGGCTTTACTTCATCTACCTCTTTTGGTTGGCGCGTGAGCTGATGGAGATCGGGATTACTACAATACATCTATCTGCGGGAGGTGGTTCGTTCGAAACCCGCCGCCGGTTAACCAGCGGTAAAAAAAATGGGTACAAGCGTCACCCGGCCTGGCGCCCGGCTCTCACAGCGCAGCGGTGTGTGCTTGGAAGAGGCTCCGCCAACCCTGCTGTGCTCCCTCTGGGGCAAAATAGTTCTGAACACTCCAGCCTGCAAGGGTAGCCTCAGTTACTGTGTTTTACGGTAGCCCTAAACTCTTCCTTGACCGAAGCGATGGCCTTGTGGTAGAGCATCAGCCTCGTATTTGAGAGGTACTGGGCTTTATCCCTGGTGCCGCCGGGTTTCAATGGATACAAGTTTTCCCCGGCCTTTTTGTGCAACTTTGGAATCGGTAGTGCTGGAGTATGTCCGTGTAAGTGGTAAGTAGAGAAGCGCATGAGTTTGTAGTGTCAGCGGAAGCAGGGTGGCTGATCATACTGTCGGCTTAGCAGTTAAGAACTCGAGCGAGAGTGTGCGCCTGAGCGTTTCCGGTGAGCGACTCGTAAGCGAGATGTTGAAGAGGGGCTGTAGAACGTAGAATGTGGAACGTCTGGCAAGAGATATGGCCAGCATCGTATTTGCGGATAGCCTGTTGAGAATCAGTGATGACGACTTTGGTATTAGGGTCGGCTAGCGCTAGCGCAATGGCGGTTTCCTTGGTGGAACCTCTCAGTATATGTTGAATTAGAAACAAGTAGGGCGCGAGGATGCGCAAGTTTTTTTAATAGTGAAATGCCACCTGGAGTCTGATAATCTATGTTGTTTCGACAAGGAGTTGTAAACTATATCAAGTACCGCTTCTGCCATCACATCGATGGTGGTGCACACGGTGGCAGCTTATATGCAACTACGTTTATATGCAACTTACGTTGGACGTTGTTGCGGAAGGCGATGCCTAGTATGCCATTTAGGAATATTTAACGTTGCATAGGCTTTCATACTGTTGTTCTAGTATTGTCACCTGCAGGATTATGTTACGTCGTGTTCGTTGGCCGTAGACTTGGCTAAATATGACCCACATATGGCCTGATAAATGAAGGATATAAGCATTCATTTTTCGCAGAGATATTATGGAACTGGAATTCAATTATCGGGATGTAAAGAATAAAACAGGATGGTGCAAAGGATATCTCGCGGTTACGGTAAGCATGTCACGCTGGAACGTCTTAATGAAATGATTGACAATAGCTTTGGTAGCGGTGTAATAAATGACCTATACCTAGAGCTTCCGTGTGATTTTCAGCGATAGTAGACAGAAAGGGAGGAATTATAAAGTTTGCCCCAGAGAAAGTAAAAGACTCAACCTTTTACTTTCTGCATCACGTGCCGTCGCCTGAACAAAGGCGACACGAATCCGGGCATGAAAGGGAGAGAATGCCTTGGCTGCTGGTGCCAAGTGTACGCGAGTGCCTAACATGGCAAGGCGTAGGTGCGAGGTGCAGCTGCTGCAAATAACTAGTCGTTAGCTCCTGCAGTCATATCCATTGAAAGCAAATATGTTCTGATACTAGCCTTCCCAGCTTCAATGCCGCTCTCCAAGCCCTAACTGAACAGCAGTCATTACCTGCCGTCGGACAATCGCCTTAAGAGGTGTGAAGAACGGTGAAATATTTGGTTTGATTGTCTCTTGTATATCTACAATTTCAGTCAAGCGTCATGCATGTCTTCTCGGTCATTTTACGATGTCCTCGTCTGGCAACCGTTGGGTAGTCGTCGCGACAGACTACCTAACAAGGTACGCAGAGACCGCGTCCCTTGTTAAAGGTAATGCAGCCCAAGTTGCTCAATTTTTCGCTCCTAGCATTGTCCTACGTCATGGCGCCCCCGCCGTGGTAATCACTGACCGTGAAACAGCTTTTACGACTCGCCTAATCCGGTTGGTCATGACTCTGACTCACACTAGCCATCGACGTGTGACGGCGTATCACCCTCAGACCGACAGGCTGATAGAGCGTCTCAATCGCACCCTCACCGAAATGATTTCTATGTACGTGGATGCAGAACATCGCACCTGGGATGCGATTTAGCCCTATATAACTTTCGCGTACAATACCGCCACTCAAGAGACGACGCGACTGACCCCGTTCCAACTTGTCTTCGGTCGCCAAGTGAGCACGCCGTTGGATGCCATGATGCCACTTGGACCTTCTTGCGGCTTTGACACCGAACTTAACGCCGACATCTTAGTTCAGCGTGCTGAGGAAGCGCGGCAACTAGCACGCCTAAAATTCCACCGACAACAGGCGAATGACGCTGCTCGGTATAACCTCAGCCGAAGAATCGTCACTTACGAGCCGGGGGACTTCGTCTGGGTGTGGACACCTGTTCGTCATCGTGGCCTATCTGAAAAGTTACTAGGCCGATACTTCGGCCCTTACGCGATTGTTCGCCGTATCAGTGACGTCACCTACGCCATTGTTCCCGCAGCTTCAGCTCCAGGCCGAAGGCCACAGCATCCTGAAGTCGTGCACGTGGTTCGGCTGAAGCCCTATCATGATCGTGCATGACTGAACTTTTCGTCAACGCCGCTGGGTCCTTGTGACACTTTTGTGCACCCTTTCGCTGACTTCTTCCTAGTAGCACCGCGTCGCATCAAGTCGATGCTACAGAGGAGGGGGGCAGTGATACAAGCCATAGTTGACGACGAAGCGGAGACAATCAGTGGCTAATTGGCGTACACGACGAAGTGGTTGCTGGTTGGCATAGACGACGAAGTTGGTTGCCTGGAACCGCGCTCAGACCGCTGCTCGGACCACTCTCGGACTTCGGCAGTCTTATAGGCTCAGGGCGTTGCCTGGACTTTTGGCGCAATATCCGTTACAATATATTCTTTGTAACCCTAGCTACAATGTCTAGGCATAAGGTATGCTATATGGGACCAGATATAAATATATCAGACTCCATATCTCGGCAAATGCAGGCTGAAATCGGAATAAATGTGATCTCATGGGTTCATGAATGCTTCCTTACTTCGCCCATATCTGGCTGACTAAAGGCTACATAGTGTAGACCTTGACGGGTAACGCGACCTTATACTGCCTGGTGAGTGATATTTATTTATTTATTTTATTCAATATACCTCTAAAGGCCCTCACTCGAGGGTATTACATAGGGGGGGGGGGGGGGTCCGTGTAAAAAAAACACATGTAACAGAAACATTATTAAAACGCAAATGAACAATAAACAGGCTTAATATAACATGGGAAAATAATTCAGCACCATAGAATAAAGAAACAGGTTATAGAAAGCAATAGAATACAAAGTATAGGTTTAAGAAAACAATAAGGCATAACAGAAATGAACGTACTACGGCGTGTATGTATCGCCATAAAAAGTAAATTTCAAATGACAACGTCGCTGCAGATGAGATCGTGAAATGTGGAGGCGTTGTATTCAATGGCTATGTGTGCTGGTAGATCGTCCCACTAGATGATAGTGCATGTTATGAATCATAGAGTTCCTTACACTAACTAGAGGGAAAGCTGAGGGCGCTGCCCTTCAGCCACCATGGGCGCGCTAAGAATCATGGGCCGGTGTGCTACTTGTTGCGGGACAGTCGGTCTTTCTCGAGTACGTGGAGTGGCGTTACTGCAATGTTTCTTTTTCGTCATCATCATCATCTGAAGGTGCGTACATAGACCGCGAAAGCCATAGTAGCGAAGGCGCAAAAGCAGACGTCGCCAATAAATGGTTTTTGTTTCCCGAAATGCCACTAAAAACTTCCTTAAGTGATTGCACAACCATAAATATTTTTATAACGTTTTTCTGTTTCAAATTTTGCCTATTCAGTGCGAAATATTGGTATTTGTGCTGCTCAAAACTAAGCCAATAGGAGAAAGAGCCCTCGCTTATATTGGATAAATATCACACTGGCATGCTGTTTCTCTCTCTTTTTGCAATTTATAGTCACAATATTCAATCTTAGGGCATTATTTACGGTAGAACAACGCTTATCTTTGCATTAGTTTTGGCCAAAAGTTGTAGTTCTGCACTCGGTAGCTCTCCGGCCCATGATGCTTTGAGCGCCCATGGTGGCTGAACTGGCCGTGTCTGGAAACTCCATGTAAACTCCCATAGACGGCAGCACAGCTTTCCCTCTAGGTAAGAGTAAGAAACTCTATGGTATGAATGACTTCGCAAATGCAGACGAACGACACGCGATGCTCTTAACTTTGTGCGGATGGTCGAACCGAGGAAAGAAGGCTGATAGTGATAGGAAAAATCGTAGTGGAGCGATGTATGGTGATACAGTTTATGGACAATTGCTAATTTTGATATTTTGCGGCGGAAAGACAAGGCTTCTAATTCGGCGCGATTTTTTAGGGCAGTGACACTGGTAGTATGTGAATGGTCAGAATAATTAAAACGCGCAGCACGGTTCTGCAAGGACTCAATGTTAGCTATGAGATAGGCTTGTTCAGGATCCCAGATGGCTGATGCATATTGAACCTTCGGACGAATGAGTGTGAGGAACGCTAGTTTCTTCAAGTGGGGTGGAGCCTGTCTGAGGCTGTGCTTTAGAAGGCCGAGTGAGCGGTTTCGCGGATGCTAAAGTTATATTAATGTGGTTGTGCCATATTAGGGCAGATTGCAGATGAACTCCAAGGTACTTATAGGTAGTAGCAAGTCCGACAGAGTTGTTATTTAGAAAATAAGTAGTGGGAATGTGAGCGCTGTGAGTGAAAGACAAAAGCCAAGCTGTGCACCAGGCGGTTACTGCATCAAGGTCAGTTTGCAAACATTGTTTGTCAGTGATAGAATAAATATTTGGGTATATTACGCAGTCATCGGCAAAGAGTCTAATTCCAGAAGACACAGAGTTGGGTAGATCATTAATATTTAATAAAAAAAGGAGTTGGCCAATGACATTTCCCTGTGGTACCCCAGAAGTGACTTTAGAGTGATTAGAGTTGTAGTTATTATTGGAGGTGCACTGAAGAATAGCGCTGAGAAAGTCCACAATCCAAGTAACAACAGTAGGGTGAATATTCAGCTGAGTTAGTTTGCGTATAAGCCTATGATGAGGAACAGGAACACGGTCGAAAGCTTTTGAAAAATCGAGAAAAACGGCATCAATTTGACCACCAGCATCAATAGATGAATGCAAATCATGAACGAATCTGGCGAGTTGTGTGTCACAAGAGAAGCCCTTGCGAAAACCGTGTTGGTATTTCAAACTTATGTTATTGTTTTGCAGGTACTTAAACATGTGACTGTGAATGACGTGTTCACGAAGTTTGCTGAAAGTATTCGTTAGTGAGATAAGGCGATAATTAAGCGGAGAAGAACGATCACCGCTTTTGAAGATCGGTATTACTTTGGCAACCCGCCAGTCATGACGTATGAGACCAGATGATAATGATTGAGAGAACAGAGCAGTTAATATTGAACAAATGGAGTGCGATGTATTTTATCATTGAAGCCATGTTGTTCACAACTGGTAGAAATCTTAAGATTATTAAGTAGGCATAATATCCCAGTTTGACCGACTAATATTTCGGACATTGATATGTTAGGAAAATTATTGAATCTGGGCGCTGACTAGGTGTCTTCATTAGTGAAAACGGAATAGAAAGCGTCGTTAAATAGCTGAACACAGTGGGCTTCAGGAACTGGAATCCCATAATTGTCAGTAAGAATTATAACGGGATTGCTTTTCGGGTTTATCACTTTCCAGAAACGGCGAGGGTTATTTGCTAACATAGATGATAAGCCATTAATGAAGAAGCGGCCCCTGGTTGACTTGAGGGACGCTTGGTAAAGCTTATCGCATTCCTTGTATTTTTTTCACGCACTCGAAATATGATTCTTCTCTGCTTCCATGTAAAGGCGCTTCTTTTTATTACTTAGTCGACTAAGCAGTTGATTGAACCGAGGTGCACATTTATTCTCTTTGATTGTAACTATTGGGATGAAGTTATTGATAAGGTCAGTGAGAGTACCTTAGAGAAGTGTCCAATTTTCTTCAACAGAGTGATATAACAAATCATCCAAGAACTCCTGGGAAAAAAGATGCAGTTTGTTATTAATAGACACATAGTCGCCTTTATTGTAGCATCGGATTTGTTTTGTTCTTATGTTCTTTCGATGAAAGAGCAAGAGAGATTGCCAGTTATAATGGCATGGTCAGGAAGCCCATCCAGGTGATTTAGGTCGGAGCAGATATCGGGATCGGTTGACAACACAAGGTCCAAAATGTTAGCAGGACTAGTTGAGGATCGCGTAGGCAAATGAACGAGCTGCGTTAACGAAAAATCAAGACAGAAGTGGAGAAAAGCATGAGCTTCAGTGTTACTGGGGGGGACGGCTAAGGAGTTCCAGTTAATGCTTGGAAAGTTAAAGTCGCCGAAGATGATCTGTCCACACCCAGACTTGGTCCCCAAGTTTGTAGTGAACCTGGCGGTGCCGGAGGTTGTAGCGGTGCGCGTCAAAGTCTGCTGCCACCCGATATGCACACGGGCGAGCTGACGGGCTTCCTCAGCGCGGATTGGATACTGCTAGGCATCTGGGGGAAGTTGGTCATCATCTGGGCACGGGAGCATGGAATCGAGCATCCTCTGAACTTTACGCCTGTATACAAATCGAAATGGTGTGAAGCGCGTTGTTTCTTGTAGGGCTGTATTATACGCAAATGTCACGTACGGCCGCACCTCGTCCCAGGTCTAGAGCTGCACATCGACGTACATTGACAACATGTCCGCAATCGTCTTATTTAACCTTTCGATAAGAACATTGCTCTGCGGATGGTACGCTGTGGTCTTGCGATGGGTCGTGTAACTCAATTCAAATATGCGGTCGATGAGCTGTGAAGTGAAAGCTGTCTCTCTGTCGGTAATCACGTACGAAGAGCGCCATGCCGCAAGACAAGTTGTGCATGAAAATCTCGGCTACTGCAGACGCTGTGGCATAAGGGACTGCCTTTGTCTCAGCGTATCGGAGCAGGTAGCCAGTAGCGACTACTATCCATTTGTTTTCCGCCTGCGACAAAGGGAAAGGGCCAAGGAGATCTATGCTGATTTGGTCAAGGGGAATACGTGGTGCTCTAACGGGCTTGAGCAATCCGGCAGGCTTCAGCGGCGGTGTTTTACAGCGCTGGCATTCGCGACAGCTTCTTACATAGCGTTTCACAGTTGGGGAGAGTCCTGGCCAGTAATCCATGTTGCGCACTCAAGCAAGCGTCCGTGAGAACCCCAAATAACCTGATGTCGGTTCGTCGTGCCAAGCAAGGAGAATATCCGCATGGAGCTCGCATGGCACTACCAGAAGGTGAGCTCTTTCTTGGCCTTGGGAGTTCTTTTTATACAAGACGCCTTGCTGTATACAGAATGAACCAAGATGGCGAGATAGGTGTCGAGGGAGCGTCGTATCACGCCCTTCCAGATAATCGATGAGTGGAAGGATGTCTGAATCAGCTCTTTGTCGATCTCTGAGCTCAGATGCACTGAGAGCTCCTAGAAAGCCGTTGTCATCATCGACTGTAGCATCGTCAGTGTCAGCGGGGGCTCGTGACAGCGTGTCAGCGTCTTCGTGTTTGCGGCCTGACTTATAAACAATAGTATGTGAAATTCCGTAAATAGTATGTGAAGCCGTAAACGTCCAGATGGGTCTCGCAAATTCGCCAAAGCACAAACAAGGATGACCCGTGACGACTTTAAGTGGTCGGCGGTAAAGATAGGGGCGAAACCTCATAGTGGCCCACATGACAGCCAGGCATTCCTTTTCCGAGATGGAGTAGTTCGTTTCGGCGCGAGAGAGTGTTCGGCAAGCATAGGCTATCACTCGATCAATCCCGTCTTGATGCTGAACAAGGACCGCGCCAAGACCGATACTACTGCCGTCAGTGTGCACCTCTGTGTCAGCCGCTTCATCGAAGTGCGCCAGAATAGGCGATGTTTGAAGGCGCTCCCGAAGCAAAGAGAAGGCCGTCTGCTGCTCAGAGTTCCACACAAAGGAGGTGTCCTACCTTGTGAGGCACGTCAGAGGTTCCACAATCTGCGAAAAGTCCGCTATGAACCGCTGATATTATGCGCAAAGGCCGAGAAAGCGCTGAACAGCCCTCTTGTTAGCTGGAGCGGAAAACTGTGCGACGGCAGCAGTCTTATCGGGATCCAGGCGCATCCCATCAGCGCTCACAACATGGCCAAGAAACGTGAGTTCTGTATACCCCAAGTGGCATTTCTGGGGCTTAAGCGTGAGATCAGCAGAACGGTGCTCTTCCAGTACAGCTCGAAGGCGTTCGAGGGGTTGGTCAAATATTTCGGAAAAAACCGCTACGTCGTCCAAGTACACAAGAAAGATCTGCCACTTGAGGCCAGTGAGGACGGTGTCCATCATCCTTTGGAATGTAGCTGGAGCAGAGCACAATCCAAAATGGGAGTACTTTGAATTCATATAGGCCATCTGGAGTCTCTTTCGTCTACTTCGATTTGCCAATAGCCGCTTTTCAAATCAATAGATGAAAAATACTTAGCACGTTGCAATCGGTCCAGTTAGTCATCAATGCGCGGCAACGGGTATACATCTGCCGTCCAGGCTTGTCAGGGAGACTCCTTTCCCGCTACTTCGGGCCATACAAAGTGTTGCGTCGTGTGAATGACCTCAGTTATGAAGTTATTCCAGACGGCGCCGCGCTTTCAAAACGTCGAAAGCCCAGCTCGGACACTGTGCACATTGTGCGGCTGAAGCTGTACTACCAACGATAACGCACGGCCACCCCCTGTGATCACTCTCTCACTTTTGACACCGTTCTTACCGGCCGTCTTCAATTTTTCCCCATTTTGTTCGTAAGTGAGGTAATGCCACCAAGCGTTGCCAGGTGGCGCATGACGAAGTTGAAGGACGACGAAGTGTCGCTTGCGTGTTTGCGTCTGTGCTGCTCGTTGCCGTTGTGTCTGAGCTAACCCCTTGCTATTCTTGGTATCCTCAGTCACATTGTACGTGACAATATATTAGCTGCATGTAAAATGCATGTACAAAAAGAAACTAAACCCTGTGTTTGGAGCATGATGGCCTCAGCTGCCTCTGCGCCGTAACACCCATCAAATAAAGAAGTACACAAAAACAATGATAAACAATAATGGGATTGCCTGGATGCAAATGATGCAAAACCAGTGGACAAGCTTGGGTGGGTGACGCTGGGCAGCCGGTGAGCGTAGCTGGATAGCAGTTCTTAAAAGTCAGTGAGTAAGCTTGGTTGTAAGTATTGGATAGCCAGTGAGAGTGGCTGGATGTACGTTATATCGAAGCCAGTGGGTATGCTTGGATGAAAGATATTGGGTGGCCATTGAGTGATGCTGCATGCTAATAGATAACCTAGTCTGCCATTGGTGGCCATTGTAGGAAAGCCAGTCTAGTAGATTGAAATAAATGTTGGAACGGGTAGCGCCCCAATGAAACACCATTATTGGCACCAATAGTGAGGCCAGTTTCCCCCTATATTAGGCTGATGGCGGTCCATTGACGGTGTGCTACTTGAGTTGCTACTTACCACTGAAAGGTTACTCCTAAAAAAGGGTACGGCAATGGCTTTCTGAAATAACATACCCACTGCGCTTCGCACAATGACGCTTGGAGGTAGGCGGAAGGGGCGCGGACACTTAGAAGTTTTTCACGGTGTGCTACCAGGCCTATTTAGGGCGAAACCATTCTTGGGTCATGGGCGGCAGAAACGCTACCAGGAAACGTTGCCTGGATACGGCCGCACAAACTGCACCTAAAAAAACTATTTCTCCACCTAGACTCGAACCGCTATGTCTCCGATCCCAAGCGGGGCACACAAACCCCTTTTCTACGCCAGGCCCGTGAGAGCCCGACAGTAATTTCACTTGTCTGGTATGAGAATGATAGTAGCGGCGACGATGAAGATGCATTCAGTTATAATAATGATATTGGTAATGACCATGACTGACTATATTGTTGACCGTAAACCCTGACTGCTCATTGGAGGGTCAAATTCTAAAGTTAAAGCTCAGCTACTTTGGTCATCTGATGAGAAGAAAGAAGTCGCTGGAGAAAGATTTGATGTTGGGAAAGGTTGAGGGTCACCGGAAAAGGGGTAGGCAGCGAACGCGATGGTTAGATGGCATCCTCGAGGCGCTGCAGATGAAGTTATGTGATGTTAGGAAGATAGTGAGAGACAGGAAAGCGAGGCGTGATATGGTCCATAAGGTCACGAAGAGCCGGACACGACTGAACGACTGAACTGAACTGAATCACCATGACACTGATCATAGAGATATTGATAATGATGGTTGTAGTGATAGAAATGACGGTGCGTTTAGCTGATGAAAGTAGCGATGATGTTCATAGTAACAATGACAGTGAGGATGCAAATGCTTAAAACAGTCCTGTAAAGTGGCCTTTGCCGCCATTGCTCTGAGGTTGACTTTAGCGCAGTCTCGTAGTTTTTATTGCGAAAGCTATACTATGCCACGTCTAACCGCTCGCCGCGTGCTAAGTGGCCCGTGGACCCCCCTGTTCCTCGAGGATGAAAAGACGACAAAGAAGAAAACGACGAAGAAGACGAGGAAGAAGGACACGACGAAAACGATGAAGACGACGACGACGAATAAAGAAAAAGCTCGGTCACCCGCATTTGATGCTTTGGCTCCATATTCGGTTCAAGGCACGGCTGGCGTAAGCGCTTTATTTCCACGCATATTTTATGTTCACGTGCTTAGAATTGCTTTCTTCTATTGGAGGGGTTACAGTTATGCCCACATTCCGAATTTTATTGCAGTGCGAACACGCACAGATGACCACCTCAATCTTTATGCTAGCAGCGCATGGCCGTATTCAAATGTTAGTCTTAGGTTGAGAAGAAAACTGTCTGCGTATGCCAAAATGAAAATCGCGAAAGTTTACGTAGTGCAAAATGCGCACAGTTTTAGACCAGCATAGAGAGCGGCGAACATAAGCTTTGGCTTGGACCGCTGCGCGTCCCGTTGCAACTCAATTATAAAGGTGTGATAATTGATTTCTGATTTTTGTGCAGCGTTTTATGACTAGAGGAAGACGCAAGGACTCTCTTTGCCGTCTTATCATAAGAAATACATTTTAAAAGGTTCACAGCAGGTCGACGGCCTCTTCTGTGGAAACTGTTCGCGTATATAGACATTTCAACACTTTAAGAAGGAGAAAATTGAGAAGCAAACAGAAAACAAAAAACTATACCTTAGGTTGTCAAGTGTATGGCAGCTTAAGCCACCGGTAAGCAGCTTCATAACTGGTATGCTCTGTGTTACATACAACAGCTTGGCGCGCTTTCATGAGTTGAGCGATTTGCTTCGGTCGGATATTACCTTTTTTCGCGAATTGT
The DNA here is from genome assembly GCF_055883805.1 of Amblyomma maculatum. NCBI lineage: Eukaryota > Metazoa > Arthropoda > Arachnida > Ixodida > Ixodidae > Amblyomma > Amblyomma maculatum. Next base: position 111,317,131 of record NC_139353.1, on the reverse strand, counting down.
TGCATCTTTAACGCAACCTTATGAATTATAAGGTACGCTTTTAAATTATCTTTTGGCCAACTGAGGCAAATTCATTACAAAGCTTAAACTATTTCGACGGTGATAAGGGTGGCCTTAAAGGGCCACTGTCCGGGGAAGGCCCTCCTAAGCAAAGGAGCCCAGTGATCGGAGTCTGTGCAAAATGCTACAGTGACACGCGCGCCGCAAAGCATCGAAAATACAATTCAAAGCTCTCTCATGCTCTCCTTTGGAAAGCCAGCTTCCCCGTTTCCTGCGCTGGCCCGACGGGCCACAGTAATGACGTACGTACCGCGAACGACGTCCATTGGTTCGTCTCGCTGACTGACGGGAGAAGGATGGGTGTCTACCGCTTGCTGCGCTCTTTTCCCTCGCCACGGCCAGACTGAATCCAGCGGCCGTGTTTTTTTTTTTTTCGCGCTGGCGAAGTGCCACGCCCCACCTTCCGCCAAACGCGGAGGAGGAAGGGGGATTTGTCTTGCGGAGGCTAGACGAACTCGGGCAGGAGAGGGACAAACCTTTGCGAGGGAACGGAAGGAGAGAAGCATAACAAAATCGGGTGATTGCGGTGGCTACTGTAACTGCGTTATTAGTTACTCTTTTTAAAAACATTTTGCGGCCTTGCGTTCTAGGGGCGAAGTCTCAGAGTCAGCGGGGAATAATATATTTTCGACCGGAGGGTGGACAGTGGGCCTTTAAAAGGACCTGGCGTACATTTCCGTAAAACTGCTTCAGATTCCAAAACCATTGTCGAAATTCAGTTTACGTACATATGAGGTGAATAGGAGGACATAGTCCCTGACGAGTTCACTTTTTCTGAATTGCTGAAAAATAATACCTCCATCTGTGATTGCATCAGCCCACAAAACATTTCCCAAGTTAGCCCATAAATACCCGTTGTTTGCAGAAGTCAAAAGCGCAATTGAGGACTGCTGATCGAATCGTGCTTCAGCTTACACATTAGCAAGGAACGCAAAAGATTGTCATTTTTCAGCTGAATCAATCATACAATCAAGAGCTGTTGTCTGCGGCATGACACCAACAAAGCGCTCCTAAATTAGTCAGGTGAGGCTGTACAGCAATGGATACGATTCGGATGCCCGCTCCGAAGTGAGGAGCGGACCGCACCTTCTGCTCGAGTAGACATTACTCTGTGCCTGAAGAGAAATCGTTGCTTGCGCAGAAAGCGCCATTAAACTTTATATAAGTGGTTATTCTTGTGTGTTTCAATAACGCAAGCAGGCGGGCATATATCAACGTTCAGGTATTTGAATGCCGGTTGAGGTCGAGCATTTTCAGCACTTGTGCAGGTGTTTCGGTGCAACGCCAACAAAAGCGGCAGATAGGGTGCTCCCGGAACTCATGCCGAACATGGCGGCGGCGGTCTCTTCCGGTCGCACCAAATGGTTGCTCTCTCGCCACAGCGAAGCCGCGCCGTCTAACCAACTCTCCTCCACTTTGATTACGAGTAAGAAATAGCGCGAATGCACATATCAAGGTTCAGATACCCAAAGTTAAGAGGCGAGTTACCTCGACACAGGCACGCTCCCTTTGGGTGAAGAGAACCTCGTAGTCTGCTACTGAGTGTGTCATGTTTTCAACCACGCCTTGTTAGAGTGCTTATTCAACGTATTTTGGACCTAAACTTGCTTCTTCACGCAAGTTCTGAAAGGCTAATGAACCATATAGTATAGTTGCAATGAGTAAAATTTGCACACTGTTCAGGTATCACATCTTAGGTTGCACGTGGCACATATGCACAAGCATAATTAGTGATACTTCTAATGAAACCTCAATACAGTGAATGTAGCCACAAACATATTCTCTGAGCAAGGAGAAATCATTTCTTACGGGTCTTAGGGTTTTAAATAATGCACCTAGGAAAAAATGACAATTTCTGCCGAGGGAAAAGGGGTCAAGTAAAATGTGCGCGTCGCATCAGCTGAAGGCTAACTGCTTTACACGTAGTACAAAGTAGAAATAGAGAGAGTAAACAATCCTCGGAGGTGCGATAAAAGACTTAGAAAACATCGCTGCGTTAGACTTTATTTTTTAGTATAATGAGGTAGATACTGCAAAAAATCTTCCGTTCAGCGGAAGTGATAATCGTAACTTAACAGTAGCGACATATGTAACACATTTTCAGAATCTCCGTTCTGTAACAGTTGAGTGTACAAATTGATTAGCTATAAGGAACATCAACTTGTTTTTATGCAAGCTGACAAAATTACACGTAGGCGACTTGAATATCCAGAAATTAAGAGTAGCATGTTTAACTTGAGATGTGAGGGCACCAAGTAGGTTCAGATACTATTTCAAAGTGGCTAGAGTATACCAGTGTTGGAAGCTCTTTTGATGCTATGCAGCCTTGTGATATCCCGCCACAAACCTACCAACAAGTGCACACATGTCAGTGCAACATGTCATATACAAAATATTTAAGCATGCTAGTGGTTTTTTATCCCAAAGCAGATTGGCAATGGTTTTCTTGAAAATGGAACCTTTAGCGCACTAGTGTTAAAAGTACATATGCGAAAACCTACTACTTATAAAAGGCATTACCAATAAGCAGCGTTTGTACTATAATCACGACTCAGGCTGATATGCATGCATAAAATTTTGTACAGCTGATCATGGTTGACTGAAAATGAATGCCTACGAAAACACTGACGCAGTTCCTGCCACTGCAGTGGAAATGACATAACAAAGCGAAAATTGCGAATACTCTTCATGTTGTGGGTGTATGAGGCTTGATGTATAGGCTGTTTCACTCTTAGAGGGAAACAGTGAAAGCGTGAACGTTGCGTTATGAGAACTGCCGCCGCCACGCTCTAACAAGAATGGGCTGCACCAGGCGCATGCGCAAAAAGAGCTGCCGGCGAATTTCAAATTGATGTATACTGTTGGCTATTTGTTGCCGGTCACCATTGAGTGTGCTGCTAATGTAATAATTATTGGTTTCAACTTACCATAAACACAAACTTCTTGTAGTACTCATCTGTACTGTCATTTTCTTCTATAAAGACACGATCATGGTCGACGTTGTCCACAACCACAAGTATGTAAATATTCACATCGGGATCGCGATTTGAGTCGATACCTGCAAATCATGTAATCATATTCTGTGTACTCTTCAGCTGCACCATACCAAGTATTATCCGGAAAATGTTATGTTTGTGCCTTTTTAAATTAGTAGAGGCAACTAGTTTTTGGTTTCGTACTTTATTGAACGTTGTACTGCATCAGAGATCAGTATACAGGCATCATTATGGGCTCTGTGCATACAACTGAATTATTTTCGAGATGTATAATTTCCACACATCGTCCGGTTTTGGCTTTAGCAGCGGAGAAGTTGCTATGACCTAATGTTTAGGTAACATGAAGGAGCAAAAACTGCAACACGATCACTCACCATACCTTTCTTATTCACTAAACCACTAAAGACAGCGTACTGCAAGAACAGGAATGCCAATTTGAAGGATCAGCGGTATTAACAGATGTTGGAGTGAAACTTCTACTATTCCAGAGACAACCCAGACTGTCACATCGCAATGCTTGCTTGACCATGAGCTACCGCCAATGTCTTATCAACGCACACACCTCAAGACTTGATTGTGGTAGCTACGTATAAAGCGGATAATGGCGTCATATATCCTAGATAGCTAACAAAGCTCGTAATCCCATTGGGCCTCGATACCCATTTGTCTTGGATTGCTGTCAAGTTCCCATAGAAACTGTGATGCCAGCCATTGCTGAGCCACCGAAGTATCGAGTGGGAAAACTTGTTGTCCCACTCGACAATCGACAATTGTCAGATAAAAAATTAACGAAGGTTGCAATGCACACGCCAGTGTTTTAGAAGCCAGTGCGGACAGAAGTTGTGTAGTACGAAGTGATGCAATGACATTTCATTTTCACAGCATTTGGATGCTAAAAGAGCACTAGACTGTTGATTTCCATACAAGAGAAAAACTGATAAACTGAGGAGGTTATCTGCCTCCAGCAGACGCGCTAGTACACGCTTTACGATCTTCATCGGGATCTCCGGCCGCTCAGCATAAAGCAGTGTCGGTCCTTTGTCAAGGAGAGTGTCAGCTAGAGTCACACGGTAACGTTTGTAGGCGTATAGCCAAACAATTAGTGTGAACATGGATGATAAAGGTCCATAAAAACGCCAGAAACACCGCACCTTGCGTGTAGAAGATTAAGGTTGGAGGGAGAAACAGGAGAAAGAGCACGAAAACTAAGCAGTGCCCAAACACAAGGGTGAGCTAGTAGCATACTTCTACCCTTTTAAATGTGAATGTGAGGAGTCGACCACCTCCGGAAGAAATACTGTTCATCGATGGTGGAGAGCCGACGGCCTAGAAAACTTTACAAAAGCACTCAGGGACGTGTTATCAGTGGGAACGTTTCGAACGGATTCTACTCCAGCTCTGGCCAGAATTTGGGCAGAGCTCTGCGAGGAGGATGCTCCGGTTGAGGGGGGGGGGGGGGGGGTTAAAGGGCAGCACCTTCCACTCGACACACAATCGAAAACCCTCACTGCATCTGGCAGATCACAGCACTGAGCTTCTACCCATTTTCGCTCGGCATACATTCGGTCCATATGAAGATATCCACACTGAGGCAAAACAAAGCGACTCAGAGCATTTATGCGTGCTTAAAGCGACATAGTCATTTATTTTAACACCTCTCCCAACAGTGTGTGGAGCAGGAGCACGGCGGCGGTGAACGGTAAAGGCGAGAGTTCCGAAATGTGGCGCCTAGGTCCAAGCCATTACAGGATCACAGCTATATTGTAGCGTCTAGGTCCCAGCCAATACAGAATTACAGCCACATTGCTATATTGGTCATATTTGTTCACTAACTCGACGATCCGTTTCGCGCAGCGCGCCCGACAGAATGGAATTATGCATTCTATCCTGCCAACACCACTTTCGCATGCAAGGTAAGTACGCGCCATATGATCTGTTTTTACCTCCCAAACCAGCGCATGGTGATGATAATCATTTCTCGGACGAATGTGGTTGAGGGAATGCCATGCTCCAGAAACCGCAGTTTGCTGCATAACATATTCTGAGTCGAAATAAGCATTTGCGCTTAGTTGAGAGGGAGAAGACGCACAGACGGCTGCAACTTGCTCTTGTAAATTGCCGACAGCCGTCGGCCACGTACGTGGAGAGACGTTGCCCGCAACGAAAGTTATGTTGAGGCTTATGGCGCAGTCAGCAAGTGCGATGTCATCGGATAACGCATGCACGTGTCGACCTATAGAAAGTACCTGCCATTTGCTGGCGTTCAGGCTGCCACAAGAAAAAGACTGTGTACTTGGTGTTATCTTGCGATTAACCTGCGATGTGACACGGAGCAGCAGCGTGATATCGTCAGCACACGCTACGGCGCACCAAACTTGAAGCGCAGAGTTTGACATTCCACGTATCAACCTCGAGCCTTCAAGATGACGCAACAACGGTTAAGTTTCAACTACAAATAGTGAAGGTGAGAGCTGGCAGATTCGTCTCACATCCCTAGGGAATGAAGGAGGTGGCTTGGCGGTGTCGGCAATTACAATTCCGCCTCTTAAGTTAGTAAAACGTGACTCGAACTTTGCAATGAGCGGTGCGGAGAAGCCATAATTCCAATGACCTCGATTAGGTTGACGTTCTCTAGGAATTCAAACCCATTGAATGGCTCATGCTCACCACAATACCGTTGGCGTCTTTGGGATTTGTGCAGGCGAATATGTAACAAGCGAGCATAAACCGGGTGAAACGATGTGGCCAGGAACCGAAGAAACTTAGTTTGGACTAGTAATCTGACTAAGGAACCGGTAAATACGCTCCACTAGAAGAGACGTGAAGACGTTATAATCAGTTTTATCTAAGGTAATTTGGTACCAGCCAGACGGTTTCCACCCGTCGCCATCTGATTTATTTACCAAAAGCATGCCGCTGGGGTCTAACGTCCGCGGCAGAAACTCTCTGGAAAGTGCAGCTTTCAGCTTTGCGACGAAAGCTTGGGGTTTAGTAGTCTAGTTTGCTGGATAAAACTGCATCGGTATCTCGTCACTGCCCGGCGACGCACCAGAGTTTACTCCGTGCAAGTCGTCCCAAACCTTCCTGGATATCACTAGCCGCAATAGATACTGCGCGCCATCATCGCTAAAACGTTGGGCGTCTCATCCATAGCGTGCTACTGGCTCCTTGTATTCCCTTCCGGTATATCCGGTACAAAATTTGTCTAAATTGAATAAAACACAAAATAAGTTCGAAAAGACGCATTTGATTCCCTAATGAACAGAACTCTCCTCGCCGTCCTAGCTGAGAACCTTCGCAACATGCATCAAGACAATGCTTGCAGCTGCCACTTCACTTGTGAACGCAGCATTTCATGGCGGGAAGTCAATAAGCTGCGTGCTGCCGTAGCTTATACACTGGTGTGCATGAGTGTTGGCACAGCAGTCTCAAATACTGCTAGAGCGGAACTTGCATATATGCTTGAACTTCTAGCGCCTGTGAATTCGCCAACATGATGATACGTACGCATTTCGAGCGTTCCCTCAGGCCAATCGACTTACGTTCGCAATTCTAATGCCCAGCACTTATACATGCCCCTCACCACTCATCATGCCACAGTATTTGCACCGCTGAGTGATTGACGAAACAGCTTCACTGGTGTTCACGACTTGTCACAGATACCTTAACGAATTTCTCTTTTGCTTCCAATTTGATCGCAAATCACATTTGAGCAGCGGAGCGCGAGTTATACTTAAGGTTATATGTATGGAGGCTGCCCGAACTGCAATCAAAGGTGGGTACGATGCATCGCCGGAGTAACGCTTTATTATTCAAAGCACAGAATCGTTATCTTGCATATATCCCGGTATTTGCATTGATCTTCACGGTATAAATGTCATGAAATGACACGATATTTCAATGTTTTCATATTTTAGGTTTTGAACGCCTGACTGCATATGTGATAACCCACTAAGGACAAAAGGCAATTTTCTTAAACTGCACTTTTTATGATATTACCGCATTTGAAGACGACGCCAAAGATGACTGGCCCCACAAGCGCGAGACTGGAAGAGAAGGACGTTTGAGCGCAAGACTCGTCCTGGTTGATTATTAAACCCGTCCTATCTTTAGATCCTCCTCGGCGTTCTCTCGAGACGTGACACTGGTGGAGGTGCTGGGTATGCATAAGACTCCTTCCGGCAGTCCACAGCGGATCCCAGACATCGACACGCCTGTCCATCGCGCTAGCCGCCGCCTTCTAGGCCTAGCCCCGGAGTACAAATATCTGCCGAGCGATTATTCAAACGCTCAAATCCATCAGGTCTCCCAAGCCATGGCACATCCCAACCCTACTCCGGTGACTCATCAGAACACCAAGGTGACAGAGTGCTTTCGCGGGGAAGCGTTTGAAGATGTTGAGGACTGGCTTGAGCAGCTTGAGCGAGTGGCCAAGATTATTCAGTGGAGCGCAGATCACAGGCTTTGCAATATTTATTTTGCCCTTCAGGATAATGCTAGAACGTGGTTTGAAAACCACGAAGCCAGCTTATCCACATGAAATGACTTCCGCCGCCAGCTCGCAGACACCTTTGCGAGAACTGATCGACGAGACAGTGGGCTGCGCCTGCTTGACGTGCGTGTCCAGAAGCCGGATGAGAGCGTGGCTATGTTTGCGGAGGACATGGCTCGCCTTTTTCGTAGTGCCGTCCCTGATATGAGTGAGCCAAAGAAGTTACGGCATCTCATGCACGGTGTCAAAGAACAGGTGTTTGCCGGCTTATTAAGCAACCCACCTAAAACCGTGAGTGAGTTCATTAAGGACGCTACGGCTATAGAGCGAGCTCTTAAGATAAGTGCCGCCAGTACAACCGACTTGTCAGCTGTGCCCCGACTACTGCGGCGGCGCTGACTGCAACAGATCAGACCACTCTTCGAGACATGATTAGAGAAATTATCCTTGAGGAGCTGCAGCGAATTACGGTTACGAAAGCTCAGTTGTCAGAGGCCCTCGTGCAAGCTGTAAGGAATGAACTTTTGTGCTCCCTATCACCGTCTGCCCAGTGCCACGAGTTTCATCCAGTCGACAACGCGGCAGCCATTTCCGAACCATACCGCATTCCACAACCGGTTAACTACACGGCCAACATTCCTACACCTCATCACGAGCCACGATCTGATATCTACGCCGCGGTCCTACGTCGCCCGCCTCCAGACCACGCCCCACCGAGCTCACCAAGCCGTCAGAAACGCAATTATTCCAAGGGCCTCACTGGGCGCCTTCCAGGCGCTCTCAACCACGCCGAACGGACAGGTGGCCGAGTTATGACAGCCGGCCACTCTGTTTCTACTGCGGACAACCTTGCCACGTATATCGGTCCTGCCGATATCGCGAAGAGGGGCAGGCCTTTTCGTCTACTTCTGCTCGCCGCCGCTTCGACGCTGACTCTGCCCAAACCGAGGACGGCCTTCCGGTCAGCAGGGAAACCGAATCCCCGGGCTACCGCCGCCGCTCTTCCCCATCGCCACAGCGTTATTCTCCGCCGAGGCGTCGTGGCAATGCTGACGTTGGCGGACGGCGGTCCCCTAGCCCTCACCGGGGAAACTAACAGCCGCAACCTCGCGAGGGGAGGTTGCACACAGTTGAAAAGTGTCAAAACCCTCACCACCGCCGCAACTGCCGACAACCCGTGCTTCTGACGCTGCCGTTAGCATTGACATTGCCGCACTGCCACCGAAAGTGCCGCCTACATTACCGGCGAAAATGCCGTACCAGATGAGCAGCCCCTCCAACGAAGCTGACACCGCCGACCTTGCCGCACTTCCGCCGCAAATACCGAAAGAGACGAGCAACCCAGATAACGTTGTTAGCGCCGACCTCGCAGTTTCCATTGATGGGCTGGAGGTACATGCTCTGCTGGATACTGGGGCGGATTTTTCAATTATTAGCCAGAAACTAGCTCGTACGCTGCGAAAAGTAGAACTCGAATGGAATGGAACAGTAATTAGAAGTGCTGGGGCTCAGCTACTGGCACAGACAGGGAAGTTCACTGCCCGGATGGGAATAGGAAACGCGGTGTTTGTTGGCAGCTTCGTTATCCTCCCTGACTGTTGCAAAGACCTCATCTTGGGCATGCACTTTATGCGGTCTTCATGGGGCTGTAAACGGCATTCGTGATAGCGTCGTTGCCTTCACCAACAATCATGAAGACCTTGAATATGCGGAAGTACCACTGATGCCCTTACGCGTCGCCAATGAGACGGTAACATTACCTCCGCGATCATGCTCTCTTGTTGAAGTGAAGCGCGACATGGCGCATACCAGCGATGGTATCGCCGAAAGGGCAGGTGCCCTGGTACTAAGCCGAGGTGTTTCTATAGCTCGAGGGCTAGTCAACTTGACTAATGGGCAGACCGAAGTGCTGCTGGCAAGGTTTAGCGATGATCGTCAGAAAATTCCGAAAGGCACTACTGTGGCCTTTTTCGACAGCCTCCCAAATGCGCAGCACTGCTTCTCGCTGCAACAGGAAGGATCAATGTGCAAGACGCCCGTAACCATCGTCGATGTGAGTCCAAATTTGTTTTCTTCAGAACGGGACCGTCTTTTGGATCTCATAGATCAATTTCGAGACTGCTTTGCTTCCGAATCGCGGATCGGCGAAATACCTTTGACAAAACATCGAATCATCACGGAAGTCTCGATTCGCCCGATTCGACAAAATCCTTACCGTGTGGCTCCGAAAGAACGTGAAACCATTCAGGGCAAGGTGGCCGGAATGCGTAGAGACGACGTTATCCAGCCGTCACAGAACCCTTGGGCTTCCCCCGTGGTACTTGTTAAAAAGAAAGACGGCAGCTTACGATTTTGCATAGATTACCGCAAGCCCAACCAAGTAACTAAAAAAGACGAGTACCCTCTTCCTCGCATCGACGATTCCCTTGATCGCCTACGAAATGTGCGTTACTTCTCATCAATGGACATGAAAAGTGGATATTTGCAGATAGAAGTAGACGAATATGATCGGGAGAAGACAGCATTCGTCACTCCCGACGAATTCTACGAGTTTAAGGTCGTTTCGTTGCTCAGCACCAGCAACATTTCAGAGTTTGATGGATACTGTGCTCTAGGGACTTAAGACGCAAACATGCCTGTTGTATCTTGACGACGTGATTGTGTTTTCGGCCACATTTGAAGACCATCTACTCCGTTTGCTCGCTGTATTCCAGGCCATACGATCTGCGGGCCTCACACTAAAACCTGAGAAGTGCCACTTCGGTTACGAGGAGCTGCAGTTCTTGGGTCACGTCGCTAGCCAAGAAGGTGTCTGGCTTGATCTTGAAAAGCTCAACGCAGTCACCAAGTTCCCAACACCTACGGAGAAAGACATTGCGGCGTTTCCTGGGTCTTTGCGCCTATTACCGCCGGTTTATTGCTGGTTTCTCACGAATTCCCTGGCCATTAACTTCGATGACGCGTGACAACGCTGTCTTTCTCTGGGGTGAAGAACAGCGGCAAGCTTTTAATGAGCTGCGGAGGTGTTTACAGACACCACCTGTCCTGGCGCACTTTGATGCCGACGCCCCTACACTACTTCATACGGATGCCAGCAACGTGGGCTTATATGATGTGCTGGTGCAGCGCCAGGATGGTGTGGAAAAAGTAGTTGCTTACGCCAGCAGGACCGTATCTAAAGCAGAAGCGAACTATTCGGCAACCGAAAAAGAATGCCTTGCAGTGGTGTGGGCGGTTATGAAGTCACGCCCTTATTTGTATGCTCGCCCCTTTCATGTCTTTAGCGACCATCACTCGCTCTGTTGGCTGACGAATCTAAAGGACCCTTCAAGCAGACTCGCGCATTGGAGCTTTCGAATAAAAGAATTCGACATGGCAGTTATTTACAAATCTGGAAAAAGCACACGAATGCTGACTGCCTCTCGCGAGCGCCGGTCGAACCTTCAACTATGACCAATGAAGACACTGCGTTTTTAGGTGTCATAGATGACGCAACGCTTTCCCAACAGCAGCGAGAAGACCAGGAATTGCTCCCTCTTTTTGATTTCTTGGAAAAACGAACTACCGTTGTGCCTAAGATTTTCACCAGAGTAATCTCTTCATTCTTTATTCGCAACAACGTACTTTACAAGAAGAACTTCCGCCCTGGGGGAAACAGTCATCTACTCGTCGTCCCATCTGCTCTCCGCAGTGAAGGTTTGCAAGCGTGTCACGACGAGCCAACCGCCGGTCGCCTAGGCTACACCCGCATGTTGGCTAGGGTCCAGCGCAGATACTACTGGCCAAAACTGCCGGCGACAGTGAAAAACTATGTACGTACGTGCATAGATTGCCAGCGCCATAAATCACCCCCGTAAAACCAGCTGACCTATTCTACCCTCTTCAAGTGACAACAACACCTTTTAAGCAAATCGGCATGGACCTCCTAGGACCATTTCCGACGTCCACACCGGGAATAAATGGACAATTGTCGTCACCGATTATCCAACTCGCTACGCGGAGACCAAGGCTCTGCCAAGGGGTACCGCCGCCGAAGCAGCTCGGTTCTTCGTGGAGAGCATTGTCCCGAGGCATGGCGCTCCGGCGATCATTATGACTGACCGAGGAACTGCATTTACGGCCGAACTTTTGGAGACCGTTCTCCGCCTCAGTGGTACCAGTCATCGTAAGACTACAGCCTATCACCCCCAAACCAATGGGTTGACGGAACGCCTCAATAAAACCATCGCAGACATGTTTTGCATGTACGTTGACGTAAACCAGAAGAATTGGGACAAAATTCTTCCCTACGTCACGTTCGCCTACAATACGGCACGCCAAGACACCACTCGTATGACACCATTCAGCCTCCTTCACGGACGACCAGTAACAATTATGCTGGATGAAATATTGCTCCCGAATGCCGACACCGACGATCTCGATAAAGACGCCGAGGAAATCTCTCAGCGTGCAGAGGAAGCTCGCCAACTAGCGCGTGTGCGGATCAAAAATCAGCAAGGGCATGATGCACGACGCTACAATCATAGACGCCCCATGTCATGTACGAACCTGGCGACAAAGTGTGGGTCTGGACGCCTATTCGCCGCCATGGACTCTATGAAAAACTATTGCGGTGATATTTCGGGCCCTATGTTGTTCAGCGGCGTTTACCCGACGTCACTTATGAGGTGGTGCCAGACGGGGTGTCGACCTCAAAGCGACGGTAGTAGCAAGCCGACGTCGTCCACGTTGTACGCGTGAAGCCGTACAACTCGGACTGACCTTGACCTCCTACTTCATTTCATGCTCATCGGGACGATGCTTCCTGAGAACGGGGGTATATGCCGCATTTGAAGACAGAGCCAAAGATGATGACTAGCCCCACAAGCGCGAGACTGGAAGAGAAGGAAGTTTGAGCGCAAGACTCGTCCTGGTTGATTATTAAACCCGTTCTATCTTTGGATCCTCCTTGGCGTTCTATCGAGACATGACAATATGACTTGCAATTCGGATTCTCATATTTCAGAACCTTTTTCTTGTTCTCCAGAGCATATATAACTTAATGAGTTATAATATTCAAGAAGAAAGGAAATTGCTAATGTGCTGGCATTTCAATTTTGTTGATATATTCGGAGGTAACACAATTTTCTGATGTAAAGAAATTTTCTACTCATGCATAGAACCTTCACCATTATTTTTTATTGTCGACTGTTTTCCTACAATTTGCGCAGTTACGATGGCAGGGTTGGCATGGATAAGTTGTCCAAGAGCAAGATTGGAGAATGTGTTTATCACAATTATGCCAATTCCATTGCCAGAATATTAAAACAGTTCCTATACTGTCTATAAACTTTGTTCGATGAAATCTAATACTATGTCTAGATTTAGAGAGGTAAACTAGTATTTGACATTTGTACACAGATTACGTACACTGTATATACACAATATAAAGTATATTCTCTATAGACTATAAGACTGTTCATAGACACGCTATAGAGTCGAAGAATTTACTTTGTTTTAGACTTTATTCTTTGATGAGTCTACAATTATTATTTTACGTATTTAATCTATAGACAGTGTAAGGAGAAAGACAATCGGTTTAGAAGATTGCAACATATTCTACAAAACATTTAGGGCGTCTATAGACAATTTTAAGGGCTACCAAAATTTATGTCAGGAGATGCAAGCCTCTCGCCGTCAGGAGCATAAAGCTTAGGCATAGTCTCACAACAATGCCTTGTTCCGCGGATTCTTGAGTGGGTACATTGGGCAGAAAGAGAGCTTCGGCGGTGCCGTGAGTCTCAGCGAAAACGTTTGCAGCCGAGTTGTTGAGCGTCTAAAATAAATGCATCTGTGCTCACAATGTTCAATCAAGATGTAATTGATTGTCAAGCATAAAATTGCTTTCACTCGCCCGGTAGCAATGGTATCCACTGGCTTCCATAGCCAATAACGTCAAATTAACAGAAAAAAAGTGTGAAGGATGTCCTGCGAAATATTACAGCTCATAAAACTCAAACGCTACTAAAAGATTGCTATATGTAAAGCTCAGCATTAGACAGCTTACCAGAGAAGAACAAAACACACACCAGCGTCAGCACCAGCATTCTGTACTTGATGTATACGACTGTGCTGTACAACCCGCGACGGTAATTCGTGTGAAACGAAAAAGGCAAGATGCAGTAGCTGCCGCTCGTTTTCCTCTCGGAGAATGCATTCCTTCGGGTTTGAAATCGCAGCTAATTTTGACCTTTCTGCGCATTGCCCTTAGCCTCGAGAGTGATCCGCGAAGAATAAGTGAACATTCGCAATACATAAATGTCAATCTATATTCGGGAATTCACTGCCGATGCTTGTGGAGTAACTGTCTTTAAGGTCACGGTCAGAATGAATATCATTGCTGCAATTGCAACCTTAGTTTAGTTGCCCTATTTATAGCATAGCAGAAGCTCAAGAACTGTGTTTGTGAGAAGGGCCTAAAATTATTGTTTCTGCAACACTGCCATGTACACTTTTCTTCGTGAAAGAGCGTCCGACCTTAGGCCCGACCTACTGAGCCCTAATGACGACCTTCATCCTAAATCAAAGACTCAACCGCTAACTATTCAGAAGTATATTATAGCAGGCTCAATCCAAAACTTGCTGGCTGTAAGGTTGTTCCTCGAAACATCATAACACTCAGGGCGATTGAGACCTGGTGGATGACATCATAAAAAGGAGAAAGGAAATCTCTAGAGGGATTATTATTTCAGTGGTAGGAAACCCGTGAAGCATCTTGATTAATAATATTTATGTTAATCGAGGGAGCGACTATATAGCGGCATAGAACGAGCTGGAGCATGGGAGAAATAACAGGTGCGTTACAAGTGTACAATAAAAAGTTCAAGGCATTTTAAGCCGCTCACTGTGCTCTGCAAGACGTCTACAATAAATGAGGGAACACGCTTCCACACAACTGTTCTCAGTGATAGCTTATATAGCTCGTTCGGCTGTGAGGCCGTCGGCGTCGTAGTAGCAGTAGTAGTTGTAGTTGTCTGTACTGCGTGGTGGGTGGTAATAACTTTATAAAAACAGAGGAGTTTGGGGCATGCATTCCCCAGGGCCCCCGCACGGCCCCACTACACTTAAACGTTCATGTTCCTATGGTTCATGACGTCGGCAGCCCAGTCTGTGGCGATCCTCTGCCGAACCGGGTCCTCAGAGTGCAGCAGGGTCTCCCAGTTTGCGTGTTTTGCAAGTTTTGGTTCTAGTGATTAGCTATTGGTTAGTATGTGACGAAGAGTCGGACACGACTGAACTGAACTGAGTGTGTGATAGGCGATCACGTAGGAATAAATCACTGTAATTAATAGTTCTCAATTAAATAAATAAAAATATTGGTAAAAGCGAGCTCAATGGTGTGAAAATGCTCAAATATAAAGCGAATGCTCTATGGTACGAATGAGAAAATATAGAATGTGTAATTGATTGTATATTACTACAAATAGTCTAAGAAACGAAAAAAATAGACAAGAGTTCTTCAAAGGTGTCATATTGGTCGAAATGAAAGGCCAATGCTTGCTGATGCTAATAAAAAAATTAGGCGCGTTTGTCGATTGCGCGCTACACCAACTTCCAAATTTCTTCCGAGTGTCGGAAATGAAATCGACAATGCGATCAATGAAACGGCAACCCATGTGCATTGTGGAGACGTTTTGTGAGGAACGTGGTCCCCTCGGAGATGTTTCCGCCGCACACTCGAACGAAATACCTCTATTCGAGCGCGTTTCGTGCTCGCTCACGTTCATTGCTTTCCTAGGAAATCAGCTATGCGCTTTATGTGTGTAACAAAGCGATGCAACTGGTGTTTAGGAAGAAGACGTAGTATTGATGTCTGATATACAACTTCCATGAAATATGCATGATGTAAACACATCCTTTCAACCTCCACACTTCTTCTCAAGATCTCAAACGAAACCGACACCGCGATCTCTTGTAAACGGCCCCCCATACCCCTTCGCAGACGTTTTGTGAAGCGCATGGTACACATTGGAGAGTTCACCTCAGTATTTACTGCTGTATTGCCCTTATTTTTAGCGAATTTCTTGTATCATTCACGTTCACTGCTGTACTAGAAAATCAGCTATGAGCTTTATTTTTTTAACAATAGCTATGCAGCTACCGTTTCTTGACAAAGCGTGTCACTGCTTTCAGATTGATAAATTCAATTATATGCTTGAAATAAATACATTGTTTCAAGTTTCAGGCTTCTTCCGACTAACTGAAACGAAATCGACATCGCAATCGAGTGTAAAAACGCGCCACACGCGTTTTGCAGGAGATGCCTTATCAATCTTGTGCTGCATTTGAGAGCTCTTACCACGGCATAAACGGGTGCTATACCTTTGTTCGACTGCTTTTTTTTATAATTCTCATTCTTTGGTTTACTGCGCAATGAACAATACGCTTTAATTGTGCAGAATAGCGATGCCGGGCGAGTGTTCCGTATCGATGCCTATATTAGATGCCTTAACGAGGTATTTCAACATCCAGGGCAAAACCACGCCGTACATAAAGGATGCAAGGATGCAATTACACTCAGCAGTACTCCAATCGAAGTCTTCCTGATTATTTATAAGCCGCTGGTTTTGTTCTACAGATCAGAGCATGCAACCATACAACGTATAACTTCATCACATCGAAGAACCACCCCAGTCTGCCTATGCACGCGGCCTCTGCCACTACAGTAATGTTGAACTTTGATCACACTGGCATATTACAATGCAGCGTGCACGCACAAGTGGAAAGAATGTGAAATGAAACTGATTATTGTCTGAATATGTAGTGGGAAGGAAAGCGCAAATGTTGTCTCACTTTAATCGCAACCATGAGGGCATTTGCGTCGCCGAGAGAAACCTGATCTCAATCTGTTGAATGAAATATAAGTTCGCTGCCATGCAAATATTACCTTCTGCAAATGTCAGACCGCACATGCAACAATCTCAATTGCTGTCTTCAAGTTTGTAATGAAACGGAAAAGAAGTGCATCAGTTTGTAGAGGGTCTAGGCTAGGAGAGTTACAACAGCCTTCTTTCTAATGCAAGGCTAAATTTTGGGCAAGACCGCCTTCCAAAGATGGAGGCGGACACATTATTATTTGCTACCGCAGTCACGCAAATACGCTACGTGCAACGTGAACTGTACCCATGCGTACTGGGCGGTGTTTGCACCTGATTGCGCTTTGTTTCCGAAGCACGAAATATATCACGAAGTTGAAGTGATACGTTTTTTTCTTTCACGCATAACGTACTTGCACTCTAATAAGGCTCCGCAGAAGCGTGCCTGAGACTCCATATGGCAGTAGGGCGAGCGGACACGTTGCAAACCTGATATCCTTCTGTTCACTGAAATAACCTACATTGTGGACTGCAAACTACAGCATTCCACGTAAACGAACAAAACAACCTTATTACGAAATCATTTCGAGCGCTGGAGAGGGAGAGAGACAGAGAGAGAAACTTTTTAATCAAGAACAGAGATTTTAGCTGGCATGTAAATTTCGCTGACATTCTACTCTGTGTAGGAAGGGGTATTGCGGATGAAAAGATTGAAAAAGAGTCGTGAGGTAGTTAAAAGAATTGAAGGGAAAGATAAAATGTGGCCATTAAATTCGTTGTAAGGTGCATCGCGGAGTAATGGTATAAAATGAAATGATGAAATGATTAGTCCGAGAAATGTGCTCTCATAGAGTTTATAGCATGAAAAATGCTGAGGGTAACATTCAAGGTGAACTTAAAGTTTGTCTAAAAGTCCAATTTCTTTTAAATACATCGATAAAAAGTTCATTGCGAGTCTCTGTTGCCTAGTGCAGGCTAAGGGACCTAAAATATATCTATTGTTAAAGACACTAGGGAGAGGTTTTTTATTCTATGTTTGTAGCTCACACGCTCGTCAGCGTACGCAGGGCACTGAAGCAGGATATGTCGCACAGTTTCAACCGAACCCAGTTGTCGCAATATTTGACAAAAACGGTATCGCAAGCTATTTCTATATGCACCGTTCGAGCGAAATCGGTGGTAAAGAGGTTTTAGCTATCGAGGAAATTTCGGACGGAGTCTTGATCTTAGATGTGGGTCAATCGAGTAAAGAAATAGATAGTGATTTGTTGGCAATCTTCAAACTCGATACCTTGCTTTGGCAGCAAATATTTTAGCCAGTTGAGATGCATCAAATTTGGTGGCCTTTATTAACCGCTTCATCGGCTTTTTCATTGGCTTTAATGCCACAGTGGGCTGGTATGCTTTGAAATGTTATGCAGTGGCCTGCGGCAATAGCCAAATAATGCAGATACCCGATGTCAAGGAAAAAAAGGCGGAAGATTGGATTTCTTTCGCAGGTTATACAAGATTGGCAGAAATGGTCTGGAATCTGGGAAGATAACCCATCGGCCGGGGGTCTGACGCAGAATATAGGGAACAGTTTCTTTAATGCCGTGGAGCTCAGTTGTCGTAGATGATGTCTTCCGCTACAGCCGGTAAGACAGGACATGGCTTGCTGAGGGTACATAAATGCCACTGGAAGAAGTGTCTTGACTAGCTGAACCATCGGTGAATATGTTGATGTGCTGTGTGTATTCCTTGGCTAAGTAGGCGAGAGCGGCTTGCAGAAGGGCTGCCTGTGGCATGCGGCTGTTCGCATTCACGCCAGGAATATACATATTCCCCTTTAGAGACGTTAATGTCCGTGGGCAAAAGGTGAGTGCTTGTAGATTTTGTGGCTCAATGATAGTAGGGAGGGGCGGAAACTGTACAGATTGATCAATGCCACAGTTGCATTGAGTTATGCGGACAAGTTTTAGGAAGTGCTTCTTCTCATGAAGGATATATCAAAGATGGGTGCGCAAACATTCTTGGGCGGCGATCACATCTAGCGGGAGATATCCTGCTTCTGCAAGTGTTCCTGATGCGGAGGATCCTTTTGGGAGGCTAAGGCATATTCGCAAGCAGTTGTTCCGCGAGGCTTCAAGAATTTTCTCGCTGGTTAGAGGTAATTGTTGAAGCACCGGTAAATAGTAGCGCCACGCCACTTCAACGTAGGCATTTTCACCGCCATGAATCTAAAAACATGTGAAGCTGCAGAAATTCTCTCACGGAGTTTTTTAATCAGAAGTGCCCAGGACAGATTATTCTGAATCATGACACCTAGGAATCGGTGTGATAGTACATGCTATAGTGACCGTCCACATAGAAGGAGTGGGTATCGAGTCATTCTTTTTCTTGCGAAAGCCATAGCCAAGCTCTTTTCAGATGCGAGACGAACTGCAAGGGGGGCCAGGTACATTGAGATGTGCAGTAACACTCTCTGAATTCGTTGTTGCGTAGTATAACGCGAACATGATGCACTCCAGATGCAAATATTATTTCAAATATTGTTATGCGTACTCTCTATTTGTAATGTGTGCTAGTGTCATGGGTTTCAAATTTCGCATACGTGTTACTAGAAGAGGGGACAGCTGCTCCGAGCAACGTTGCTCTTACAGCTCCGAGGACAACGAAATGCACGAACTAGTGGCTCAGAGCTTGCTGGCTCGTACCACTTGATAATATGTTTGTTTGTCCGATCAATAAACATAAACATTTCAAAAAATAATCAAGAAAGCAAATTCAAGCACAATCAAAAATTGAAAGCACAAATATTAAATACTCTTACTAGGGCACTCCTTTTTGGAGTATATATTTCTGACGCGTTCTCATGCGGTGCTTGTGTTTTGTTTACTGGGCGTCACTTTAAATGTCTGCAGCACGATGCGCCATGTTTCATACACGCATTCCTGTCAAGTCGACTTCAGAATACCTGCAAAACGTACACTTAGTAGGCCCTATTGTGGACGTTTGCGTCCAACTCCGGTTAATGACAGAGACTGACGACATTCAGCACTGTAACTCTTATTTTGTCCTATTCTGTGTTGCGCTAAGCGCCCGTGTAACCTCTTCCCACTATATTCAAAGCTATCATTTATTGTTTTTTTACCGTTAACATGAAACACATACTTAGAGATAGAGAGAGTTATAGACTTTTGAACAGCCCAGACGACGGCGAGACATTCCTGCTCGCTAATGGTGTAGTTTTTCTCAGCTGGAGTCATGGTGCAACTGGCGAAGGCAATCACTTTCTCATGTGAAGTTGCATCGCGCTGCAGAAGTACAGCGCCAAGACCGTGACTACTGGCATCAGTGTGCAGGATGGTAGGAGCGCTGTCGCTGAAGTGGCCAAGAACTGGATCTGATGTGAGGGCGTGCTTTAGGTCGTTAAAAGCAGTGTTGCACTGTTCAGTCCACACGAAAGGGCTGCGCGCTTTAAGTAGTTCATGAAGTGGCGCAGCAATAGTTGCAAAATGTCTTATAAATCGCCGGAAATAGGACGCCAGGCCGAGGAAACTGCGCAAATCTGTAGTCCGTTGCGGACGAGGAAAGTTCAAGACCGCGGTTATTTTTTTCAGAGTCTGGGCGAATGCCGTCATGGCTAACCAGATGTCCTAATATTTTAATTTCCTTCTCTGCAAAGTGGCACTTCTTGGTGTTGAGCTGAAGGCCCGCTGAAGCAAGACACGTGAGGACTTCATTCAGGCGCGTGAGATGGTCAGTAAACGTTGACGAAAAGATAACAATGTCATCCAAGTAACATAAACAGGTTCTCCATTTGAGACCACGAAGTACAGTATCGATCATTCTTTCAAATGTTGCGGGTGCGTTACAAAGGCCGAAGGGCATAACATTAAACTCGTAAAGTCCGTCGGAAGTTGCGAAAGCGGTTTTTTCTTTGTCGTCCTCATGCATAGGTATTTGCCAATAACCTGAGCGGACGTCCAATGTCGATAAATATTCGGCACCTTGGAGAGAATCAAGGGCATCATCAATACGCGGCATCGGGTAGACGTCTTTGCGGGTAACTTTGTTTAGTGCGCGATAATCAACACAAAATCGCACCGATCCGTCCTTTTTTTCAACTAATACTACTGGGGAGGACCATGGGCTTGTTGATGGACGAATAATATCGCGACGGAGCATGTCATTGACATTTTCTTCAGTTACTTTTCTTTCCGAGAGAGAAACTCGATAAGGTCGTCGGCGTACAATTGAGTTACCTTCGGTAAGGATGCGGTGATGTGCAACACTAGTCCGTCCCAGTGGTGGGGAAGTGGGATCAAAAATGGCTTGGTGGGCTTGAAGCAATTGCAACAATTTTTGTCGTTGGTGTGGCATGAGGTTCGGATTGATTGTCTTCGACAGCATGGGAAAAGAGACTTGCGATGAATCACGTTGCGGAGGTAGCGGGGCAGTGAGCACCATCATGGATATAGGGTGAGCATCCACTATGCATGGCAGGGAAGTTCCTTTAGTCAGCACGAGGGATTCACAGGAAGTGTTCGTGGTCAGCTACTATTGCTGAGCTGCTGCGGAATCGTACAAGACTTGATGGGAAGGCGATTCCACGTGCAAGATGACGATGAGATGGTGCAATGAGTACATCCCCGTCACTGATGTGTTCGGAAACAACGGTAATAAGTGTTTCGCACTGTGGAGGTAATACAGTATCAGCTGCGGCAATGAGGAAATGATGCCGTGCAGGTATGTCAGATGAAAAATCACTGTCTGTCATATGGATGACACGGTCGCCACAAGAAATTAACGCTGAAGTGGTTGACAAAAAATCCCATCCTAAAATCATCAAATGCGCACACGGTGAAAGCACAGCAAACTGCACATGGTGGCGGACGCCGTCTATAACAACTCGAACTGTACATTTTGCTGAAGGGTGCAGAGGGACGCCATTTGCTCCACGAAGTTCAGGTCCATTATATGGTGTCGTTACTTTCCGCAAACGGTGGCACAAATCAGCATGAATAACAGAAAGTGCAGCTCCTGTGTCAATCAAAGCTTCGACCGGGAATCCTTCAGCTAAAGCGGAAATCATATTGTACGGGCGATGAGGAGGACTTTTTGTAAGTTCGCAAAGTGCAGTTTCTCCTCCGGAAACTGCATCGCTTAGTTTTCCGAATTACGGACAGGAACAGTTGTTGCTGGCCGAAGTGGCGAAATAGAGCGGCGGTATGGGGAAGGGGACCGGCGTCGGGATACATGAGCCCCACTTGGTTCAGACGAGGATACCGGCGGTGGAGAGAATCGACGAGGTTGGTTGGGAATTGGTCGTCGCTGATAATATGCAGGTATGTCACTTTCGAAGACGTCATAACCACGTCGCTCGTTCTGAATGCGTCGGCGACAAAAGCGAGATATATGTCCTCGAATTCCACAATAATAGCACACTGGGCGAGAGGGGCGCCAAGGTGCGTAATAGGGTGGCGTCGGTTGAGCCGTCGTCATGGCGTTGACGTGGTTGTAGGGTGGTGCTTGGGGTGGGGGAACAAAAGGAGGAGGGGATGCAGCGACGTGAGCGTAAGTCGGTGCTGGGCGAGGTGCACGAGGATCAGGTGCGACAGGGTGGTTGATAGTGGCCAACTCTTCTTTAATGATGTGGCGAAGGCCGGCGTCGTTAGAAGGAGAAGACGAATGATCGCACCCGTGCCGGCAGAAAGGGCTGAGGGCTTGGAGCTCCTCGCGGATTATCGCTCGAATCATGGCTCGTAGATCGAGGTCAGTTGAGGTCGGGACAGTAGTGAAGCCGGGCTGCAATCGGGAGGACTGTAGCTGGTCGAGGCGTTGGCAGGTCGTTATAATGGAATCAACACTTGATGGATATTGGGCAACTAGGGTGGTATAAGCCATTGAATTGATTCCCTTCAAGACATGGTGTACACGTTCAGATTCCGGCATGGTGGGACTGATACGCCGACAGAGTGCCAGCACGGCCTCTATGTATGACGCATAGGACTCATCGGGACCTTGACGGCGGGTAGCGAGCTTGTTCCTTGCGATCTCCGTCCGAACAGCCGGGTCGGCGAAGTACTGTCGGAACTGCTGCTTGAAAGTGGGCCAGTTTGTGATGTGGGGCTCGCGGTTAATAAACCAATTTCTGGCGACCTCAATAAGGTAGAAAGATACGTTCAAAAATTTCAAAGCATCATCCCACCGGTTGTAGGCACTGCAGCGTTCATAAGTGTCAAGCCAGTCATCGACGTCTTCGTCGCGACGACCAGCGAACAGCGGCGGGTCGCGTTGTCGTGTGGGCACCATCGGAGACGGCGGTGTAGCCGAGGTAGAGGGTCCGGCCGGGTCGGGACTGCTCTCGGTTGACATGACGATGGTAGTTGTTAAACGGCGACCGGAACGTAGCTCCAGCGAGAGGCAGGACACAAGGCAGCAAGGGGATCAAATTTCACCTCCACCACTTGTGAAAGAAGGCCAGGTCCAGACGGCAAGGTCGTGAAGGCAAGGCAAGGTATGCCGTGTCAGCGTTTAATCTGATGGAGAAAACCCAAGCGCGCGCCAGAGCCGGCGCCGCGGGACAATGATGATGGTATGTACAAGAGGAAGAACAAGATCATGGTATGTACAAATGAAAGAAGATCCGTGGAGAGCTCACAATATCCCTAGGAGCAGATGAAGTCGCCGTTAGTAGTGATTTCGGCTAGTTTAATTGGTCACTCCACATGTTTCATATAAACTGAATGCATAATACCCTTTGGTTGAATGCAAGGCGTCCAAATGGCGAAATGGTATTTACTTAAGGGGGGATGCGGGGCTCGAATGACAATTTTGACCGAAAAAACTGGTTTTCAAAATCTGGTTGTTTTGTCTTTTGCATGCATTAAAGAAACTTATCACCAAGCTTGGTTTTCATCTGAGTATTAGAAAAAGTGAAATCATTTTTCTTTGTTAACTGGGGCACGCTCACCACTGAAAGCGCCTATTAACGCTGATTTCCACCTAGCCGCTTAGGGGGCAGAGACCTTAACGCAGAATTTATGCCGAAGTTAGAAGGCTTGTTTTGCAGGCTCTCTGGCCAAAACGGACCACCTATCAAGAGTAAATATGGCCGTAAAATGGAAAGACAGAGAGACGATAAACATGTCGTCCGTGGAAACAGTGGGTTGAAATTAAAACCGAAATAGAATTTCGGATTAATGGTATTTACTTAAGGGGGGATGCGGGGCTCGAATGACTATTTTGACCAAAAAAAACTGGTTTTCAAAATCTGGTTGTTTTGTCTTTTGCATGCATTAAAGAAACTTATCACCAAGCTTGGTTTTCATCTGAGTATTAGAAAAAGTGAAATTATATTTTTTTTGTTAAATGGGGCACGCTCACCACTGAAAGCGCCTATTAACGCTGATTTCCACCTAGCCGCTTAGGGGGCAGAAACCTTAACGCAGAATTTATGCCGAAGTTAGAAGGCTTGTTTTGCGGGCTCTCTGGCCAAAACGGACCACCTATCGAGAGTAAATATGGCCGTAAAATGGAAAGACAGAGAGACGATAAACATGTCGTCCTGGAAACAGTGGGTTGAAATTAAAACCGAAATAGAATTTCGAACTTCGTACGCTGTTTTCGCAGCAGTGGGAACCTCGTTAACCAAAGTGCCGACAAGCTGCAGACAGAATATGGGGTCTAGACGAAACGGCACGCCCAGTAGGCGACCGTAACCAAGGAATGCATTTCACGTGAGCGGACAAAGCGCTGTAGAGCTGCAAAGTTGAAAAAAAGAGGCAAGTCGACGCAATCACCACAAAACAGTGTCGCGTTGAAAAGGGCGGCCAGACGTATGCGCCTGATGACTCTGATTTATTGTTATAGGTCCTAAGTTTGAATAACATATTCTGAAATCTCTGAACTGATTTTTCTCCGTTTGCACTTTTTGTACGAGCACAACCTGTAGAAAAACGACCATTTCCAAACTATTTCGCCAAGGGCTGTTTTTAAGGTGGTTTCTTGACTAAACTTGTGTTCGGAAAACGATAAGCTAAAGTCTACATTATAAATTATTATCTAAGGGAATACAAGTATCAATAATGAGACATATAACGAAAACAAAAAAATGAAGTTTTTTTAAAGTGGTCAGATATTTAGCAAAATAATATAATGTGCCCGCTACTGGCCTTATCTAGTACAATGAGTTTATTGAAATATAAACGATCAGTACATCTTTATGCTTTTTGAAATGATAGTTTCCTAACCTGACACGCATAATTACTCATTTAGCATAGCTGTAACGTCTTTTCAATTTGTAATATGGTGGTGATTTTGAGCACATATTGTATTATGGGTAGATAAGACAAGCCTAAAATTTTATTGAAATTTGTGCAATGGTTCGACAGTTGACCTTTAGCTCCGCTTCGTCCCTTAAACGAGGTTAGTAAGAATTGTTTACATGTCTTATTAACACAGCATTTTGTTCAGAAGGCGCTGGCTCAGTTTTGGCTTGTAATCTTCCCATTTGGAATTCCTAAACTTGTGAGGTAAGTGGCAGTTGTGTGTACGTTTTTGAGTGCATTGTTTTTTCCGTTTTTTCAAACTGCTGCAGTCAATAAAAAGTCGAATGCTTGATCCTTGTAAATATGCTGATTTGGTGAAAACATTCTATAAAATGCATTAGTGTTCTTTACTCTAAAGGCGTGTTGCATCAGAAACTGGCCTTGAAATTCCCAATATATTTTGGGCTTTAGATCAGTTGAGCTTGTCCCAATTTGTCTTGTGTTGGTTGCTCCAGTTTAGAAAAATCCCGCAGTGGTACTGTGAGTGCCGAACTAGTTGACCTATTGCAGGCGCAGGCACAGTGTTTGCATGAAATGGTAACAGCTGCCAAAATGCATATTCAAGTGCAGGACTTTAAATGGTGCCTGCCTAGCAGCAGTCAACGTATGTCCAGCATATAGTGAAATGCTTGCAGGCCCTTGTTATGTATGATTATGTCATTTAAGTGCGTAAATAGTGCTGCTTGTATTAATTTCGACAATTTAAGCATGCGTTATAAATACCATAATATTTCACCGAAGCATTTCACAGTTTCCTCCCTGAGGATGTTGTGACAGCCCAACATGTTATCGTTGACTTGATGTCTTTTTCTTTTTCCTGCATGTTTTTTAACAGTCATTTGTCGCTTAATTATATTTGCACCCCTCTCTGACATTTCTCCGTCAAATCCGCAGCGCCGCTCATTCTTTTAAACATGCAGTCGTTCTTGCTCGGGAAGCCTTGTTTTCAGTTTTTTTATGTTTTTTCGCGCAATGTTTTTTCTAGTCCCAGCTATTTTACCGCCTATGTATATCTACCACATCATCGTGCAGCTTAAATTGTGTAAGCAGTTTGTTTACTTTCTTAAAGTAAAGCACACTGACATTACGTTTGACTCTCTTCTAATATACGTTGGTGCAGTAATTGGCCGCAACCTCTCATGAAAAGTACATTAAAACACCGGCCCTCAGTCACCAGCGGCTGCAGCACAACTGACCACTGCGCGGTCAGACCTGTCACGCAGCAGGGGGTGCTAAGAATTCCTGGCTCCGCTCGACAGGCCGCCATTAGAAATTGACCCTGGCAACGTTTAACGCTAGAACCCAAGCTATAGTGAAGCTAGTTTACAGGGCTGTTAGAGGAACTAGAGGGTATGAAATGGGATGTCATAGGGCTTAGTGAGGTTAGGAGGCCGAATGAGGCTTATAATGTACTGAAGGATGGAAGTGTACTGTGTTATCGAGGTTTACCGGAGAGGCGAGAACTAGGAGTAGGCTTCCTTGTCAATAAGTATATAGCGGGCAATATAGATGAATTTTATATTAATAATGGGAGGGTGGCAGGCATTGCAATCAGGCTTAATAATCGGTATAACCTGAAGGTTGTACAGGCCTATGCATCAACATGAAGTTATGAGCACCAGGCAGTTGAAAGCTTCTAGAAAGGTGTAGAATCGGCAGTTAGGGATAAGGGTAGATGGAGAATACCTCAATAATCTGCGATTTGCTGATGACATTGCCTTGCTAAGTAACTCGGAGGATGAACTGCAAATAATGATTGATGACCTGTTTATAGCATGTTTATATTTTTTTTCATTCAGAATGGAACGAGCATCCATGAAGGCAAAAACATTTTGCATCGCAATGTGAAACAAGCGGCTAACGCTGACTCCAGCTTCTCAGACACGATGTCCAAGCGCAGCCGTAACCATTTCCAAGTTCGTACAGAACCTCGAGCTGCGACCACCGCAACGTAGACGCCGATGAGTCAATTTACGTTAGTCGTATGCAGAAAAAGACATGCCTATAACATTACATGTCTATGTGGAGTGAGGTTATCCTAATTTCTCTTGACTGGCTTTAAACCGACGGCTTTCAAGAGAATTAGCACCATGTGCTTCGACGGCCATGGAGCCCGCTAGCTCCAACCATTGGCAATAAGCTTCTAATACTGTTTTCCGCGCAAGTCTACCCAAAAGTTTCTTTTACAAGCATTTCTATGCCTTACTTACTACCAAATTGGCGACCACAATACGTACCCATAATCTATCTTTTGCGTTAGTTGCTTTCGTGTTCTTGAAATTTTGACTTCGGTCCAGCGCCGCATACTGATTCTGAGCTGTATATAAAATTATAACATACTCCGACGGGCTCGTTTTCATAGACCTAAGCTTATAAAAGCATCAGTAAAGGTTGACCGCTGTAGCTTTATTGCTCCCACAATCAGGGATATGTGAATCTTTGCCGTGAGCTTAAATATCACGTCAATGTTATGAGAAAAGCCACGTGAAATATAGAAACGTTGAAAACGCGCTCAGATCTTGTACTTATAAAACAGAGTTTATTTTCGAAATTGAAATTTCCGCCTGCTACTCGCGAAATTCGGAGATTCACTCTCGTCTTTCGTCAAAAGATGTTCAGGAGCAAGTATTGAAGCTTGGCCCTCATTACTGCGTCCTATTTAGCGTTCCAACACAGATCAACTGAATACGAACAGCTTGAGCTATTGAAAATCAACTGAAAGCCTACTGCGCGTGGCTCTAATTTCTCTAAATATAAATCTTTACAGCCGACAGCTACTACGTCTGTTTTAAAATGCTACTCTGTTACTCAGAATGAGATTTTCCCATGTTCCCATAAATGTTCTAAAAGAATCCATTTCTTATATAGTTCTAGGGTTGTGAAGAAAGGCCCATGCAGGAACCGCTTCCAGTAGAGTGTCCAAGTGAATTGTACAAAATAACTAAAACAATGGAAATCGTGCAGCCATCATGCAATCTCTTAAACTACATAATGTAGAAGGTGCTAAAAAATATTTTAGTGAAAACTTAAAAAAACAATATAAATTGTACGGAATTACGCATATGTTTGTTTTTTTGTCGTGGACAGCACACTGACAGACCGTTGTAAGCATCTCATGCGGACATTATATCAAGAGTTAATAATCAGGAAAGGCTGTCACGCTAGTAATTGCAGGGGCTGTTGTCTCCGCTTTGAAACCAGCGCCAGAAGTTTAGAACTAACAATACTGCCCTTTTTTAAAGGTCAAAATGACTTCCAAGCACACTTGCCATGTTTTGCACACTGTTTTTTAGCGCTGTTCGTGTCCAGATGTCCCAGAAAAGGAAGCTGATGCTACAGATCAGGAGGCACTGCTTCTAGGTCGTAACGCGGGTGGAAGACATCCTAATCATCAACGACAGCATTCAAAGGTCATTAAAAGAATGGCTGACGTACATCGGCGCTCGTTTTGACTGTACCGAGTAGTGATACTCAATTAAGCCTGAAAGGATCTTTGCTTTAGACAGGAATCAAGAGGTTTCAGTTGTATTGCGATTAATGTTCTGCTTTCGGAAGTCGCGTCTCGATTGCCAATCTCTCCATGTCCCTGCGGCGCAACAGGAACTTTGTATGTCACATCGCCAAGTCAGTCTTAGACCAGTTATTTGCTATGTCGACGAAACCTGATGCCAGAAAAGGAGGGGATGATAGAACGACGGCAGAGAATGTCCTATCCTGTACTTACATCATCCATGTAATTTTGTGGGCTGGTGATTTTGTCGAAATGCATCACTAAATTCTTATTGGTGGTAGTGGCCAGTACAAGTCATAGTCTGTTTAACGATATTTATTGTCAAAGGGCATCAGTAGGGTATGAGATGAACTAAATAAATGAAAAAAGGTTGGCGGATTTTATGAATTACAGGTGGAGCAATGAGGAGTTCTTTGCATCCAAGCAATATATGAGACAGGATTGGTTGCTGAAACACCAGCTATCGTCAGGTGCCGCATTCATGCTGGTTTCGATGCTGGGCAGTCCCACCACAAGTGGTGAATAAAAGAACGGCTGATTGGGCATGAATATCGGCTGGTGATGATAGGTTTCAACATTGTTTCGGCATTTTGTCGGAATGTCGGCTTTAAGTGGTGAATGTCGGCTTCAACATCTTCGTTTTTACAGGGAGGGCACCCTGTTTACTGCGGCAAAAATAACGACCCAAGCAACCTCGCCAACCACGTTAATAGCTGTACAAAATGCGTCCCAATATTCGAAGAAACTGCTGTTATCGGACATTTCACAGACCGGCGCGAAAGAATAATCTATGAAGCATATGAAATGGCACGGGGTTGTTCCACGGAATGCGTAAGCGATCCGTCGATAACGCTAACGAGCACAGAGATCTAATTGTTAACAGGAAGTGTGATGGAAAGCGGTGCTTTAGGTGGTACGGGTTGATGAATTGCACTTATAAACTTGTTTCTGACGCGTGTTTGTACATGTTTTCTTTGTATGTGTGTATACAAGGAGAGAAGTACTTGTAATAAACACTTGAAAGTTCTCGCACGTACCAATCTCGTCTTGTGCTAGTAAACTGTCTCGAGTTAAAGTTCATCGCGCCTACATGATGATGGAAAACAACTAGCCGCCATTACAGCATTGTTTACGTTGTAGTGGTATATACATGAAAATATCAAGACAAAATTACGAGAAAATCCTAGAGGCAATGTCGCAATTAAAAACAAAATGGATTGAGAAAACCGACAGAAGGCTTTCTAAGTAAAATAGCGAGCAAAATATTTTCATGCACACAGCCCTAAAAACAATTTTAAAGGGTTAGCCATCGAATCAACCAGTAGAAATTATATAATTATGGAGGTTCCGGCATATTGCATCAAACGCAAATCATTTGGCGCTCACACCAAATGGGGGTAACACTGGCAGAGACAGAACGAGGCCTAACCTGGAAAGAGGGACCTCCATGTTAGTTTTTCTCAGAACTGCGAACTTCTAGCAGGCGAAAAAAGGAAATTGGCCATCACTGATTGCGGGGTGTCAAAGGCTGCTGGGCCGACCCCGTCACACTCCGTTTGGCGAGTACCTCTGTCGACCATATGGCCGTGGCGGCCTTCCTCACAAAATGAGACGGCCATAAGTTCGTTGTACGTGTTTGTAATAAAAACACTATTGACAAGGTGCATCTTAATGGCACCAAATAGTACTGCTTGAGCAACACTTAAAAAACACAAAAATAAAGAAAAACACAAACTCTATGACAGTTTTGTATTTGCCCTCATATGCACCCTTGGCATAAGAAAACAGAAAACTGAAAAGTAAAAATTAGCAAACAATCACAGCTATAGACATCACTACAGCAAAAGTGCCCCTCTCAACAATTTTCAACTACTGTGAAAGCCTGTTACTTCTAAATTTGATGATTTGGCATTTTGAAATATTGGAAGTGTACTACTTGGTCTGGCCAAGCTCCATAGAAGGCTGTGTATAATAAAGCCCGTTAATTTGAAGAAAAGGCGGTTTCATTGTGGATAATTCGACCTACGTGCCACCACGCCTGTGTGGCCTAGTTATGAGGCTGTGCGCTTCCAAAATGGGGACAGAAGACAAACCCGGGTAAAACAATAGAAGAATTTGTTAAGTCAAACCGGTGCTATGCCCAGCGCGGCAGCCAGCTGCTCGTAAGAGAAGGGGTTGGGATCTATGGCGGCTGCCTGCCTTCTTTTCTGCATCCTCGCAGATTTTTGGCGCTCGAGGCGTTGGGGGCCCTCGCCCCGACAGATGCGGTTTTTCTCGCCCCGACAGACGGACTTGCATCTAAATACTGGTTAATTCGACCCCCGTAAATTCAAACACACAAATAAGTCTCACTAACGTCGTGGTCCCAGCCGACGCCCCTGTAAGGCTATGGCTTCGGACGGCTGCTGCAGGTTTCGAACTGGTTGGGCTGTATCCAGGTATGACTGGCACTGTCAGAAGTCGTCAAAGTAACATTGCTTACATTTCAACTGCATATTGCAGAGTTGACTGCGCACCTCTCGCGTGTACGTCATGGAAAGCGTGACAAAACACAGATCTCTTCATTTCTAATAATAGGCTGATTGCTTAGTTTCAGTTTTGCTTTGATGAGCTTTGCGGCAGCCCACGGCGACGGCACCTTATCGGGCATGCAGCAAATCACAGTTGTGCGCAGAGTTTTGGACTGGCGGTACTGGCTGTCTTTCGTGTTTCCAACCTTCTATTGTCATAGTTCTTCCCCTGCTCTGAAAATGCGTTGCTTTTCAAGTTCATACCGTTCAGCGAGTCATACAGCCACTGTAATGCCAAATGGCGCTCTGGGTAAAAGATAAACAAAGATGTGACGCAGCCTGCTTAGGAAGGGGCACCACCGCTACCACATCATACTATGAAGGCAGGTGTAGCCACCATGCCTGCACACCATCCTAGTTATCTTTTGCACAGCACTGGGGTGATGGCCGGAAAGAGATAAAACACAAACCGTCCAAAAATGTGTGTCCGGTCATGCCACCTGCCAGCGCCATGCTCGTGATTTTTCGTTCACAACACCGAAACTGAAGGTTCGAGTCACTAGGCCTTTAATGCTATCGCGTTAATTAATGAGACAATTTTAAGTAATGGCGAACCTCAGGTATGAATGAGTGGATTTCACGTGGGCCATACTTTATTTGACTCGGGTACACTGTTTACTTTACTCCTTGCTCATTATAAACACTACCCAACAAATGTACTTGAGCATTGTTATAAGATTTTTTTTCGCCCTGACAGCATTTTGTGAACGGCATTCGACCCCTGCTCGGACATTGATTGGAACCCACACTTTTTTAGAAAAACAACTCCCTCATCCTCATACACATTCAGAGAGCCATCTGTAGATGGTCATTTGTGGAGCAAAGTAAAGTAAAACAGACCCAGGCTTCAGCCATTGGCAACTGACAGCAACCAGGTTGTGGTTGAAAACCCAATTTGTGCAAATGGGAACTAACAAAAAAAGCCATGCTTAGTATAAACGGCCAGTCGGACATGATAAAAAAAGCATGACTGCATATGCACGACACCATGTCTACCAAATGTAGGTTGCGCATGCATGCGTGGTCCACTTGCACCAGCCAGCGTCAGAAAGAAGTCTATTTGATTCCCTGACTTCACTTGGTTCGATCAACGTAGCATATACGCACGCCTTGGCATGTTTTCACTTGCATTTTGTTCACTTATGTCCCCCTCTTTCTTTTCGAAAAACTTGGTTGTGCACAGCAACCTTCTCTACAGTGTGTGACCACGGGATAGTGCCAATTACACTACGCTGCGTGGCGTGGTGCACGTGAAACAGCAGAACGAGGTGGTTGCGCGAGGAACGGTTCTGGGACATCCCTTACTGTGACTGCACCTGGTGTCATGCATTCCCCGCATATTTTGTAAATAGTGCACCCATTCTCCGTAACAACTTGGTGCCGCATGCTGGATAGTCCTGGACCGTGCCAAACATCGACGAATCAGATGCTTAGCCAGGCTCCCGCCTGACTTAACAGCCATGGCAAGCAACGACGGAGAAGGCCCCGCTTCGCGCTCAACTGCAGCTGCTTCCAACTCAGGCCGCGAGCATCAAATACCAATTCGTTCCTGGTCGCATCAGTGTGAGCCCAGAATAATCTCTGGTTTGGACGATGAGTATGTAAAGCACTGGGTGATACACTACAAATATGTTAGCAAACACAATCGCTGGGACTCGACAATGCAACTCGCGAATGTGATCTTCTTTCTGGCCGGCACAGCTCTGCACTGGTACGAGGCTTAGAGAGACAACCTCTCGACATAGGAAAATATTGTGGAAGAGATAAACTGTTTCGGAGACTCCAGAGCAAGAAGACGGAAGGCAGAACAGACCCTTTCCCAACCAGCAGAGCTGCCAGGAGAGACCTGCATGACATACACAGATGTCCTGAAGCTCTGCCGCATCGTGAATAGACGAATATTCGAGGAAGATAAGGCTGGTCATCCTTTTAAAGGGTTCGCCAAAAATGTTTTTTATTTTCATATCACAAAAGAAGCCCTAGCCAGTACCTCGGATGTTACCCAATACTGCCATACAATTGAAGCTTTAAAAATGCGGCGTATTTTACCCACATTTGGACACCTCTCCAGCGTCCCATCTAAGGCCAACGTTGACTACACTCTCCATGACGATCTCGTTTCTCTGATCCAGAGTTGTGAGCGGAAAGCTAGCCAAGCTATATATATATATATATATATATATATATATATATATATATATATATATATATATGAAATAAATTAAAGCAGCGAAGAGCCTACAAGTGCAAGGCAAATGTTTGTTATTTTCTTTACATATATATATATATATATATATATATATATATATATATATCTATTGTGAGCCCTCCACGGATCTTCTTTCATTTGTACATAGCATGATCTTCTTCTTCCTCTTGTACATACCATGATCGCGCGCTTGGGTTTTCTCCGTCAGATTAAACGCTGAACCGGCATACCTTGCCTTGCCTTCACGACCTTGCCGTCTGAGCCTGGCCTTCTTTCACAAGTGGTGGAGTTGAAATTCGATCCTCTTGCTGCCTAGTGCCCTGCCTCTCGCTGGAGCTACATTCCGGTCGGCGTTTAACCACTACCATCGTCATGTCAACCGAGAGCAGCTAACTTGAACCACGGGATACAAAATAATACATTTGAGGTAGGTCAGTGAAACCAATAGCATTCAACTGCCAGCCTCCTTGCGCACTACAGGCAATTTATTGTTTTGAAATGACTTAATTAGCTAATTATGTTAATTTTTCTGATTTACTAAATATCGACTTTATACCTAACATGTGAATTGGAAACTTGTAGAGCACCTTCAGAAACCCCCATTCCATTAATTGCGATAACGAAAGTCTCACGTGTATCTTGTTTTTTTGGGCTCAAAAGAAAGCCCGCGAAATACAATTAATATCACGTGACTAGCGCATTTGTGCGCCGCGATTGTGGTGCTCTCAGTCGTGGTTTGAGCGAACGAAATTAGTGGCGGCCGTGTCTCGGCCCCGTTCAAGCGGCAGGCCGATATGACTGCAATGGCTTCTTCGCCCGCGTCAGACAGCCGGCCCACGTGAAGGTGCAAGTAGCGGCGAGAGCGGCGAGCCGACACCACGGGGATTTTAACAAGGCTGCTTCTCTCTCATCAGCGAACGTCACGACAAATGGATGAGCGATACGGTATCAGCCACTGAATCTGCGCATACAGGCTTGGGTAAAGGGGCGAGATGGCATCATGTGACTCGACTAAAATTAGGGTTGCATCTTCATTTGCCCGTTCTTCATCGTCATCCGCTTGTCGTGATGTAGGCTGCTGCGGCGCGTAGGCCTGGCCAAGATCGCGGTGGCGACGGGCGAGCTTGAGCTCGCTCCAACCTTCGCCAACATTTCTGCCTGCCGCTGCAACGGGACAAACGGGTCACGGCCGCAGCTGATTTCGTTCGCTAAAACCATGACTGAGAGCACCACAATCGCGGCACTCAAATACGCTAGTCACGTGGTATTATTTGTATTTTGCGGGCTTTCATTTGAGCCCAGAAAAAAAGATACACTTGAGACTTTCTTTATCGCAATTAATGGAATGGGGGTTTTTGAAGGTGCTCTACAAGTTTCCAATTCACATGTTTGGTCTAAAGTCGATATTTATAAATTACAAAAATTAACATAATTAGCCAATTAAGTAATTGCGAAACAAAAAATTGTCTGTAGTGCGCAAGCAGGCTGGTAGTTGTATGCAACTGATTTCACTGACCTACCTCAAATATATTATTTTGTAACCCTTGGTTGAAGTTAGCTGGGACACCCGGTATATATATATATATATATCTGTATAAATGTTGCTTCTCCACCCACTTCTCTTCAAACGACATATATATATATATATATATATATATATATATATATATATATATATATATATATATATATATATATATATATATATATTGTGAAGAGGAAGAAGTGCACAATGAACATGCCAGTCAGTGGCATCGTGATCGCTGTGCGTGCTGGAGCTGACTGTGTTCGCTGCCGCTGTATTCGCCGCTGATCTGCTCAGTCCTGCTGATCAAGTCCTGTTGATCTGCTGAATAAACCCCCCATTCTTACATTTGGTGGAGGTGCCGGTCAAGATCTATCCTCTCGCCCTGGAACTCCGCAGCCGTACATTACCACCTCCTGCGATGCCTGAGGACGTCAACCACCAAGCCGTACAAGTTCGCTCGGCCATCATCTGTCCCGGCTCCCTCCGCCAGCAAGACCCCTCCATCTTCAGCGGCACTGACGACCACGATGTCGAGGACTGGCTCACATCCTATGAACGAGTGAGCGTTTACAACAAATGGGACGCGGAAACAAAGTTAAGCAACGTCATTTTCTATCTCACCGGCGTAGCAAACCTATGGTTTCGAAACCATGAAGCGGACATTCCATCATGGTCCGCGTTTAAAGCAAGCTTCTCTGAAGTTTTCGGCCGACCAGCTGTGAGGAAACTCCGCGCTGAACAGCGCTTGCGTACGCGGTCTCAGCAAGTTGGCGAAAATTTCACGAGCTATATCGAGGACGTCGTCGACTTGTGCAAGCGCGTTAACCCACACATGTCAGAGGCCGAGAAGATCAAGCACATTCTGCAAGGCATCGATGACGATGCCCTTCAGATGCTGTCGGCTCGTGATATCCGCACCGTCGCCGAAGTGGTCACACTATGTCAAAGTTATGATGAACTGCGGAAACAAAGGGCCATAACTCGCGCGAACACCATGCACTCTGAGTCTCTTGCTGGCCTGACAGATGCAGGCGAACATTCTGCGCTCCTGCCACAAATTAAGACCTTCATTCGGGAAGAAGTTGCTCGACAGCTCTCTCTTATATCCTGCCATCAAGAACCTTCCTCACACCTAGCTCTCAGTTTGCGCCACATTATTCAAGAACAGGTAGCTGAATCTCTTCCTCCAGCCCCTCAACCCATGCCTGTTACAGCGCCGTTAACATATGCGGCTGTTGCGGCCCGACCGCCACCTACATATGCTCCACCGCCACCAGCCTACGTTCAGCCGCCTCCTGCGCCTGCGCGAGAACCTGCGCAGTTTATGCGACCGGCTCCAAGACCACGTAATCCCTGGCGCACGACGGATAACCGGCCAATTTGTTACACTTGCGGGCTTGCTGGACACATTTCTCGTTATTGCCGCAACCGTCTCCCGGTGTCGGCACCACCTACCCATGGTTCTGCATACTGGTCTCCGTCGCCTCAGTATTCCGCGCCTACTGAGCCTCCAGCCCGCCCTCAGTTCTCCCCAGACCGCTCAGCCATGTCCGACCGCCGTTCACAGTTGCCGCGACGCCGCTCTATCTCTCCGATGCGACGTCGACAGAACGCTTCACATGAGGAAAACTAGAGGCCGCAGTTCCTGAGGCGAGAACTGCGACCCAGTCGAACTTCCCAAGTCCTCATCTGTCGCCGACAAACCTAATTGAAGTTTTCGTCGAGGGTGTTGCTGTCATGGCCCTAATTGACACTGGTGCTGCGATTTCGGTAATGGACGCAAAACTATGTCGTACTTTAAAGAAAGTGAAGACGCCAATTGCGGGACTTTCGTTGCGAACGGCCAGCGCTCAGCATATCAAGCCTTTAGCAGCGTGCACCGCTCGAGTAGGCATCCAGAATTCCCTTTATACGATTGAGTTCGTCGTGCTGCCAAGTTGCTCGCATGCTGTAATTTTAGGCTGGGATTTCCTGTCGCGTCATGCTGCTATTATCGATTGTGCTCGAGCTGAAGTGGGGTTCTCGACTCTGCCCGATGCCTTACCAGACTCTGATCAATCAAATTCCGGTGCTAAAGCCCTCGTCGCCGAAGATATCGACCTTCCTCCCTGCTCTTCAGTGCTTGATCGTGTCGCTTGTGCATCTATTAGCGATGACACCGTTCTCTTCACACCAGCCCATACTTTCCTGCGCCGCAAGTGCCTTCCATTGCCCTACGCAGTGCTCGCTATTTCCGCTGGCCTTTCCATGTTATGGGTCTCTAACCCATTTAACTCCCCTACTGCTTTGCGCCATTACGAATGCCTCGGAAGTATCCAGCCAATCGCATCTCTTCTGATCTCTGAGGAACCTGACGACGCGCCGCACTGTGCCGTGACTGCGCTGAGCCCCCCTTCACCTGCGCCCGCTCCCCCCTCTACAGACTTGTTCCTCCGTTCCATCGATGCCGATCTTCCTCCAGAGCAGCGTACTCAGCTTTTGAACCTACTACATCACTTTCGCTCCTCCTTCGACTCTCATCAAAGTTCTTTGGGTCAAACTTCTACAGTCACTCATCTCATCGACACCGGCACCCACGCACCACTACGACAGCGCCCCTATCGTGTGTCTGCAACCGAACGCCAGGCTATTGATGAGCAAGTGGACCTAATGATCCAGAATTGCGTGATTCAGCCCTCAAGCAGCCCTTAGGCCTCACCTGTTGTCCTTGTAAAAAAAGAAAGATGGTTCTATCCGCTTCTGCGTCGATAATCGCCGCCTTAATAAGATTACGCGAAAGGACGTTTATCCTCTCCCACGCATCGACGACGCTCTCGATTGTTTGCAAGGCGCCGAACTCTTTTCTTCCCTAGATTTACGTTCCGGGTACTGGCAAGTCCCCTTGGAAGCGGCTGATCGCCCCAAACTGCCTTTGTAACTCCCGACGGCTTGTACGAATTCACAGTTATGCCGTTTGGCCTTTGTAATGCTCCGGCAACATTTGAGCGGATGATGGACACCATTTTGCGTGGTCTAAAGTGGAAGACATGCCTCTGCTACCTCGATGACATTGTCGTCTTTTCTCGTGACTTTGACACACACCTCTACCGTCTGAAGCACGTTTTGACCTGCCTGTCTGATGCCGGACTGCAGCTGAATTTGAAAAAATGTCGTTTTGCCGCCCGCCAGCTCACCATTCTCGGCCACGTTGTTTCCAAAGAAGGTGTATCTCCAGACCCTGCCAAACTTCGTGCCGTAACAGCCTTTCCGAAACCGACTTCCATCAAAGATCTACGTAGCTTCCTCGGACTCTGCTCTTACTTTCGCCGCTTTATTAGAAATTTTGCTTCCATTGCTGCTCCCTTGACAGAACTTCTGTCCGGCAGTTCCGACCTTTCGTCGTGGTCACCAGCGTGCGACGATGCCTTCAATGCTTTACGACACATCCTCACGGCACCGCCTGTCCTACGTCACTTCGACCCCACAGCGCCTACTGAGGTCCACACAGACGCCAGTGGTATTGGTCTTGGCGCTGTGCTCGCTCAGCGCAAAGCAGGTTGTACTGAATACGTGGTCGCCTATGCTAGCCGTACACTCACGAAGGCTGAATCCAATTACTCTGTCACTGAAATAGAATGCTTAGCGATTATTTGGGCTCTTACTAAATTCCGCCCTTACCTCTATGGTCGCCCTTTTGACGTAGTGACGGACCACCATGCGCTTTGCTGGCTTTCCTCACTGAAAGACCCGCCCGGCAGACTGGCAAGATGGGCTCTTCGCCTTCAGGAATATGATGTCCGCGTTGTTTACCGCTCTGGCCGCAAACATCACGATGCCGATGCACTTTCCCGCTGCCCCCTTACAGCTGAGGTCACGAGCCTTTCCCCTTCCGACGATTCCCCGCCATCACTCCACATCAATGACATGCCGTCAGCGCAGCGGCAAGATCCTTGGATAAACTCTATCCTCGATTTTATCTCCAATCCTGCAGCTGCTTCTCCATCGCGTGCTCTCCGCCGCCATGCTTCCCACTTCGCCATTCGTGATAACCTCCTCTACCGCCGCAACTACTGTGCAGATGGCCGCAAGTGGTTGCTAGTTATTCCCCAGCAGCTACGTTCGCAAATTTGTGACTATTTGCACGCTGACCCACAATCCGGTCACGCGGGCGTCTTCAAGACATACACTCGTCTCCGGCTACGTTACTACTGGCGGGGTATGTACACCTTTGTACTCAAGTACGTTCGCTCATGCCTCACCTGTCAACGACGCAAGCCATCTCCTCAACGTTCTGCTGGAGAGTTGCTGCCGTTGCCCAGCCCACCAAGTCCTTTCGACCGCGTCGGCATTGATTTGTACGGGCCGCTTCCCTACACTGCAGCCGGCAACCGCTGGGCTATCGTAGCCGTTGATCATCTGTCGAGGTATGCCGAAACCGCCGCTCTTCCATCTGCCACAGCGTCAGAAGTAGCTTCCTTCATTTTGCAGCGATTTGTTCTTCGCCATGGCGCACCTCGAGAGCTGCTCAGCGACAGAGGACGCGTTTTCTTGAGTGACGTTGTGAAAGCCTTGCTCACCAAGTGCAACATTATTCATAGAACCACCTCCGCCTATCATCCCCAGACTAATGGCCTCACTGAGCGTTTCAATCGTACCCTTGGCGACATGCTCTCTATGTACGTCTCCTCCAACCACTCAAACTGGGACCTCGTCCTTCCGTATGTCACGTACGCATACAATACCGCAACGCCGTCTACTACTGGCTTCTCCCCTTTTTTTCTCCTCTACGGCCGTCACCCCTCTGCTACAATCGACACCATACTCCCGTATCAGCCAGACATATCAGAGTATACACCTGCGTCTCAAGCAGCCCAGCTTGTAAGCATGTAAGAATGGGGGGTTTATTCAGCAGATCAACAGGACTTGATCAGCAGGACTGAGCAGATCAGCGGCGAATGCAGCGGCAGCGAACACAGTCAGCTCCAGCACGCGCAGCGATCACGATGCCACTGACTGGCATGTTCATTGTGCACTTCTTCCTCTTCACAATATATATATATATATATATATATATATATATATATATATATATATATATATATATATATATATATATATATATATATATATATATATATATATATATATATATATATATATATATGTTGCTTCTCCACCCACTTCTCTTCAAACGACCTTGCCATTCCCCCGGCTACCTCCTCCCTCCCTAACCAATATCCGGAATGGCTATAAGGCTTGCACATTTGTCTGGCTATTTCCGCTCTTAAGGCCAATGAAGTTTTCCCAGGTGATGCGGCTGATAAAATTTGTGCAGTAAACTGAAGCCTTGTCACAAGGAGGTTCTCTTTCGATGCTAAAATACTCAGCAGCTGCTCCTGGAGCTCCATATTGAGCCGACGCAGCCGGGCATTTTCCTCTCTCAGTTGCTTTAGCTCCACGGCAGCTGCTGTATTTTCATATTTTCAGTAGTGGTTTCAAGGTCTTCAGCTACTGTTTCTCTGGCCAGCGCTCGGAGCTTTTTTTAAATTTTCGCCTTGTAATAAGGTTAACATCACAGTGTCAACACAGATTCATTCACATTTTCTTTGGTAATCGTAGAAAAACGTTAAAGATTTTAGAATGCAAGTTCGAGCAACATAAGCCAGGACATGTAACCACATTCCCATTCATGCTCACATTTCACTACACAGTTCAGTTCTTAAAGGTGCGTACACATACTTTTTCCCGAGGCTCGTCCGGGTGCCATTATTTGCTTAGGACTGCATCCCGGTGCAGGCTGTAAGCAATAAAAGTGTCCATCTCTTCTTTTGTTTCTGTGAAGAGAAGAAATACGTTTTTGCAGTGCATTTATTTTCATTCGCGCACTGCAATGACAAAATGCAAAAAAAAAAAAAGCTGTTCAGAGATTTACACCCCATGTCTTTTGTAAGCATTCCTAAGTTACTTTGATTGGTAATGCCAACTCTGCCTTCAGCTAGCAGAATTAAGATATTCTCCAGGCACTGGCCTCGTTTGAGAGCATTTTGACTATTTCACACACTGCTTGGCTCCCCTCCCCCCTCTAATCTCTGATTAGCAGCAATAATAAACTTTGTTACCGCAATAGCTGAGCATGTTGTAGAGCTCTCGATTTTTACCGTGCTGACTCAACATTTGCATGTTACAGTATTAGGCGAGTAATTTTAATTGCGGTATCTCTCATAGCCCGAGTTACTTTGCTAAGTTAAACCCCATAAACCAAACCAAATTTCACTGCATTTCAAAGCTACAAAACGGTATGAGTCTATCAGTGCATGTATCTGCAATGCTCTTACTTTCAGCTGTAATTATGAAAAGCTGAAACCAAAGAGCAATGTGCTGATCTGGAGGACAGGAATGATTTATCAGGCAGCAAGGCGGTCGAATGGTGGCGAGAACCCGAACCACGAGAGCCCCGCACTATGAGTAACATAACAGCAGTCAGCTACGTTTCGACTTAGCCACTGGAAGTGGCCAATTGTCTAAAACACGGGCAACTACAGGTAATTGCTTCACAAGATAGCTCAGGGTAGACCCGAGCAGGTGCAAGGTTGAGCAGGGGCTACAATCAGAAGGCTCGACTTGTATGAATCCCTTGTATACATATTCGACCAAAGTGCTGTTTAAAAGTGCTTGATAACCCCCCCCCCCCCCCCCCCCCCCTCTAGAAAAAAAGCGCTAAGGGAGCCCAAGGCAGCCATAAAACGAGTGTTCGGCAGGGGATTCTCCCGGCTGCCAGAAGGAAAAAAAGGCTACAAAATTAAAGTCGGTTGCCCCAACAAAATGCAGGACCACTACAACCAGGCTCACTTTTTATGTTTCTAATTCAAATGCTGTGTATACACCACATTTATACATAGAGGGAAAATGCTTCAATGGTGCTAAAAACTTAGCTAACGGAATTAACGTAAGGGTACTGTAATTGCTGGACTTCTTTACAAAAAAAAATATAAACGCTAAGATACAGACGTGAGCAAGCAGCCCGCTGGCTAGCTTTCGAATAAAAAAGATAAGATAAAAAATGCCAGCAGGTATTGCCTTTCAGAGGTAGCGCTTAACTCAAGCGAAGCCGCACAGGCACACC
The DNA here is from genome assembly GCF_055883805.1 of Amblyomma maculatum. Taxonomy (NCBI): domain Eukaryota; kingdom Metazoa; phylum Arthropoda; class Arachnida; order Ixodida; family Ixodidae; genus Amblyomma; species Amblyomma maculatum. The sequence goes on along the minus strand of NC_139353.1, from coordinate 111,275,493 downwards.
CAAAGTAAAACGGAGCACGCGAGCGGTGACTGAACTAGAAAAACAGCATGCCAACGCGGGGGCGCGTCTGCTCATTCCGCTGACACATCTAGATATTTTAATGCTCGCCTTATCGGTGACTTGATTAAAACAACTCTGCTGCGGCGACTCGATGGGCGCTGCTCGGTGCGTGGCGTCAAGATCCGGCTCACGGATGCCGCACTTTCGATCCTCGTGATCACGGAGTTCGTGCTGCGCTCGGCGGCGAGATTGTTGCACTCTAGTTTGTAAACGCTCATAGATCGATTGGGTAAATGCGGTCGCCGACCATGGCTGCCACTCACGATGAAAGTAGTGAAATTAGTGACGAAGCTGACAGTGCCGCGCCGCCGAATTGCCGTAACAGAGCGGCTTTCTACACGTCGCTGATAAGGCGAGCATCGCAACGTAGAGATGCCGCATGTGCCGACGCACTCTCGCTCTCTGCTGCGTATCTGCCAATGGAGCGCGCTGGCATGGACTTTATTCAGATCGGCCACAGCTAGCGTGCTCCGTTTTACTTTGCGTGCACCTGTACGAGCGATTCCGAGCTTATGGCCACCAAAAGAGCAGTTGCGCAAACATTTCACTTTGTTCTGCGGTCCATTGCCCCAGCGTTAGACAGGCCTACGTAGTATGCATAGGCAAAACTAAGGTGGCTATAGCCAACGGTAAGTGCTAATTACAACCGTATATACATCGACGGCAATGCAGGTACTCTCCGGTCATATGCATTATTTCGGCGTCGTAGTAGCCTCCTTTTGCTTTTGTCTTATAATAATAATAATAATAATAATAATAATAATAATAATAATAATAATAATAATAATAATAATAATAATAATAATAATAATAATAATAATACCTTTATTTTTCATCAAGGTGAGGGGGGAGGCAGGGAGAAAAAGCCGAGCAATCGGCTTGACGACCCCCCCCCCCCCCCGAAGAAAATACAAAGTAAAAATACATAGGCAGAGCAGTGTAGCGTCCACAAAAACAGTAAATTAAAATAAATAAAAGTACATTCGACGAGACATGGCGTTCAATGATAGCGCATAAAAAATTTACAAGAACCAGCACCTTATTGCACATGAACAGAGAGTCGGTAACAAAGAAAAGAAAAGCGAGATGATCAGGCAAAGTAAAACAACAGAAAATGACCAATTTCTTTTCATATAGCAGTAGTAATAATAGCAGTGTGAGCAATGCAGCAGTGACAGTAATAATAATAGCAGTGTCAAACTGTCGCACACAGAAAAGAAGAAGAAAAGACAGCAAGACATTTAAAAATTGCGCTTTTACACACAAGAAAAACAATCGCAATCGATTCCCGTCACAAAGGTAGTACATCCAGATAACTTGAAGGCTTCAAATAGCATATCAACGACAAACAGGTTCAGACGCTGATAAAACTACTCTGACGTCATCTTCCGATGACTGTTCGAGTTGAAAATCAAGCTTATGCAGTAAGTTTAACAATTTTGGAAGGCGACATTGGATCATCTGCTCACCATAATTTGTGCGGCATTCAAATTCGTTCCATGTGTCTGAGTTACGAGTAGGGTAATGCACTTCCTTTCTCTGAAGGCAAGCCAGTTCTGTCAAAAAGCTGACATTGTTACGTATTTCCTTTTTATAGGCTAAAGCTAATTGATAAGCGTACATATTATATATCGCCAGTATGTTATGTTTCTGGAAAAGCGGAAGAGATGGATGGTCATAAGGAACGTTAGATATAATTCTTAACATTTTATTGTGCAGTCGATTTATTTTATGCATGTTTCTTAGCGTTGTCGTTCCCCACACCAAATGACAATATTTTATGTGCGAGTGAAGCAGTGCATTGCATATAAGAACTTGAACTTGAGTAGGGAAGGTGTGTTTGTTGATATTAGTCACGCCAACAGCACGTGACAACTTGTGTACAATGTAATCTACCTGGGCGTCCCATGACATCTGTTCTGTGAAAACGACACTAAGTATTTTAAATGAGCTAACGATACCTACTGTTGAATTACTATATCGGATATCTTCATTGATAAACACGTTTCTATTTTTCGGACGAAAGAGAACAGCTTTAGTTTTATTGGCATTTAGTGTTAACTTGTTTCGTTCAGACCATTCTTCAAGCCTTATAAGCGCTCTGTTTGCCTGCTCAAATAAATGATTAGGCGAAGTCGCCGAAAAAAGTAATGTCGTGTCGTCTGCATAAATGACAAATTTGGCTTGGTCGTCTATGTCAACAGTATCATTTACGTATATATTAAATAAAAATGCCCCCAGGATTCTACCCTGAGGCACGCCAGATAAGATTGACTTGGTGTCAGAAAGATAGGGCCCTACTTGAACAAACTGTCTACGGCTAGCCAAGTAACATTTTAAAAGTGAGAGGGCAGTTGCACGGAAACCATATATTTGTAACTTTTTAAAGCGTATATTGTGATCTATGCAATAAGAAGCTTTGGAAAAATCTACGTAAATTCATAAAGCTAACTGTTTTTCATCGAACGCTTTCATTATAAACTCTTTTTGTGTCAATAGAGCAAGTTCCGTTGATCGATGTTTGCAAAAACCAAACTGGGCAGAGTTCAGTGTCCCGTACTTATTGCTTAAACTTAACATTCTGTTTAATATTATCATTTCCAGCCCTTTAGAAAAAACGGACAACACAGATATGGGTCTTTAGTTCGCGATATCGTTTTTATTCCCTTTTTTTGTGCAAAACTGTCACTTTAGCTATCTGCATTCGCTTGGGGAATCGGCCTTGAGACAGAGGTTGAAAATGTGGATTAGGCATGGTGATATTAAATCCAGTACAAATTTCACAGGCTTGATTTTTAGACCGTCGGCATCGGTGCTAGCACGGTTGTTTAACCCTGCGAAGGTTGAAATCACTTCAACGTCAATCACAGGACTCAAGAAAATGGATTCATCATTCGCTGACCCAATATAGCTCAGCGAGTGGTTATCACTATTAGGTGAGCCTACTTCAACAAAATAATCATTAAACGTGTTAGCTAAACAGGACCCACCTAGCTGCACATCCTTCCATTTAATTTTAATTGGTTCACTTTGGCCAGGACTAGGATTTATTAAATAATTGAGCTTTTTCCTAGTCAGGTCAGTTCTGGTTCCGCAAGAAGAGAATTGTTTATAGAATTATTGTTCTCTAGCACGTCTAATTTCTTTTGTTAATTTATTTCGAAGCGACTTGTGCGATTTCAGAGTTTCAAGATCACGCGTCTTCAGGAATTGTTTGTACCGGTTATCTTTTGCATTTATTCTTCTAAATAATTCAGGTGAAATCCAAGGTTTCCTCAATTTTTTTCTGTTTCGAAGAACTTTATACGGAAAACACTCCCTGTAGGTTTTCAAGAAATGATCCATGAACACATTGTAAGGGGAATCTGTATTGCTTTCTGGACGAACGTCTTCCCAGTTTATGTCGCATATTTTTTCTTTGAAGATGCTCAAAGTGCGCTCCGAAATCTCTTGAAGCAGTCGCGGTTCCGGTTTATACTTAATGTGTGCAATATTTGGAAGACACAGATATATGTCATAGTGATCGCTAATATCAGTACATACTACTCCTGCTTTATGGCCAGTCCGGTGAATGTTTGTTATAAACATGTCAATTAAAGACGATGACGTGTGAGTTACCCGCGTAAGAGTTTTTATAACGTTCTCACATCCAAAAGGCTCAATTAGCTGCTCTAGTTCCTTTTTTTTTGCTGGAGTTTCGGAAAGCATGTTTATGTTATAGTCACCACCAAGGACAATACTGAGCTTATTTTTATCTGCAAAACCGAGAAGAGACGCGAGAAAACTGAAAAACCTTTTACAGTTACCATCTGGAGGACGATAAACAACTGCTATGAGTTGCCTATTGATTACCAAAGACAGAACTTCAGAGTCTTTATGTGAGCATGAAAAATTTGGCAGTATTTCACCAGAAAGATACTTCTTAACCATTACCGAAACGCCTCCTCCACGACCTGAAGTAAAATTTAGGAAATAATTGTACATTGGCATGCTTATTATATCAGCACTTTCGGTATACCAAGTCTCCGTTAGCATAATAATATCAAACATGAAGTGAAACTGACTGAAAAGTACCTAAAGCTGGGCACACTTATTTTTTGTTGACTGGGTGTTCAGGTGAAATAATTTGAAGGATTTTTATATTCTGCTTGACAAATATCTTTAAAATCAGCTGGAAAGGTATGATCCGTGCCATCCATGACCACGAAGAAGAGGGGCTACACGACCGTTGCTCTGACACGCACAAAAACTACATGACATAGTCCAAGTCCTTTTCGCTGCGCACTAGCAACGCACTCGCCCCATCCCTCTTTCTGACGTATATCTTTCCGTTCCTGTGCCAAGCGTACTTGTACTGGTGTTCCCGAGCCCATTCTTTTGTCCTAGCCAGCAGTGTCCTGTTCCTCTTGGTCAAGTTTTTAGGTATGTAACAGTTGCTTTTGGAATCTCTTAATTCTGCTCTCTTTTGCAGAAACGATTCTTTCGCAGCGCGCCTTGCAATTTGAACTATCACATCCGGAATCCTATCTTTCGCGGCAGGCAGCCTATGTGCCGTGACAATGTCAGCGGCGTTGAGGAATTTCAGCAGCTACATCGTTGACTTTGGATAGAATATCTTCATTGTCAGACACAGGGAAGCCGTAAAACTCAAGATTGAGCTTTTTGCTTTGCCACTCGAGTGCATCAATCTCTTGCCTTATCGCTTCCGTATCGGTGTCTCGTGCTCGCGCTTCGATTCCGTCAACCCGTTTTGATAGGTTAATTATCTTTTGAACGTGCGTGCGCACGTTTTTCAGGATTTCATCGTATATGTCGGACATTAATTGAACGGACTGCTGCATGCTTTGAACTGTGTCCTTAAGAGTGATTAGAGTGTCCAGTTTTTCACGGATGCCTACCAGCATCCGTATAACTCGTGCTATGGTCTTTCCAGTTGTGATGTATGGATGCGAGAGTTGGACTGTGAAAAAGGCTGACCGCCGAAGAATTGACGCGTTTGAATTGTGGTGCTGGCGAAGACTCTTGAGAGTTCCTTGGACTGCCAGAAGATCAAATCAGTCGATATTGTCGACCATAAACCCTGACTGCTCATTTGAGGGTCAAATTCTAAAGTTAAAGCTCAGCTACTTTGGTCATCTGATGAGAAGAGAGGAGTCGCTGGAGAAAGATTTGATGTTGGGAAAGGTTGAGGGTCGCCGGAGAAGGGGTAGGCAGCGAACGCGATGGTTAGATGGCATGCTCGAGGCACTGCAGATGAAGGTATGTGATGTTAGGAAGATAGTGAGAGACCGGAAAGCGTGGCGTGACATGGTCCATAGGGTCACGAAGAGTCGGACACTACTGAACGACTGAACTGAACTGAACCAGCATGTCAGCAACCTCCACATCCTGAGGCCTCAACTTGCTACTCTGGCTACCTCTAGATTTTGCAGTACGGCATGTTGGACAGCGCCAGGCTTTCCTCCATGCTTCCCCTTTGCTTTTGAATGTAGACTCGGCTACTCCAGAACAAGAACCAAAATGATAACAATAACCACACTCAATACACGGCACTCCTCCATTTGAGCTCTCCTCGTTACAGGAAAAACATACGGAATCCTCGGGAGGAGACATTTCAGTCAGTCAGTAAGAATTCCTAGCTCCGCTGGACAGGCCGCCATTGGAAACTGACCCTTGCAACGTTTACCGCTAGAACCCTAGCTATTGAAGCTAGTATAACAGTGCTGTTAGGGGAACTAGAGGGTATTAAATGGGATTTCATAGGGCTAAGTGAGGTTAGGAGGCCGAATGAGGCATATACTGTACTGAAGGATGGGCATGCACTGTATTATCGAGGTTTACCAGAGAGGTGACAACTAGGAGTAGGTTTCCTTGTCAATAAGTACATAGCGGATAATATAGATGAATTCTATAGTATTAATGAGAGGGTGGCAGGCATCATAATTAGGCTTAATAAGCCTTATAAACTGAAAGTTGTACAGGCCTATGCACCTACATGTAGTTACGATGACCAGGCAGTTGAAAGCTTCTACGAACATGTAGAATCGGCAATGCGAAAAGCAAAGACGCAGTATACTGTACTAGTGGACGACTTTAATGCCAAGGTAGGGAAAAAGCAGGCAGGAGACCAGGCATTAGGTGATTGGTTCTAGGACTAGCAGGGGTGAGTAACTAGTTGAGTTTGCAGAGCGCAATAACCTAAGATTCATAAATACCTTCTTCAGCAAACGGAAGAACCGGAAATGGACATGGACAAGTCCTAACGGGGAGAATAAATGAAATTGACTTCATAATGTGTTCAACCCCCGCCATTATGCACGATGTAGAGGTGATGGGGAAAGTGCGATGCAGTGACCATAGCATGGTGACGTCCAGAATTTTGCCTAAATCTGAAGAAGGAACGCAACAGATTAGTAAGAAAGAAACCCATCAACGAATAAGCGGTGAGGGGGAGGGCAGGAGAGTTCAGGATCTCGCTACAGAATAGATATTCAGCTCTAACCGAGGGTGGCGACATTACCTTAGAAGCAATGAGCAATAATTTCAGAGATATCATTACGGAGTGCGCGGTGGAAGTAGGCGGTAGGATAGTTAGAGAGGATACCGGTAAGCTGTATAAGGAGACGAAAGACTTGATTAAGAAACGCCAGGCTATGAAAGCTTCCAATCCAACAGACCGGATCGAATTGGCCGAGATACCAAAGCTAATCAATAAGCGCAAGTTGGGCGATATAAAGAAGTATAACATGTAGAAATTTGAGCATGCTGTAAAGAACGGGGGAAGCCTTAAAGCGGTAAAGAAGAAATTGGGCATAGGCAAAAACCAGATGTATGCGATAAGTGACAAGGCGGGCAACGTCATCACTAATATGGACAAGACAGTCAAAGTAGCCGAGGAGTTCTATACAGAACTCTACAGTAGCCAAAGTAGTCAAGACCTATATGAGATTGGCGGTAGGGAAAAACAGTCAGACGTTCCACCAGTGACAAAGGACGAGGTCAAGAAAGCACTAGAAACTATGAAAAGGGGGAAATAAGTTGGAGAGGATCCGATAACTACAGATTTGCTGAAGGAAGGGGGGGATATCGTGCTAGAAAAACTGGCCGCCGTGTATACGCAGAGCCTGGTGTCATCGACGGTACCGGAACCATGGAATAATGCAAACATTATCCTCATTCACAAGAAAGGGGACTCTAAGGACCTTAAAAATTACAGACCAATCAGCTTACTGTCTGCTACGTATAAGGTATTTACTAAGGTAACCGCTAATAGAATAAAGATAACCTTAGACTGCAATCAAGCAAAGGATCAAGCAGGGTTTCGGAAACGGTACTCTACTATCGATCATATCCATACCATCAATCAGGTGATCGAAAAATGCTCGGAATATAACCAGCCCTTATACATAGCATTAATTGATTACGAAAAAGCATTTCACTCAGTTGAAACCTCGGCGGTGATGCAGGCATTGCGAAATCAGGGGGTAGACTAGCCGTGCGTGAAAGTGCTGGAAGATATATATAGTGGCTGCACAGCAACCATAGTCCTGCATCAAGAAAGTAACACAATTCCCATAAAGAAAGGTGTTAGGCAAGGAGACACAATCTCCCCAGTACTATTCACAGCTTGCTTAGAGGGAGTATTCAGAGACCTGGAATGGGAGCAGTTAGGGATAAGGGTAGATAGAGAATACCTCAGTAATCTGCGATTTGCTGATGACATTGCCTTGCTAAGCAACTCGGGGGATGAACTGCAAATAATGATTGATGACCTAGGCAGTAAAAGTAGAAAGGTAGGCTTGAAAATCAATATACAGGAGACTAAGGTAATGTTCAACAGCCTCGGGAAGAAACAGCAGTGTACATTAGGTAGCGAAATACTGGAAGTAGTAGGCGAATATGTCTACTTAGGACAGGTAGTAACCGCAGATCCGGACCAAAGACCTGGCACCAAAGAAAGAAAGCAAGCATTCAAGTGCTGCCGCCAAAAAGAGCGTAAAGGCAGGTGCATGAAAGAATGCTGTCATCGAAAGATGAGAAAAAGCGAACAATCAAAAAAGGAAAAGAAGCGGTGATCCCAGCGGCACAAATGCACCCGTGCTGAGAAAATGCGCGGTTGGTGCGCAAAGCGTAAGGAACGCTACAGATTGTTCACCAAAGCGAGCAACATGTGCACGTCTGGTCTTTCGTTCTTTCACGTACAAAGTGGAAAAAGGCCATAGCGAAATGGACAGCCGAGGCTGTAGCGGAGGGAGGAGAGCCAAACCGCTCGAATACTGTTAAGTCCTGACTCCATAGACACCTCTACGTCCTACTCGCCAGGCGTTGTGCGCGCCTGCGCGGTGAGCACTGCACCCCGGCGCGTAAAAAAAAACGGTTCACAACTCCAAGCGCATGGCGCAGTACGCGCCCGGTCACGCGCTTCATAATCGGCAGAACTTGTCGCGGAGGCTTTTCCACCGCTTCTGGAGCGTTTTTAGAGCCTCTCTGCTGAAAACTCAAGAACATACACATGAAATGTTTGATGTATACGACATGAATAACGAATACACACGCTATGAATAACGAACGAACAGGTTCAGTATCTCACCCCGACACAAGTTCAGCGGCCACTGCTATCCATAGAGCCGCCGTCACCAGCTCTTTCTAATGAAGCGTGTGGCTCGCAAGCCATAGCAGCTGCCAACGTTCGACGGCGGCGATGAGCAGCTCGTTGCTGACTTCATTTATTTGGCTGCCAATGCAGGACGACAAGCTTCCACTGAGGTGGAGATCCGCCATTTTGCTCAAAACGTGCTTGGAAGGCCCGCCAGACCCGCCCCAGAAGAAACAGACGCAGAGCGCCCGCTGATTGGTCAATGCTTGCACGCCGGAATTCGGAGGCGCGCTGCCACGAGCAGCGCGCGCGTCGAATATCTGGCACTTTCGGATCCGAGCGTCGTGAACGCGCTCGGCTGTGAGCGGCGCGTCGCGCATGCGAAGACTTCCTCTGGCCGGCGCGCGCGCAGCCAAGTGCGCAGGACGCGCGCTTCGAGGGCTCATGGAGTTGAGCCTTTAGGCGTTCTGCCGCTTGCGGAAGAGAGCAGCACAGTGCGAACTCGGATGCTTTGAGTCATGCATTTGAGACATAGCTACCTTCGACCAGCGTTTCGTCGCTATCATAATATTGTAGGAAAAGTCCCTGGCCGTCGCTGCGCGAGGACAGTTGCGTATGGCTTTGTTGGCGTTCGGCCCCAAAGCCGAACTCGTGTTGCCTGTAAATAATGTTAAAGCTTTTTCGTCATCTCACCAGCGCCGACTCAAATTCATCACTACCGCCCAGGAAGCTGACAGCCCTTGTTCACGAAACGGGTGGCGAGCGCTACGCAACCAACTCCGTGGCACAACTCTGTTGACGATGGGCTACTGTGTAATAACCCCACCGGCACCACAGTATAAGGGTTGGTGATATTCCGAGCATTTTTCTGGTTCCGAGGTTTCCTGCTTCACGGCACGGATATGATCGATAGTAGAGTACCCTTTCCGAAAACCTGCTTTATCGTTTGCTTGGTTGCAGTCTAAAGTTGTCTTAGTTCTATTAGAAATTACCTCGGGAGATATCTTATACGTAACAGAAAGTAAACTATTTGCTCTGTAAAGGTTCAAATACTTAGCATCGCCTTTCTTATAAATTAAGCAAACGTTTTCTCCATTCCATGGTTCCGGTACCTTTGATGACACCAGGCACTGGTGGCCAGTTTTCTAGCACGATATGACACACCCCTCCTTCAACAAATCTATAGTTACCTGATCCTATCCAGCTGATTTCCCCCTTTTCATAGTTTCTAGTGCTTTCTTAACTTCGTCCTTCGTCAATGGCGGATCTTCTGACTGCTTTTCCCTGCCGCCAATCTAATTATTGTCCGCACTTGTTTTGGCTACTGTTGAGATCGGTATAGAACTAATCGACTACTTTGACTATCTTGTCCATATTCGTGATGACATTGCCCGCTTTGTCCCTTAGTGCATACATCTGATTTTTGCCTATGCCAAATGTTCTCTTCATCGCTTTGAGGCTATAGAGCATGCTCAATTTTCTTCATGTTATACTTCATTATATCGCCACTTCAGGCTTATTGATTGGCTTTTGTAGCCCTGCCGATTCTATCTTTTTTGCACTGGAAGCATTTATACTTTGACATTTCCTAACAAAATGTTTCGTCTCCTTCGACAGCTTAGTGGTATCCTTTCTAACTACCCTACCGCTTATTTCTACAGCGCACTCAGTAATATCTTTGAAATATTATTTTTCATTGCTTCTAGGCTAATGTCGTCCTCGGTTAGAGCTGAGTATCTATTCTGTAGCGAGATCCTGAACTCTTCTTCCTCCCCCTTACCGGTAATTCGTTGATGGACTTCTTTCTTACTAATCTGTTTCGTTCCCTCTTCAGATTTAGACTAATTCGAGACCCTGCCATCCTGTGGTCACTGCATCGCGCATTTCCGATTACTTCTTTAGAATGCATTATGAAGTCAATTTTATTTTTAATCTCCTGTTAGGACCTTTCCATGTCCACTTCCGGTAATTCTGTTTGCTGAAGGTGGCCATGCTTCTTAAGTTATTTCTCTCTGCAAGCTCAACTAGTAACTCCTCGCCTTTCCTACAACCAATGGCACAGTTACCTACTGCCTGGTCTCCTGCTTGCTTTTTCCTACCCTAATTGACATTTAAGTGGCGGTTTAAGGGGGAAGGTATGCCGCCCCGCCGCCACTCCGCGGATGCAGCGTTCTCGCTAGCTATCCGCGGGGTGATCAAAGGGAACACGGATGGCACGACACATCGTTAATACTCGAATGCTATTTATTGCACTTGCAAATAAAGCACAGCACGCCGGCTAGCTAGACATCAACAAGGTTTTGCTTGGAAGAGCAAGGCTACGTAAGAAAAACTTTTGACTCACCGGCTGAGGAATGGGGGAGCGACTTAGGCGGCGAACATTTCTACGCGCCGAAAATATGCCGGCCAGGATCTCACTTGCGCGCCGCATTATTCGGATAAAGCCATATCATGGCGCCAGCCGTGGGAGGCGGTGAGAGTGTGCGGTATTTACTGGTCGCTTCGCTGTTGGGAACAAGAAGACGGACGGTTGTGCACGACGGGTACTCCCATGTGCGCTATCCCCAGTCATTCGCCAGGAGAGGCAGTGGAAGAGGACCGCTATCGTTGCCGGCTCAGTTGGATCCAGAATTTCTCTGTTGTCTCCTCGCACTCGCAGGAATCCGCGTAGACGTCTTGGTGGCACACCCATCGCTCAGTGTCCTTCCTCCAAGGGGAGGTATTTACCGCCTCTCCCAGCCTGCGCTGCCATGAAGATCGTTTGGGTGGTGGTGGCGGAAAGAGAGCAACTGGTTTTTCACAGTCACCCATTAGTAGAATATACTGCGTCTTTCGTATCCGCATTGCCAATTTTACATCTTAGTAGAAGCTTTCAACTTCCAGGTCATCATGATTATAGGTAGGTGCATTGACCTGTACAGCTTTCAATTTATACTGCTTATTACGCTTGATTACGAGGGCTGCTATCCATTCATTCGTGCTATAGAATTCGTCTACATTACCAGCTATATACTTACTGCCAAGGAAGCCTACTCCTAGTTCTCGCCTCTCCGGTAAACCTCGATAACACAGTACATGCCCGTCCTAGTACAGTATATGCCTCACTCGGCCTGGAAACCTCACTAAGATCTATGACATACCATTTTATATCCTTTATTTCCTCTAATAGCACTGCAAAAACTAGCTTCATTAGCTAGGGTTCTAGCGTTACACATTGCCAGTGGCAATTTCCAATGGCGGCCTGTCCAGAGGAGCCAGAGGTTCTTAGCACCCCCCGTGCAGACTGCCCGTACCTTTACCACTCAGTAACATTTTGCAATTGTGCACTGCTCAGAGAGCCGGAAGCAATGTTTGCATGATTTGCTATTTCCAAATGAGCAATATTGATGCCTGTACAACTTAATACACTCTTGCGTAATAACTTGCTTATAACCGCTTCTCTCCTTCGTGTATCATAACGAGCTCCTTATTCCAACTATATACGCTATACATATATATATAGGGCTATATATATATATATATATATAGCCAATATATATTGGCTGAGGGTGGCGCTGGTGAACACTCTCACGGTTCGTATACAGACAACATAAATACCCAAGAAAGTAGCAGGGGGGACAGCGGCCGATGTAGCTCAGTTGGAAGAGCACCGGACGCGTTATTCGGAGGTCGTGGGTTCGGATCCCACCATCGGCACGTTGTTTTTTCTTCTACTTTGTGTCTAATTATCTTTCCCCTAAACAGATTACATTACTAATTTCTGTGATTACCCAAGTAAACATTAAAAAAAAAGAACATAAAGTACCATCCCAACGCTTTCCTTGGCCTCGCCGACTGTTGGCTTCTTTCCTTCATGTATTATAACGAGCACCCTCATTTCCCCTTGATTGATCTGCTTATATATATATATATATATATATATATATATATATATATATATATATATATATATATATATATATATATATATATACACACACACACACACACACACACACACACACACACACACATATATATATATGTATTATCCTAGTGAAAAATCCCGTATCGCAACAAACGGGTTTGAACCGGTCCTGTATTATCCCGTATGAATTTCATACCGGTGTGACCAGTCTTGTATGAAGCTTAAACGGGTTTATGTCGGACAGGTCATGTCCGGTTTGGCATACACCGGACAAACTCGATATGAATGAAACTGATACGGGACAGAGTATTTCCTCTTCTCAACACAATTCGGGCGGATCGTCAATCTCAACCAGGATGACCACGTCGGATCATGCCTTCGCTGTAAATAAGCATGAAACCATACATATTGATACGTGGCAAGGTTAGTCCACGAAGGTTAGTCCTAGCTGGCACCGCACACAGAACACAGAAACACAGCAGCGTCGACCTTATTCTAGCATCAATAGTTGCTACCACTTTGTCTTCTTCTGTGTCACTGTTGCTGATCGTTGTCATCTTCAACTTCCAGCGATGTAGGGCATATATGTCACATTACCCCCCCTCCCCACGAAAAGCACAGTCCCGGCGCGCACTAGGACGAACTACTACAATGGTAGTAGAGTTTCATCCGGGCGACATGAACAATCTCGGTGCGTGGCATAGAGGACTGTTGTGGTGGATGTACAGGGGCGATCTCGTATGTGACAGGAGTGACTGGTCGTAAAACATGGTAGGGTCCTGCGTAGCGTGGCAAGAGCTTCTCACACAGCCCTACTTTACGAGCGGGAGTCCAGAGCAAGACGAGAGAGCCCGGAGAGTAGTGGACATCCCGGTGGCGAGAATCATGGCGCTGTTTTTGAGAACTTTGGGCGGAAGCTAGTCTGCGGCGAGCGATAACACGGGCGGCGTCAACTCGGGAGATGGCGTCACGAACGTAGGAACTGGTGTTAGCAGTGGGAGGCAGTACGCTGTCATACGGAAAGGGAGGGTCACGGCCGTATAGAAGATAAAAAGGTGAGTAGCCCATTGTGTCGTGACGAGACGAATTGTACGCAAACGTTACAAACGCAAAGTAATATCCCAGTCACGGTGATCATCCGAGACACATTGGCAGCATGTCCGTGAGCGTGCGGCTTAGGCATTCGGTGAGGCCGTTCGTTTGTGGATGGTAAGCGGTGGTAAAAGAATGCTTGATGGAGCAATACCGAAGAATTTCGTCAAATACTCGAGCAAGCAAGCAACGGCCACGGTCAGTGAGCAGCTGGCGTGGAGCACCGTGGAGCAGGATGACGTCGTGGAGAAGAAACGCAGCCACGTCAATTGCACAGCTGGTGGGTATCGCTCGGGTGACAGCGCAGCGCGTAGTATAATCCGTGGCCACCGCAATCCATTTATTCCCCGACGCAGAAAGTGGGAAAGGCCGGAGAAGATCAAGACCAACTCGGGAAAACGGGTCGACTGGGATGTCGATCGGCTCCAGGGATCCAGCTGGCATACCCGAGGGCTTCTTCCGTCGCTGACACTGGTCACAAGAAGCCACGTAACGACGAACAGAGCGATAGAGGCCTGGCCAAAAGAAGCGGCGGCGGACGCTGCCGTACGTACGAGATACGCCAAGATGACCCGCTGTAGGTGCGTCGTGCAGCTGTTGAAGAACGGTGGTACGCAGGTGTTCTGGGACTACGAGCAGAAGCTCGGTGCCATCTGGTCGCATATTCTGTCGGTATAGGGTGCCGTTGTGGAGAACACACAGAGCTAGGGTAGCGTCAAGTGATCAGTGCTGAGGCGATTGATAATGCTGCTAAGCTTCGGATCTAAGCGCTGCTCATGGCGAATGTTTGAAAGGTCAGAGATGGCCAACACATATGTGTCATCGTCACACTCTCTCGCAGCTGGCGGATATACCGGGTGGCGGGACAGGCAATCGGCGTCAGCGTGCAGCCAGCCAGACTTGTGGACGACAGAAAAAGTGTATTCCTGAAGGCGGAGGGCCCAACGGCCCAGGCGACCAGTAGGGTCCTTCAGCGTAGAAAGCCAGCATAAGGCATGGTGGTCTGTGATGACGGAGAACGGGCGGCCAAACAAGTAATGGCGAAACTTTGTAATGGCCTACACGAGGGCTAAGCACTCACGTTCTGTGATCGAGTAATTCCGCTCAGCCGCAGAAAGAAGGCGACTGGCATAAGCAATGACGCGAGTGCGACCCATCTGCTGTTGGGCGAGTATGGCACCAATACCATGACCACTGGCGTCGGCGCGTAGCTCCGTTGGTGCAGAAGAATTGAAGTGTGCCAGGACGGGCGGGTTGGTGAGGGCTGCAATGAGCGCAGAAAAGGCTTGGGATTGTTCTTGGTCCCAGTAAAATGGAGTGTCGTTCTTCAAAAGATTGGTGAGTGGACGAGCCGTCTCCGCGAAGTTGGGTAAAACCGCCGAAAATAGGAGCAAAGCCCAAGAAAACTACGTACGTCACTGGTACAACAGGGTGTAGGAAATGCACTTACAGCACGTATTTTGTCTGGATCGGGGTGAACGCCACGGGCGTCGACCACGTGACCGAGCACCTTGAGTTCACGTCGGCCGAAGCTACATTTCTTCGAGTTCAGCTGATGGCCAGCTATTCGGAAGACGCCAAGAATGGCATCAAGGCGATGGACATGGCTCTCGAATGTAGAGGAAAATACATTGACGTCATCGAGATAGCACAAGCACGTCGTCCATTTCAAGCCGCGCAGGAGAGAGTCCATCATGCACACGAAGGTTGCGGGCGCATCACACAAGCCGAAAGGCATCACCTTGAATTGATACAGGCCATCAGGACTGACGAAGGCGGTCTTCTCTCGGTCTCGTTCGTCGACTGCGATCTGTCAATAACCGGAAGATCAATGGAAATAGCAATGGAAATGGAAGAGAAATAGCTGGCACCGTGTAAGCAGTCGAGGGCATCATCTATATTGGGGAGCCGGTAAACGTCCTTCTTTGTAATTTTGTTCAGGTGTCGGTAATCAATACAGAACCTCCAGGTATTGTCCTTCTTTTTAACAAGCACGACAGGTGACGCCCAGGGACTGCTCGAAAGCTCTATAAGGTTTTTGCTAACATCTTGTCCACTTCATCTTGGATGACGCGACGTTCAGAAATGGCGACGCGATAAGGTCTTCTGTGAATTGGGCTGGCGTCACCGGTGTCGATGCGATGTGTAACGAGGGACGTTTGTCCTAAGGGGCGGTCACCAAAATCGAAAATATCGCTGTACGAAGTCAGAAGGCTCGTACCTGCTGTAGCATGGTCAGGGCGCAAGTTAGGTGCGACTATTCCTGATATGCGGGCCTCCGGAGGTGGGGACGGTGCAGGTCGTGTCGATACTTTAGCAGCAGGGTCAGGTAAGAGAGCGGCCACAGTGACGTCAGACAGTGGGGTCAGTTCGGCGAGAGTAATGACCCTAGGAAGAACGTGCACAAAAAGGCCGAAGTTCAAGACTGGAATATAAGCGTTGTTATTTTCTACATGCACGAGGTGTGAGGGAGAGCGGTTCTACGCTGCAGTGTCACGTCGGTTATGGAGCAAACAACATAGTCGCCATCAGGAACGGAGGGGAAAGGCGAAATGAGCACATACACTGCAGCTTCTGGTGGCAGACGAGTAAATGTAGAGGAGCGGAGACGGAGCGTTGAAGTATCAGAGGCCTGTTTGTCAGGACAGGTCAAGATAAAGCAGTCTAGAAGAACAGTCAATGAGCGCGGAATGTGCTGTTAGAAAGTCGAGTCCTAATATAACGTCGTTAGGGCAACTGGCGAGGACTGTAAACAGCAGAGGGATATGGCGGTCGGCTATGGTAATTCTCGCAGTACACATACCAATCACAGTAGCTGTGTTGCCATCAGCAACACGAACGGTAGATGAGGGAGCGGGTGTGAGGCCTTTGTTTAGGCGTTGACAGAGCGAGGAACTGAGGACTAAAATGTGGGCGCCAGTGTCACTAAGGGCACAAACTGAGACTCCGTCCACAAGAATGTCAATGAGATTACGTCTGGGTGCAAGGGTCAGTTCCGAGTTGACAGTCCGGGTCGGTAATGCAGCGTTACTTCCGGGCGCTGCATTCGCTTGTTTCCCGAGTAGGTGCCGGCGTATGATTGAGAGGAGCCGCGACGAGGTACCGTTGAACGGGATCGATGAACCCGGGGAGATGGAGATCGGCTGTAGCGACGAGCAGTTGGGACGGTTTCGGTGCGAGGTTCATCTGGTTGAGGAAGAGAGCATGCAGGTCGATCATAGGCGGAGCGGGGCTCCTATGGTGGGCCGACAAAGCGTCGAGGTCCATAGTAATACTGACGGTCAGCATTTTAATAGAAGCGAGGGGTGGGGAAAGTACGGCTACGGCAATACCGCGAAGTGTGGCCGGCTCGACAGCAAATGAAGCCGATTGGCCTGTCATCTGAGGTGCGCCACTCTGCAGGGATGTGACCAAGGTAGCGACGTGGGGAGGCTGTGCTGGTGGTTGTAGCAGCCACTAAAGGAACAGGGTGCGATGGTGGCGGGGGCGGCACGGAGCTATAGGAGAGGCCGACGTTTTCAAGTTCCTGGCGAACAACGGCCTGTATCATGGCAACGGTGTCGGGCAGCGGAGACGAGAGTGGTGCTGGAGTTAGGTCCTCAAGTTGTCTGCGGACGATCCGAGTCACGGTCGTGGGATGGGAGGGTTGGTGCAAAGGGACCAGGTCACCGCAGGAGGAGGTAGCCGCCGTGTTCGGAAGACGCTCAAAGCGATGTACGAGACGTCTTTGTTTTGCCTGCTCAAATTTTCGGCAGACTTGGAGCACCGAGTCGACGGTAGAGCAATCCATGCAGAATAGGATGTGGAACGCATCATCCGCGATACCCTTTGAGGATATGCCCTACCTTGTCACTTTCCGGCATGGAGGTGTTAATCTTGCGACACAACGCAAGCACATCCTGAATGTAGGCGAGGTAGGACTCCGTGGGGGATTGAATACGAGAAGAAAGTTTCGTTTTTGCAGCCAGAGCGCGTCCAATTGGTTTCCCGAACAAGTCCTTAAGCTTGCGCTTGCAGGTATCCCAGGTAACGAGCTCTTGTTCGTGGTTTTGAAACCATGTTACCATGTTCGAGCTGTTCCCGCCAAATAAAAGATGATGTTAGCGAGCTTGATGGTGGCGTCCCAGTGGTTGTTCCGGCTGCAGCGCTCATACTCATCAAGCCAATCGTCAACGTCTGGATTGTCGTCGCCATTGAAGATGGGAGGGGGGCAAATTTTCGTTAGAACAACTGGCTGAGCCGATGTTCCCGCGGTGGTAGGAGCTGCTTCGGAGGTCATTGTGGCTGTTTGAGACGTGGTTCTGATCTCAGGTAGGTGGCGGCCGCTTCGTAAATCCAGCTTTTGGCAGCGTAAATGGGCTAATCGGTGCGTACGGGGATCTTGTTTCACCTCCACCAAGATGATACGTGGCAAGGTTAGTCCACGAAGGTTAGTCCAGGCTGGCACCGCATACAGAACACAGAAACACAGCAGCGTCGGCCTTGTTGTTGTTGTTGTTCTCCTCTAATGTGATGGCACATACCCACACAGGGGGATCGGCCAAGAATTGGGGCGCAGAGATATTAGATATTGAGATGTATAACTACATCGGAAAAAAAAATAATAATAAATGCTAGGGAATAGAAAAGGAACTGTAAACATGATAAACCAAAATATATAAGAGTAAATACTAACGCACGCAGTAGGAGAATAGTAAGATTTATATGTACTGATTAAAACATCAAAGCATATTAGCCAGGTAGACGTTTTGTTTCTATTAAGAAGTTTTGAATGGCGTTGAAAACTTATCTGTGGCTGTACCCAAGCATGGTGGCACCGAACGATAATAAAATTGGGCTGCTCAAATTAAGACCCAGCTGTTGTAACGGCTTCTCTAAGTACCGCTTTCTCATCATGGTAAAACGGCGGCAAAATATCAAGAAATGGTCTATTGTTTCCGGTTCACCGCAGAATGCGCAGACAGGAGAAAGCGCCAAACCAGACCTGTGCATATAGAAACTTAGGGGCGGAATACGACAGCGTAGCCTGGTTAGAGAGACCTCAGTTTGCCTTGATTGACATGATTTCCTATTCCAGGAATACTTGAGGTGCAGGTAGTCATCCGAGGATAAAATAGATCCAGACCGCGTGCTTAATAATGCACGCCGCCGAAATCGTGCTGCTGTTATGTACGCTGTTGCCGGGAGGATGGGCAATACAGGGCCGTTCAGAGAATCTTTGGCTAGTCTGTCTGCAACCTCACTGGCTGTCACATTGCTGTGTCCTGGTACCCACACTATATGTATGAGGCTCAATGTGAGGGGAGCAATAAAAGAAAGGTGTTTAAAATTGGCGAGTCCATATTCGAAGAAAGCGACAAGCACAAAGAATAAGAGTCTGTAATTACAGCCACTGTTGAGTATGTTGGGTCTAGTTTGCGCAGAGCAAGCACCACCGCCAGCAACTCCGCCTGGAAAATTGGAGTAAAATCCGGAATACGGACTGAAAAAGCCCAGTCTAAAAGCGGACAGTATATTCCAACGCCGGCTTTTTCATTAAATTGAGAAGCATCCGTGGCTATCGTTATTCTAACGGGAAGACTTTGTAAATGATCTTCTAATAATCCATTGTGAGGTGCCAAGTGATTTGCATTATTTGGATAAATGTCATCATAGACAATTTGAACCAACGATGCACTTACTTTTGTTGGAAGGATGTTAGAAAGGACTGCGTGCAAAGGTTGTAACAGATTTTGCACTAGAATTACCTGCGGGGTATGAAACCGAGGCCATCTGACTCCAAAAAAGGAGTCTGGCTCGCAACAAAAAATTGATATGGAGCGGTGGAATTGTGATTCATATATTTTCAGATACGTCTGGACAGTAAAGAATTGTAATCTAGTTAACAACCGTCGTATTCGGGCTTCAAGGTATAATACATTATTAGCCACGAATTCGGGGAGCCCAAGGCATAATCTAAGCGCTTCTCGCTCTAAAAGAACAAGCTGACGAATTTTGTAAGCAGGTGAACCAGAAAATAACACAGATCCAAATTCTATAATTGGGCGGACACACATAACATAAATCATTAAAAGTGCGTCTCGCCGCATCCCAGACCTTGGATTGCTTAACCTGCGCAACATACCCACAGCATGTGCCCCCTTCGCTGCAACATGTTCAATGTGATCCCTCCATGCCAGATGGTCATCGTAAATCACCCCTAGATATTTCAAAGACCTAACTTGAGGAATCATTTCCTGCTTAAATGTTAGAGAAAGCGTTACCGGATCCTGAATTTGGAAAACAAGGAACGCGCACTTTTTAAAATTTGATTTAAATCTTAAGTTACCTAACCAATTTTTAAGGGAGCTTAGGTACGATTGCAGGCGCCTGTTGAGGGATTGAATGTCAGGTGCAGCCGTAAAGAATGCGATGTCATCCGCATAGACATACGTGCGAACCTCCTGATGAGTGGGAATTGAACTCATTAAAATGTTAAAGAGCACGGGCGAGAGAACTGCCCCTTGAGGGACACCTCTGGTTTGTTGATATTTGCCAGAATGCACTCTATTCAATGAACAGTAAAATTGTCTCTTTTGTAGGAATGTAGATATCCAATCAATTAAGTATTGTGGAAAACATAGCGATTCTAATCTGTGCAATAAAATACGGGGCTCTACACAATCATATGCCTTCTCTATATCTAGAGTCACCAATGCAGCATGCATTTTTTTGCGCCGCGCAAGAAGAATTCGACTCTCAAGGTCGGTATGTGCATTCCATATTAAAAATTTTGCTCGAAATCCGATTTGACAGGGACTAAGAATATGTTTTTGTTCGACAAACTCGGTAACCCGTTTGAGTACGACCGTTTCAATTAATTTTACCAAGTTTGATGTTAAAGATATTGGTCTGATATTTTCCAAGGTATAGCCACCACCATTGTGTTTCCGTAAAGGAATCACTTTGGCTAGTTTCCAGTCACCAGGTATCCAAGAATGAATAATTGAGTAATTTACCAATTCTAACAAGGAATTTGGAGACACTTCAAAGAGGATTTTTAACATTTTTGACGTTACTCCGTCAGGGCCAGGCGCAGCAGTTGGCAACGTCATTACAATCGAAGAAAGCTGAGAAAAAGTAATTTTAGGGACATTCTTTACCGTATATACTGGGCCTACAAACATAGGGTATTTGGGAAGTGTTGACAAAAATGCTTTTCTAAACCTTTAGCGATGTTTTCTACTGTTCTAAGAGCTTCTTTAGGAGTCGAAACACATGAGGGTAAATGTTCTGAGACAGAAATCTTTTTCCGCGATTTTAAAAACCTGAAAAGTGCACGTCGGTTATTAGACTGTGAAAGGTAATTGAAATACTCATTATCATAATTATCTTTCGCTTGTCCGACTGTGCGTTTAAATGCAGCTGCAAAAATTTATAATCATGCCAATTTTGGGGGCACTGGTTGTGAAGGAGCTTCTTCCATGCAGCCTTTCTTCTTCTATAATCGCGCGAACAATCTGCATTCCACCATTTTGTTGATGCATTGCCTTTAGATGCACGTACTAAGAATTCACACTTCTTACGACAGGATGCAATAGCCTGGCATAATGTTTGTGATTTTAACTCTTCCGTAGACTCAACCACTTACTCAAGAGAAGAAATCAAAAATGAGTGAAACTGGTTATAATTTACGTATGATCTCAACTGAGATGTCGGCAGAGTTAAGCGGCAGTTAATCTCAAAAACAATAGGTATATGGTCGCTAGAGGTGCCACCATCAATTGTCGACCAATTTAGTATAGAAACACTAGTGCTGGAAAAAGTTAAATCTATCACAGATTGACTGTGAGCACGTACAAAAGTTGGTAAGCCAGATTTCATGCAGTGAAGGTTATTGTCTCAAAGCCAATCCCACAGACGCTTGCCGCTGGGATCCGTCTTGTAACCCCACGATACATGATGCGAATTAAAATCTCCAGCCAAAATAACTGAATTTTGACAATTAACTAGTAGGTGGTCTAGAGATCTGGTGTCCTGAACACCATGAGGGAAATAAACATTCGCTAATGTAAACGGACTGAACCCTGGAATTTCAAAATCTAGAGCCAAAAATTCTGAATCTAAACTAGAATATTCAAAAAAGAAATGTTAGCCCTATGATAAAATTTTGAAGAAACTAGAATTAGTAACCCACCACCTCTTGACTGGCGATCTTGTCGGAATGATCGATAATTTTGTAAGTGAAAATGTTTTTCAGTTGTAAGCCAAGTTCCTTGTAAAACGATTATTACTGGATTATGTTTTAAAGAAAGATAAACTAAATCTGTAGTAGCTGAAAGTAGAGATCTACAGTTCCACTGAAGAACAAATAACTTTTCTATGGTTATGTAATCCGGCCAGAAGCAACAGCCTGCCCCAAAATCTTTTCCTTTGGTTTAGATCCTAGCTGTTGCTTTTTTGATTTTGCTTGTGGGCGAGGTGATGACGGGTTTGACAACGGGGATCCACTGTGTTTTAGAATTCGCGTATCTGTCTCTTCCATATCTGCATCATGAGCCTCGTCTGACTTGGAATTTTGCATAGGTGATGCGGAAAGAGACTCATTTTGCGAACAAGACATTGCAGCTAATGAGTGCTGCACTGATAGTGAATGTCCAGGTGCCGTAGGAGAAACCATAGCAGTTTGCACAGTCTGAGAATTTTGAGCTGCTAGAACATTGGATGTGCATTCTGTGACTATTGTCACAATCCTATCCACCATTTTGGTCATGGTTGCTTCCATAGCAGTTATTATGGTTTTAGACATCGTGGAATCTAATGGTGCTCCTGAACGGGCCGACACACCTGCATACCCATGAGCTCTGTCTTTAATTTCCTGAATTGCCTCACGCCTCGAGCAACGTTTGCGGTCAATAATCTCCAGAATTTTCATTTCATGCGCTCTAGAGGGACATTCCAAAGAATTTGCTGAGTGAGGTCCGCCGCAAAGACAACATTTGACAATTTGATCAGAGCATAAATGTGTTTTATGTGTTTCACCGCATTTGCAACACCGCAAAGTGGATTTGCAACCGCCTGCAGTATGGCCATAACGCCAACAGTTGTTGCACTGCAGAGGCTTTGATGGTAGGTGATCTACTCTGAATATTAAAGGCCACGCTTTAATCTCCGATGGACAGACTGTGCCTGCAAATGTAGCAATAACCGATTCTGTCGGCACAGGAACATTATTTACCTCCCGGCTACAGCGATAGAGCGCAACAACGCCTGCCGCGGAAAGAAGGTCAAGGGTTTCTTGTGGACTTAATGAGGAATCTACACCTCGGACTAGACCTCTTGTGCAAGCCAGGTGTGAAGGGATAAAACTGCTTACCTGATGAGAGGCGAAAGTGGAGCATTTTAGCAGGTCCTTTATGCATGATAGTTCTGCCGAACGGCAAAGAATCCCGTCGCGACCAAATTGGCGCACCTCGGCTATTCCTTCGTAGAAGGAAGTGATTTCCTGAAGGGCAGCTCGAACAGCTCCTGGGTTGTTCATTTTAATGGTGCCCCCATCCTTAGGTACGAGTGCCACAGGGATGTTGCGGACACCGGAGCTCTGAAAAGCTTCCAAGGGCAGATCATCGGTCAGGAGGGAAGCCGACCAAGGGGAGCGCCCTTGGCTGGGGACTGCGTCGACATTACCTTAAATTGACAATGTCACCGCGTGCGTTAGTCAACAGAGAACAAAAGAAGCACAGGGGAAAGACGAAACCGGGACCAGCAACCCAATACTTAGCCGATCGTCAGCTTCGTAACAGACGGGCGAAGACACAGCAAACGTCCTCTTTGTCCTTTTCTAGCATCAATCGTTGCTACCACTTTGTCTTCTTCTGTGTCACTGTTGCTGATCGTTGTCATCTTCAACTTCCAGCGATGCAGCGCATATATGTCACAATATTATACGTTACAACTTTTCTGTATATGTGGAGTACGCGCTGTTTCGCAAATAGCTAGAAGATATGAAGCCGTGGATGTGTGCGCTAGCAAGTACATACACGCATTGCGTTTTGCTTTTGCGTGTGCAAAAGTTGCTGCAGCTTGTACGAACTTGCGGTGCACCTTCATAATCTGCGACTGAAGATCTGCCACCTTCAACACGAAAGTGCAAGCAAGAACGTAGCGTTTCGTTAGCGCGGATAAAATACGCTCGAGAATAAATGAAACATCGCTGACCATCGAACTGTGCACAGTTCAGCCGGACATCGGGAGTCGCTTCCCCGAGTGTTTCCGTATGCAAAACACTTGGTTAGAAGTAAATTCATTGACGGCGCGGCTCCGCTGGCAGCAGGTGAAGCTAAAACAAGCAGTATTACAAGTGTTGGTGCACCGCATAATTCTATATGTATCAAAAATTGCATGCGTTCGAAGACGATGACAAAACACATCAGCACTAGTAAATTGTGACATTCTGAGGTTTGTCTGCAAGAAAGCGATACATTTTAAATATGCGGGACACGGATAACCCTTCGTGATAGCCAGGAAAAAGATGCAGCGTATTTAAAGGGCGATCGTTCAATTACGACCACAAATTCTACACCCTACAAAAATACACAAACTACAAAACAGCAATGTCGACTACATAAGCAGAAATATAACCACTACCGCCGTATCTTGGGTTGACGCATCTATTTCTCAAGCAAATTGTGACTAGATTTCTTTTTCTGCGTGAGCAAAGTGACACCTTTCTAAGGACTGTAATCCAAGTGAGATTACGTGAGTCACTGCCTATTACGTCGTATCTGCTTGTTCAAAACAGGTGGAATTAAGCCCCTTTTTGCAGGAAGTTGTTTTATCTTTTCGTATATTAAGGCAAGGTTCTCAACTGAATATTTGTCAATTGTGCAGCGGAAGAAGTTGTATAAGGATCTGCGAGATGTGTTTTTGGCAGTGCCAGTGTACCGCGCTTTGTATAATGTAGGGTCTGAGCGTGACGTTTTGAAAAGGGTGAAACGTATGCCTGTCAGAGCTGGTGCAAAATCATTCTTTTCTCAATTGCATACCGGCACTCTTCCAGTCAAACCATGGCTGCAGAAGAAAGGGCTCTTTGTACCTTGGTCTATTAACTGCATTATTTGCAGAAAACCCGAGACCATTGAACACATCTTCTTGGAGTGCCATGACTCAGTTTTCCTTTGGGATATCTTGAAGCGAACTTTAAAAAAGGAATTGCCAATAACGCCATTCAGTACCCAATATCTGCCATGCGCCGATCTTGAAGGAGTGCCGAATGACATGCTGCTGCTATTATGTATGCATAGCGTATGGAAAACGCGTATGGATGTCAGGCATGAGCGAACCGTTGTACACCCCGCTCGACACTACTTCATCGAGAGCGTGGTATACCTGAGAGAAATTCTGCGTGCACAAGATAATTCTCCGGAGTGGCTACCTGTACTAGACCAGCTGGCTTCAGTAAAGCCCTTTTAAATCTAGCGCTTTAGGCATAACGAGCCTAGTGCTTTTAGCATTCCTTTTGTTTTGCTTTGTTGTTGTGTATTCAGAGCGTATGCTGTGTGCTTAAAAAAACTGGTAATAAAGAAAACAAAATGCCGTGAGTTAAGAAGATGCCAATATCACCACCAGTCAAATCATTTTTCTTTAAACTCCACACTAGCACATTATCAGTAAAAACATGGATGCACGCTAAAGGCCTGTTCGTCACTTGGTCAACAAACTGTTTCTTGTGTAACAGACCAGAGACGTTAGAACACGTGTTTTTGGACTGTTGGGATGCCATTTTTATTCTCGGATGTGCTTCAGAGAACTTAAAAAAAAAGAGCTACCTCTAGATGCATATGGCATACGATTTTTACCTTTTCCTAATACAGAGGAGTTTCCCTTTGATACAATAATGCTCCTGGGCCTCCACAGCTTGTGGAAAACCAGAATGCAGTTACAAGTCAATCCTGTACGAGAAAATTTCATACACAGTGTTGTACGGTTCAGGGAAGTGCATATGACACTCCCCGAGAAGCCACAATGGATTCATGTGCTTGACAGTTTGGTAAAACTGAAAAAGTTTTAACCTGCCGTGTCACGCAAAAGTGTGCTGGCACGTTTTATTGTTCATCGTCTTCTTTTGAATGTCCAAGTCGGCAACACAGAAAAAAAAATGCCGTGGTGTAGTGGTTAAAGTGCGTGTTTGCTGGCTGAAAAGACCGAAGTTCGAATCACATGTAATTTTTTTCTTATTCTTTTTCAAATGTAGTGGTGTTATTTTATAGCTCTGCATGCTTTTTCCAGCTTGGCGTCCAGTTTATTTCTGAAACAAGGGCCACGGGACATTACACGAATTTCCGGAATGAGAGCTCCGCGCGGTTTCATTTCGTTTCACCCTGTATCAATTAACCAGGATTGACGAACGCGTCATTTCGGGAACTGATACCGGGCAGAGAATTCCGCTTCTGAACAGAAGCCGGGCCGATGGACGAAGCTCAACCAGAATAACCATGCCGGACACGCCAGCTCACTAAATAAGCAAGATACCAAACATATTATACAACTATTCTGTATATAAAGAGCACGCTTCGTTTCCCAAATACCTCGAAAATGCGAAGCCGTTGAAGTGTGCGCTACCAAGCATATACGCGCATCGCGTCGCTTTTGCGCGTACAACTGCCGCAGCAGCTCGTGCGATCGTGAGGTACGTCTTCATATCTACGACTGAAGATCTGCCGCCTTCAACGCGAAAGTGGAAGCACGAACGTATCGTCTCGCTAGCGATGACCAAAAACTGTTCTAGAATAAATAAACAAACGTCGCTGACTATCGAAAGTTGAGCAGAAATCCGCACACTGGTCGACGCGTTCTCGAATGTTTACATATTGAGTGTATTCATTGACATCGATGCTCCGCTGGTAGCACGTGAAGCTAAAACACCCAGTATTACAAGTATAAGTGCACCGGATATATCTGTATGTAGGAAAACTTACAAGCGTTCGTAGAGGATGAAAAACACATCAGCACTAGTAAATTATGATATCTTGAGGTGTGCCTACAATAAAGCGATGCATTATAAAGATACGGGACATTTGTGAACCCTCTCTTTCTCGAATTTCTGCAGTGTAGATTCTTCAGTGCTCTCGGACGTTTTCTCTGCTCTACGTGAAGATGTAAATTCAGTAGAATTGATAGTTGAGACTCACGCACATTTATTCTCCATTTATTTCTTTGGAGTTCAAACCACGTTAGTATTGAACAATCAATAAATATGTCGGCAATGAATTTTAAAGATAATAACCTTTGTCGCCCTGCCTATTTAACCTATATGCAGAGTGCATCATGAGGAAGGCCGGTCTGGACGAGTCATCAGCTGGAGTGAAGATTGCTGGAAAACGTATCAACAACCTTAGATATGCGGATGATACCACTTTAATGGCAGAAAGTGAAGTGGAACTCAAGAGACTACTGATGCGCGTACAAGAAGAGAGTGAGAAGTTTGGGCTTAAACTGAACATTAAAAAGACGAAGATCATGGCGTCTTGCCCTATCAAGTCCTGGAGCATCAATGGACAAGAAGTGGAAGCTGTGACAGATTTTCTGTTCTTGGGCGCCAAGATTACCTCGGAAGGAGACTGCAGCCATGAAATTAGGAGACGCCTGCTTCTGGGAAAGAGAGCAATGGTTAGCCTTGACCACCTAGTAAAGAGCAGAGACATTAGTCTGCCAACCAAGATCCGTATAACCCGTGCTATGGTCTTTCCAGTTGTGATGTATGGATGCGAGAGTTGGACTGCGAAAAAGGCTGACCGCCGAAGAATTGACGCGTTTGAATTGTGGTGCTGGCGAAGACTCTTAAGAGTTCCTTGGACTGCCAGAAGATCAAATCAGTCGATATTGTCGACCATAAACCCTGACTGCTCATTGGAGGGTCAAATTCTAAAGTTAAAGCTCAGCTACTTTGGTCATCTGATGAGAAGAGAGGAGTCGCTGGAGAAAGATTTGATGTTGGGAAAGGTTGAGGGTCGCCGGAGAAGGGGTAGGCAGCGAACGCGATGGTTAGATGGCATTCTTGAGGCATTGCAGATGAAGCTACGTGATGTTAAGAAGATAGTGAGAGACCGGAAAGCGTGGCGTGACATGGTCCATAGGGTCACGAAGAGTCGGACACGACTGAACGCCTGAACTGAACTGAACCTTTGAATGTTTCGGCGGGTGCATTTGGCAGATCTTTCGCCATAAGCATATCTGAAAACGACATTCAAATCGGCAATCACTTAAGTGCACTATTTTGAAGATATGAGTGCTTTTACTGCGTTATTCACATTAGTGCTAGTGTTGATATTAGTGGCATTAGTGATTAGTGCTCCCTTCAATCCAGCGCTTGCAGTCCTTATATTGGCCCCACAAAATACATTTTTATGTGCCATGCATCTTGTTAGTTGAAAAGCCTTTATGTAGAGATCTTTCTTGACATATTAAAATATGCGACTAGGCTATAAGTTATGTGCCATACTACCGAGTTGCGGTTGAACTGGAAACATTGAATAATCTAATTCCTATTTTTGATTTAGTAGCAAATGCTACTGCTACAGCACCATATGCGTGGACGATAACAGCGGTTGCACGCTCAAGAGGGCAATGGCTTCCGTCAGCGTGATATTGCTGTGGTACGAGGTCACGAAGACGATGACAAACTGCTGGGCTGGTGGAAGAAGACGACGCTGCAGCTAGACTCTGGTGGTCCTGTGAGTGTGTCCCTGACGGTGAACTGTTGCGGCTACGACTTAACATCACCTCGTTACATCTCGACGTGCCTCGCAACAATATCCACAGTGTCGCTTGGTGATGACAAGGCCAGGGAAAACGACTGAAGAGTCTGGGACTGCACTAAATGAATTTTTTCTGTTTGACTTGCGTCCTCAAAAGACATAAACATCTCGGCGGTTGTGGATTTACTTATACCCGTTGTATTCGTCAGCACTCAATTTAAGATCTGCGAAGAAGCATCCAGAAAAGACGCAAAACATTCTCAGAACAAGGGGCATTATGGAAACGGATGCGAGTGCTTGGAATCATTTAGATGCACATCGTATCAACTTATGTGAAAAATTCAGAATGCCGCGCGGCGACGGGCATGAACAAATAAACAGTACAAAAACGGCCCGTGCACTGTATTTACCGATCTAAGACCGCGCATGCCAGCGGATGCTTAAAAACAACAAATAAAAAGGTTTTACTACGTTCGCAGCAATACAAAATAGCATCGCAGAAGGATCATGCAATTTTTTCATTCAGATTGGAACGAGCATCCGTGAAGGCAAGGACATTTTGCATCGCAATGTGAAACAAGCGGCTAATGTTGACTCCACTTTCTCAGACACGATGTCCAAGCGCAGCCGTAACCATTTCCAAGTTCGTACTGAACCTCGAGCTGCGACCACCGCAACGTAGACGCCGATGAGTCAATTTACGTTAGTCGTATGCAGAAAAAGACATGCCTATTACATTACATGTCTATGTGGAGTGAGGTTATCCGAATGTCTCATGACTGGCTTTAAATAGACGGCTTTCAAGAGAATTAGCACCATGTACTTCGACGGCCATGGAGCCCGTTAGCTCCAACCATTGGCAATAAGCTGTTAATTCTGTTTGCCGCGCAAGTCTACCCAAAAGTTTCTTTTACAAGCATTTCTATGCCTTACTGCCAAACTGGCGACCACAATACGTACCCATAATATATATTTTACGTTAGTTGCTTTCGTGTTCTTGAAATTTTGACTTCTGTACAGCGCCGCATACTGATTCTGAGCTGTATATAAAATTATAAAATACTCCGAAGCGCTCGTTTTCATAGACCTAAGCTATAAAAGCATCAGTAAAGGTTGACCGCTGTAGCTTTATTGCTCCCGCAATCAAAGATATGTGAATCTTTGCCGTGAGCTTAAATATCACGTCATTGTTGTGAGAAAAGCCACGTGAAATATAGAAACGTTGAAAACGTGCTCAGATCTTGTACTTATAAAACAGAGTTTATTTTCGAAATTGAAATTTCGGCCTGCTACTCGCGAAATTCGGAGATTCACTCTCGTCTTTCGTCAAAAGATGCTCAAGACCAAGTATTGAAGCTTGGCCCCCATTACTGCGTCATATTTAGCGTTCCAACACAGATCAACTGAATACGAACAGCTTGAGCTTTTCATCATTTAAAATCAACTGAAAGCCTACTGCGCGTAGGCTCTAATTTCTCTAAATATAAAACTTTACAGCCGATAGCTACTACGTCTGTTTTAAAATGCTACTCTGTTACTCGGAATGAGATTTTCCCATGTTCCCATAAATGTTCTAAAAGAATCCATTTCTTATATAGTTCTAGAGTTGTGAAGAAAGGCCCATGCAGGAACCGCTTCCAATAGAGTGTCCAAGTGAATTGTACAAAATAAACATAACAATGGAAATCGTGCAGCCATCATGCAATCTCTTAAACTACATAATGTAGAAGGTCCTAAAAAATATTTTAGTGAAAACCTAAAATAACAAGATAAATTGTACGGAATTACGCATATGTTTGTTTTTTTGTCGTGGACAGCACACTGACAGACCGTTGTAAGCATCTCATGCGGACATTATATCAAGAGTTAATAATCAGGAAAGGCTGTCACGCTAGTAATGGCAGGGGCTGTTGTCTCCGCTTTGAAACCAGCGCCAGAAGTTTAGAACTAACAATAGTGCCCTTTTTGAAAGGTCGAAATGACTTCCAAGCACACTTGCCATGTTTTGCACACTGTTTTTTAGCGCTGTTCGTGTCCAGATGTTCCAGAAAAGGAAGCTGATGCTACAAATCAGGAGGCACTGCTTCTACGTCGTAACGCGGGTGGAAGCCATCCTAATCATCAATGACAGCATGCAAAGGTCATTAGAAGAATGGTTGACGTACATCGGCGCTCGTTTTGACTGTACCGAGTAGTGATGTTCAATTAAGCCTGAAAGGATCTTTGCTTTAGACAGGAATCAAGAGGTTTCAGTTGTATTGCGATCAAAGTTCTGCTTTCGGAAGTCGCGTCTTGATTGCCAATCTCTCCATGTCCCGGCGGCGCAACAAGAACTTTGTATATCACATCGCCAAGTCAGTCTTGGACCAGTTATTTGCTATGTCGACGAAACCTGATGCCAGAAAAGGAGGGGATGATAGAACGACGGCAGAGAATGTCCTATCCTGTACTTACATCATCCATGTAATTTTGTAGGCTGGTGATTTTGTCGAAATGCATCATTAAATTCTTATTCGTGGTAGTGGCTAGTACAAGTCATAGTCTGTTTAACGATATTTATTGCCAAAGGGCATCAGTAGGGTATGAGATGAACTAAATAAATGAAGAAAGGTTGGCTGATTTTATGAATTACAGGTGGAGCAATGAGGAGTTCTTTGCGTCCAAGCAATATATGAGACAGGATTGGTTGCTGAAAGACCAGCTATCGTCAGGTGCCGCATTCATGCTGGTTTCGATGCTGGGCAGTCCCACCACAAGTGGTGAATAAAAGAACGGCTGATTGGGCATGAATATCGGCTGGTGAAGATCGGTTTCAACATTGTTTCGGCATTTTGTCGGAATGTCGGCTTTAAGTGGTGAATGTCGGCTTCAACATTTTCGTTTTTACAAAGCGGGCACCCTGTTTACTGCGGCAAAAATAACGACCCAAGCAACCTCGCCAACCACGTTAATAGCTGTACAAAATGCGTCCCAATATTCGAAGAAACTGCTGTTATCGGACATTTCACAGACCGGCGCGAAAGAATAATCTTTGAAGCATATGAAATGGCACGGGCCTGTTCCACGAAATGCGTAAGCGATCCGTCGATAACGCTAACGAGCAGAGAGATCTAATTGTTAATAGGCAGTGTGATGGAAAGCGGTGCTTCAGGTGGTACGGGTTGATGAATTGCACTTACAAACTTGTTTCTGACGCATGTTTCTACATGTTTTCTTTGTATGTGTGTATACAAGGAGAGAAGTACTTGTAATAAACACTTGAAAGTTCTCGCACGTACCAATCTTGTCTTGTGTTAGTAAATTGTCTCGAGTTAACGTTCAGCGCACCTACATGATGGTGGAAAACAACTAGCCGCCATTACAGCATTGTTTACGATGTAGTGGTATATACATGAAAATATCAAGACAAAATTACGAGAAAGTCCTAGAGGCAATGTCGAAATTAAAAACAATATGCATTGAGAAGACCGACAGAAGGCTTTCTAAATAAAATAACGAGCAAAATATTTTCATGCACAAAGCCCTAAACACAATTTTAAAGGGTTAGCCATCGAACCAACCAGTAGAAATTATATAATTATGGAGATTCCGGCATATTGCACCCAACGCAAATCATTTGGCGCTCACACCAAATGGGGGTAACACTGGTAGAGACAGAACGAGACCTATACCTGGAAAGAGGGACCTCAATGTTAGTTTTTCTCAAAACTGCGAACTTCTAGCAGGCAAAAAAATGGAATTGGCCATCACTGATTGCGGGGTGTCAAAGGCTGCTGGGCCGACCCCGTCACACTCCGTTTGGCGAGTACCTCTGTCGACCATATGGCCGTGGCGGCCTTCTTTACAAAATGAGACGGCCATAAGTTCGCTGTACGTTGTGTTCGTAATAAAAACACCATTGACAAGGTGCATCGAAATTGCACCAAATAGTACTGTTTGAGCAACACTTCAAAACACAAAAATAAAGCAAAACACAAACTCTATGCCAGTTTTGTATTTGCCCTCATATGCACCCTTGGCATAAGAAAACAGAAAACTGAAAAGTAAACATTAGCAAACAATCACAGCTATAGACATCACTACAGCACAAGTGCCCCTCTCAACGATTTTCAATTACTGTGAAAGCCTGTTACTTCTAAATTTGATGATTTGACATTTCGGAATATTGGAAGTGTACTGCTTGGTCAGGCCAAGCTCCATAGAAGGCGGTGTATAATACAGCCCGTTAATTTGAAGAAAAGGCGGTTTCATTGTGGATAATTCGACCTACGTGCCACCACGCCTGCGTGTCCTAGTTATGAGGCTGTGCGCTTCCAAAATGGGGACAGAAGACAAACCCGGGTAAAACCATAGAAGAATGTGTTAAGTCAAACCGGTGCCATGGCCAGCGCGGCAGCCAGCTGCTCTTAAGAGAAGGCGTTGGGATCCATGGCGGCTGCCTGCCTTCTGTTCTGCATCCTCGCGGATTTTTAGTGCTCGAGGCGTTGGGGGCCCTCGCCCCGACAGACGCGGTTTTTCTCGCCCCGGCAGACGGTCTTGCATCTAAATACTTGTTAATTCGACGCCCGTTAATTCAGACACACAAATAAGTCTTACTAACGTCGTGGTTCCAGCCGACGCCCCTGTAAGGCTATGGCGTTGGATGGCTGCTGCAGGTTTCGAACTGGTTGGGCTGTATCCAGGTATGACTGGAACTGTCAGCAGTCATCAAAGTAACATTGCTTACATTCCAACTGCATGTTGCAGAGTTGACTGCGCAACTCTCACGTGTACGTCATGGAAAGCGTAACAAAACACAGATCTCTTCATTTCTAATAATAGGTTGATTGCTTAGTTTCAGTTTTGCTTTGATGAGCTTTGCGGCAGCCCACGGCGACGGCACCTTATCGGGCATGCAGCAAATCACAGTTGTGCGCAGAGTTTTGGACTGGCGGTACTGGCTGTCTTTCGTGCTTCCAACCTTCTATCGTCATCCCTGCTCTGAAAATGCATGCTTTTCAAGCTCATACCGTTCAGCGAGTCATACAGCCACTGTGATGCCAAATGGCGCTGTGGGTAAAAGATAAACAAAGATGTGACGCAGCCTGCTTATGAAGGGGCACCACCGCTACCACATCATACTATGAAGGCAGGTGTAGCCACCATGCCTGCACACTATCCTAGTTATCTTTTGCACAGTACTGGGATGATGGCCGGAAACAGATAAAACACAAACCATCCAAAACTGTGTGTCCGGTCATGCCATCTGCCAGCGCCATTCTCGTGATTTTTCGCTCACAACACCGAAACTAGAGGTTCGAGTCACTAGGCCTTTAATGCTATCGCGTTAATTAATGAGACAATTTTAAGCAATGGCGAACCTCAGGTATGAATGAGTGCATTTCACGCGGGCCATACTTTATTTGACTCGGGTAGACTGTTTACTTTACTCCTTGCTCATTATAAACACTACCTAACAAATGTACTTGAGCATTGTTATAAGATTTTTTTTCGCCCTGACAGCATTTTGTGAACGGCATTCGACCCTTCTCAGACATTGATTGCAACCCACACTTTTTTAGAAAAACAACTCCCTCATCCTCATACACATCCAGAGGGCCATCTGTAGATGGTCATTTGTGGAGCAAAATAAAGTAAAACAGATCCAGGCTTTAGCCATTGGCAACTGACAGCAGCCAGGTTGTGGTTGAAAACCCAATTTGTGCAAATGGGAACTAACAAAAAAAGCCATGCTTAGTATAAACGGCCAGTCGCACATGATAAAAAAGCATGACTGCATATGCACGACATCATGTCTACCAAATGTAGGTTGCGCATGCATGCGTGGTCCACTTGCACCAGCCAGCGTCAGAAAGAAGTCTATTTGATTCCCTGACTTCACTTGGTTCGATCAACGTAGCATATACGCACGCCTTTGCATGTTTTCACTTGCAGTTTGTTCACTTATGTCCCCCTCTTTCTTTTCGAAAAACTTGGTTGTGCACAGCAACCTTCTCTACAGTGTGTGACCACGGGATAGTGCCAATTACACTACGCTGCGTGGCGTGGTGCACGTGAAACAGCAGAACGAGGTGGTTGCGCGAGGAACGGTTCTGGGACAAGCTTTACTGTGACTGCACCTGGTGTTCATGCATTATCCGCATATTTTGTAAATAGTGCACCCATTCCCCGTAACAACTTGGTGCGCATGCTGGATAGTCCTGGACCGTGCCGAACATCGACGAAGCAGACGCTTTGCTACTGTCGCCTGCTACCACAGACCACTTTGATGAAAACACAGACAAATTCAAACAAACGCAAACTGTGTAGACCTAGGCACCGTCCTAGTTCAGAAGAGTCCCGTAAAGGAGGAGGCTTTTGCATGTGCTAGCAGGAGCCCTTTATTAGCCGAATCCAATTATTTGGTGACCGAGAAGGAGTGCCTCGTGATC
Organism: Amblyomma maculatum; assembly: GCF_055883805.1. NCBI lineage: Eukaryota > Metazoa > Arthropoda > Arachnida > Ixodida > Ixodidae > Amblyomma > Amblyomma maculatum. Next base: position 111,240,672 of record NC_139353.1, on the reverse strand, counting down.
GTTTATGTCATTTCGATGCTCCATCGATACCGGGTCGGTCGACCATTCGGTGGTATGTGATCGCTACGCGGTCTGCTGGGTGGCCGCTTTGAACGACCCCTTCGGCCGCCTTGCGCAATATAGCTGACGACTAAAACAATTTGACGTTTTTGTATTCTACAAGTCTCGCCGCAAGCATTCCAATGCAAACTGCTTATTTAAAGCCCGTATTGAAGCTCATCCGAAAGGAGACGACGACGGCGCCTTCTTGGGACCGGCAGGCACCAGCAGTCTTGCGCAATAGCAGCGCTTCGATGCTGCGTTGAGACATTAGGAGTTTATAGAAGGCACGACCATTTCTCTTCCTTTCTTTTTCAGGCATCGGTTGTTGTCCTTTCCACAGCACATGAGGTCCTCGTGAACAAAGAACTTCGCATCCAACGGAACCACATACGTTTTTGTCGTGCAAGAGCAACTACGAAAGGAACGGTTAGCACACTTCACATGACGAGCCACTACCAGGATTTCTCGGGGTGACATGCACGATGCACCGAGTCAATGAGAAATTTTATTGGCAGTGGTTATCTACCTGCCGACAATACACATTACGTGATAATGTGGTGTGAGGACCTGCGACGCACGAGATATCCCTTCAGAGCTGCGGTGCTAGTGAACACCATACCACCCAGGCAAGCCGTTTCATCAATTTGGAATAGACCTCCTTGGCCTCTGTCCGATGACCCACTTCATCAACGAGTAACGGGTGGCTCTTCGTGGCCACCGATTAACTTACACGTCACGCCGAAACACAACCACTGCTATCGGCAAGACAAAAGATGTAGCCAAGTGTTTCGCTGAGCGCAATCCCTTGCGGTACGGGGTCCCGAAGTGCTCATCACAGACAGGGAAATAATGTTTGCAGTGGAGCTCATTCAAGCCATTTTGAACCACAGCTAGACAAACCACCGGATGACGACCGACTACCATTTGCTGTCAATAGATTACAGAGCATTCGATTTCAAATATCGCAGGCATCCTCGCCGTGTACGTTTATGCCGAACATAAGACCTTGGACGCCATCCTGCCGTACGTGATCTCGTATAATACGGTCTTCCAGGGGTCAAGCACAGGAACCCCATTAGAGCTTGTTTAGGCCGATAGCCAACGACAGCGCTTGAGGCAAAGCTGCTGCACCTGACAGAAGAAGACAACATCAACCTCGCCGCATACCTGCAGTGTGCAGCGGAAGCGCGACGACTCGCCCGGCTTTGCTTTAAAGACCATCAGCGCCCGACTCCCGACGATACAACTTGCGACAACGCGACGCAGAGCGCAAACCAGGAGAGTTTACTTTGCAAGAATCGAGGCGATGCCTTATTAAGTGTGAAGTAATGCTGTGAAATATTCAAGTCTTCATTGTTATTTTCAACAGCCACCGGCAGGTGGCCGTTTTTATTAGGATTGTAGCGTACGGATAGAATCTGTACTCCTTTGTTAGAACTGATGCTTGGGCGAGTTGGTATGCCATTTTCTGAAGAACAGCGCGACTTGGACAAGGATGGAATGAAGACAACACGGACAGCGCCTGTCCGTGTTGTCTTCCTTCCGTCCTTGTCCAAGTCGCGCTGTTCTGCAGAAAAAAACTTCACTCTTTGCTTGTTCATAATCGTTGTCGCTAGACACAACGCTAAAATTTTTGTCGTAAGATGCGCTAAGGGGGGAGATCTATCTCGAATGATTTCAGACGCTCATGCGTGTTTCAATAGTGTTCCAGGTTATTCTAGTGTTCGTTTCCTGCTTTAGCGAGCGCTTTCTTTGCCGCCTTCAAGTTCAGCTTTTAGGGATGCGATGAACATTCCTAGACCGACGCCCACAGAACATATTATCGTCTATTGACACCACCGAGTTGCTTACGTATTTTCAGGGCACAAGGCATCCCAATCAGGGGTATATATTCGGTAAACTTGAGGCCTATTCGATCGTTGTCTATACCTTTGTGACTTCCTCGTAACAATGCATTCATTGCAGATGTTTAGCCTGTTTTTGATCCATTAGTCGTAGCAACAGACTCCAAAACATAATTTCAGTGTGTATGGTCAAATGGTAATTTAGAAATGAATAATTTCGCACGCAACATGTGTTTCATAGATGACGGGTGAATAGGCGGCGAAGATGTTCTTAACTTCATATTGAACCTAAATGAGGAAATGTACAGTGACCCGGATTACATTCTAAGAAGTTTTACATCCTTACTCGCTTTGGTCTTGTCCCTATGGCTATCATCTTTCAGAAATTCGTACCATTCACCATACGCATTCCGGAAACTTGCAAAATTTTTTACCTTTTTTAAATCTGAAAGTCCCAGCTCATGCAAATATAGCCCAACTTATTTTCGTTCAAGCTATTGAAATTGCGTGAACATATTTTTCGCAAACACATTGCAGAATGTTTTGAAGCTGACAAGGTGTTAGCGTAACACTCGGCGAGGATTTAATACCATTCCCAACTGACTCAATTCACACATTATTTTCCTATTTCCTTAGTTAATCTACCTTTGAGTACATAATTTTTATTAATCAGTCTAAAGCTTCCGAGACAATTCGTCACACTAAATTACTTCGTAAGCTAAATGCAATACTCAAATCACATCCATAGTGAATTAAATATCAAGTTTATCTCGAACACTGTTTTTTTTTCAACTTCTGGTCATCTCCGATCCGGTGTTCCACAAGGATCATGCTGGGACCACTGCTATTCCTATTATACATAAATAATTATCCTCAAGGTATTTTTTTCTCAAATACTATTGAATTGCGACGACTGCTTACTTTTATCCTTCTGCTCATGGTATGAAACGAGGCAAATGCAAAAACATTTTCTTTATTAGGTTTTCATGCTACTCCGTGACCGCGCATACCCATATTTTTACTGTTATTGATTTAATGATGAATATTTAAAACAGATCTCTGAATGCAAATATTAAGTGTTCTGGCTTCTACCAATTTCTTGTGATCAAACACAATAACAACATATTGAACATTCCGTTGCAGAGACCAGCGTATCTGAAAGGGTTTTTTTCTGTTGCTTCCAGGAAACTAACTCGTCTATTCATTTTTAGCCTATGGATAATTATTTTGAAACCCCCACAAGCAAAGTGATGTCAGTAAGTTTGAGCCGGGTCAATGGAAATCTTTTCTACTTATATGTTAAAGTTATGATAGCACTTTCATCATCTGCTCTACCTAAATTCCGCCTCGTCTCGACAATGAGTGCCTAAAATTATCTATTGATAAAGTTCAGTCATCGCATTTCCTCTATTGAATAAAAACCTGCAACTTTGAAAATCTTTGTCTACATAACGCTATCATTATTTGATTGTGTCGCCTATTTGAGCATACACAGAAAATATAGCTTCTTGCCTAGTATCATTGAGCGCTCGAATTCCCTGCCCGATGATGTATGCTTGTTGCCAGTGTAGCGCTTTTAAACGTTGGCCATTCCTGACTTCGTTGTTTATTTGTAATACTACGCGATCTTAGCTATTTTGGCTGTTGATCCTTTCATTGCTGCTCATCTTAAACTCTTCTGCTTAATAATTACACGGCAGGGATCGCCGTTGAGAGTTAATTATACTGCGCTCTTTCCCTCCTTCTAAAATAGCCCCTGACGAAACTGCAGTATATGTAGCTAAATAAATAAACAAATATGGATGAAAGCCATCTCTGAGTGGCCCAGTTGTTATGGTGCTCGACTTCTGTGCGCAAGAGTGCGGGATCAAATGCAGGCCTCAGCGGCCACTTTTAGATGAAGGTGAAACACAAGGCGCCATGTGCTGTGAGATGTCAGTGCTCGGTAAAGAACCCTAGGTTGTCGAAGTTTTTGGAACCCTCCACAACGGCGTTTCTCATAGACATATTCACTTCAGACGTTAACACAAAAAAACTGAACTAAATATTGACGAAGGAGAATAGCAAATACTGCGCTAAGAGCCAGAGACTATAGAAGTTTGTAGAATCAAGGGACGCCATATTACCACGTATTGGTGACAAAGCAGCTGGAAACAAATGAGGAGGCAGGAAATTCACTAGAATTAACTCTTTATCGGCCTGATTTGTGCCAGCAAAAGAACTAAGCAACCGATGGCGGCAATAGCAACATGCGCTCATGGCTGTCGTCGGTCTACGATTGCCAGTTTCACTCCGCAGCGCTCAATTTAAAGGCGGTCAAGTAAGATCTACATAAAACCGCGAAGATGACTAGCATACCCTGGAACATTGTACAGTGGTGAGCAGCCTTGTCTAGAGTGCGCAGACGGTGCTCCGCGGAGTAGGTCAGCAACATGTAACGTTAGGCCCTGGGTTTGATTTATGTGTCTTGTGCGCATGCATGGTCCAAATAAAGCGGTGCCTGCTTGCGTGTTAACGGCCTCATTTCCGCTCAGTGCTATTGCATCATGCCGTCAGGTACGGGCTTGATATGTAACAGCGGCCGGAAAACCAAGGCGTTTCGCGCTAATCATGAAGCGGCTGGGTAAGCAAGTGCAAGTGATAACGGACTATCGTGCGTTTCAGACAAGCACCAAGCTTAAATTTCAAGAATTTAGCCTAGTTGGTTGTTTAATGGTGGCCGGCCTAATGTTTTATCACCTTTTTGCGTTGGCCTATCAGCTACATGGGACACCGCATTTGGCATCCGTACAGATCTAGAAATTTTATATCCTGCAAGGGGAATTCACCGGGGTGGAAAGCGCTGCATATGCAGAAACGTGCGTTGATCCGTTATTGCTGGCGCTTGCTTATCTGGCCCTTTTGGTACACTCGAGGAACACTGCGGCATCGCGACGCGCTGGCGACCATTACAGCTTCACAAATGCAGACAGCGCGGCCCTAGCGGCACAAAAGGTAATCGCAAGAGAGTGGCTGGAGATCGGCGTGTGATCGGCGTGGTGAAATAGACGTTTCATCTCTTCAACATAAGACCGGACTGCCCCATTCGGGGGTTGATTTCGGGATTGAAGGTGGGCCTGGGCTTTTTCTTTCGCATTTCCATAAGACGTCAAAAAATCTCTCTTATATGTCTCTCAATCCTTTAAAAAATCTCACGATTTTCCAACCATTTCTGGGCACAATCTTGATGAGCAAATTAGACTTGCCCTAGCTTCGTTTCTTCATCCCAAGCATGAGACAACCACTCGGTTCAAAGAGGTCGAGTGTGTCTTCCACATCCTCATCCGGTCATCTTTGGAAGAAGAGGAGCTTACGTGGCAGGACGAAAGCCAAAGGCGGTTTCTGTTTGATCTGTGCCAGCTTCGGGGGAACGTCATGGTGTCGTATTCAGCACATCCAACAGATGTCGCGTATTGGCGACGCGGAAATTGGCGACAAATGAGGAGACTGGATATTCACTGAAATAAACCCGTTATTGGGCTTATTTGCTCCCGCAAAAGAACTCGGCAACCGCCGGCGGCGATAGGTGCAAGCGTTTTCGTTGGTCGTCGATCTACAAATGCCAGTTTCAGAGGTCAGCGTTCAATTTAAAGGCGGCGAAGAAAAATATAGATAAAACTGTGAACGGTGGCTAACAAATACTGAAACTTTGTAGAAGCTCCCGCGGATGGCTGGTATGTGTTACATGTGGCAGCATCTTCTTCAAGGAAGAATATACCAAACCCGAGTCTCACGACAACGAGCATAAACAAACAGAGAGTGCATAATCGATCCGTGCGCTACAATCCCTGTGATGAGGCTGCACTCCGGCGGCTGTTAAAAAAACAAAAAAACAAATAGCGATATGAATGGTTCGCCACAATATGGGCTACTGAATTTAACGATCGATCACCTGATAGTTCTAAAACATTGTGCACAGGTCTGCCGAAGAACTCCGCGTTAGCTGTATTGAAATAAACCTAATATGTCCGAATCTTCGCTGGCCTTCATGTATATGCTTTTTATCTTGTCACTGCACTCTTTTAAGTTGCGTATGACAAAACCTTTATAAGCGTGGCATTGTGGATCTATGGCGCGTAAAATGAAATGTATCGTGCCCGTGTTTGAAAACCAAAAGCGGATTTGTAAACTAGTTGATGTTCTGACCTCTATGACAGCTAAATCTAACACGTGTTGATAATTTCACACTTATTGCAGTTGCACTTTCGCGGCTCTCATAAAGTACACAGAAACACGTAGTCTAGCTTACGTTTACCCACACTGACCTTAACGCGAAATACAAGAAGAAAATTACAAGCAACGAAATGTTTTGTTCTAATGTCTTGACCTTCGAAATCATCCGTGCTTGGGAGAGGAGTAAAACAACAACTATATCCTGGAAAGAAGCAAAAAAGCAATAATTGACGGCAATGCTAAGCAATTAAAGTCTCTGCTTTGTGAAGACCACGGTTGGTCGCTCGGGGCCCTGGTGCTACAACAGTTGTGTTCAGCTTGGGTATTTCAGTGCTCTGATTACAGTGAGTTGCTTCAGAGTATACTGCTCTTCATAGTTCCCGTTTGCTGTTTAGAACCCAAAAAGATGAGATGGTGTTTGGCAGTAAACATTGAAACACACTGATATCGCCTATGTGTTTTTCCTGAGTACTCTTCTAATAGACCGCTACGAATATAGAAAGCTCTTTTACAACAGTCTGCATAGAATTCTCAGTGGTTTTGTCCTTTTCGTTGTTGTGCCCGAGCGGTGGTTCGGGATCGAAGCTGCAAGGAGCTGGGCCTTCCGTTCGCTGCCCGGGGCCTCGAGGAAGAGACTCAATGCTCGACCACCTCCGTGTATTTCTGGAGAGAGACTGCCTTGACCATCGGTACAATAATTAGGGCACGTAGCCCGTTTAGAGACAGAGTGTGTGAAATATAGTAACAAAAAAGCACAAAACACATAGGCACGGCTGCTTCCAAAGGTCTGACATAATCGCCGTTTGTCTTTCGGCGAACCGCCACCGTAACGCCGACACAGGCACACTGCAGTTCACAGGAAACAGAGCGGCCTCGCCGAAGGCTTCAAAGGGACCGCGTAGAACGCGCAGCCCAACGGGCGGTCATCCCTGCTCGGCCACCGGAAGCATAATTCTTCTTGCTCCCTCTTTTCCTCGCCGCGGCGTCTTGTCCGTGCGCATCGTGGGCCGCTGCGCGGTCGCTCCTTTCCGTCGTGGCGGCGTCGAGCGCCTTGTTGAAAGCCAGGGGAGTCGTCCCGATCACAACATCGTGTAATGGCTGGCGATGTCTTCTTTCAACGAAACTTTATGATTGTGAGTCCGCTTTCAGGAAGAATCTTTACCAGGCGGACAGAGTAGTGACTACTGTCAACACTTGGATGTATATCGAAGAAGGTTAATTCCTAGAATGTTTTTCAAAAAAAAAGATTGCTGGTCTTATTGTTTAGAGATTTGTGGTATAGTGTTAAGCGACACGCTGCGACTACAGAATAACCCAGCCGTTTTAGGATGGATTGGTATAGAAGTACGCCACCGCGAACAACCATTGTGCTCTTGTCTGCGAGGAACAGTTTTTTTATTTCTACATGATCTCTACCATATTACTAGAGAATTGGTTTTGAGAACTTTTTTAAAGGCCCACTGTCCACCCTGCGGTCGAAAATATTTTCTTCCCCGCTTACTGTAAGACTTCGGCCCCAGAACGCAAGGCCGCAAAATGTTTTTGAAAAGAGTAACTGATGACGTAGTTATAGCCACCGCAATGACCCGATTGTGTCATGCTTCCGCTCCCTCGCAAAGGTTTTTCACTCTCCTGCCTGAGGTCGTCTAGCCTCCGCAAGACAAATTCCCCTGCCTCCTTCTCGTTTTGCGGGAAGTGGAGCGTGGCACTCCGCGTGCGCGAAAAAAAAAATGGGCGAGGGAGCGCGCGCCGCTGGATTAAGTCTGGCCGTGGCGAGGTAAAAGCGCGCAGCGAGCGGTAGACACCCATCCTTCACCCTTTGACAGCGAGACGGACCAATGGACGTCGTTCTCGACATATACGTCATAGCTGCGGCTCGACGGGCCAGCGCAGGGAACGGGAAAGCTGGCTTCCCGAAGGAGAGCATGAGAGAGCTTTGAATTGTATTTTTGTTGCTTTTCGGCGCCCGTGTCACTGCAGAATTTTTCACAGACTATCTCCGGTACCTGATCGAAACACTGGGCTTAATGGTAATGTCACATACTAAGCCACAACCTTAGTATGTGACATTACCATTAGTTAAACCTACAAAATAAACCTTGAGCCTTCAATACACTACCCATGTTTCCCAAGGGCTCAATGTGAGGATCATAGGCAATCTGAGCTTTATCAAAATGCTAATAAAAATCGTCAGCTTTCGAGTTCTGCAAACTTTATTTAATTCAAATATATTTTCTGTGACCAAATCTAGCTTAATAATTCGCCCTCCGCAAAATTCTCTCTTAATGGTTAATTCTGATACATCCTAAAATATTTTGCTTCCTATACTGAAGGACATTTCTAGCTAACTTGCATAATTAATGACACCGGTGAAATGTATGAAGAAGACACTGTCCTAATTCTTTATCGGCGGTAAATTTGTATGGTTCTCGCGCAGGCAAATTTAATTTAGCTGTTTGATTAGCTCGCTAATGTACCGCGCCTTCGCATGTATTGCGCAATGGTGTGAAAAAATTAGATTGCTATATATTTAATAAATTTTCACAGTTGAAAGGCAGAATTTTTTACCCTTGTAATCTGCTCCTTCCTTCTTTGGTCATAGTGAATGTTATACATGCTACTAACTGTCGTAAATCCCGAGATCAATATAAGAAGCAGACTGGCATTCATAGCAAAGTCCTCTGCAGTTATCCGCTATCTATTTCTACTTGGGCTAAAGCCTTTATTTATATCTATCACAGTAGGAAGGTACGCGCGCAGTTGCAAAAATACCCGTGCAGGAAATTTATGAGCGTGCATGAAGGAATGCGAACAAGTATAGCGAATATTTTTCCAGTTCTAAGAAGCAATAACTTTATAACAGAAATGCCTCGCTGACCAGAGCCAGCTGCTCATGTAGTCTACTTGACAGGAACACTTGCTGTGCGCTCAGCACTAAACAAATTATACAGTTTTACAGAGTTGGCAGAAAATATTATCACAGCAGACATAGAGAGATATTACAGTTCACCCATGCAGGCCTTGCGGGGAATGACGCAGATGTTTAAAACTGCTTTGGAATCCGCCTTTTGCAGCAGAATCTGGCTTCATTATGCTCGAGCTTAAAAAAAAAAATATTTAAGGCAGTGTAGCATGCGACACGAAAGCGTACCATGCGAAATGGCCACGCCAACGCAGGTATAAAGCGAAAAAGTGAAACCTCCCACTTTTTTGCCCTTGGGGCGGAAAGTAGTGGCACTGATTGCAGTATTATGTTCCCGTAATATGGGAGGGGGGGGGGGGAGAATTCAGATCGGTACGGAGTTCAGTTCTGATCAAAAAGAAGTTATCTGGCTGAATTTAGGATTGTGGTACGGCCCTGTGTATGGGTTTCGTAAGCAGTGTATGAAATAGCCATTCCCGATTTATTGATTTTTGAATGCAATAATGACGATGTTTCAACAATTTAGCTAAGCTAAATAGTGTGTGATATTATGGCAGGACTTCTCGTTGCAGATGTGGTACCAAGATGACATGTCGTATAATAGTCCGGTCCTGAGCTTATTCAAATACCGAAAGAGACATAATCATAGGCCGAATGCTTTTGTTTTCCTCGTCACTGTTTTTCATTCTTTTATTTTCCGAATATAATCATTTCAATTCGCTTCTTTATTATTTTCTTCATTGTTTGAGTATGTTAGTCGATCATGCGAGGGTGGTCATTCCGCGGGTTTTTAAGTTCCTCTTCTTGTTTCAAGACCGTTTTTAGGACTTGCTGAAAGGCCATAATTATGATATATGTCACAAATATATTTCTAAACATTTATCGTCTAGGGCAATGTGTTCATTATGTACGAATATGTATTAGCATTGGGAATATGCTCTGTTTCCTAAATCGGGTCTCCTCATTTGGATACTTAAATGCCTTATGGGACTTCTTCATGGTCTACCTACAATGAAAAACTAATAAAATTGTAGGGGCGCAATAGCGGCTGGAGAGTTCTTGTTCAATGTGTGGCACATAGTTTCTCTTCAAACCCAGATTTGTTCAGAACAGGTTTTACCATCGGGCATCACTGCGTTGCTGGTCTACAGCGTAGAACGGAGGTTCCTCGTGCTTCCCTTGTGCGTTGATGGTAGGCCCGACGTCGAAGTTGCCCTGTATGTTTGCGCGGCATAACGATATCGCGCGTTATCGACTGCTGCGAGCTATAAGAAAAATAGAATAGTTCTGGCGCGATGATTTGCAGTCCCTGCAGAATAATGCCTGACATATCTTGGGTTCTTTGTCAACATACATGAAAAACGTGACAGGTTTTGTTCATGAAACGTAGGTTTATTGGCATGCAAATGAAAACTGTTATGCTGCAAAGATTTGTGTTGAATGTAGCAAAAAATGTTCTGCATAACCCTCGCTCTAGAAGATACACCTTTGGCCGTTTTTGCGTTGGCATCATTATGGACAATGATGTACTCGACAAAGAGTTTGTAATTTTTGTAAAATTGCCACACGACTAGATTGCTGGATTTTCTTAGAGAATAAAGTAGTTGTTCGTTCCTATTACACACTTTAGCCCAGACAATGACGTCTGGAACAGGGAACGTAAGTCCACGCGAATCCCCTTTGACCCGTTTGAGCTTGAAAAGGCGGTAAAAAACTGAGGTTCTTTTTTACAGCGTTTTCGCTCTGTGCTTTTTCATGTGAGCCTTAATTGGGAGGCCAATGCGATGCCGGAGCAGTTGCAAGAAACGCCACCCGCAGTGAGCATTTTGTGTAAACTTTCATAGGGGCCTAATCATCCCTTGATCATTATATCTTCGTCGAGATTCAAAGGAGAGGATCTAGGATCTCCGCCAGTTCCCGCGAAAACCCAAAACTCTTATCGCATATTTAAAGCGTCCAAACCGCAGGAAGCGTTCCGACCAGGAGCGTATTACCGAGAATGGGAGCAAGAAATCCAGGCACCCACCTGCTATTTTTCTGAACAGATTTAAAAAATGAAGACGATGGGTATGTACAGTTGAAAGAGTTGAAACTTCTACCACCATGTTTGAAATATTTTTAATTTCCATCATGTCCCCTAATTTAGGTTACTGATGAATGTATTCCGAAAAATGAACTCGACTGTAAAGTTTCAAGAAATGAAAAACAGTCCCACATCGCAGAATATATTATTCTGGTCTTGTAGGTTCCTCATGCTGGTCACTAGCTAAAGCATACTTACGACATTGGGTTCAGAGTGTTGTCAGACATAAATGAATTTGTCCAGCAAAATTTATTTGAAAATATTGTTAAGGAATAGTACACAGTGGTAAACGCTAGTTCGCTGTTAGATGCACACGACACACCGCACACCACAGAACGAAGTCAGCTAGGCGTGAGCGTCGTCTTCTTCCCTACTTCACATCAGCACGTCGTCGTCGTCTCCATACTGTGCTCCGTAACAGTACTCCCCGCGCCGAAGAAGCACCGTCCCGGTGCGTCCTACACAGGAGAACTCGAATGATATGGTTATAGACGGGCGACATGCACGAGTTCTGGATGAGGGGCTGTGGAAGGATTCTTGGGCTGTGAAGGGGCGGTCTCATAGGTCACATCGGTGACTTGCCGCAAGACGGAGTAAGGGCCCACGTAACGAGGCAAAAGTTTCTCACACCTACCTACACGGTGAGCCGGGAGCCAAAGGAGTACGAGGGAACCAGGAGGATAGTGGACGTCTCAGTGATGAAGGTCATAACGACGTTTTTGACAGCGCTGAGATGCTCCAAGGCGCTCTCGAGCAATGTGGCGGGCGGCATCAGCGCGGGCGATGGCATCCGAAGCGTAGCTGCAGGAAGAGTTGTCAAGAGGCAAGAAGGTGTCGCATGGGAGTAAAGGGTCACGGCCGAAGAGTAGATAAAAGGGAGAGTATCCGGCGGTATCATGGCGGGAGGAGTTATAGGCGAACGTGACGAAAGGTAAGGAGACGCCCCAGTCACGATGGTGATCGGACACATACATAGACAGCATGTCGGTCAGTGTGCGATTGAGGCGCTCAGTAAGACCGTTCGTTTGCGGATGGTAGGTCGTGGTAGCGCATGAGCGGAGAAGATCATGAACCACTTGAGAAAGGAAACAGCGGCCACGATCTGCGAGCATTTGACGTGGAGCGCCATGAATCAAGATGACATCATGCAGAAGAAAGTCGGCAACGTCGGAGGCGCAGCTGGTGGGGATAGCCCTGGTTACAGTACATCGGGTGGTATAATAAGTCGCCGCAGCAATCCATTTATTTCCAAAAGTCGATGTCGGAAAAGGCCCCAGAAGATCGAGGCCCACACGAGAAAACGCCTCAGTCGGCACTGGAATTGGTTGCAGGGGCCCACTAGGTTGAAGCGAGGGCGTCTTACGGCGCTCACACAGCTCACAAGCGGCGACGTAGCGACGGACAGAGCGGTAGAGACCAGGCCAGAAAAATCTGCGTCGCACACTGTCATACGTGCGTGATACTCCCAAGTGTCCTGCTGTAGGAACGTCGTGAAGTTGGGCGAGGACGCTAGAGCGCAGATGAGCCGGAACGGCCAGTCAAAGGTCCGCGCCATCTGGACGCATGTTGCTTCTGTATAATGTCTCGTTATGGAGTACAAACATGCTGGCGGAAGGATCGGGGATGTTGCGCAGCTCGTCAATAATTGGTTGCAGGGTAGGATCACGACGTTGTTCGGAGCCCATATTGGTAAAGTCCGAGATGGACAAAACGTAGTCGTTAGCAGTATGATCGGAGAAATCAGGAGGAGGAGGAGGAGAAAAAACATTTATTATATAAACTTCCTTTTCTTCCTGAGTGGAGCCCTCAGTCCAGGGCTCCATGTGCCGCCTCAATCCTGCAGGCTCGCCAGAACAGCTGTCGCTGGTCTTGCAGGTTGTTGCGAATAAAACAGTCTCAGAAAGAATAAATACAAATCAGTCCATAAGCCCATGGGCCACGGCAATCCTCTCGGCCCGCTCGATTGGCCGGCGTTGTTCGGTCAGTTGTTCGGTCAGCTCCGTTCGGGACAAGGCATCTTCCCAAGGTACAGGTGGAATGCCGCCAGGTGGCTTTGGGCAGGCCCAAACAGAATGATATAGTGTAGGTCTGTGCTGTTGGCAGGTGGGGCATTTATCTGGGTAGCGGGTGGGGAAGAACTAATGTTTGTGGTACAAATTTGTATACGTGCGAGTCTGCAGTTGTCGCCATGCCACAGCTTCGTCCTTGGTGAGTGTTGGGTGCGGGTGTGGCAGAGTTCTTCTTTGTGTACGGTAATATAGTGTAATGTGGGTGTAAGACTGTAGAACTGTGCTGGCGTCCTCTGTGTCTACTTTCCCCTCCGCTTCCGCCGACAGCGCCGGGAAGGTTGCTGCTCGGGCGAGCGCGGGCGCACTCTCGTTGCCAGGAAGGGAGGAGTGACCAGGAGTCAAAAGAATTTTAACAATGGGAAAGGTATCATAGTTTATAGGCGAGATCACGCGTGAAGCCTCGAAAGATAATCTATTCTTAGTGAAGGCGCGGCACGCAGCTTGTCAATCTGTGATTATTGTGTATGTCGTACTGGTGGGATGTTTGTAACATGTGTCCATGTGGTGTATGAAGGCGAGTGCTACCGCTATGGCAGTCTCCTCAACCGTCGTGCTCGAGTTCCTACCACGAACAGAGCCCGTCATCTTAATTGAGCCGTTGGCGTCCGTAACAGCTAGTGCCATAGCGTCTGTGCCCGATGGATATCTCGCCGCGTCGACATATAAAACGGTTTGGACACTCTGTACTGGCGCAGGAGTGCCTTGACTCTAGCGGTCCTACGACCAGTGTGGAGTGCGGGGTCCATATTTTTTGGGACTGGTGCGACCCTCGGATGGATCTACGGGATGGCGGGACAGGCAGTCAGCGTCTTGGTGTAAGTAGCCGGACTTGTACACCACAGTAAATTCATGCTCTTGTATTCGTAAGGCCCAACGACCTAAGCGGCCAGTAGGGTCCTTAAGTGAAGACAGCCAACACAAAGCACGATGATCAGTCACTACACAGAAGGACCGCCCAAACAAATAAGGGCGGAATTTGGTCAGCGCCCAAACAGGTGCAAGGCATTCTCGCTCTGTAATTGAATAGTTGCGCTCAGAGGTCGAAAGAAGGCGGCTAGCATAAGTAATGACGCGGGAGGAACCATGCTGGGACTGGGCAAGGATAGCACCAATACCATGTCCGCTAGCGTCGGTGCGCAGTTCGGTAGGTGCAGAAGGATCGAAGTACGCCTGAACAGGTGGGGTGGTAAGGGCGGATATAAGCGCCGTAAAGGCTTAGCCTTGGTCACAACCCCATGTGAAAGGTACGTTTTTTGCAGAAGAGAGGTAAGCGGACGAGCGATGTCTGCGAAGTTCCGAATGAAGCAGCGGAAGTAGGAACAAAGGCCAAGGAAGCTTTGCACGTTACTTGAGCTACGTGGAGTAGGGAAGCCGCGCACGGCTCGAACTTTGTCCGGGTCGGGCTGCATACCATTTGCGTCAACCAAATGACCCAGGACTTTGATTTGACGCCGGCCGAAGCTGCATTTTTTGGCGTTCAATTGAAGACCGGCGCGGCGGAAAACGTCCAGGACCGTAGAAAGTCGATCAAGGTGGGTTGCGAACGTGAACGAGAAAGCGACGACGTCATCCAAGTAGCATACACATGCTGTCCATTTGAAGCCACAGAGGAGTGAGTCCATCATGCGCTCGAATGTCACAGGAGCGTTACAGAGTCCAAATGGCATAACCTTGAATTGATAGAGTCCGTCGGGGGTGACAAATGCGATTTTCTCGAGATACCGTTCGTCGACAGCAATTTGCCAGTAGCCTGAACGCATGTCGATTGAAGTAAAATAGCTGGCACCATGCAAGCAGTCAAGCAAGTCATCAATTCGCGGAAGAGGGTAAACATCCTTCTTTGTTATTTTTATTAAGGTGGTGATAGTCGACACAAAATCTCCAACTTTGGTCTTTCTTTTTGACCAATACGACAGGAGACGCCCAGGGACTGCAGGAAGGCTCATTAATATTTTGCGCCAGCATCTTGTCCACTTCTTTCTGTATAACATGCCGCTCAGTAAGGGAAACACTACAAGGCCGTCTGTGGATGGGGTTGGCGTCACCCGTATTGATTCGATGGGTCACAACGGATGTTTGGCCCAATGGTCGGTCCCCGAAATCAAATATATCACTGTACGACAGCAAAAGGTCTGAGATAGCTCTGGCTTGGTCATCTGGCAGATCCGCGGCTATCATGCATGAAAAGAGGTTCGAATGAGAAGAAGACGATATATGCTGCTCCGACAGATGCTGAGGGGTTAGAGCAGCAACTTCGCAGTTCGCCAATGGAAACAGATGAGCGAATGCGATACCATGGGGTAAAACTTGAGTCGAACGGCTGAAGTTCAGTACGGGAAGATAAGTGCGGTTAGCAGTGACAGTCACGACGGTATGAGGGAGTATGACACTGTGACGGAGAACATCGGTAATTGGGCAAGCGACGTATGTCCCGTCAGGAACTGCAGGGATCGGGGCCAGCGGGACATAAACAGCAGCTTCGGGTGGTAGACGAACAAATTCGGCGTATCGGAGGCGGAGCTTGACATCGGTGTTTTCGGAGCAGTAGGGCAGGTCTAAGCGAAGAAGACCAGCTGAGCAATCAATCAGGGCAGAATGGGCCGTTAAAAAGTCGATGCCGAGGGTCACGTCGTGATGGCAGCGGCCGATAACAGTGAAGAGGACAGGTGTAGTGCGACCGGAAATACTCACGCGCGCAGTGTACACTCCCACGACGGCAGCGACGCTTCCATCGGCAACACGAACGGCGGATGAAGCGGCGGGTGTGACAACCTTTGTGAGACGACGGCGAAAGGATGAGCTGAGGACTGAAATTTGGGCACCAGTGTCAATGAGGGCAGTAACAGGGGCACCATTAACATAGATGTCTAGAAGGTTGCGGCGATGAGCGAGGGTCAGCATGGGATTTTCGGGCCGGGTCGTCAATGCAGCGTCACCTCCGGGAGCTGCATTGGTTAGTTTTCCGGATGAGAGGAGAAGTGGGGAGATGAGGAACGGCGAGATTGCGGCGAGCGGGACCGCCGGGTCTGAGGAGACGGTGAGCGGCTAGGCATGCGCGGGGCTGGCGAGTTAAAGTCATGAGTGCGCGTACCACGGACATAGGTTGGATGTGGAACATAGTCGGCGCTGCGATCAGAATAGTAGCGAGGTCGAGGTGGCGGAACCCAACGCCTGCGGCAATGGCGAGAAATGTGGCCGACACGTGAGCAGTAGAAGCAGATGGGTCGGTCATCCGAGGTTCGCCATTCGTCCGGGTTGCGGTAGCGGTAGCGGTACCGCGTCTGAAAAGGCGTAGTAGGAGCCGCAGCAGCTACGATTGGAATGTTAGGATGGAGCGAGGGCTGTGCGGAAGGTTGGCCGGAGTTGGAGCCCACGTTCGCGTTGAGGCCCACATTTTCGAACTCCTGGCGAACGACAGATTGGATAAGGGCTATAGTAGCATCCGCTGGATGAGGAGCGAACGCAACGGGTGTCATAGCTTCTATCGCTCGACGAGCAATCCTCGTCAAGTTCGAAGGATGAGATGGCTGCTGTAAGGTTGGACTATCTTCGCACGAGGACGTTACAGCTGTGTTTGGCAAGCGTTCGATTCGGTGAGTAATACGGTGGTGTTTTGCTTGTTCAAACTGGCGGCAAATTTGGATAACTGAGTCGACCGTCGGGCAATCTTTGCAAAGCAGTAGATTATAAACATCGTCTGCAATTCCCTTTAATATGTGGCCGACCTTGTCTATTTCGGACATGGCGCTGTCCACCTTTCGGTATAGGGCTAGAATGTCTTGAATATAAAACAAGTACGATTCCGTCGAAGACGGGGCACGGGATGCGAGATATTTTGTGCGCCAAGCTTGCGTCCGATCGGCTTGCCGAATAGGTCTCGAAGCTTCTCGTTGCACATCTCCCACGATGTGATATCGTCTTCATGCGTCTCGAACCAGACGCGCGCCGTACCTGCCAGATAGAAGATTATGTTGGCGAGCATGAGGGTCGCGTCCTAACGGTTGTGCTTGCTGACCCGCTCGTACATGGCGAGCCAGTCTTCTACGTCGACGTGGTCGTGCCGCAAAGGTACCCGGATCGCGAGGCTGCGTCATGATGACGGTGGGAGCTGATGGTGCCGCTGAAGGTGTCGCGTCGGATGGCATAGTGATAGTACCAATCTAGCGGCCCCTACGGAGATCCAGGTTTGGCGACTTACGTACTTCCAGCAATCCTCCACCAAATGTTAAGGAAAAGTACACTGTGGTAAACGCTAGTTCACTGTTAGAAGTACACGACACACCGCACACCACAGAACGAAGTCAGCTAGGCCTGAGCGTTGTCTTCTTCCCTGCTTTACATCAGCACGTCGTCTTCGTCTCCATACTGTGCTCCGTAACAATATGCATTGCAAGTTGTAATTCTGAAAGCGACTGTGGTAAACCTACCACATGATTTGTTATTTTCTTGTAGGTGCCTCCGGTTGATTTTTTAATGCATTCATCTATCTCATTGAATGCATCAGTAAATGGTTCCATGCACATCGTTTTCATTGTTTCAAAGCACAGGCTCTCGTTGTCATTCTTAGCGTCTGCAAGTGCTCACAAAGCACAAATAGGCTTTCCTGCGAATGGAAAAATACAAACTGTTCAGATTAAGTGCATTTGGAACCTTAATATGAATTTGCGTAGGTTCCCTATTCAAACCTAATTTATCTGCTATACCTTAATAAGACACGAGAAAAAATGCGTATTCATTGGTTTTGCTTAGACCTTGTTTCGTCTTAAGCCACGTATAGGGGTTCGAAGTCACATTAAGTGACTGGAAGATTGCTCGAAAATATTCTGACTAACCCCTCAATAGGAACATTAAGTAAACAGCGTTTTTGCACAACATATCGCATAATCTCGAAATGACGAGAGAAAACACTCTGTGAAGCTCCTTTTTCCACCTCCCCCCCCCAAAAAAAAAAGAAAACTAGAAGGACTGATCGAAAGGGTAACAGAATAGCAGGGAGGAAAGCCTATCTGAAGGGATACCAAATGAAATCTATCAGCAGTTTGTTGAATTTCGCTGTCAAATGCTAAATTCTAATTTGGTAATTGTGAACTTCCACCACAGAATGGATACGCCAAGATCGCAAAGGTAAACTACAACCACACTGAAATTAGATAAGTAATTACACTTATTGCGAAAACTCTCGGCCGTTCTTGATCGAAACTCTTTGATAGCCCATTATCATGAGATGACCTGATATCGGAGGCATTTCACATCCACAAATATGGTTGCACATGCGCAATCCAAAAGTGAATGGCGCTAGTCCTTTTATGTGACACTTACTAATTATTAATTACACGATGTTTATTTATTTTCTTTTTTCATACATTGCCACGTTTGCAACAACACACGCTGGGCGTCTCATCCTAGCAGTCTTGAGCGCCGATGTGAGGAAGCTGAAGTTCCCTTGTGGGACTCGACGTAAAGAAGCTGAATTTCCGTCGCGATCATCTCGTTTCTTGTGGTGTGTACTCCAGTGCCGTAGGTGTCAAGAGGCGCGGCGTTGAACTCCATGCCTCGGACCTGTCGCACCC
Organism: Amblyomma maculatum; assembly: GCF_055883805.1. Lineage (NCBI taxonomy): Eukaryota > Metazoa > Arthropoda > Arachnida > Ixodida > Ixodidae > Amblyomma > Amblyomma maculatum. The sequence goes on along the minus strand of NC_139353.1, from coordinate 111,221,929 downwards.
GTCCATCGAGACCCGAGCGGCTCCCGATCGTGTCCACTCCTGTCCATTACTGCTGCAGCCACTTTCTCGGTCTGGCCTCGGAATTTTTTTTACGAGAAGCGCAGTCGAACGACCGACCCTTAGAGGTTCCTGCAATGACCAGGCACGACAGCATAATTTGCTGCTCCTGCAGCAGTATCTCGTGCCCCAAGTTTCCATGGCGGTGCTGCTGGAGATGTCGACCACTGAACCGACCAATTTGAGCAATTCGCTCAATGCAACCAGTGCAGCCCTGCCCAGAAGCTTCGTAACGTCTACTTAGCGCTTGAAGAGGGCGGCAGAACATTGTATGAGAAGGGCGAGGTTTTACTTTAAGCCTGAGATGCCTTTCGCTAGCAGCTGTCAGATACAGTTGCCAGCTAAGACCGTCGCGATCGCGCATGCTGCCTCTTGGAAACTTGTGTCCAACAACATAACAAGACCATAGCAATGTTCGCTTAAGACGTGAGCTGTTTCTGTCGGCGGGCTGATCCCGAAATGATGGAATCCGCTAAGTTGCGCCACCTGATGCACGGGATAAAAGAACTCCTTTCTGGCGGTTTGGTCCGTTATTCTCATACCGTTTTCGACTTCACCAGCGAAGCTACCCTCATTGAGTGAGCCCTGCAACTATGGTGCTGGCGCAACCAGTATGTGTGGTCAGCCCTTCTGCAGTGTGGCCACTTTGTACAACTCCACTGAGCATAATTCCTTGGGTGAAGGTCCCCAAGGTTGCTCACGAAGAGCTCATGAAACTTCACCTCTGCTCTGGTAAACCGACTGCCACCGCTGTGACTTAAGCCGTACGTGAAGAGATCGGACAAACGTTTGCAGCTCCTGAGTCACTTTTGGAGCCGCGCTCCGTCACCTCTGAAGGAACTCTCAGTCGGCCCGCGGTGCCTCTCGCGCTGCATCATCCGTTCTAATCACAGCCGCCGCCATTTTAACAGCCAGCTTCATACCAGGAGCAAATACCAGCAGGGCCTTGTCAAGCAGCCTCCGGCTCCGAAGGCAGACCTCTGGCGTCCTCCTCGTCAGCAGGTGCTGTTAGCACTTCAGAGTACCTGGCCACCTGTATCGCTGTTGCCCCTACCATGAACTAGGCCTTCGGGGCTTTTCTCGCAGTGCCCAGTGTCCTCGGTTCATTGAGCGCCCTTTTGAATTCGAAGAATACCTAGCTGCTCGCGCAATGTCTTTTACCGGCCATCCATAGTCGTCTTCTCCCTTTCACTACTAGTCACCCAGCTACCGTAGCTTTACTAATGCGCCGTAGTTTTACTAATGCGCCAAAGCAGGGGTCGTCAAGCTCACACCGGGGAAACTGAAAGTGGCGACCGCAAGTGGCAGGTTGCTGATCAACGAAATCGACGCCCGGAAGACTCTCCGTGATGACTCAGTCTTATTCTCTTACTGCGATGCGATTGTAGTGTTGACCTGGAACTCTGAAATCACCTGATGACGATAAAATTGTTAGTGCCGAGCTTCCCGTTATCATGGACGAGCATCCAGGGATGGTTTGAGTAAATATCAGAGCAGATTTCTCGATCATTAGCAAGAATTTCGCAGAATGCATTTCTAATGTTAAAGCGTAATGCCTTGGGTCACAAATTTGTGCTCGGTAGCCACCTTATGGCACTGAGAGGATGATGTTCTGCCTATGTACCTTATGTCAATTCAGCGTTTTTGCCGTTTTTGTGTTCCTGCCACGCAGGCGCAAGGCCCTTATGCTCGCCTGCACATTTTGCGCCAGCATGGTGCCATCATTAATTTTTTATCGCCGTGTGGCCGCAAATCAAGTCATTATCAACAAACATGGCCGTGTTTTCGATGCCTGCAATGAAGACCTTAGTGTCCAAACGGCGCCACGCACCTTTACCCACCATTGACACGAATAAAACAATACCGACATGCTTACCTGCCCATTACGGTCAGGTGTGACGACCAGTACTGGGCTGCTGGTGTCGCCGAACAGAACACCCAGCTTTGATCACGTTACAGGGGCTACGTTGCATGCAGTTACGACCATCTGGCTAAAGGTCTACCGGATGTACTAACAATCCCCTGAAATGAACGGTAACGCATTGACAAAGGTGCCACGGTAGCATACTTTGGAGGTGTCGTAGTCGCCCACGACTGCATTGCGCTTCAGACCAAGCATCTGCCATCAAACGTCAAAATTCGTCTTTGATGGGAACCCGCTCTATTGCCAGCAGACGACAGATGCGTCGGGCCACTCTCTTAGTTTCAAGTGTGACTCGTTAGACCGCATGATCAATCCCTTACGAAGCATCTCATAATAACCGACATCCTGTGCGGGTTCTCTAAAGGGGCTTGGGTTCTGCTCCCAGAGCCTAAAGCCACGCCGGTATCTCGTATCACAGCCGTGACGACACACCGTGGCTAAGCCAGCGGGCCAAGCTGTTTATTGGGAGTGTCAAATGTCCTTCCTCGGTCTCATAGCAGCGTCCACGCTCTCTAGCCTCGCGGCGTCGTCTCTCTCAAGATTAAGATGCCGTCCGTCGAGATGAGAGTGAACGGTAATGAAGGCCTGTCCGGTGCGCTACGCTATTCTAGAGCACTATAGCTACGCCAGTTCTCTCACTACCACCATTACCGCAGCAGCTCCTAGAGAAGGAGGCCGGGAGAGGAGAGAAGAGAGCTCCCCATGAAAGGGAGAGAAAGACGTGTTTCGTGCAGCGTCGTGTGGGCGAGGGAAATGTGGAATTCCAACACCCTCCATCCCTTTATTGTGACTTCCATCTGGGCGCCGTTTTCTCTTTCCAAGCTGCACGACTGGCCGCTCAGCGGGTCTATGCCGGAGGACAGTTGTCGAAACTCGAGTTCGTAGGAAGTGCCGCTGGTGCTGCGGCCAAAACGAGGAACGCTGCCCCTACGCCGGTCCCGGCGTACAGGGTACACATGCGACTTGTCCGGCTGAAATTCCCGCCGCTTCTGCCACGGGGGAAGACGAGGGGGTGAAGTAGAGAGGCCCGCCACCAAGGTACGGGCCGCCTGTACGCATACAGTGAGTGACTATCCCAAACCCCCGCTGGCTCCCCGAAGTTCGTACTTCAGGGCAGCAGGCTCCGACCCTGCATGCAGCAGGCGCCTGCATATCAGCACACACCTGAGGCGTGATTGCCTAGTACGTATTAAAGCAAAGCTAATCATAAACTAGCAGGAAGTCTGCAGCTCACTCGTAGTAGTACTAGATGAACAAGAGTTAGCGCCAACCACGCTAAAAGTGGCTTCACAGAGCAATTTGGCCTCATTTGTCGCGGGCTTCTTTCTCTTCAGTAGGATTTCGGACCCTCTTATGACAAACAATGAGCATTCCTACTCCTTCCTGATCACCTTTTAACTGCCAACCGCGACGTCGAGGGGGAGTCGCTACTGTTACGAGATGCCCATGCTCTGGAGGCTTCCGTAACAGGGCTCTCCGTGCACCCATCTGAGCGCACGAACCATCGCGTTCTGGCAGTCACGTATCTGAGTGCATCGTTGTGTTGAAGCACTGTGTCTTCCACCTTGAGAGGCAATGTCTCTGTGCGCGTAGTCATATCTGGCCATATGGCTTGCTGTGCTCTTACCGTTGCTGCGGTTCGCCTTCCCAGTGGCGTTTGCTATAATCTTGTTCAATCGCTTTATGTAGTCGTCAACATACGTATGCCGGTACCTTCCATTCATGAGCTGGAAAAGAAAAGGCGTGCCATTGCGCATTCCGGTAGTTATGCTATCTCGCATATGCACCTTGGAGCGACTTTATATCCCGAACTCGGCTCTCGCTCCTTTGCACGGACGGACGGCATTGTAGCGCACACCTGAGGAGTGATTGCCTAGTACGTGTTACGTCAAAGCTAATCGTAGACCAGCAGGAAGTCTGAAAGTCACCCGTAGTAATACTAGATACACTAGAGTTAGCGCCAACCACACTATAAGTGGCTTCACAGCATAATATGTCCTGATTTGTTGCGGGGTTCTTTGTTTTCAGTGTGGCTTGGGACCCTCTTATGACAAAAAGTGAGCATCACCTAGTAACTGCCAACCGTAATGTCGAGGGGAAGTCGCTACTGTTACGAGTCAACTTCGCTCTCGACTCTCCTGAGCCGCTGAACTTAGAACTTGCGCTCGGCGCGCTTCGGAAGCACTGTGACTCGCGTTCTCCGACGTAGAGACTGCGCGGGGTTGAGCCAACAAGCAAAATGGCGTTACTGCATATGCGGTTCGGTCGTAGGTGACAAAATGGCAATTTACCTTGAGCTAGAACAAAGTGTCGGCTTCACGAGCTGATGTAGAGTGCAAAGTCGGGACCTGGCAGTATCTTGACGAGTAGCTCAGGATATTTCTTGAGAATGGGGTGTTCGGCAGGCTACACCTGCAGTTTCATTCGAGACATATATCGGAGGGGCGGTGCCAAGCCTCTGTCATCTGGCTAGGCTTCGAATTCAGGCCAGGATCTCCCAGCGGACTTATCGGACGACTCACTGCGTGGAATTCCGCCATTCTCCGTGAGCTACCCTCCAAAACAGCACTGCCAGTGGGACCCCGCGTTGGTGCGTCATATTATGGGGGTTATTACAGGGCTCGGGCTCTGCTTTCAGAGGAAAACTGCATTCCACTATCTCGGGCCATAGCCGTTGCTATGAAGAACGACACTCCGAGGCACAGCCAGCAGGCCAAACTGAATATTGGAAGCGCCCAATGTTCTTCCTTTGTCTCACAGCCGACTCCACGCGCTCCAGCGTCGCGGTGTAGTCTCTGCAGATGCTGTCCTCGGAAATGACTGGGGAGGGGGAAGGATGGGCTTCCCGGTGCGCTGCGCGAGTTCTATCGCTCCACATCTCTCGCTACAGCTCCGGGGGAAGAATCCAGAAGGTAAATATGAGAGCTCTCCGATAAAGAAAGAAAGATAGGGTGGTTCGCCCCGTCGTGCCCGGTGCGGAAAATGTTAATTTCTCACAATCCGTATAATATTCCCATAAAACCCTTACCGTGTGTCATCATGGGAACACAAAGTCGTCGCTCAACAGGTAGACGAGATGTTGAATGAAGGTGTCATAGAGCCGTCGAGGAGTCACTGGGCTTTACCTATCCTCGTTAAGAAGAAATATTATTTTGTGTGGATTACCATAGGCTTAATCAGGCCAGAAAAGACGTCTGCAGGCTGTCAAATATTGAAGACTAGTTTGACAGGCTGCGCCAGGCGCGCTAATTTTCATCGCTTGATCTTAAGCGCAGTTCGACCGTTTGAAGCCGATGAAAGTGATTGTGAGAAGACAGCGTTTGCACGCCATATGTACTTTACGAATTTAGAATCCTACCTTACGCATTGCGCTCCGCTCCAGTGACATTTCAGTCAATAATGAACGTAGTTTATTCTGGCCTTAAATCGCAAACATGTCTACGTGAACGAAGTTGCTTTCGCCGACTTTCGAGTAACACTTCTAACGTCTTTCACTTTGATAGGGGTGACTGGACCCGCCGGCCCGATGCTAAAACCTAAATAGTGTCGCTTTTGCTATGAAGAGCTCCTGTATTAAGCCTGATCGTCAGCCATCGAGGTGCACAACCCGATCGGACTAGAACCTCAGCGTCGCCATATTTACTACTTCCTCGGACAAAAAGTAAATGCGACGTTTTTTAGGCCTTTGCACCTAATACAGCAGATTCATAGAAAGTGTTTCGTAGACTGCCCCCCCCCCCCCCCCATGACGCATCTCACCCAAGATGATATTACCCTCACCTGGACAGGGAAAAAGCAAAAAGTATTCGACGAATTATGGAACCACTTGCATATCACACCTGTGCTTACGGACTTCAATGCTCGCGCCGAGGCTCTGGTCTACACCGATGCTAGCAACGTGGGCCTCGGAGCTGTTCTAGTCCAGTGGCAAGGATGGCGCTGAGCGACGAGTCACCGCCTTCGCAAGCCGGACTTTGTCCCGTGCTGAATCCAATTATTATACTACTGAATATGCCTTCTGTTGTATGGGTGGTGATAATATCTCGATGCTATTTTTACGGCCGGCACTTTCGCATCGAGAGCAAGCACCACTATCTCTGCGCATGAAGAAGAAAAACCAGACAATCCCTTTACAGCAACTGTCCACGCGCTTACTGTCGCAGCAGTGCTGTGAAGACCGGGATCTCACACCGCTCATTGATTTTCGGGAAGCACGTGCTAAGGACTTTTGCCGCTCTTTTGCAATAGCGCATAGTCTGGTTAGGATACAGAAGATTTATTACAGGCCAAACTTTGTGGTCGCAGTACGACACTACGTGAGAACATGCCATGGTTACCACCGAAGGAAAACACCGCTCATGCATGAGAGCGGCCGATTCAGTGCATGCTGTGCAAGTGGCAAGACGTCAATTTGAGCAAGTTGGCAAGAATCCGTTAGGTTCTTTTCGAAATTTTACCTTGAGAAATAGGTGGACGGTCATCGCTACAGGTTATCTCACGGGTTATGCTGAAACGAAAGCCCTCAAGCGCGGTACAGCAATCGAGGAACATAAACTGTTCATCGTGCGGAATATCCGGACCCGCCATGTTCCGACAGTTATGAAAAGTACCGAGACATCGTTTTCACTGCCAAGCTGCTCAAATCTATCATGCAGCTGAGAGGCAATTGTTCTTTTATGAATGGCGTTAGGGAGAACTCTTTTAGAACAACCACGACATGAATTTTAATTGTCCAAACTGCATTCACAGAGGCACTGGCCGGAGAGCATCTCAAAGTATCACCGCACTACTCCAAAGAGTCTAAGTGTCTCTCTTCTCCTTGAAGTGAGCGCCCCTCCCGCGCGCCACCCACTAACCACAAAACAGAGGCGCACCCAGCCGTACTCCGCGGGGAAGAATTTTCTATTCCAACCGGGATACATTCTTTCCCCAGAGTCAGTGGGATGGCCCAGATGTCGTGCCGCGAAGACTGAAATAGCGGAGGCGGCACACGAAATATTCAACAGCACTATCTATCGCAGATCAACGGCCTACATCCATACACGAATGGCTTGGCCGAACGTCTCAACAAAAGTCTCGCCGACATAATGTCTACGTGCATCAATGTTGAACATAGGTCTAGGGATGGCGTCCACTCGTACAACATGGCGCAAGATGAACCCCCGCAAATGACACCCTTAGCTTGCTTATATAGTCGCTAAATGTAAACAATATTCGAAACCATGTCCCATGATGACAGTCTTGACTTCGCATTTGGCGCCAAGAAATTTGCTCAGCGCCCAGACGAAGCGCGACAACTGCCGAGAGTGCACATCCCGGAATCAGCAAGGTCGAGACAACCAACGATCAAATCACAGCCACTGTGAAGCAACTTTCGAACTGCACGACAAAGTGTGGCTCTGGACTCTAAATCGACAACAGTCTTCCAGAGAAACTATAAAGTAGTACTTTGGCCACAAAAAAGTGCTCCACCAGCCACGTGGGATCACATACGAAGTTCATCCCGACAGATTTTCTACTGCTACTCGCCAACAGAGACCCGAAGTGACCCAGTGCGCATGAAGCTGTACTTTTCGAGAGAACTACTCCAGAAGCGTAACACACCGCCTTATCACATGCTTCTTGTGAGCGCTTATTTTCTTACTGTATTCTGCGAATGCATCGGTCGACGTTTTATAGGGAAGGGATAAGGCTGCGTGTGCTACAGCAGCCACTGGGCGACTGTTTTACCTAAGTTTCGGTCGGCAACGTGAAGGACCTGAAGTTCCCTAATATCATTCGACGCGTAGAAGAGGAAGTTTCTTGCTGACATTATCTCGGTTTTTTGGCATGTTCTCTGGTGCCATCCGGGCGATCCTCCATTAAAGCCTTCTAGTTACGAGGTCAATATTAATTTATTTTGGTGCATTTCACTTTACCATTTCCTTTTTCATTCAGCCTACTGCCTTTATTGCTTATTTTGTCGCAATAAACAATACTTTTGGAATTCAGGGCGAGTGTTCCTTCTCTGCTGTCACATATTCAGCACAGTTTGGTTGTTCTACTCAACATAAACAAACCAGCTCACTACAAAATTGTCCTTAGCTTCTGGTACAGCAATTCTCAAGCATGACTGATAAATGGTTCGCTTAGGTGAAAACGGATATTATTAATTAATACAGTGTTATATATATATATATATATATATATATATATATATATATATATATATATATATATATATATATATATATATATATATATATATATATATATATATATATATATATCTACACATTAGAAACATCGGTCTATCTTTGCAGCTACGAACTTCATTCCGAATAAAACGTAAATATTCTAGCTGTAAACCTTTTACCACGAAATAAATAACAGGAGATTATAGATTGGCAAAGTTCCCTCTATTTAGCCGCATAGGTAGGCAATTCATTTCAGCCCTGTCGGAAGTGATCTCAGTCTCCTTTAAGGGGAAAGCCTTTAATTCCTCAGTGTTGACAGTAGGAGCTGTCGGCAGATACTGTTGGCACAGGGTGTCACACTTTCGAAGGAGATAGTTGTGAAATGTTAACATAATTCGCCTTGTCCACCTTTAGATAGCGAGATTCCGCGAGTGAAAGACACTGCACCTTTTTTTTTTTGTAAACGAATCACAGAACGCCGGTGAACTTTGATGCATTCAATCGAATGCTGGTTGTGTTCGAAAAGGGGCGCGTCATATACCGTTACGGCTGCTGATGACATCATCAGGCGATTCATACACAGACGAAGCTGATCCCGCCAGGCGTCCGATCCAGGCGTCCGTGCAGGGCATTTCAATTGGCGCTTCCTGAAACGCCGCACCACACAGCAAACAGAGGACCCAGATTTTTAGGAGGCGTTAGTACAGCAGGCATCAGCGGCGTTTGAAATTAATTTACTGGATAAAAAGACGCAGTACCTGTCACAATTCTCCGCGGATACATGTACCACGCCGTAAATGAAGGGGGAAGAGGGGAGTGAAAGAAGACAGGCAGATGGAGGTGCCGTAGAGGAGGGCTACGATCCACCTTGGTATAATGGCTTTCGCCTCATCGCACTTTCATGACCCACAGTTCTCTGCAGAGGTTTATTCTATCCCTGCCTCTGGGCGGGACAGTTTGTGACAATTGATTATTTACGTTGCATTTTAGCGCGTAGAATGAAAAGTATAGAGCATGAAAGTTATTTTGGAAGCAATTTTTAAATAAATGGTGCCATCTGTCATCTTAGCACATTGAAATATCTACAAGCTCAATACGTTATCCGCATATACTTGATTCTCTTCAAGCATTTATTCGTCTGGAATGCCTACGATACAAAGTTTCACAAAATTTGCGCGTGAAAAATGCTAAAATGCTGCAATGCACTTGACTCAAAAGTAGAGAGACCTATCGGCTAGCGAGAAAGTGTGCACAAAAAGCAATAATATTGGCAGAAGAAACTTTTTGTACAAAGACTATCTGGTAAAAATTTCAATTTACCTATAGGCAACCAAACTACTTCTAAAACCATGCACGTTGCAGCAGCGGCGAGAACAATGTACGTGCTGTGCAGCCCGAATGGCAGAGAGGTTGCATCTGTAATAAAAAATAAATGTTTGGAAAGGTTCATTATATATAAATGAAGCATTCAATACATACATTTCCAGAAAGCTTTGAGGAATATTCATCAAAACCATCAGAAAATCTACACAGAAGTCATGAAGATTAAATTGCACAAAATGCAAAGCAGGCAGTTCCTGATAATATCTTCAACAAAGGTTTAAGAGAAAGTATTTCAAAGATAAATGACTAAAAGATGTTCCTTAATCACCCACAATACTCATATATTATGCTGCTTCATGCTTGGTTAAGTAAGGGTACAGAAAGGGGAGCGTGACACGAAAGAGCGCAGATAATATCGTACATGGACTAGGTTCATGTCTACGAACGACCCTAAATATTTGCTGTGTTGCCTCCACCAAAGTGACCGTCCTCGAACAGCCTCGTAAAAAAGGAAGAATAGGCATCACTATTATTGAAAAAAACCTTCATGCTGTACTGGATAAAGAAATGGTATATTTGTAGTGTGGCGCCTCTTAAATGATTAGTCTCGACCAGGCTCCTAAAAATGGAAGCACAGGCATCACTATCTATTATAAAGCCATCATGCTGTACTAGATAAAGATTTTCAAAATATTCAGTGTCGAGGCCACTTATAAGACTCCGCTCAACTAGCCTCTTAAGAAGGAATCATAGGTATCGCTACCGATTCCAAAAAGATGCCGTACCGAATAGAGATTTTAAAAAGGCCTTGCTTTCTGATACATCCCTATCCTTTGTTGACAGTAGTACGTCAATTTTTTCACCCGAAGGGATGATTTCTGTAAAGGCCGGAATGTGAATACCCGATATTGCATTCGACCGACGATATGTTGATAAAAGCGAAGATGCTCTGCTATGAGAGCCTCACACTTTTGCAGTACGTCAATGGCTTGCATATAAGGGTTGACCAACGTTCGTGGTTTGGAAAGAAGTGTCTGGACTGTACTGGAAATATAGTGGAAGTGAACAAATAAGTCTGAAAATGTATAGAAGAATAGAATGTACTCAGTTTTGTCGTAGATATATTTATCAAATTTCTGATACATTGGTGTCAGTGAACGGTCAGCGCTGCTCAGTTAGCACTTCAAAAAAGTGGTTGAGGCAGCTTGTTTGCCTCTGCTGAGTATATTTTATTAGAGCGCACTTTATTTTGGTTCAATGTTTGGCTGACCGCAAAGCCCACACATGCCAAGAAATGTTTTTGAGATTGAAACCTTATAAAAAAAAGTCTAGCAATTGCCGCATGTGTGGTATTTAGACAAAGGGCAGATTTTGGAGGTGAATCTTTAAACCTGTCAGTAAGAATAGAGAGGAGTGCTAGATGAATTAGCTCAGAGAACGTTTTACTTTGGACTAGGTTTCCATCGGCGAATGGTATGCCCACGTTCTCTGCAAGCCATTTGTTGCTTAATCCATCAGTGGGCACTGTTGGTAGGACTTGACTGTCGGTATTCAGCAGCTTTGAGCATTTGGAGACCATGGTCAGTGTTCATTCGTCATTGCTTAGCTTGTGGGGCCCTTGGCCCCTCAGTTTTGGAGCATAACCATGCAATAAAGCAGCCAACGGCATTCGGCCGGCGCCGACGCTACTGCGCATGTCAGGCAGCCTGGACTCTGACGAGTGACGTGGCACGTGACTCGCTGAGCGCCTATAGACAAGCGACGAGCAAACAGCCACAGGGGGCTTTTTTCCGCTGGACGGCCCGGGCAGCGCTGTTTGCTAGGAGCTCTACGTGAGTGTGTGCGTTTCTGAAGCGTCCTGGTTTTGTCCGGCAGCGCAGGCTCTTTCCGGCGTCGCCACACGCGGCTTGGCCCTTGTGGTTCCATGGTTGCACTGGACTCAGATTGCGTGGCGTGTTATCGGTGCTCGCTCCCTTGTACAGTGCTGTGCAGCAACTCGCAAGATTGTTTTTGTTTAACCTAATGTTTATTTTTGACTGCTTATATTAAAGCGTTTTTTTTTCACGTTGTTGCCGGTCTTTTGTCGCATGGGTGGCTGCTCACGAACCTGAGTGAGGGCTGAGGCCCACATTTGGCGCCCAACAGAATTTTTTTGAGATTTCAGGGAGTTGCTGCCCGCCACTTTGAGCGCGCACCTTGCCGAGTGGACAGCCAACAACGAGAACCACCCTCATCCGGAGCCAGCCCCAGTAACTGTCCGGATAACACATGAACTGCGTCAAAGAACATAAGCTCTGGCCCAAACATTTCTAATGCTTTTAAGCTCAGTGGCCATGAAAGGCTCCGTCTTACGCTGGCGGCGTCGACAGACATTTCAAAACCCGACTCATTTCGAGCAGATGCTAATGGCAGAGTTCCTACCCCCACTATGCCGTGCGCATTAAAGATTAATTCTGCACTCGCACACAGGCCGAGGAGGAAAGTCTCTTGGAATATATACGCTCTTTTCAGGAACTTTATGAACGTACCGACCCCTCCGCACAAGAAACAGAGGACACACGAGCGATACGCCAATCCCACCCACGTTGTAAGGCCTATTTGCGGGGGCGTAGCTTTTCGTCACTGGACAATCTCGCAAAAGCTGCTTCTGATATCCAGGCCGCCATGCTAGCCGAATTGATCTATCGGCCACCGCCCCCACCAAAAACGCCCTGGAGCCCTCATGTGTGTGGCCTGGTGCGCTTAATGCAAATGGGGGACCTCGTTTGCCTCCGCCCCTGCCTCGCTCGGTGGACCCGTTCAGCTACCAAGCTCTTGGATTCCCGGGACACGTCCCGCTCCGAGGCCGGAACTCAGGAGCACCTTCACGGCGTACCCAAGGCCGCCGCCGGTCTGCTGATCCAAGCACGCGGCAAGTTATGGACGACCCAAACTCTGCCTTTCCAGTCTGTTTCTATTGTAGTGGTCGAGGCCACTACAGAAGCCATTTTTTTACCATTTTTATTTCTCCCCTCGAACTGAGAAAAAAAAACATAAAAAAATGAGAGGGAGCCCGGACCAGCAAAAGCTTTGCCAGGCTTAAAACCAATTAAAAATAAATAAAAAAGAGCAGAAGCTCGAGATAAAAAAAGCACTTTTTAAAAGCAATAGAAGGTATTTAAAAAAAACACAAAAAAATAAACGTGGTCCATGTCGAAAGGTGGTCCGCGCTGGTTTAAGAAGAATAAAAGGAAAACCCCAGAAGGTAGCATCCAGACCTGCAAATGAAACAAAACAGGAACCAGAACCAGAAAAGAAGAGAACAGCAGCAAAACCACCGTCACACAAAATGACAAATAACAGAAAGAGGCAGACGTACGAAACCCAAAGCATAAAAAAAGGGAGACTGAGGTAGAATAGTAAACAGGACAGTCCTCAACAAAAAAAAATAAAAATTGGGTGAACAATAGAGAATTGCAGTCTCCTACGGCATTGTAATCGTTGGTCCACAAATTAAAGAGATAAAATACTGATTTTAGGAACAGAGGAGTCAAGCAAAAGAAAAAAATTAAGTGCCAACACCACAGACAAGAGGTAGGGGATGAGAAAGAATTGCAAAACCTAGAAAAAAGATTAAGAGAGAAAAAAATATTAAATCTAGTCTGATGCGAAAAGACGTCCGTCACTATACCAGACTATATTAACCGCAAAATGCACGGGTAAGAGAAACGATGGAGGAAGATACATAAAAAAGAAAAAAAAAAAACTACTGCACCACTATACCGGACTCGTGTGACAACCGCAGCAGAAAAGGCAAAATAAGTAAAATGTCACATATCACAGAAGAATAAAAAAACAAAAAATAACTCCACTCATTTCATAGCAGTATACATGCTGCCCATACGGACCTGGCTCTGTAGGCAAGAGTGCCTGCAGTCACGGGCACATCCAGGAAAACTGAAAGGGATGCCTTAAGCACTCTGCTCAACCCAGGAGCACGGAGCCCTCCCCTATGCAGAGCCTGGTGGGGTGTCTTCAGGACCCTCCGACGAGACCCTCGCCCCGACCACCGTCAGGTTCAAGCACAGGATCAGCAGGTCGTCCGCTGGTGCTTGTAAAAACCAAGATGGAGAGTTGGCGGCATCGAAGGGCACGCCACGACAAAATACCAATGGACACGTAGAAACGTGATCCAGTAGGCATAAGTGACCTGCGCACTAGAGCCATAGGCGCCTCCATGCAGGCAAGTGGGCGTGTCCGAATCAGACAGGCTGAAAGAAAGAGCAATCTTCCTCCTCTGTACTGAGCGTGGTTGGGGGACGGCAGGAAACTCCGAGGAGTCCCTCATCCCCAGTCTCAAGTACAGTACGGATCTAACGGAAATCCACTGGTGCTTGTAGAACCAAGGATGGACTGTTGGCAGCAGCAGCGTGCACGCCACAACAGAAAACAGGTCAAAAATGCACCCAAGTAATAAGGCAGCCAGAAAAAAAAAGAGAGAAATAAAGGGTTCCTGAGAAGAAAAACTAAGGATTCAAGGAGAATATTAGAGAGAAAAGAAAAGGAAATCAACTCCAAACGATTACGTACGTAATTGAAACGCATGTTTCGAAAAGAATATATATATATATATATATATATATATATATATATATATATATATATATATATATATATATATATATATATATATATATATATATATATATATATATATATATATATATATATATATATATACAACGGATTAGGACAGAAATGAAGAGAAAAGGAAAACACATAGATAACCTTTCAGAGGAGATGCGTAGAAGAATAAACCCTGCGGCATTTAATTTAAAGAATGCGAAATAACAAGCAAATAGTTTACTTAACAAAATGATGTCAGCGACAATAGTCAGGTATAGTGCTGCTTATCTGTTGAACCATTTGAATTAAAATTAACCGAGCGACAGGATTCCGAAGCAACGTCGGGTATTGAGACGTTGTTATATCTGATGAGCAAAAGGACTTCAGGAGAGAAACAAAAGGAGCAGTAAGAGAGCAGTCTTGGAATTAGTGACGGACGTCATTACACATCTTACCACAGGAGCAAAGTGAAGAGGAGGATAGACGTACTTTTTTAAAATAGAAAGGAAATCTGCCATGCCCTGTAATTAGTTGTAATCGCATTACTGGGCGGACAAATGCGTGGTATATTGAGGGTATCGGGTATCCAATTAAATAATTCTGTGCCGCCATTATTTTCGCGCCAATATGTGCTCCACCAAAACAAGGGAAGAATGATGTAAGCGTGAACAGACATAACGTTTTGAAAGAGTAGAAGGATGTAAACGGCCGTACTGGCCTGCGCTACCAGCTGCTTGGTCGGCCAACTCATTGCCATAAATGCCGCAGTGGCCCCGGATATGGAATAACATGAATTGAGCGAGAGACGATAAGCGCGACATGTTCTTTTTAATGGTAAGAATTGTGGGGTTAAACGAATTTACTGAAGAGATGGCAGAGAGGAGAGACAGAGAATCTGTATAGAAATGAATAGGCGTAGTGGGAGGGTTATTAAGAGCATATTCAACCGCAGAATTAAAGGCTACAAGTTCCGCTTCATACGCACTGGAAGGTGGCTGCAAAGAAAGGCGATGAACAAATAGTATGTTTTGGGTTGAGTTAAGTACTACAAAAGCTGCGCCCGCGGAGTGAAGTGTGAAGGACCCATCAGTATAGATATGCAGTGCGCGTTGGGAAGAACAAAACATGGCTTCCTGGTAGGTGAGTTTAATAAAATAAAATTTAAACTTGATTGAGGGATGATCAGCCCAGGGATTGAACAATTATTTCAGAAGGGTTGTGTGTAACGTTGCCATAAACTATAGGTTGCCGGAGTGTAAAAAGCTTGAACTCGGCACATAACTGGTCTAGATGAATAGGCAACGGAACAACATTTGCAAGCACGCAAAGTGCGGCTGTTCGCGTGGTAGCGTAGGCGCCAGTAAGAGCGAGGAGTGATAGGACGCGATCTCTTAGTCTAGAAAGAGGACAGTGATACCACCATGCAGGGGCAGCATATGTAATCGAGGGGAGAATGACTTGGTGATAAATTTGACGCAAATGAGAAGGTGAAACGCGAAAGTGTAAATTAAACCAATTAAGGAGCTTAGTGGTAGAGGCCAAAGTTTTAGTTTGCAAGTGATTTACATGGGGAATAAAGGTAAGGTACGAATCAAAAACTGCCCCTAATAATTTAATAGTTGGCTCGCACTTAAGGCTGTGAGATCCAAGACGGATGGTGGGTTTACGCTTATGTAATGCTGGTACTCCATTATGAAATAAAACATAAGAGCATTTTTGTGCGTTTAACTGAACACGATTTTCGGTGCACCATTGCTGGACTAAAGTCAGAACGCTGGTTGCCCTTGTAGATAACTCGCGACTTGTCTTACCAGGTACAGGGATAATGGTGTCGTCGGCATATGCCTGAATGTGAATTGGGGAAGGGAGAGATATATTTAGGAGGTCATAAAGGACAATGTTCCAAAGTAATGGGGAAAGAGGTGAACCTTGCGGACTACCAAGAGTAGAAGGAGCCGAAATAGAGCAAGAAGGAGATTGATATGTTAAATGCCGGTCATCTAAGAAGGAACATAAAAGGGAATATATATTTTTTGGACATCGATGCTGCCTTAGAAAACGCAAGATTAAAGGGTGCCAAACACTATCAAATGCACCTTTAAAGTCCAGAGAAATTAAAACCGCAGGGTGCTTCTGTTGTTTGTAGTCCTGTAATAATTCACGTAATTTATAAATGGCCTGGACAGAATTCCGGCCGTGAGTGAAACCATACTGATTCCTGTGAAGCAAGTTATTTTTTGATAAAAAGTAGTACAGTCGACCATAAAGTAAGCGCTCGAGTACTTTACCAAACGAAGAATTAATACAAATCGGGCGGTATGAGCTCGGAAGGTCCGGTGGTCTGTTGGGTTTGGGAATAAAAATAACTATGCCTATTTTCCATGGTTGAGGGAAGTGACCCAAAAACAGAGAAGAATTGAAAATTGAGGAAAAGAAGAAGGGATGAGCATTAAACAAGGAAACGACAAAACGAGGAGAGATAAGATCGCGGCCAGCAGAAGACGTTAAATCCATTGAAGTTATAACAGCCTCAATTTCTTCGAGAGTGAACGGTGGATCCTAGATTGAGCTATTATAAGGCTACTTAATATCATCCCTAACGTGAGTATGTAAAGGTAGATCTAAAGAAGAATCGTCCGCAGCGATATGCGTATTCATCAGAAGCCTTATAGTGTCTTGAAACGTCTCTGTATAGGTACCGTCAGGGTATCTCAGCATAGGAATTATTGAGGGACTCCTGAGCTTTCCAAAACCATACTTATATGGCTTGCCAAAAAAGAATTTCCTTGTAGCATTTGAGCAAAGTTCCCTCACATAATTGTCGTCTGTGCGTCTGATGTTAGCTCTATAGACAGCAAGAGCTTTATAATAAATTGAGCGGTGGTAAATTCTATGTGTAGGATCGGAAATACGTTGAAAACGACGTCGAAGCGCCCGAACACGTGAGCGCTCCATGCGCAAATCAACCGACCACCAAACAGATCCCTCAGGAAATGTAGATTTAACAGAACGTAAGTTTTCGTTGTAGAGTTTGATAAATATCTGATTAAATTTTGAAAGGACGCTATCAAGGGCAGGCGGTGAATAGATCTGATGATTGTAAAAAGGCTGAAACCAATTCAGAGACGCTAACTGGGAAATTAAGCGACATGAGCTGGCTCTAGTAAGCCTCTTAAACTGTGATGAAGGTTGAGAAATGAAAGAAAAAGAAATAAATCTGTGCTCTGAAAGGGATGAATCTGGCAAAACGTCCCAAAAGTAAGCCTCGCTTAGTAAATTTCGGGAAGCCAATGTGATGTCAATTCAACTTGAAGCGTACGGAGTTTCATATGTTGGCAAGGAATTTGGATTATTAATAACAACCAAGTTATTGGATGCAGCAAATGCTTGAACGTGAGTTCCTCTCAGGTCCGTAACACTTCCGCCCCAAAGGATGTTTTTTGCGTTAAAGTCAGCAAAAATGATAATATTATCTGTAGGTGAAGTCTGTACACAAGTTGCCAGTAAAGCAAGAAAGCTTTCGATATCTGCGCGAGGTGGTATATATACTGCTATGAAAAGAAATTGATAAGTCGATGTCGAACACAAAATGGCTACGAGCTCAGGTGAAATGAAAGTAGGAAAAAAATCAAAATTAGGATTATGGAGCAATACAACGCAGCGGGGATTTTCAGTACAGCAAATTTTATGAAATGAAGGGGGAATTCCTGCAAATTCTATTTTAGGGGTAATGTATGGATCGCAGACAGCAGTTACTGTGATGTAATTATCTTGAATGCATTTAACCATGGGGCAGTCGCGCAGCGTGTGTGATCCAAATTTACTTGTAAGAAATTAACATTAAGGTTGGGACGAGGGGTTGCCGTGGTCCTAAAAGCCATAGTTGGCTCTTGCCCGTATTCGATACACTCGATCCTGCAAGATAGTGCAGGTGACGTCACCAGCAGGATGGGCACAAGGGCGGCCTGCCGTTGCGCATGGGGCGCATTTTACGTTTGGGTCCTTAATCGATTGGGACACTGTGCAAGGGGGTGCGAACTGGAGCATCGAGTACAACAGGCCTTATCCGGGGAAGTTTTTTGTGTACAAGCTCGAAGGGCATGACCGTACTGTGCACAAAAGATACACAAAGGCACATGTACATCCTCCTGGAATTCTACTGAAGTCCAACCGATCGTGACACTACGTGCGGCGCGAAGTCGGGAGAAGGCGGGAGGGTCGACCTCAATGATGTGCACTCGCTGCCCAGATCGCTGAGTAAAAGAAAGTCTGACCTTGCATGTTTCTGGATCGAGGCATAATCCGGGGCTCCTGCGGTTGACGACCGCCACCAAATCATCCGGGAGGACGTCCGGGTCAACACCTAATAGCCGAACGTGCGAGTTCCTCCTCGAGGGAACCCGGACCTTAATTGAGGCATTGGTGGCCTCAATGCGGGTGATGGCTGCCCTCAAACGCTCAAGATCTCCTGGGTCCTTGGAAGTTACTACTAAGGCACGACGCGTGGGCCGGAGGGTGAGAGCGCCAATCCCCTCGGATTCTGGGTCTATTGATGCCTTGAGCAGAGTTGCAACTTTCTGGCCCACATGATTTGTAGCGGCCGCAGACGTTAAGACCATCTGGTGAATTTCGACAGTATGATGCTCGCGAAGCCTTATAAAGTCCTGAATACCATCCATGGATCTGCGAATTGCTTCGCGAGGTGCCACGGAATCTGGAGCGGCCCGCAAAGTTGCTGCGAAGGTCCGAGAAGCATTACGTCCAGTCCTCAGCGGATTAACCTCGCAAGCAGATGTCCTACAAGAAAGCTCCGCGTTGTGGGCCTTAAGAGCTTCTATTTCCCGGTCGCGAGAACAGATTTGGTCATGTAAAGAACGGATACGCTCCCTGTCCCGTACAGCACAACCAAAAAAGTGCATTGCCTGTGCATTAAGAGACGAAGCCAGGGAGACGAGAACAGCGCGAACTCCAGGGCCAATCTTACTTTTGCTGGCGTTTATCGTAGAAATCAGCTGCTCGTGTGCCCTCAAAATGGCAGCGTCGGAACCCAGCGGAAATTCATCAAGATCTGTGGACGGCTCAATGGCCGCAGGCAGGATGCTGGGAGAAGCCAGGTAAGGTAGTCAGATGAGTCAAACTCGTCTCCGAAGGCGAATGCGAATGGCAATCAGCATTCACTTCCGGGGCAGAATCTTGCAAGAAAGGAGTAACGTCCGGAAGGTCAGCCTTACTGTCGGAAAAGTCCGCTGTGGCTGGAGGGTTCGCGGTAGAATCAGCAAAGATGCTAGCGTTGCCAGCAACAGCAACCGTGTCAGCCATGGTTGTTCGAGCAACTGTCAGGCCTACCCAGGCTGCCAGCTGAGCCCTGAAGGTTGCAAAGTATCGCTGCAGCGTGGACAGACGCCAGTAGAGGTCCCCGGAAGGTCCCTGGAAGACGACAGGCGCCCTCTGAGCAAACGCACTTGTAAACGAGACCCTGGGGACTCGATAAAACCAAATATTCCGGAGCACCAAGAGCTGCTTCCTTCTTCTTTCCAGCGGCTGAATTTTGCAGGTTGCATTGGGAAGCAAGAAGAGCACCGTCACCGCACTCAAGGAAGGCTGCACATGGTGCGCCGCACAGTTATCCAGCACGAGCAGGACCTTCCTGTTTTTTCGTACAATGTCGCGGTCGAACTCGACAAGCCACTCGGCAAATAAGTCACGACTCATCCAGGCTTTTGCATTGTTCCTGTAACCTACGGGCACGTAGCTTCCAAAGCATCGCGGCTTACGTGACTTGCCAATGACAAAAGGCAGCCGCCGGTCAATGCCGTCCATATTGACACACAGAAGAACGGTTATGCACAACTTGCTGTTCCTCCCTCCTGCGCACTTGTCCCCTTTCAAAGTATGCGTTTTAGATGACAACATCTGATAAAACAACGCAGTCTCGTCGGCATTGTAAACGTCCCGTGGAGCATAGCTCGTGATTGTTGGGAGGTTGTCGAAAAGCCACGCATCGACGTCCTCGTTGTTCACAGACGCGGCCTCGCCGACGACCGCTTTGAAGGCGAAGTCTTTAGCCTTGGAGAGCATCAGCGGTCCACTGATCGGAACGTTGCGAGACCGGGCGTCAGCGAACCACTTCAGCAGTATGTCCTCAACGTCCGCCTAGGTCGCCTTCCGAAGGCGCTATCTAGTCGTCGGGCCGGCATTCACGGTAGCACCAAGAATCTTTTCCTTGCCCCTAGCAATGGTTGAAATGGTCGATTTCGACAGTCCGTACTTCTTGACCAGTTCGCAGTTTTTTGCACCTTGAGCAAGTTCATTAACAATGGCCATCTTCGTTGCGATCTCGACAGCTTTTCTTTTAGCACCGGAAGAGGTCGGCGTACAGTCCTCCATCGCACAAATTCACCACCGCATATCACCCCCAGACCAACGGCCTCACGGAATGTCTAAACCGTACCCTCACAGACATGCTGGCCATGTATGTGTCTGACGACCATCGAGATTGGGACGTTCATCTCCCCTTTGTCACATTCGCCTACAATTCATCTGTCCATTCTACCGCTGGATACTCCCCATTTTATTTATTATTTGTCCGACACCCATTACTACCCTTCGACACCTCTCTACCCGCGGCAGACGCCACCAGTACTTACACCAGTGATGCCGTCACCCGGGCTCATGATGCCCTCCGGATAGCTCATGCCAGGCTCTCTGCATCCCAAGACTCTCAAAAGATCCGGTACGACAGCCGCCACCGTGATGTCCACTACACTCCTGGATTTCTCGTTTTGCTGTGGCTCCCGTGCCGTCGAGTGGGCTTGTGTGCAAAACTTTTGCCCCGTTACACTGACCCTTGCCGTGTTTTGCGCCCCGTGACCGACATCACCTACGAAGTTGAATCTGTGGTTCCGAAGTCCCCGTCCACAGCTCTAACCTCCGAAATAGTGCATGTGTCCCGTCTAAAGCTCTATCATCAACGTTCTATTTCGATAACATACACCAACACCGGGACTGTGCTTTTTCCGCGGAAGGGGGGGGGGGGTAGTGTTACTTAGCTGTATTCGCTGTTCGTGATGAGGATGAAGAAGTGCAACAGACTCGGAAAAGACTACAACGCTGAGAGTTGTGAAATCGGTGCCCTCGTCAAGGTTAGTTTTGCGGACAGATTTGGGACTGTAAATCTTCCACATAACAATATAAACCGCTTATTCTCATTTTGAGTGTCATTTGGCCTACTTTACAAGTTGGCGGACATATGGCAGAGAAACGCAACAATGTGGCAGATGTTCGCTCTTCGGCACTGTGAGTACTGCTTGCCGACTAGCCTTGCGCTCCCACGTTGTAGCCAAATAATGACCGGACCACATGGCCAAGTGACAGCCCTATTTGTCCTAACTGCGTCAAGCCGCATGAGCTGTCGTTTTCCCGCTGCACTTCCTACCAAAAGGAGCAGATAATCTCTTAATACAAGATATGCAAACGTATCGACTAAAAGTCAGCAAAGCTTCATTGAGTAAAATCGAACGAGGAGTAGTCTTTGCAGAAAAAAATGCATTGACCAGAATGAAAGCTCGTCATCAGGCACACAAAAATGACGTGGTTGAATTCCCTCCTTTTCCACAGCAGAAAGAGGTTAAGAGACCATATACGCCGAGCACACAAGATATTACTCCATAGCACTCTCCTTGAAGGTCTGTATCTCGGAGCTGCTCATGCGAAACAGCTATTTGCCCAAACTTAATATTGCAGGAGGGTTGAAATCTGGGTCAGTAGGTACATAGTCAGAGAATAAAAACCAGCCAAGGGACGTCGTCTTTCTTCGTCCTCGTCCCTTGGCTGGTTTTTATTCTCTGATTAATATTGCAGTGGCGAAATAGGCTGACTTGTTGAGGCTGTTCGCGCTTTCCCAATACGACTCTCGCTTGTGGCGAAAACCATCCTTGCAACTCTTAATTTCTCCTCCCCTCTTATCGAGAAGTGGCAGTAGCATCAGTAAGCCGGCAACTTCAACCAGCGAGGAAGTCATCTGTTACAACTCAATCATCTTTTAATGGGATGCCTGCAGCCTCCCTCCCCTCTTCTCGGACTTTCGACACTTCGCCTTCAATCTTCGCTTCCTCTAGAACATAGAACTTCCACTCAATATTGGAATCAGCCTTTCAGGCTAAACAGCACTGTAATCGACAACTGGTACGGATCCCAGTAAAGTTCTTCTGACTATCTGGAAAAAATGCACCCTCATGCAGCATCCTACACCAACTGATCCACATAATGAATGTGTTGTAGCCACTGTAAAGTGCATAAGCATGCAGTTTACAGTACTTTTTGCGTAAATACCACCTCGTGCTAATTTTGATATTCTATCCTTTCAAAATATTGTGCGAAGTAGCTTGTGAAAATATTGAAACGGAAGATTTCAACCCACGTCATCACGCTTGTGGAGGCGTCAGATGAACTGCCAAAGGCCGGCAGTCATTTGAATTTGCTCTGTCCAGCAATTTAACATTTCTTCGGCCAAGCAACTTAGTAAAAAGCAAGGTCCAGTACGTTGAAGTCTCAATGATATCTGCTAGTCTGCGGACATTGAGATTCACGTAGCTATCAAGTATCTAATGGGTTGCTGACGTTTCTGTAGCCTATCAGCGGCACGAAGTTCGCTATACAAAATAGGAAGCTTTTGCTGGCATCCAAGAGAAGCTAGATCACCAAACCTAAACTATGAATTCATATTGATGGTAGCGCAAAAAATGACGACCTACTATTAGAAGGTGTACTGTGATAGTCAGCACTTCAGCCATCGACATGCACCTGTGCGTTGTGCGACGAAGACGAAGTACGCTGGGCTCGCCGTTGCAAGGTCCTGTCCTCACAGCTCTCCATCTGAGCGTCAATAAACGCCCTATTACAATTGGTGGAGGTGCTGGGTACGATCCCACCCAAACTGGAACTGCGAAGCCGTACACTACCCTCTACGACCGCCATGCAAGACGAGTCCACTTCGACGCTGCCGGCCGTTCCACCCACGATCATGTGTGCTGGCGTCGTGCGCCAGCGTGACCCTTGCCTGTTCAGCGGCACGGCCGATCAAGATGTCGACGACTGGTTGTCATCGTATGAAAGAGTAAGCAGCTACAACAAGTTAGATGACTCATACAAGCTCAGTAACGTCATATTCTATCTGACGGACGTGGCGAACCTCTGGATTCGCAACCATGAGGCTGACCTGTCATCTTGGTCGACATTTAAAAAGAATTTCGCGGAAGTGTTCGGCCGCCCGGCAGTGCGTAAGCTTCGTGCCGAACAACGTTTACACGATCGTGTTCAGCGCGCTGATGAGACCTTTACCAGCTACATAGAAGACGTCGTTGATCTCTGCAAACGAGTCGACCCGGCCATGCCGGAAGCAAACAAAATCCGCTATATCCTCGAGGGCATTTCTGAGGACGCCTTCCAGATGCTGGTAGCGAAAGATCCCACCAGCGTTAGTGAACTCGTGAAGCTTTGCCAGAGCTACGACGAGCTCCGCAAGCGGCGCGCTTCTAGGCGCCGCTCCAGTGTGTGCGACGAAGGCGTATCCGCATTAGCCCTGGGTGGTTCGCCAACTTCTGAAGGGAGCCCGCTGAATCAAAAGATCAAAGATTTTATTCGTGAAGAGGTCGCACGTCAGATCTCATTCCTTCCCCATTTTCAAGACTCGGGCTGCCTCGTTCCTGAACTGGCTCCATCTTTGGCCCCTGCTATACGCCGTGTCGTGCAAGAACACGCCGCTGATGTCTTGCCGTCCAACCCCGTGGTGCCGCCTGTAACGGCACCTCTCACGTATGCCCAAGTAACGGCTAGGCCACCACGTTCGCCCACGTCTGGCTCCTATGTGCAGGTCCCTGCCCACCGTTCACCGCCGCATGCTGAGCCTTCGTTTCAAGCCCCACCCTCAAGGTTCCGCCCACATCCTATGAAACCTTGGCGTACTACGGACAACCTTCCGATTTGCTATGCCTGCGGTCGGCCGGGCCATGTTGCGCGCCTTTGTCGCCAGCGCCTCCAACCTTCACAGCCTGACATTCGACTTTACCCGTACGATACCGACTCACGCTCGCAAATGATTCCGCCCGGTTCTCAATTTGTCCCACAAGATCGCCAAACCTATACCACTCGTCGATCACATTCTCCACGGCGCCGATCGCTTTCTCCAATGCTGCGACGTTCTACCAGCACCGTTGAGGGAAACTAACAGTCGCAGTTCCGGGGGCAAGAACTGCGCTTGTTTCGAATTCCTCAAGTCCTCCATGTCGTCCCGCTAATGTTATCAAAGTTTCTGTAGAAGGCGCCACAGTTCTCGCTCTCGTCGATACCGGTGCAGCCGTCTCCGTCATCAGTGAAGCGCTCTGCCGTCGAATTCGCAAAGTGACCACTCCGATTTCCGACTTTTCGCTCCGCACCGCCTCATCACAGCACATTCACCCCTCCGCATCTTGCACAGCCCGTGTGCTCATTCAAGACGTCTTGTACCCCATCAAGTTTATTGTTCTGCCGAACTGCTCGCATGATATCATCCTCGGATACGATTTTCTATCGACTCATCAAGCCGTTATTGACTGTGCTCGTGCGCAAATTGCCTTCGCCCCCCTCTGTGATGCCCCCTTCTGTGATACCCCTCCCCGCACTGCAAAACTTCTCGTCGCCCATGACACCGACATTCCTCCGTTCTCTGCTGCCCTCGTACCACTGTCTTGTGAGTGGGTAACTCCTTTGACTGCTATTTTTACACCTTCCGAAGCCACCTCCCGTCATCCCTGCCTCCTTTTTCCGTTCGCAGTTCTCGAAATTCAAGACGGCAAGAGTGCACTTTACGCCTCGAACCCATTTTCTTGCCCAGCAGTCCTGCTCCGTGGCGAATGCATTGGACGTCTTGAAGAGCTTGACCCCAACACTTTTTCGTCATCGTTTTTTCACGCTACCTTCAATATGACCAAGATTCAACTCGCCCAAATTTCAAGCATACTAAATTATGAATCCTACCAAGCCATCAATTGGACAAAATGCTAATCGCCTACTCGCGCGTTTAGCTGTGCCGGAAAACTCAAAACAAGTGGTCCATTCACGCATTACCTGTTACCTATCAAGCAGGGTAATTTTTTCTTTCTTAATGTCTGGCTTCTGAAAAGGCCGCAGCCGCATTGATATCGTTATTGCTCTTGCCAACTGCGTCAGGCGCTGCAAAGATGAGCGGTCTATAGCCATCGCTCTCTTCCTTAACGTTAAGGGAGCTTTTGACAATACCACGCATGAGGCGATTCATTTAGCCTTATGTTCGGTTGGTGGACAACTGTATAACTGGCTGTTTAATTACCTTTGTGACAGAATAGTTTACATGTCAACCAATGAAGATGATATATTCTTCATCATGTGTCTCATGGCGTTCGCCAGGAATGGAGTTTAAGTCCAACCTCCTTCAATATCTGTCTTCGTGGTTTGGACAGTTCCTTGCCGCCTACTATTGAAATCACCATCTACGCCGATGACATCTGCGTACTGCGCTCCGGATAAAACAGGCGTCTTGTGCACGCTGCACTAAAGAAATCAAAATAGTGCACGATAATATTCTTAAACTAGCAAGGTCTTATATTTCCAGAGAAGTGCACATACATGTATTTTCACACTAATGTAGCCGCCTTTCCGTCAGCTCCGCATGCCTGATGAACGGGAGAGGAGAACTGTTCGCGACATCATAGAAAGTGTTGGTGGATCTAAGGTTGCCACCAGTAGAGTCAAGGCAAGACCAACCTTTTAATGGAAGCCCTATAAAACGCGACTTTCATGACAGTTTTAAAACATTGCACGATAATGGCCACTGTCGATGAGCTGGCCCATATCTAGACAGTTATTTTGAAGACAGTGATTCCTGCGAGTATATTGCCGCGAACTGTTTAAATCTTTATTTATTCTTGGTCGACAACTGGGGTCATGCGGCCTTATCATTGTTATTCTTGCGCGCTTATCAATTCTGTATCCCGTGTTTGTTCATGCTCGTTGTCGCGATACGACGCGTTATCATTTTCTTTTTTGCGTACGGTGCGCCGAGATCTGTCTCGAAGATTCCGATCACTCGCGTATGTTTCTACAATGTTTAGGTTGTGCTACTAGCAGTTTGTGACATTATCTAGATTGTTTTGAGCAGCCTTAAACTAAGCGTTGACGAGTGCGACGCGCATTCTTTGTTCGACGACCGACGAGCACGTTTGTTGCTATTGCCACCGCCGAGTTGCTTAGTTCTTTTGCGGGCGCAAGTTAGCCCAATAAAGAGTTTCCTCGGTGCAATCACCGACTCTTCATTTGTGTCATCTACCTTGTAACTACCACGTGACATTGGTGGAGGTGCTCCAAGCGAAGACCCCAGCCTTGTTCCTGTTGCCCTGGGGGACCAGCCAACAGGCCATCGATCCAGCCGCCGACTTCAAGAGCTACAATCCGAACACGGTCTGCTGCTTGACCCCGTTCGACACCGGAAGGTATCAACTTTGAAAATGGTCCAGTCAACAGCCCCCGTTGTTGTGGTGCAGCCCCGGGAGCCGCCCATCTTCCAAGGACTTCCCACTGAAGATGCGGCGGACTAAATGGACTTCTTCGACCGTGTTTCGGAATTCAACGGCTGGAACGACGAAGCGAAGGTAAGGCAAGTCTATTTTTCTCTTCAAGGATCTGCCCGTATAAGGTTCGAAAATCACGAGGCAGCTTTGAAGGATCGGGAGATCTTCAAAAAAGAGTTTTTGACTGCCTTTGCAAGTGTCCTTCGGAAGGAAAGAGCCAAGGTCATGCTTCAATCAAGACTTCAACACCCAAACGAGCCCGTCCGCGTCTACATAGAGGAGATGAAGCGCCTCTTTCGCCGCGCCTACCCTAACATGACCGAAGGTTAGAGAGTGACATATTTAATGTGAGGTGTTAGAGTCGCTTTTTGCAGGTCTTGTCCGCAACCCGCCGAAAACTGTGGACGAATTTGAAAGTGAAGCATCGACCATCGAGACGACAGTGGACACTCGGATGCATCACTACGAGCGACCACTTCAACCGGACTACTCAAGCCACAACCACAGCGCATCGGCAAGCGGATAAAGCCTTCGCGACCTCGTCCGTGAGATCGTCTGAGAGGAACTTCGTCACTTACTGCCATCATTCAAACAACACCAGGTTGCGACGATCGCGGACGTCGTACATGAAGACGTCCAGCAAGCTCTGAGGCTCTGGGCATTCCTCAAGTGCCCGCTGCGACAGTCCCAGCACAGGAGGCGACAGCGTTGAAATATGCTGCTGCATTACGTAGCCCTGCGCCCCGATGTGATGACTTTCCAAGCCCTCGCCGCTACCGTCCTGTTCCTGAAAGCCGTCCCTTGGCCCCCGCCCGCTAAGCCTACCAACGTCCCCCAAGCCCCATCAAGTGCGACGCCTGGAGGACTGCGAACAACAAGCCTTTGTTTCCACTGCGGTGAGGGCGGCCACATTCTACGCCACTGTCCGTACCGACGAATCGCCCGCCGCGGATTTGTAGTCGACGCCCCACGACCCCGCCCCGGTGAACGACCTCAAGAAATCGAGAACTACCTATGCAGCGGTGAGTTGGCGCCACAATCCCGTCGATTCTAGTCCCCATCGCCGTACAAGGCCCGCTTTTTGTCGCCAGGCCGCAGCAACGATGACGGTTTGCGAGAAAGGTCCCCAAGCCCTTGTAGGGGAAACTGAAGGTAGAAACCCTTGGAGGTGAGGTTGCTATACGGCGAACTAACGAATATCCTCCACCGCCGACGACGAGTAACGACGACGCCGCTATGACGCCACATTAGTTGTGAAGATGCCCTCGACACGCCCAGACTTCGAGGTGACACCGCCGCTACGCCCGACGTCAACATCCAAGACGACACGACCGAACATCAAACTACCACTGCCACTCAGCGAAGTGACGATGGTGTGCCCCGGCCGCGACCTCAGCAGGAGACGAAGCAGAGATTGAACACCGAAGCCAACGTGCAATACTGGGACGCGAATAAGCGACCTTGAGATTGCTCGCATCGCATGAAAGCATCGCATTATCACGGACGACCACGCTCGACCGCTACGCCAAAGCCCCTACCATGTCTCGCCCCGACAACGCCCGGCCATACACGATCAAGTTGAGGACATGCTTCCTGATGAAGTGATCAAGCCATCGAAGAGCCCCTGGGCGGCACCAGTCGTTTTGATGAAGAAGGACGAGACACTTTGTTTCTGGGCCGATTACCGCCGTCTAATTAGCACAACGAAGAAGGATGTGTACCCTCTTCCTCAGATCGATGAAACACTGGACCGGCTCTGCAATGCAAGGTACTTTTCATCAATGGACCTGAAGAGCGGATATTGGAAAATTGAGGTCGACGAAAACGATCGCGAGAAGACGGCATTCAACACACCGGACGGCCGGTTCGAGTTCAAGGTGATGCCATTGGCGTCTGCTCCGCACCAGCGACGTTTCAACGAGTAATGAACACTGTGCTGGCGGGCTTGAAGTGGCAGATTTGCCTGGTATAGTTGGACGAAGTAGCTGTCTTCTCGTCAAACTGAAGACCACCTGAAACGGCTGCAGACAGTGTCGGAAGCCATGAAATTATCGGGACTAACGTTAAAAAAGGAGTATTGGCACTTTGTCTACGAGGAACTGCGGGTCCTAGGTCACATAGTTAGCATGGATAGTGTTCGGTCAGCCCGGCGAAAACAGCTGCAATCGCACTATTTCCACCGCCTGCTGACAAGAAAGCCGTGCGCAGGTTCCTTGGGCTGTGCGCCTATTATCAACAATTTGTCAGAAATTTCTCGCGCATCGCCGAACCGTTAACGTAGCTTACAAAGGCTGACGTACCTTTTATATGGGAAGCGCCGCAAAGAGCAGCCTTCGACTAACTTAAGCGCCGCCTGCAGTCTTAAGCGAACTTAAGCGCCGTCCGTCCTTGGCCACTTTGATGAAGGCGCCGGGACCGAAATTCACACCGACGCAAGCAATTTGGTTCTAGGAGCCATTCTCGTCCATTTGACATGACTGTAGTCTATAAGTCGGGCCGCAAGCATTTAAATGCCAACTGCTTATCCCGCGCTCCTGTCGACGTTCCTCCGAAGGACGATGACGACGATGCCTTTCTGGGACCAGTAAGCGCCAGCAGCTTTGCACAACAACAGCAATCAGATCCTCAGCTGAAAGGCCTAGCAGATTACTTTGAAGGCAATACCGCTTCTCCTCCTGCTGTGTTTAGGCTTCAGTTATTGTACGCCTTAAGCAATGACGTCATCGTAAAGAACTTCGCTCCCACAAAGACAGCGCAGCTTCTTGTCGTGCCTAAAAACCTCAGACAGCAAATTCTTCATGCGTTGCACGACGAACCAATTGCAGGACACCTCGGTTTTGTGCACATGTTGCATCGAATCCAGGACTAGTACTCCTGTCTGCCACTGCCTGCGCCCACGTTGTCCGTTACGTAAACACGTGCCATGAGTGCCAGCGACGCAAGACGCCGCAGATCAGGCCAGCTGGCCTACTGCACCCGCTACCACCCCAAACCCTGCCCTTTCAACAAATTAAGATGGATCTTCTCGTCCCCTTTCCATCTTCACCTGCGGGTAACAAGTGGATCATCGTTTCCACCGACTACCTTACTCGATACGCCGACGCAAAAGCACTGGCCAATGTTACTGCGGCAGAAGTCGCAAAGCTTTTTGTCGAACAAATTCTCTTGCGAGACGGTGCCGCAGAAGTCCTCATCACGGACAGGGGAACGGTATTTACGGCAGAGTTGACGCATGCCATTCAAGAATACTGTCATACAAGTCATCGACAAACTACTGCGTACCATCCCCAGACAAATTAACTTAAGGAGCGTCTCAACAAAACTATCGCGGGTATGATTGCAATGTACGTCGAAGCCCAGCACAAGACATAAGACGCCATTCTATCTTACATCATCTTCGCTTATAATACCGCCGTCCAGGAGACAACTAGGTCGACCCCGTTCAACCTTGTGTACGGCAGGGAGCCCCCGACGACGCTTGACGCAATGCTGCTACACGTAACCGATGAGGATAACCCTAACGCTGCCGCCTACCTTCAACGTGCAGAGGAAGTCTGAAGACTCGCCCAAATGCGCATTAAAGATCAGCAACGAACCGAGCCCGTCGTTACAACTTACGACGACGTTATACTTAGTACAAGCCGAGAGATCGTCTGGATTTGGACGCTGATTCGCCGTCGCGGTCTGCCCGAAAAGCTTTTATGCCGATACTTCGGCCCCTAAAAGGTGCTTCGCCGACTAGGACAATTGAACTACGAGGTCGTTCCTGACTGCACGGCAGCATCGCAGCGTGGCCGAGTGCATCCAGAAATTGTGCATGTTGTACGCTTTAAGCCATATTATGCGGCCTAAGGCTATTCATGTTTGCTTTGCAATGTTTATGTTAAATCATATCTGTTTATTTTAAAACATTGCGACGATTTTTTTAAGGGGGGGAGTAGTGACGCAAACTGTTTTAATCTTTATTTGTTCCTTTTCGACAGCCGCTGACATGCGGCCTTATCATTGTTATTCTGGCTCGCTTATCAATTCTGTATCATGCTCGTTGTCGCGATACGACGCGTTATCATTTTCTTTGTCGCGAACGATACGCCGAGATCTGTCTCGAAGATTCCGATCATTCACGTATATTTGAACAAAGTTCCAGGTTGTGCTACTAGCAGTTTGCGACGTTATCTAGATTTTTCTGAGAAGCCTTTAAATTGAGCGTTGACGAGTGCGACGGGCATTCTTTGTTCGACGATCGACGAGCACGTTTTTTGCTATCGCCGCCACCGAGTTGCTTAGTTCCTTTGCGGGCGCAAGTTAGCCCAACAAAGGGTTTCTTCAGTCCAATCACCGACTCTTCATTTGTGTCATCGACGTTGTCATCACCACGTGACAATATTGTGAGGCTGCTGGAATCGTGTTGAGCGTAAGCGAGCAACTACCATCTACTTCTATTTCTAAAAAAAAAAACTTGTTTGCACCACAGACACAAGCACCAGCTGCAAGTACAATCGGCCAGATACTTCAAGGGAGGAGGCCCTGTTTGACGCAGGAGAGAGTGGATATTTTATATTTCATGGAAGAGAATATATGACATTTTTTCTCCGTTTGTCGGTCAATGTTCCCGTAAGATATCTGCCGAGTGGCGACCTTTTTGTGTGTAGGTAAGCTAAGAACTGCCCTCAAGAGCTACATTCTAGTACGGTAAACTATTTAAAATGGATGTAATACATACCTTCAAGCCTATATTCTACGCGGTAATTTTTATTAAAGCTTCTTGCCAGACATTACTCGACCAAGCATTCCATGTGCCGGCACTTTAACTGTGCCATTTTCTGCTATGAAGACTATATGACAACATTTTTTATCATTTTGGTTTTTTTTTATTTACTACAGTTAAGCAGTACAAAGT
The DNA here is from genome assembly GCF_055883805.1 of Amblyomma maculatum. Lineage (NCBI taxonomy): Eukaryota > Metazoa > Arthropoda > Arachnida > Ixodida > Ixodidae > Amblyomma > Amblyomma maculatum. Next base: position 111,190,363 of record NC_139353.1, on the reverse strand, counting down.
CTGCAAAGTCGTCTGCAAAGACTTACTTGGCGGGCCTGGCATTCCTGGCAGTCGAAGCGCGTTCCCGGACGTGGGTCCGGTTCATGTAATCGTGGCACCGGGCAGAGCACGGGCTTGGCGCAACGGGTCTGAGCTTGGCTCGGGCTTCGAACAGAGTGCCCATGCCGGGCGCGGGTGGGAAAATCAAGCATGTGCTGTGCTCTAGAGGCAAATGCCCTATCTAGCATTTCCTAAAATAATTCCAGCTATTAGAAGATCGATCCTATGGCTGTGCGCAAGGCATAGAGCAACTCAACTGCCCCAATCACCGCAGACACTTCCTTTTGTTAGTGAATTCGTTTTTTTTATCACGGAGGACCTGTGTCTGCGACTGAGCAGAATCACACCCCTCTATGTTAAAAAAAGAGTCACAGACTCTATATAACAAGGTCTAGTGATTCTGCAAGCTATGAGAAACTGCCCAAGGCTATATATGTTAATACTCATATCATGTATTTTCGACAATGAGGCTTACTGCTCACTCTGCCACTCCAAAGATTAAGTCGCACCGCAATATTACCCTCGAAGCGAGAGACGCAATAAAAAGGGTTTTCAATTTTCGACACATTCGCACTACAAATCCTGAGGTCATTCTCTTGGGCGTTTGATCATTAACCATCAAAGATCGCGTTATGTCTCCGAAAATTTCATCTAGCTCGGTTCAATGCACATTTCGCATTGAACCATGAAATTCCGCAGTGGTGGATTCCCTGAATTATTTCCATCGGGAGTGACCGCTTCAATGTGTGGGGATTTATGAACTGTTTAGACGACCATTTGCTACTGAGTCTTGCCATGGATGACGTGCCTAACGATCCGAGAACATCAACACTTCGACGATGCGGGAAGCTGGTGTTTAGCCATGCCTAAAGGAGTTTACGCTCAGATAAACAGTTTTAGCCTGAATGAGCCCTCAGTGCAGCAGCGGTTCAGCGGTAGAACATCCGCCTCGCATGCAAGAAGACCGGGGCTCAAATCGTGGTGCCGCGCAATTCTCCACCGGTTAAAAAAAAAATTTCGTGTCGATGGAATTGCATAAACAGGTTTGGGGTGCGACCTGAAGCCGGTGAACACCTCCGGCAACGCACTCCCTCACCAGAACAAGAGTTCGCCACCCTGAGCAAGAATTGGCCGCAACCTCTCATGAATACCTCCATAAAACCCCGGCCCTCAGTCACCAGTGGCTGCGGAACAACTGACCGCGGCGGCGGTCAGACCTGTGACGCAACAGGGGGTGCTAAGAAGTTCTGGCTCTGCTAGACAGGCCGCCATTGGAAACAGCCTGGCAACGCTTAACGCTAGACCCCTAGCTAGTGAAGCTAGCTTAGCAGTACTATTAAAGGAACTAGAAGGTATGAAATGGGATGTCATACGGCTTAGCGAGGTTAGGAGGCTGAATGAGGCATGTACTATACTGAAGGATGGGCATGTACTGTGTTATCGAGGTTTACTGGAGAGGCGAGAACTAGGAGTAGGTTTTCCTGTCAATGAGCATATAGCGGGTAATATAGATGAACTCTATAGTAATAATGATAGTGTGGCAGTCATCGTAATTAGGCTTAATAAGCGGTATAAGTTTAAGTCTATGTACCCACATGTAGTTCTGATGACCAAGCAGTTGAAAGCTTCTACGAAGATTTAGAATCGGCAATGCGAAAAGACGCTGTATACTGTACTTATGGGCGACTTCAATGCCAAGGCAGGGAAAAAGCAGGCAGGAGACCAGGCAGTAGGTGACTATGGCATTGGCTTTAGGAATAGCATACGGGAGCGACTAGTTGAGTTTGCAGACGGCAATAACTTAAGAATCATTAAAACCTTCTGCAGCAAACGGAAGAACCGAAATGGACATGGAAAAGTCCTAACGGGAAGACAAAATGAAATTTACTTCATACTGTGTTCAACCCCAGCCATTATGCAAGATGTAGAGGTAATCGGGTAATTGCGATGCAGTGGTCACAGGATGGTGAGATCACGAATTAGCCTAAATCTGAAGAAGGAACGCAACAGATTAGTAAGAAAGAAACCCATCAACGAATTAGCGGTGAGGGGGTGGACAGAAGAGTTCAGGACCTCGCTACAGAATAGATATTCAGCTCTAACCGAGGATGGCGACACTACCCTAGAAGCAATGAACAATAATTTCACAGATAACATTGCTGAGTGCGCTGTAGAAGGAGGCGGTAGGATAGTTAGAGAAAATACCGGTAAGCTGTCTAAGAAGACGAAAGATTTGATTAAGAGTCGCCAGGGTATGAAAGCTTCCAATACAACAGACCAGATACAATTGGCCGAGATATCAAAGCTGATCAATAAGCGCAAGATGCCGATATAAGGAAGTATAACATGGAGAAAATTGAGCATGCTGTAAAAGAACGGGGGAAGCCTTAAAGCGGTAAATACGAAATTGGGCATAGGCAAAAACCAGATGTATGCGATAAGGGACAAGACGGCAATGTCATCACCAATATGGAAAAAATAGTCAAAGTAGCCGAGGAGTTCTATACAGATCTCTACAGTAGCCAAAGTAGTCAGGACCGTAATGAGATTGGCGGTAGGGAAAAACAGTAAGACGTTCCACCAGTGAAGAAGGACAAAGTCAAGAAAGCATTAGAAACTATGAAGATGGGGAAATCAGCTGGAGAGGATCAGATAACTACAGATTTGTTAAACGATTGGAGCATCATGATACAAAAACTCGCCACCCTGTATATGCAGTGTCTGGTGTCATCGACAGTACCGGAAATATAGAAGATTGCATACATTATCCTCATTCATAAGAAAGGGGACCCTAAGGACCCTAAAAATTACAATCAGCTTACTGTCTGTTACGTGTAAGGTATTTACTAAAGTAATCACTAATAAAATCAGGACAACCTTATACTGCAATCAAGCAAGGGATCAAGCAGGTTTTCGGAAACGGTACTCTACTATCGATCATATCCATACCATCACCAGGTAATAGAAAAATGCCCGGAATGTAACCAGCCCTTATACATAGCATTCATTGATTACGAAAAAGCATTTGACTCAGCTGAAATCTCGGCGGTGATGCAGGAATTGCGAAATCAAGAGGTAGCCGAGCCGTACGTGAAAGTGCTGAAAATATATATAGTGGCTGCACAGCAACCATAGTTCTACGTGATGAAAGTAACAAAATTCCCTTAAAGAAACGTGTTAGGCAAGGAGACACGATCTCCCCAATACTCGGGGGATGAACTGGATGAAAGGGGAGGAAAGTAACTCGGGAGATGAACTGCAAATAGTGATTCATGACCTAGAGAGGAAAAGTAGAAAGGTAGGCTTAAAAATCGATATGCAGTGAGACTAAGGGACAGCCTCGGGAAGGAACAGCAGTTTACGTTAGATAGCGAAGCACTGGATGTAGAAGGCGAATATGTCTACTTAGGACCGGTAGTAACCGCTGATCCTGACCACGGAAAGGAAATAACAAGAATAAGATTGGGATGGAGCGTATTTGTTAAGGCCGCGCAGATTATGACTTGCAGCTTACCGGTATCGCTCAAGAGGAAAGTATACAACAATTGCATCTTACCTGTACTCACCTATGGGGCTGAAACGTGGAGGCTAATCAAGTGGGTTCTAAGAGGGTTCTTAAGTTGACAGCTCGGAGGGCTATGGAACAAAAATGGGGAGGGGGGGGGGGGTAATATTAAGAGATAGGAAGCGTGCAGAGTGGGTCAGAGAAACTCAAGTTACTGACATTCTAATGGAAATTAAGAAAAAGAAATGGGCATGGGCAGGACATGTAGTGCGAAGAGAGTATAACCGATGGTCGCTTAGGGTAATAAACTGGATTCCAATGGAAGGAAAGCGTAGCAGGTGGCGGCAGAAAGTTAGGTAGGCGGATGAGGTTAAGAAGTTCGCGGGGGTCAAGTGGTTTGCAGCTAGCACAAAACCGGGTTAATTGGAGAAATATGGGAGAGGCCTTCGCCTGCAGTGGGTATAGTCAGGCTGATGATGATGATGATGAGTCCTCTCAATCTTATTTTTGTTCTGCTACTACAATAATGCTTACACTTACGTCCTAATTTTTATCGTATTCATGCTATGCTAATTCTTGAAATCCCCAGCAGCACGTTAGAACTTCAACGAGCCTCTTTTCATAACTATTTCACTGCCTTTCCCTAGCGTAAGCAACTCACAGGACCCAGCAGAATTATTCCTACGTTGAATTGCTTGAACATCTCGCGAAAGCATTTTAGAAGGTTCAAGCCTACAGTATAAAACGTTTCTGATTTAGGCACAGCCTCCTACGGCGTTACCTGAATCACTTGTTCTTTCTTTTGCGAAAACAGCCTGCATGAGGCAACGTCATGAGGCACATGATGGAGGCATATATCATCTTTATTTGTTGACATGTAAACTGTGTTATCACGAAGATAATCAAACAGCCAGGTAGACATAATTCCAATAACCGAACGGAATCGCCTCATGCGTGGTATTGTCAAAAGCTCCCTTATCATTAAGGAAGAGAGTGATGGCTATAGACCGTTCATCTTTGCAGCGCCTGACGCAGTTGGAAAGAGCAATAACGATATCAATGCGGTTGCGGCCTTTTTGGAAGCCAGACATTAGGGTAGGAAAAATTACCCTGTTTGATAGGTAACAGGCAATGCGTGAATACCCAAGCGGCAAGCCTATGGTCGGCCCGCACTCGGCCCTTGCCAATATGGCCGACTGAAACTCACCGGGCCGACCTAGACCGCCTACCTCAGCCCGAAGTGGGGGATTGACAGTGGCCTAAGAACGGCCGATCATCGGCAATCGACCTGGGCCGACGAGTACTGCCGACTTGGCCAGCCTATTGCCGTGCTAGGGTCATGCATGGGCCATGGCTTGCCGACTTGACCAGCCTACTGCCGCGCTAGGGTCATGAATGGGCCATGGCTTACCCACACATGGCCCAACCACTTCGGCGGTACACGCTGCCCGGTGGTTTATCCATGTATAATTAGTGGTCTACTCATCCATGGCCTATGGTGTACCCATTAAAACGTCTGCAGTTCAATTGTGCAAGGAAAATTAGCGCTGCGGCAGTATTTTGAGATGCGCATCTTCTCCTTCAAGCGGGCTCTAACTTTGTGGCATCAGTAATGGTGTTCTGCGGGCAGGACATATACCTCTCTTTCGGGAGGTTGCAGGTTCGTAGAGTGCCTCTCTTTCGGGAGGTAGCGGGTTCGATCCCTGGTGACGCCGGTTACCTACCGGTGTTTCAATGGGTGCAAGCTTTCCCTCGGCCTAGTGCTCGGCTCTTCTCGGGTGAAATGCTTGGCAAAAGGGGTAACCGCACAATCAGTTGCGCCGATGTGGCCGTGATCCATTCCGCCATCGGACAACACTAAGTCCGCCTCACGCGGCAAAAGCCCATTATTTGGCCCTTTTTTATTTTGCTCACTCGGCACGTCTGAGCCCGTCAACAATTCGACGACTGCGCAGTCTCGAGTCTACTCCCCTCTCGCGGGGTAGAGCTGCCCTCAGCCTTGGTCAAATCATTACTGAACTTCTCGAAATTTCCAACACCCCCACATCGGGTCACACACAACACATCGTCGAAATCTGCAAGCTCCAATTGATGGTAATCTCGAACCACCTTTACAGGTTGAAGAGTTCGAAACTGATTCCGTCCCGGAGGACACAGCGGGGTTAGCGGAGCTTCTTTCAAGCTTACCCCCTGAGGAAGCTGGGCGCCAAGGCCTGGGGTTCGCCTGTACCCAATTTGTCCGGATGTCCGGCGGTGGGTTTCGAACCAACCACCTCCCGCAGTCGAGACGGACGCCCAAACCACTGAGAACGCCTTGCTTTTTTAAGAACATTGCAGTGCACTATTTTAATTTCTGTACTCGAGCGTGCGCAAGATGGCTGTTTCATACAGAGCGCAATATGTAGATGTTATCGGCGTAGAGGGTGATTTCAACCGTAGGTGGCAAGGAGCTGTCCTAACCAAGAAGAGAAATATTGGAGGAGGTTTGACTTAAACTCTATTCCTGCGGAACGTCATGAGGCACATGATGGAGGCATATATCATCTTTATTTGTTGACATGTAAACTGTGTTATCACGAAGATAATCAAACAGCCAGGTAGACATAATTCCAATAACCGAACGGAATCGCCTCATGCGTGGTATTGTCAAAAGTTCCCTTATCATTAAGGAAGAGAGTGATGGCTATAGACCGTTCATCTTTGCAGCGCCTGACGCAGTTGGAAAGAGCAATAACGATATCAATGCGGTTGCGGCCTTTTTGGAAGCCAGACATTAGGGTAGGAAAAATTACCCTGTTTGATAGGTAACAGGCAATGCGTGAATACCCAAGCGGCAAGCCTATGGTCGGCCCGCACTCGGCCCTTGCCAATATGGCCGACTGAAACTCACCGGGCCGACCTAGACCGCCTACCTCAGCCCGAGGTGGGGGATTGACAGTGGCCTAAGAACGGCCGATCATCGGCAATCGACCTGGGCCGACGAGTACTGCCCACTTGGCCAGCCTATTGCCGCGCTAGGGTCATGCATGGGCCATGGCTTGCCGACTTGACCAGCCTACTGCCGCGCTAGGGTCATGAATGGGCCATGGCTTACCCACACATGGCCCAACCACTTCGGCGGTACACGCTGCCCGGTGGTTTATCCATGTATAATTAGTGGTCTACTCATCCATGGCCTATGGTGTACCCATTAAAACGTCTGCAGTTCAATTGTGCATGGAAAATTAGCGCTGCGGCAGTATTTTGAGATGCGCATCTTCTCCTTCAAGCGGGCTCTAACTTTGTGGCATCAGTAATGGTGTTCTCCGGGCAGGTGAAAAGCAACCCACACGTATGTAGCTCAATAAAGCTTGAGCATCGGCAAATGTAGGTTTAAACAGCACTTTTTATTGGTTTTTCTTAAATATTCGAAACATGCTCAAAGCGCTGCTAATAAAAAAATGGCACTTACAGCTTGCTAAGTTTGTGAGGCTTCACATCAATTTATTGTGGCTTTCCGCTTCTAGACTGAGTTGAAGATGTCAACGTTTCCCTGCTCGTTGTGCCCGCCGTCCTATTTCTTCACTGTCACGAGCCATCGCTTGATTGCTGCCGCGGTCTTCCTGGAGAGGACGTCACTCAGGTACACGCTGCCTCTCCTCAGGCATCCTAGTAAATATACGAAAGAAAATATCAGCTTTCATCCTTATTCATGAGTTTCCTAGCCTGTTAAAATGATAAAAGGCTGTCACTCAAGCAATTATAAGGACCTTCAGTGGTATCAGTAGTGATGTAGTCATCCGATGATATCTGAAGTCATTTGAAATATGAGGTGCACCATTTTTACACATATACTGCTTGTCCAAGCAAATTTGATCCAAGGGATAAAAAAGACATTTCTGAGGCAGGGGAAGGAAACCAGAAACATATTGCTGAAAGCTACCTTGAGCGTCACAGAAAAGGTTTTGTTTGGAATCCTTAATTGACATTATTTACCTAAATTACTGAATAATGACTTACACAATAAATGGTGTTGCTACTTTGAAGAGTACCGGCACAAACCACGTTTCATTATTAGTGATAAAGAACCATCACGTCTGCATTTTGTTCCCCAGATACAATAGGAAACCCCGAAAATACAAAAATCAGATTGCCGGACAATACAATTGAGGCCTTGGCTTGGCTCGACAGCCCTGTGTAGCGTTAGACCTATAACTTGCCTATGGTTTCTTTGTCCGCACCAGCCCAACCGTTCAACAAGACCGTATTTGTACTTTACAGCTGAAAAATAATGTTCCACTCATTTGTATCCTTACCGCTTTGTAGTCATTATCCGCATTGCAACGTTCAGCGCGCTCAGTGTATCTCGCGCCTTCATGTGCGCCAAAGGGCTGACGCGAGGCAACCATCGCCAGCATATCACCCTTACTCATGCATGGGACCAGCCATCATAGCGGCAGGTTGTTTCGTCCGCTCAAAATCATGTTGAGAGCAGCACAATTGAGATGTGCGAATGGGCTGGTAACGGTTTCGGTATTTACATAACCGGTATCTACATAACACTGCAGATAGAAAAAAAAAGTACACATGAGGTTTCTAACCGCAAATATCGAAACAGAGGTTTCCGAACGTGCTCATCGACTCTGTAAGTGGTATTTATTGTCTAAAGTGAATATTTAGTACTTGGAGCGAATAACCTCACTTCTCTACGTACAAAATAAAAATTTACTGTGCTGTCCTAAGAGGCTGCCGGCAATGCGTCATCGGTTTCCATCGCCTGTTTCTAATGGTTTATTTCTAACCCTTGGCTCAAGCTATCAAGCACAGCAGGTGTAATGTAACTTCAATAAAACATGCATGAGATCATACATATAGGTATATTTGTAAGCTTTACAGATTTCACTTACAAATATTACGAGAATCGCGTCACTGCGGTCTTTTTTTTTAATTTACACCAATATTCGTGGCTAAACTGAAGTACTCAACGTATTAATTCAGCTTCGCAAGTGCAGCTGTAACAGAAAGTGAGGGCTGGCGACACCGAAGGTGTGCCTAGCTTTCAAATTTTCTTAGATGGCCCAACCGTTCGAAATATGTAATTTTAAAAATAAGCCCTTGATAGTGGCTTTCTCACAGCGTATATGGGTGCCTTAATAAGAAACATAATCGAGGTCCCATGACCATCTTTCGTTTCAAATGAATTTTTTATATGTGGTGGGCAAATATCTAGACACAAAGGAATTAACCTTAGTTTTGCAAGATATGGCGTAGTTTCTTCGAAAACAAAAAAAAAATATTACGGTATATCTTTAGAGGTAGAAAACGCTGTTTTTGCCATTTCAAAATGTTGCAAATTTGGATACCATGATTTTGTCATCTACTATTTTATACTCACTAAATATATGCAGGTTTTACATTTGCAAACAGTATTAGGAACCCGTTTTGTTTTTGCAGTTGAGTTATTAAAAAATCGCAAACTTTGGTTCAGGAGCGATGCGCTGTAAAAATATGCATTTTTAACATTGTATACTGGAATGTGATGCATTAGGTCGGTTGCACTAAATATGTTTCCACTTCCTAACGCATGTTCTTAATTCCAGGCAATATTTGGAGCTCCAGACCGCTAGGTGTGTTCTACACAACGCATCAAAATTGCCCAAAACTCGAAAACAGCAGTAAAGGGTAAATTTGCTGCAATTAAAAAAAAGATCTTCCATCTTCAAATACCTCTCAAGAATCTTCAGTACCTCAACAATATCGCGGACTAAAAAGTGTTGCGTTATATTGTTTAAAAATATAACATTAAATATTAAACCAAGTGCTTGTCCTGATAATGGCCAAATTCAGCCTGCATTCTTGCAAGATCCAATATTATCCTGGCACTGAAACTATTTATCTGCATTATCTAGGTTCCATTCTTTATTTCTGGAAAAACTTGAAGCTCTAGGTTTGTTTTGTTCTACATATAATATTTAAATCGGCCAAAATTAAAAAAATGGCAAAATAAGGAAAACTGATTAGGACTGAAGAAAATGCCGCAACATCGATTTTTATCGAAATCTTTGGAAACAATGCAAAGTACTTTGTTAATATGAGTCAGTAAATATATTGAATTCTGCAAAATGTAAAATTAGAAATAGAAAAATGCCTGTTTTTAATCTATAGATTTGCTTATATGACTCCGCCTTATAGAGTAGGCATCAAAACTTCAATTTAGTATTTGCTGAATTTAGTTACATTTTACTCTAAGTAAAATTTAAAGCCTTGTCAGCGCTAATAAAGCCTTTTTCTGCTTGTCAGCAAGGACATAATCTAGCTTAAAATGGTATTAATTCGCTATTTCTGTCAATTTCATGGCAGAACGCAAGTGAAGGCTGCACTTTTTCTCTGTCTTTCATTCTTTTTATTTCTAGGTGCAGTAGTATTTAATCTAGTCTATTAATATATTATTCCATTTCTCTGCTTTGACCATAACTAACAATACTATATTTTTTAAGATGGTTTTTAAATGTGTAATTTTTTATAATGCAATCATAAGCAAATTGCTTTCCAGCGTTACAGAGAACACACATAGCAGCTTAGATCTCCAGATTCTGCCTTAAATTAACAATATAACCTGCGACAGAATATTTTAGTGCAAACAACGTAACGCATCACGCCAGTATGTAAGGTTGAAAATAAACATTTTTTAGCGCGTTGCGCTTGAAGCAAAGTTTGCGATATTTTACTAAATCAACTGCATCAATTAAACAAGCTTTCAATACTTCTTATGTTGATGTGGTGAGTAAAAAACAATGGACGACAAAATTTTAGTGCGCAAGCAGCAGGCCTCCAAACGTGCAACATTTTGAAATGACAAAAACGGGGTTTTCCAGCTTAAGTGATAGGCGTATTTTTTTTCTGAGAAAACTACGCCGCATCTTGCAAACCTAAGGGTCTTTCCTTTGTGTGGAGAGATTAGCCCACGACATAGGGAAATTTAATTAAAACAAAATGGTCATGACTCCACGATTACAGTTTCCTGCCCAAAAACATCCATATTTGTTTTCATTTTGTCTCTTCAAACAGGCTGGTTTAGGCAATGCGGTGAATAAAAATATTATCATATATATTAAAGATTTCCGCGCTACACGTTGTACCTAAAGCTACCTATATTGTCACAACTGTCATTCGTTATTTGTAGCTGAAACAACATCACAGAAGGAATTCGATTGCAAATTGTTCGCGAGTTAAATAGGCGTACGGGATGACACACGTGTACTCTGCAGAATACAATTTAAGAAAGAGCAGTCACAAACTATAGGCAAATAAGGCTATGATACGGAGCATATGTATTACTCCGGTTAACAGTCAAAAAGTCGACTTTTACCATATTAATATATTCGACAAACTATTGCATGTTCACATAGGAACACAATTAATGAACTCATTCACGCATCTAATGTCTATGGGCATTAGATGCGTGGATGACTTCGCTTTATTCCAATTCGTGCGTCACTGAAAATAATTGAACGAGGAAAAATTTGATGTCTACACAATTTTCAGTGAGTATACCACAAAATATACTAAGGTGCTTCATATATAGTCACATCACCAAGCAAGTGAAGTGGGATAACAGAACTAATCAGACACTCACCCTGATCAGCATTTCGCTTTTTCGTCATCTTTGTAAGTTTTTAGGCAGGCTTTTCCACTGATTATCCTCTTCTATATACCCTTGCCACCCACAGGACACAGATCTTCTGGGGGTACCGAACTGTTGGTTTTCGCACCAGTGATACAACTTAATCGAACCATTTCTACGTAGAAAACACTCTCGATGCGCACCTAAAAAAATGAAAGCATGTATGTTTAGGCGAAATCATTCACCCGTGATAAAATAATATGATTTGAACAATAAAATCAAATGATCCCACTCGAAGCAACAAGAAAGTGGTGGAGAGATAGTAATTGAAGCAATGAAAGGCGGTTGCTTACTGCAAAAAGCCAATAGCAAGAGGTCCACCGTCTATAAGAATAGGCAATAAAAATAAGGCACATTTAAAGGTGCATGCAGCAGTTACAGTGATGCAGTGCTACCTTTTGTTAGGCAGGCTTTTCCGCTGATTATCCTCTTCTTTATTCCCCTTCCAACCACAGGACACAGATCTTCTGGGGGTGCCGAACTGTCGGTTTTCGCACCAGTGATACAACTCAATCGATCCATTTCTACGTAGAAAACATTCCGATGCGCATCTAAAAAACTGAAAGCATGTATGTGTAGGCTAAATCATTCACACATGATAAAACAATATTATTTGAATAATAAAATCAAATGATCACACCCGGACAACAATAAAGTGATGGAGAGATAGAAATTGAAGCAATGAAAGACGGTTGCTTACTGAACAAAGTCAAAATAACAAGAGGTCCTGCGTCTGTAAGAATAGGCAATAAAATTATGGCACATTTAAAGGTGCATGCAGCAGTTACAGTGATGCAGTGTTACCTTTTTTGTTTCACTGCAGCGGTTGGTATAAATATTGCAGAAATTGCTAGGCATCTCAGGTAACCCCATTGAAAACCTCATACAAGGTTGCTGCGGCGTGTTATTTGCAGCTGTTAACGGTAAGACAGGCTATCCTATGAGTGCATGTTCATTTCCTCGTTTTTGTACCTTGAATGAAAGCGACTGAACAGTGGGTGTTGTAAGAGGTGCAGCGTCCCTAGGAATAGGGAACAAAATTAAGTTTTGCTTGTAATAAACAAAGGTACAAAAAGGAGCAAATATGCTTGCAATAATAGCATGATGACCTACCTTTTCATCAACAGCTGTAAACAACCTGTCACTACTAGTCGGTTCTTTGGATAGGGTTTTCAATGCCAGAGCTTAAAGCTAAGAGCAATATGAGTAATATTTATAGCGGTCACGGCCGTAAAGAATTAGCACAACACTCCATTACTGTAACTATCCAACCGTCCATTTATACATATTGTTCATTAAAGAACCATGCACATCTTATTAAGTTGCTCTTTTCTACTCCCAAATGATTTCCTATACAATTAGAATACGTGGATCGCTGCTTCGGTTTAAAATTTTTGTACGATGGCTATGACGTGCACTTCATGCATACAGTACGTGAGGCACAAAGAGCTATAATTGCCGAACAGGCGGACCTGACGTCCTGTCCCATTTCGCCTGAAAGTGCGCGCCGTGATCGAGCGCTTCGCGAGCTATATATCTCGGACGATATGGTCGCCTCATACCGGCCGTCAGTTTTTTGTACAATGTGTCCCACGTGCACGTTGTTTACTTTCCATTGACAGGGGCGCAGTGCACACACGGCTGATGCGCCTTTTTGCTTGTTTTGTTATTTTCCTCAGCCTTCGAAGCGCGTCTGTGAAACCGCTCTCCTATTGTCGCCGCTTCCTGACAGCGCGCCCTCACCTGAAGGTGCGTTCTCAGAAGGGGGGCGTCGATTAAGAAACTTTTTAAAAGGGGCTCACTTGCGCTGTTCACGGCTTTGAAATCCTCAATATGATATTAACCATTATAAAAGTGGAGGTTCATTATGACTTAATTATAGCCTAATCATCAAGCGGCATCACGCACATAACGTCTGCCCCACTGTAAAATTCGCTTGCACAGACCGCACGGACAGTTTTCAAAGCATCGTCTGTACATTTGAAAACAAAAAACTGCCCTAACTCTTAACAAAATCCAAAAACTGAGCGAACATGACTTCCTGCGCGCAGAAAAGACGCTGTCCAAAATATATGTACAAAGCTGAGCGCGTAGTATTCGGTTACTAATTGATTGCGGCGCGCTGCTCAGCCAAAAAACTGCGCAAATGGCTGCCGGTAGTGTTCTGTCGCGCGTTGGTGGCACACACACCTGTTATGCACGGCTTCTCTATTTTCGGCGCAAATGTTGTTCATATCGCAGCCAGTAAATAAGTCCACGCACTTGCTTGCATGTAACCCGGACGAAAATTCGCTTAGTTCTTGAAGTCATGCTTCGCGCAGTTGTTTCGAGGAGAATACGGAAAGAGAACATTTGGGACTGGTAGGAGATTATATAGAACCAATTATGAAGCAATGGCATGCTGCAAAGATATATACTCACGGTCTAAGATGACGGCTTTCACTGAGTCCGAGAATGCCGATGGTTTCCCGTCGTTGCTGTAATCCGCACTCCGGCGACATTTCACAGCTCTACTATTCACAGATATGTAGCAAGCACAAACCGGAGCACATGTAACGTATATAGGCGCAAGGAAAAAAATTATACACAGCACAATGAATAAGAAAATTAACGAGGGAAGCAATTAAAGAAAGGTATAAGAAGCAGTCACAAGTCTTGTAGCGTCTTCATCAAGCTCTGAAATGAACGCTTCGGAAGGAGGCCGCACAGCCGCGCAGCGGGGGATTCGTAGACGAGGTGGAACAATGAACTGCTCAACCAGTGCGCGTCGATTCCCGCCGCGGTGTTGTGTTCGCAAGGGCTGCGCGTGGGAACGAAGGACCAACGACCCTCTCGACATTCCATTCCTCCTTTACCCCAGCCTCTCCTGTCTGCATCGGCCAGTCATGCCCAGAGATTGGACCGTGCCGATGAGCGGCCGCCAGCGCGCACCGCTCCAGTCGAGGTCTAATAAATAGTTTTTTTTTCTGTTCGCAAAAGCATTCTTTCTTCAAGCCAACCGCAGACATAACATTTTCTAAAAAAAAATGAATAGAAAGCCTCCCCATCTACCATCCACAACGTTGCGTAAATCTATACAGTTGGTGCATCGACAAATGCGCACGTCATCTTTCCCTCCCGCTTCCACCTATGATCGAACAAAAGACGGTCGTTCGACCTTTTATATTTACTTCAAAATATTATATATTGTTGCATGATGACTGATTAATAATATCGAAGAGGCGGAGTTCCGAGCTTCTCTGCTGTTCTGGCCATATTTAGTTATAGATTACACAAACTATGTTCAAGTTAGCTAGCTGAAAATTATCTGACTGAATATATACATGTTTTTATTTGTATTCAGTTAATTTTCGCTATTCGGGTAAGAGTAGATGTTTTTATAAAAATTGTCAAGATCGGCCCAAGAAACGAAATTTTCCTAAATTGCAGGCCTTTGTTTCAGAAAAGGTTCATGGTAGAGCAGCAATAATTCCACACTATGTTCTCAGCATGGTTATCCGCAAACAGATAAAGCTTATATTTTTGTGACATTTGAATACAGATCCGATCGCGCTAATTTACAGAAAACAGCGAACATTAAAAATTTCTTAGGAAAATAAAAAAAAAAAACTGTTTTAACACTGTTTAAACTTTTTCCGCCTATTCTACACTACCTCAGCTTTCAAAATCATTAAAAACACCGTGCATAATTTTGTTGCGCTAGTAATTATGGCCACTTTGATAAGGCCTTTGTCCAATTATAGCGCACCGCGCAGATCTGAAGTTCTCCGGAATTTGTGAATCGTTCAAGGCTTTTAATGTTTGGCATATTATTGTAACAGGGAGAAATACATTTATAAAAGAGGATTAAAGATATATGCATTTAGAAACAGCCAAGGAGCCAGGCAATGAGGGCCCCCAGTTCGACGCACTTCTTTTTCTTAATCTTCCACAAACGAGCGCGCCACTTCGTCCTCATTATTCTCCAGCTATAAAAGTATTTCTTCGGTTATTGTTTGTCTCGACTTCGCAAATTGACTGTGACAGACACAGCAATGAATGATTCAGAATCAGTTTTGTACGCGTCGAATTCCTGATGCGCTGTGGCATCAGGCACCACACAGACTTTTTTCACAGTCACCTTCACCTTAACGCGAATTACAGAAGGAGACGATAACGTTCAATGAGCAAGCAACGTATTCCAAATCATTTTAGTAGAATGGAAAAATTGTGAAGGGCATGGAAAACTGCCTCAGTAAAACACAGTGTTTCTGGGCTGCATCCATTTTCTTCGAATGACTCGGCAGCGCACATTATTTTCATTCCTGTACAGTGTCTTCCATGCAGTCCTGGCTAGCGTGAACGCGCGGCAAAAGGCCCACTTCAGGCCGTCTGGATGCCGTCATCTGAGAGAGGCACGAGCATCCGGTTACCAATTGTTTTTTTTTCCTTTTTTTTACCATTCCATACCTTGCTTTGCCACTGCAGCACCAGTTATGCTTTCCACCGATCGCATATGGCGCAGCAGTTTCTCATGCAGCAGAGGCCGTCGCCCGCGCTGGTGAAGCGGCCTTCCCGACAGTGGTCACATCTCATTAACTTCCCCCGTGTTATTGGCTTCCGGTGCGGTGCGAAAAACAGGCGGATAGAATAGTGAAGCTCTAGTGCCGATGCGTTGAACTGCTACAAGGAAGTATTTTTTATTAGTTTTGGGTAGCTTCACCATAATATATGTATCGAAGTCTGTCGGTCTGAAGACGCAAAAACGAGCTCTCACTGTTCCGCCTCTTAAAACGAACGTCTAGGGTGAGCACACCCCCACGCTCATGGCCGCTCCGGTCATCTCAACATCTCAACATTACTGTCCTCATTTCCGTCGACATCTTTTCCCTACTGTTGGACATATTTTTAGAACCTGAAATCCAATCCTGCTTGCATTTTATTCGCTTAGTGGCCAAGAAGTCAGACCTACAGCAATTGCAAATTCCTGTTTAAGGGTCTTACTGGACTGGTCGTAACTACTAGTGCATCAATATTTTGCAATGTGTTATTATTGACATTGCAAATTGATGTAGAGAAGAATACGTGAACAAAGTTTAAAAAGATATCATAAACGGTTTTTTTTTTTATTCTACTCAGACATTTTCATTGTAATAGTGGTGAAGGTGATTGCGAAAAACGTCTGTGGGCTGCCCTGTGCCACAGCGCATCAGGAACTCTACGCATACAAAGCTGACTCCGATTCATTCAGTGCTGTGTCTGTCACAGCTAGTTTGCAACGTCGAGACAAAAAATGACAGAGGATGATGAGGACGAAGTGGCGCGCTCGTTTGTGGAAGAATAAAAAAAAAAGTGCGTCGAACTCATTGCCTGGCTCCTTGGCAGAAAACAAGTACCTTCGCACTTGTATTCAGAACTCGAGCGTAACCACGGAGCCATCACGCCTTATACGCTTCAGATTCGGATATCAATTTTGTAGACATTTTGCGGAATCCTTGTGGATTGTGGGCGAATGTGCTACTTATCATGGGTCCCGAAAGCGATAGCGCGCATGCATAGGCGGAATTTCTCGCCGTTCTTCCTAAGGCTCAATAGGCCTCACTCTGGAAGCGACGGACCAACTGAGCATAGGCATTAAAAACAGTTGAGCAGAGGTAATTTACGAGACTTTTGTGGCCACAGGCCGACAAAAACGACCTTCCTTTTGAGACTTGTGTTAGCGAGGTAAGCACACCTGCGAGAAAAAGTGGAGAGGCCACGCGCTTTGAAAAGCCTGCGCGTCCGCCTTTTCTGACGGTGAAGCGGTGATTTCTGTTTAAGGTACTCTCCTAAATGTACTTGCCATCTTGCCCAAACAATTTTGTCTGGCGCATTGTTTTGTATAAAATAAAAAAAAGCAATCGTAGCAGTTTGCTCGAAGCTGTACGTGTTGGTTCAATGCTGGGAACTAAAGCTGGAACGTGAAATCAAAGGAGGTTCTTGCCTCTATCAGCCTCTCTCGCCTCCCTGCTGTTCACCGGTAGTCTGCGCAGAGCGTGCGCAAGCCAACAGCGCATGTGAGACGCGCCAGCACAGTCGGTGGGAAACAGGTGGAGGAAGAGGGTGGATGTTTACTCTGCGGGCGCGTTGAGGCCAAATTACAGGCGCCGAGGAGCGCGTTTCATGGTACTGGGCGCGCCGCTTTCGAACTCGCACGATGTCGACAATCGCCGAACCTTTCGCTTTCGCCGTAGTCCCTTTATGTTCTCTCTCTGAGTGCGTTTTTTTTCGTTTTTTTTTTTTTTTTTTTTTTGTCTAGAGATATAATCTCGCTATTACTGCCTGTAATATATAGATATTGATGCTTATTCGCTTATTTAGTCGAGTTTGCACTTTTCCTCCTTTTCGCGTTTCAGGGTTTGAACGGTTGTCATATTACTTTTATGGATTCCGTTACGCGTGTTTTTACGTTGCGTTTCTTCGTGACAGCAAATAAATGCATATTGTAGCGCCCGAAGAAAGAGCGCGATTGCTTTGACAAAGACGGCGACGCTGCCGCCGTGACTCGCACGCGTGCGCTGTTCCGCTGCTGTTGTGCTGCACTGTGCAGTTGCCTCGACTTCGAACCATTCTTTGCTGTGTCTGTCACAGCTAGTTTGCAATGTCGAGACAAAACGTTACTGGATGATGATGAGAATGATGAAGACGAAGTGGCGCGCTCGTTTGCGTAAGATTAAGAAAAAAGTGCGTCGAACGGGGGGCCCTCATTGCCTAGCTCCTTGGCTGTCTCTCATTGTATATATCTTAATTCCTCTTTTGTAAATATATTTTTCCCTGTTACAATAATATTGTCAAGTCTCGGTAGAACGCCAAGGAGGGCCTAGCGTTAGGTGGTTTGGATGGTCGACCAGAGCGAGTCTTGCGTTCAAGCTTCTTTCTCTTCCAGGCTCGCGCTTGTCTCTCATATGTCATCTTTTGCTTCGCCTTCTGTGTGTCATTTGCCCCCCTCCTCAGGAAGCATCGTCTCGATGAGGTCGTGGGCGATTCACAAATGCCGTAGAATCTTCAGATCTGCGTGGTGCGCTACGCCTTGCACCAGGGCCTTATTGAAGTGGCCGTAATTACTTGCGCAACAAAATTATGTAGATTTCGAAAGCTGTGGTATAGTGGAAAATACGTAGTAAAAGTTTAAACAAATTTTAAACTATCTTTACTTTTCTAAAAAATGTTCAATGTTCGCTGTTTTCTTTAAATTAGCGCGATCGTATCTGTGTATTGAAAACTTATATAATTATAAGCTTTAGCTGTTTAATACATAACTATGCCAAGAACATAGTGTGGATTTTTTGCTGCTCTGCCATAAACCTTTTTTGAAATAATTAGGTCTGCAAAGTAGAAAAATTTCGTTTCTTCGGCCGATTTTGTGAAAATTTTTAAAAACATCTACACCACCATGAAAAGCTAAAAATAACTGAATACAAATAAAAACATGCATATATTTAGTCCGATAATTTTCAATTAACTGTAACATATTTTGCGTAATTCAAAACCAAAGTTGTCCAAAAGAGCAGAGAAGATAAGCGCGAAACTCCGCCTCTTCATTATTAATTTCGTGTGGCAGGAAAAATGTTTTTGCAGCAAGACCAATTGCAGATCTCTTCTTTTCATTTATCTGACAATGTTATATAAAGTATGGAAATTAATATAAAAGGTCGGCCGACAATCTTTTTTTTTCTTACGTGGAAGAGAGAGAGAGAGAAATCTTTTAATGAGCATATAATCAGTAAATATTCGCAGGAGCTGTGTGTTCGGTGCCCCTAGTCCAGGGCTCCGCTGGCAGCAGCTGACTTGCGGACTAGCTGGATAATCCAGGCTTGCTGGTCCAGGTTGTCGCTGGTCAGGGCCGCCTCCCACTGCTCGTGTGTCGAGCATGGCACTATTAACGTTGGGTCAGGTTTGTCCTGGCATTCCCAACAGATGTGAAAGAGTGTGGAGCTTGCACCGCACCAAGGACAGTAACTCGTCTATTTTGTTGGGCTTATCTTATTTTAGATTTGAAGATTAGGGAATGTGTTTGTTTGTATTTTTCTCCGGTCTATAGCGTCCGAGGAAGGAAGGTGTTTGTGTGGTGGTGAGAAAATTCTTCTTTCTAACCGTAAGTGTTCCAGCCTGTCGCCGTAGGGTCCTAGGAGAGGGGTGAGGTAGGGATGGGGATCCGCCCGGTTTGTGAGAGCTCGGGCTAGATCATTCGCTACCTCATTTCCTTCTAGGCCTTCGTGTCCAGGTGTCCATGTAATTGTGTGCGTCTGGGAGATGGAACGTAATATTGCACACGCTCTTTTGTGAGGTTTTCCGGACAGGTAGTCCCTGCAGGCTGGTTGGGAGTCCGTCACTACGTGTGATGACTTATTTTGGTTGTCTTGCGTTTTTATGGTGATGGCTATTGCCAGTGATTCCGCTTCCGCAGGATCCTTGGCATAGATCGAAGCCTGAATAATTGTCCTCTTCTTGTGGTCAACTGCAGCTATTGTGAACTTGCCAGGTTCGCCGTAAGCCCCTATGTCCCCGTAGACAACTTCCGCGTCTTTAGACAATTGTTTTTCCAATGATTTGACTCTGGCTTTCCTTCGACCCTTTTGTAACTCATGGTGAATGTGCTTGGGTATAGGGTTCACATAGATGTTGTTTCTTGTGGATGTCGGAATTTGTGATTTGATCTCAGAAGTTCTTAGTGCCTGCCGTAGCCCTAGTTTTGACAGGATTTCCCTACCCGCCTGCATTGTTGTTAGGCGTTGTTTCTGACTCTCTAGAACCTCCTCCTTGAGCTCCTCGAAGTTGTTGTGCACTCCGAGTGCCCAAAGACGTTCCGTTGATGTTGTTGGCGGGAGGTATAGGGCCGTTTTATTGGCTCCTCTTATGATAGTGTCAATGGCCCTTTTATCAGTGAATCTAATTTCGTGATATGGGAGCCCGTAGGTGATCCTGCTAACGACTAGGGCCTGTACAAGGCGTAGGGTGTCCTCCTCCCTCATCCCTTTAAGGTGCCAGGTCACCCTTCTAATCATTCTGGAAATTTGTTTGACTGTGGTTTTGAGTGTCTTGATTGTATAATCCACTCTCAAATTGCTTTGTAACCAGAGCCCCAAAACTCTGATCTTGTCCTTCTCTTGAATTATCTGGTCTCCTAGAGAGAGCTGAATTTCTCCTGGGGACTTGTAATTTCTTCTGTGTAGCCTGATAAGTTCGGATTTTTCTGGGGAGCATTGAAGACCACTCTCCCCGGCAAATTCCTCGACTAGGTCTATAGCGGCTTGCAGAGCTTCTTTTTGCGCCAAGGATTCCTGAGTAGCCCAGATGGTGTCGTCCGCGTATAAAGTGAAGCCAATATCAGTGCGGGACAACAGTTCTTTTGCTAAATTTATCATTGCTATGTTAAATAGCATTGGAGAGATTATATAACCCAGCGGTGTACCTTTGTTCGGCATGGGTACTTTTGGTGATCGGATCTCTCCAATTCCTATGGTGGCTGTGCGACCTGAGAGGAAAGCCTTCACGTATCTGAAAATTTTCTCCCCGCAGTTGATATTGTTTAATTCTTGCAATATGGTTTGGTGGCCAATGCTGTCGAATGCTCCTTTGAGATCTAGTGCCAGAATGAAATTTTCGCCTTTTCGGGGTATGGCGTTGATGACTTCTTCCCTAATCCGGAGGAAAGCATCTTGCGTGCAGAGTCCCTTACGGAAGCCCATCATGCAGGAAGGAAAGATGTTGTTTTCGTCGATGTAATTTTGGAGCCTTAGGTGGACTACTTTTTCATAGAGTTTTCCCAGGCAAGAAGTGAGGGAGATAGGACGGAGACTCTCCACAGCCGGTAGCTTTCCAGCCTTTGGTATGGTGATGATATCCGCGTGTCTCCAAGCTGATGGGACCTGTCCCTTCTCCCACAGTTCTTCGTTGATGTACTTTGTTAGGTCTTGCAGATGTTCGGTGCTTAAGTTCCTAATCATAGCGTAGGTGACTTTGTCTCCTCCAGGGGCAGTGTTTCTTGTAAATGTACGGGCGGCTGTGTAGACCTCCGCCAGTGTTATGGGGGAGTCAAGGGAGGGGTTTGGTTGACCCGCATATGAAGTTTGGCAAAGCCGGAGTAGGGTCTCCTATGTATTTCTTGTGCATGGCGGTGATCAACTCTGCATCTGTGCCCGGGTATTTATGGGCTATGGTGTGGAGGGTTCTTCTTGTGGTCGTTTTGGTTTTTGATGTGTCTATCATGCTTCTTACGTGGAAACATTCTACTATTTTTTTCTTCCTTTTCCACCACCTAGCGCGGTTAGAATGATGGACTCTAAACTAATAGGCGGAAAAAACTAATTTGTTATTTATTGCCGATATATATGCTGCGCGCCATATAAATGTACCGGGGCTTGTCATGCTCGCAGTCTGCGCAAAAAACTGCCATTTTTTTCTTTTTTTACCACCGTGTGAATGCCCAAAACTAAAATGGCAAACTCGGGTCTTCCGGCTTTTCATTTTCCATGGATTGCTTCTAGAAAGTACACATATCGTATTCGTTCCTTTCCCCAGGTAAACAGACGATGCTGCGCGTAGGTCCTTATGGATAATGCAAAAGCACTAGGACAAAAAACGGCTGAGAAAACGGTCATTTGTTCGATCAACTTGCGGCAACGTTTTCTTTCTCGGCAATGAAAAAGCTACCTTCTAATCACTAATTTAATGTCACATAATCGTGCTACGGCCACATGGTTTCGTTTTGTATGCGCGTTCTCACTAACAACTGAATTTGTACTAGAGGTTAAGTAGACCCCGGGATGTAATCGGCGTCCACTACAAGCATATTGGGTCGGGAGTGCTAGCCGGCTTCCTGACCAACATGGCACGCGGCCGACCGTGGGCTGCCAAATGCCCGAGCAACCGTTGCCAAACAGGTCGGCGTTCAGTTGTGGTTACAAGCTCGGGCCATGGTTGATGGCCGATTTCTGGCCAACCTAGTACATGGCCGACCATGGGCCGCCCAATGGCCGAGCTACCATGGCCAAATTGGTCGGCGTTCAGTCGGGTGCTCGAGCTTGGGCCTTGCTTGATGGCCGACTTCCGCCCTACCTGGCACATGGCCAACCATGGGCCGTCATTCGACCGAGCCCCAAATGCCAGCAGGTCGGCTGCCGACCAGCTGCCGATGACCGGCCATAGGTCGGCAGTCGGCCAATGCTGCTTGGGATGGACCGCTTGTCATGAGGTTTCCGGCACAGCTTAATCGCGCGAGTAGGCGATTAGCATTTTGTTCAATTGATGGCTTGGTAGGATTTATAATTTTCTATGTTTGAAATTTGGGCGAGTTGAATCCTGAACATATTGAAGGCCACGCGAAAAAACGATGACGAAAGAGTTTTGTATTCTACTCCTTGGTCGTCATTTTTTGCGCTAAGATCAATATGAATTCATAGTTTAGGTTTGGGAATCCAGCTTCTCTTTGATGTCAGCAAAAGCTTCCCAATTTGTATAGCGAACTTCATGCCGCTTGGAGGCTACTGAAAAGCCGCCAACCCATCAGGAACGTGATCGCTACCGCGAGTCTCAATGTCCACAGAGTAGCAGATATCACGTAGACATCAACGTACTGGACCTTGCTTTTTTTAATAATTGATTTGGCTGGAGAAATGGTAAATTGATGGATAGAGCAAATTCAAATGGCAGCCCGCCTCAGGCAGTTCCTCTGACGATTCCACATCATGATGACGTGTGCTGAAATCTTACGTTACAATTTGTAGTCGCACAATATTTTGTAAGCGTTGAATATCAAAATTAGCACGAGGTGGTATGTACGCCAAAAATACTGTAAACTGCGTGCTCATACACTTCACAGTGGCTGCAACGCATTTAATATTTGGATCGGATGGTATAGGATGCTGCATGAAGGTGAATTCTTTCCGGATAGCCAGAACAACTTTACATGCACACAAATCAAATAGATTTCTAACATCATCTTCACTGTCCGCATATCTCTACCTCTTAGTGCAGCTATGAAAGCTTTCTCTGAACCGTCACCCAGGCAAGGAAAGTAACTCGACCACTGTGATCATCTGTAGCGCTTATCACCTGCGGGTAGAGTTCCGCCTTTGATAGAAGGCATAGTTTTGGTTCTGTCTTGAATTCAAATTAACTCATTTCGATCCTTCTCACTTTGGAACGCCTCACTATTTCGTCCCGTACCGCACATTAAGCAGCCTAAGACCTCGTTAAAATTTTGACCTGTAATCTCGCTTGAAAGTACTTTCTTTGGCGAAGGCAGTTGTAAAAGGTACGAAAGTTTCTATTGGGGAAATGAAGTTCCAAGCGAGAGTAGAAGAAAGGCAATTAAACCGGTTGATACTAAAGCGCCTCCCAATCTCGTGCCATCACTTGCAATATAGAATATGCAACAGCGGAAATGAAGCCGACTGAAAACTGACTTCGCGTTTTCCGTAACAGCTTATGCACCGACCGCGAAAGAAAAACATTGACATTAAAAACGCTCTACTAGCCTGTATATCTTAGCGCTTTCGGTAACTCTTTCGGTAGACCACTAGAAGCGCAATTTGGATGCCGTGGATTCAGATCTCTGCGACGATACGTTTCTAAATTTTCAGTAATTTTTTGTCAGTTATCCTTAATTAATTGTTATTTCCGACTAATCAAAACCTGAAACAAACACTCTGTATACTTTTTGGTACCAGTGGCTTGGCTCTCTTCGTTTGCATCTTTCGTTATGGTATTTCGTGTGCCATGTTGACAATATGTGCTTTTGCTACATTCCACAATGAGACCCTCTTTAATCTGAAGATCACGTATGCTGGAAATGAAGTGGATGAAATACACCTTAAGTGAAATACATTGTAACGGGGTACAGAAATGACGCACAACGCCTACTTCCTTTGTTTGTGCCACGGGCGTATTCATTTTGTCGTGTATACCTTCTGACGAACACCACATGAATTTGCATCAAACTTTCACGTATGTTTTTTCTTGAGACAGTTCACTTCTAAGTAAAGCATTGCGCTCTTTCACCTTTTTTTCTTCAGTAAATTAGACAGCAAATCATTCTCCTTGGACTCGCCCGAATGTTTCACTTTGCTGCTATTGTACATCATTAACCATCTAAGTTATAAAATAATTTGAAATGAAAATACAACAGATTTATATAATATATTCGTGAGGCTGTGACTTATAAAGACCAAACCTTTATTAAGTGCAATAAATTTTACAAGAACACAGCCATAGTTTCAATAGCAGGAATAAATAAGCTAGGAATAAATTGTACATGTACACAAAAGCATTTATTATTAGGAATTAATCCTACATATGCATACAAGATATCACTACTTAACTATGCAGGAAACAGAAGACGTATTTAAGAAACATAGTTTTTTCTCTGAGCAATACAAAGGAATGCTTTTGTTGCTAATTTAGGAAACCAGTGGCAAGACATTTAGGCAGACTAATGTCTTGAAACATAGGTAAAGTATTGAGGGAATAGCATATAGTGTGATTTCGAAGAAAAACTGCGCCAGTAAATTCTCGGGCTGAGGGTTCTAATATATACCGACTCTGATGCGCAATTTCTTTTAAAAAACAGTTTTGCGAATTATGCATCTACAGCAAACTAGAACAATTACAGAATCCATCTAGAAATGGGAAAATGACAGGAATTTGATTTAGACGTATTTGAAGCGATGACTAAGCAGCAAGATCCAAACAAATCACACTAACAGATCAGAAGAATATTCCAGGCTATAGTCGGGGCCTTTTGAAACGAGAACTACACCGTATAGCTAGTTCCTTGCGTAACTTAGAAAGCTCTCCATTCACTGCTTCCAATGAGGCCGTTTGCTGTCTGAAGATCTCGGCGTTTTCTTTCACCTGGCGTTCGTTCTCCTTCCGCAAAGCCTTTATCTCCTCGATGAGGGAAGCCATGGTCTGGATGTTTTCCTGCAGAGCAGCTCCCATTCTGCCCACGTCCGCAGCTGGTTGAGCGAGGGTGTCTTCACCGCTTTTAGTTTCAAGGGTTTCGTCTACTTCGTTCGGCGGCAGTTCTTGATGGTATATGCTGCACAAGTGGATTGTAATTCGAAGTTTAACAGCCCGCCTACTGACAACATTTTGTAACAATAGAGGACGTATCGTAGGGCAAAACATTCGCTGGGACGCTGTACAGCAGTGGGTAGACAGCGCCACAGGTAATCGTTCTAGGGAAGATCGCACGTTCTAAATTTCACCCCCCACGTCTAAATGAGCAGTGACAATAAAAAAAACGCCATACGAGTAACATCATATACGCGGCGTTTCACGCAAATCGAAGACAAAAGGATGACCGAACCTTGGTAAAGGCTAGCATCTAATACACTCCCAGCTGGTGGTGCGCTCCTTGCATTTCCTTTCAAATATAGGCTAACTGATTATGAAGACATAATTAATTCTTCGTTGCATGTCCAAATGCGTTTCATCAAGTGGTAGAGGAGATTACGGCGGAATATTGTAATCTACTTATCTACGAAATGACTTTTTTTTCAGCCTGCCAAGATGTTATGCGAAACATTCACAAAACGAAACACATTTCGCTGTTTTGCTAATGCATTGCGGCACTGTCAGACTCGTTTAAAAGGAAGTCAGCTTATGTTCTCCCAGGTTCGAGTCTGCGGCCGACGGGACTGTCAGTGTTCTTTTGAAAGTACTTTAGAGCGAGGAAAACACAGAAAGCTCGCGCCACGATCCACGACAAGTGGCGTGCTGGTTACGGATTGCCAATTCATACGAGGATTTTATTCAGCTATGGGCATGCAAAACAAATTTGGATTGAAAAAAGAAATTTCACGTAGTTCAAGGTAGCACCATTTTATTTGTATTGCCGTGAAACACTGTAATCTTTATTTGCTGCAGCAAGCAACACCTGGAATTTAGTCTATTTACTTTGTTCATAGATTAGAAGGATGTCGTGCTCTTTGTTCACGTGCAGTTTCGCTGAGCATTGGATTTGTATTTTTGTTTCTTTTTTTTATTTTTTTTCGTGCAAGATGAATGGAAATATATATCGAATGATTTCAGCCACCCGCGTCTTCTTCCATATTGTTCCTAATTATTGTAGTCACCATTGACAGCTTTATCGAAATTTTCATTCCCTGACTCTAAATTGAAAGCTGAGGTATGCAACGGCATTCCTATTTCAACGACCGCCGCGGATGCTTTCTTTATCGCTGCCGCCGAGTTTATCAGTCGTTTTTCGAGCGTAAGTTAGTCTCTTCAAAATCTCATTTCATCCCCATCCCATTCTCTTCATTAGACATTTTGGTTCATTCAAACCATCGTTGCGAGAGCTGCAGTTGGTTAGCGCACAATTGCAGTCATATAATGTTTTTCAATATTTGTTATCTGCATTCATATACGGAGAAAAGAAACACGCAGTAGATGCGCCAGAACAAAATTTATAATTTTTATTTAGCCCCCACAGTCTAACGAAACTTACTCCTGAAGTGACTAATTTTGTTTTCTTCATTAGCGGTCAATAACGTACAGCCTTTGTCAAAAATATACAGCCCGAAGGTTTTCCTTCTAAGCCCCGTAACGGGACTCGTATCACAACTCTGGCGTTCGTAATCTCCAAGATTACAAAACTCGTCCTCATTCTGCTCTGGCTTTCAATCATATTCCAGTATTGCTACTAGAAACAGCTTTACAGGGCTTAGAAGCGGAACCGTTGGTCTGTATATTTTTGACAAAGACTGTACATAGAGGCATAACAACCACTAGCCAACGTTTGGCGTAAACAATGAATTAAAACTTTTTTCATTTTAATCACACCGTCAATCACACCCATCCACTGAGGCTGCTCAGGCTGACAACGAAGAACGTTTCTGAGAAATATTAAACTTTCAATGAAGTTGCTCCTTACCGATCGTGCATTTTCTTCCGCGTGCCTAAATGCTACCCGCGCTTTCTAAATACTGTGGAGACCTAGCACCAAAATCACGTCGTAAGGGAACTCGTCCCTTTGCAAGGGCCGAAACCGGATGACGTAAGGATTTATGTGTAGTTCTTTTTTTTAAGTTCTTTGTAATATATCCCATTGAAACTCAGTGTCCCAGTGGTCTATAAAAACGTGATCGATTGTGCAGTTGAGGGTCATAAGCCACGTTTTTACAGGAACGGTACCAGAGTGAAATTAAAATATAGCATAAATAAGCGCTGAATGACTACACTCTGTGTCACTAGTTTCAATTATCGAAACGTTTTCTGCTTTTATTTGTTTCTTGTGACGTCGGACATTTTTTGTGTATTCCAAAAAATCAAAAAGTCACTCAATACAAGTAAAAAATCAGGAATCATCTGTATACGTTTATTTTTATTTCGCACTGTTTATTATCAAAAAGCAATCAGGTAAATACAGAAACAAAATAGGAATTGGTATACGATCGGTAGCCTTCATATATACCGAGCGCTTGCATCGGGGTTTGTGAGTGTAAAATTACTTGCAAATTCTAGGGCATTAATACTTCATACAGCAATAATTTAACCGCATTCAAGGTCACTCACTCGTTCTGCCCTTATTGGCCAAAATGCCAAATACTGATTATGTTTTTTGTTAAACTGCATTTGAATGACGAGTCCTATCTATCACTGCCCGATGCCATCGAGGGCGACTCACTCACATCACACAGTATGTTTCACACTGTGCCGTACGCGACAGGATTGGCGTTCGCACACCTCGGCAGAACGGCAGCGGGTGCGTGCGGCTCGTCTGCAAGCCTGTGTCTTTGCAGCGTGATGTCACGCAAAGCAGTGTTCTCCGGTTCTCACGCGGGAATTTCAATTTTGATTGAAGTATTTTGCTCATTTAACATATTTGCTCGCCTATTGTAAAATATGTACTTATGTACTGTGATGACTAATCCCTCAGCAATATAAGTCATTAACTGGGTGCGGTCGCAAAATCGCCGGACTTGCCCTTTAACGTGCCCACACATCGCCCAGCATACGGACGCCTTTGCGTTTTGCTTCCATCGAAACGCAGCTGCCGTGGTCGGGATCGAAATCGGGCCCACTCCGGTTCAGTAGCCGAGTGCGTTACCCACTGAGCCACCGCGGCAGGTGTGGCGAGCGAAACAGTAGCAGCAGGAAGACGGGGTGAAACAAAACAAATGGCCGTTATGTGCTCAACATGCTATATGCCAAATTGGAACCTGAGTGAAATTCAAACGGGCCAACTACTCATTGGGGAACCGCTTCTTTGAACGGATAATGCTGTTCAATCGAGCGCATATCGGCGGTGCGTTCAAATCTATGTATTAATATCAAGATGTTATTACACTTCAGTTGTGACCTTAACTAGGTGATAAGGAGACCGGAGTAGTCTGCACGATTAGTTGTGTTCGTACGCGTAAAATTTCTAGTCTAAATGTACCCTCAATTTGAAGGAGTCGCACCATCGACCTTTGGTGGTCAAATTTTGAGTTCGATGAGGACGGAGGGGTGCGAATCTGGCGATCCACGTGCGAGACACGTGCGGGTGGTATCAAACGATTCGTCTCGGCGAGATCTTTGCGAAATTAGATTGCGATGTACAAAAGCTTACGTCCTTGCATTTGAACTCAAATCGGCTGTGGCTGCATTTTTTTTTCGAAATATGTTCTTGAGGGTTGTGATGTGTTTTAGGGTGATAGCCAACTAAGGCCATCGTGCGCAAACTCAGAATATTTTCCTGACTTGCCTCCATCGGCAATACGTTATTATATTAAAACTAAAGCCTCGTCGCCTATTACTATGTGGCATCAGTTGCAGTAACACCTATTCAAAGCTGAAACCATTTTGTGCAGAGCCGTGGAACCAGAAGAAGATGATAGAGAAATCGGCAAACATAATAAATATTATATTTAGTCATGATATGTAAGATGAAAGCATCTGAGTAGAGCAGAAATTTGGGCGATTTGGTACATATTCATTTCACTCACAGCGCACTAAGACGGGACTAAAGACGGAGACTGAAACACAAACAGGCGCTGACTATCAAGTTTGGTTTATCTAAGAATGAAACACATTAATACTCCTTGAAACAACTTTTCACTGTAAGAAAGTAATATAAACGGTATGTGGGCAGACATATATGCCATTTCCTTTCCTGATAGGGGAACGGAAGGCCTGTCGCTGCAAGTAGTGGTATGATTATGAATATGAAAGGCCTCCATTACCTCGCGTGTCACCTTATCTTTGTGCCGAAACATAATGCGTGTTTTTCTAGTCTTGAGTACATTAATTTGCACTTTTTGCATATAAAAGTTGACTGGGCCGTAGGATCGCCTTTTGCTTTCTTTATTCATATTCTTTTTCGTGTTTGCATTTCTGATTTCTGCCGTGAACGGCTGTGTACGATAGAGCGTCCGTTTTTCTTGTGTTTTTATGTTCCCTTATTCGCGTATGCACACACCTCGCAGTTTGCCAAGTGTATACGTGGCGCCGCATCACACGCGGGGCAAGCCCGGTCTCGGTTGTTGCTTAACTAGCGATAGGCGAGGATAGTAGGGTTTTAGACGAGCGACGTGCACAGTTTGTGTAGGTGGTCCAGTGCAGTCTGGCGTGAGAAGCAGGGGCGTTATCTTGTAGGTCACGTCAATAAGTTTCTCCGAGACGAGGTATGGAGAAACTTGACGGGGTAGTTTCTTGCACAGCACCACACGGCGGGCCGGCTACCAAAGAAGGAGGTGGCAGTCAGGCGGATAGCGTGCATTGCGATGGTGATTATCGTAACGATGTTTTTGCGTCGTATGGTAAGCCCTGAAGTGATGCAGGGCAATGTTTCTGCAGGCATCTGCACGTGCTATTGCATCAGAAGCATAACTGTTCAGATGGTCATCAACAGGCAGCACACTGTCAAAAGGGAGCATAGGGTCTCGCCCAAAGAGGAGATAAAAGGGTAAGTAGCCGGTGGTATCACAATGAGACGAATTGTATGCAAATGTGACGAATCGCAAAGTGACTTACCAGTCACGATGGTGGTCAGAAACATACATGGTCAGCATGTCCGTAAGTACACGGTTAAGGCGCTTAGTAAGGCTATTCGTTTGGAGATAAGCTGTGGTAAATATATGGCGGGTAGGGCATGACCGGAGCAAGTTGTCAGCAACTTTAGTAATGAAGCACGGGCCTGGATACGTAAGTAGTTGACGGGTAGTGCCATGAAGCAGAATGACATCACGAAAAAGAAAATCAACGACGTCGGAGGCACAGCCGGTCGGGATAGCTCGCGTTATAGCGTAACGCGTTGTGCAGTTAATGGTGACTGCAATCCATCTTTTGCCGGCATTCGCACTGTTCTTGCCCAGTTCAAGCATGGCGTCTCCCGTGTAATTCCCTATGTCATCCACCTGCTATTTCCATGTGAGCGCAACTATCCAATTACCGAAGGCGAACGGGGCACTTGTTTGGCCGTTGACTAAATTCCGCCTTTATCTGTTTGGGTGGCCCTTTCGCGTAGCGACAGACCACCCTGCCTTGTGTTGGTTGTCGCCACTTAAGGAACCAACTGGGCGCTTACGTCGCTGGGCCTTGCTCTTACAGGAATACACATTTGATATTACCGACACGTCAGGCCGATTGCAATAAGACGCTGACGGTTTGTCCCGCCATCCCGTGGACCCTGCTGAATCACTCGACTGTACTGCTGACGACTACGTGTTGTCCATCACGGAGTGTCGGCGCGTCGGCGCCAAACAGGGTCTTAACCCTTCGCTACAACCCATTATCTACCAGCTGCGCACCAACGACTCCGATCCTTCCGTCTAAATGATCGTTCTGCGTGACGATACATTGTTCAGGCGCAACAAGCGTTCAGATGGTACGGGCCTTTTGCTCGTGGTCCCTACTCATCTTCGTTCAACTGTTTTAGCCCAGCTTCATGACACCCCTACAGCAGGGCACCTGGGACTGTTACGCATGCATGATAGCGTGCGCCGCCGTTTTTCTGTCCTGGCTTTTATTGCTCTGTTCACCGCTACGCTGCCGCTTGTGACACGTGTTAGCGTCAGAAAATGCCACTGCTTCAGCTTCCGTGTGGTCGTCGTTCGAACCCAGGGTCCAAACCATAATCTACGTCTTCCGACATCGCGGCTACACACCGTAACAATATATCTATGGTGACTGCACCACCAAGATTATTCTTCCACAAAGATCGAAAGCAAACACCTAGGAGATGCTAATTACCAATACGGGTGACAATGCGATAAAGTAAACCTCGTGATCTGTCATGTACGATAACACGTATTATCCACTACCACACGCACAATGCATGGTTGCATACAAAGTACGTCATCATACATACTTCTTCAAGATATAAGAATTCAAAGCAACCGAATGGGAGCCAGATTCTTCTCTCGACTCCCTTGATTTCACTAGAAACTGAGAGGGTGATACCTGGCGTACTAGCTAGAGGCCAAATACTGGTACTGTGCTGTAAATCTCTGTCCATGTAAATGCTTCCCGACATCGCCAGCACATTACCAATTATTTCCCTGTGGTTTGACGCTGCATTGAGCGTATTACTCTTTTATTTGCCCGTGACAACTATCCCAAGTAACAGGGCACGGATGGCGTTTGTTTCTTTGCAGGGTTAATTAGCTTCCCGTAGCGAGTCAGGCTGTGAAGGACATTGTCGTGGAAGGCTATGAAATGTTCGAGCATCTGCGATCTTTTAAGGTGCACAGACATCGCACAGTACACAGGCGCCTTGTATTGCACTACCACCGAAAAGCGGCCAATGTGACCGAGATTTGATCTCATTTTGTAAAAGGAAACAGCGCAAAGAGACAAAGACACGGGTGGAGTAGACACACACGAGGGCTGACTAACAAATGATAGTATTTAATGCCTGAGCATATTGTCACAAACAAACGTGTCAAGCAGCAGAACCCAGCTTTTCTTGTAATGAAGTGAGGCTTGAGCGAGATGGAGAAGATGCTCGGCCAAGCGCTAAGATATGGTTCAGCCACATGGTGGCGTAAGAAGACAGAGGTGTGGCATTGCCCCTTCCCTTTCAAGAAGCATCGACCCGATACCCCAGACGTAGGGGAACAATAGATAAGCAGGGCAAGTCAAACGGGCGAGTCTCTGGCTCTAGTTTCAACCCTAGAAAGGGTTAACCCTTATAATGCGGCATCATTCTGGTGACGTGAACTACTTCAGACTTTGGCTGTCGAGCGGAGTTGAGAGTTCAATGTGGGAGCACCTCATAGTTCACTGCCCTTAAGCGGCGGAGCACCTCGTAGGGGCTAAAGTAACACCGAATAAGCTTTTCAGAGCACTCTCGCAAACCGATCGGGCTCCACACACAGATCTGGTCACCGGGAGTGTACGTCACCCCTCTCGGGCGCAGGTCTTAGCGCTGGTCTTCGTGTTCTTTTTGGTGCAGAATTCGCCGTCAAACAAGCTGCCGTTCGGCTTCTACACAACGATTAAATGGATACGCTCCCACGACAGCGGAGAGGGCAGAATCTCGAAGAAGCATGGCATCCAGCATAATAAAGGTTTCGCCTCCATGATCTAAATGGACGTAATCCCAACCACACTACAAGGGGCTTAACAGCATAATTTGGCCTGAATTGTAGGGGGTTCTCTCTTTACAGTAACACCTGCGACCCTCCTATGACAAAATAAGTAAGCCTTCGTATTAACCACTGACAAGCTCTTAACTGCTGAACGAATCTCGAGGGGCATCCCCGCTCTTACGACATGCACGTACTCTGAAGGCTTCCGCAATAGGGCGCTCCCCGCTGCGAGCTTCTTCCGCAAATTTGGTGTACAACCACTTCTATTCCTTTTCGAACGGCCCCTAGCTGCTCTTGCACTGACCTGCCCGATGCGAGTGACCTAACAGCATACCATGCGCCACCGCTCCAGCACCTTGGCTCTCAACTCGCCTGAGCCGCTGACTTTCAACCTGTGCTCGGCGCACTAAGGCACCATTCTCACCTACATTCTCCGCTATACAGCCTGCATGGTAATGAGCCAACTCGCGAAACGTACTTACCGCATCTGCGGTTGTGGGCGAAGAAGGACAAAGGGGCATTTTGCCAACAGCTGGACTAACTATCCCACTTTTCTGAGCGGGTTGGAAGGGGTGTATCGTCTTCTGGCAGTAGCTTGACAAGTAGCTCGGAATCTGCTCGAGATTGGCTTGTTTGGCTGACCCCGTCCGCAGTTTCTCTCGATACGTAGCGTAACAGCGGCGGCAAGCCTCTGCCATCTGGCTAGGCTTCGCATACTGGCCATGATCTCCCAGCGGACTGATCAGACGACTTACTACGGGGAGTTCCGCCATTCATTGTGAGCTAGCCTCCCCAACTGGTCTGCCAGTGAGGCCCCACGTCGGTGCGCCATTTTGTGAGGTTTCAAATGGGGCTCTGGCTCCTCTCTTCGAACCAAACGTCTCGCCGCTAGCTCAAGTCGCCTGGTGGCATGTAAGAACGACATACTGAGATACGCCAGCGGGCCAAGCTGTTTATTGGGATTCGAGTGTTCGTCCTCGGTCGTAACAGCATAGCGCACTCCGACGTCACGGCATCTTCGTCTCTCCCATGAGGCAGATGCTCCGTCGAAAGAATGTTGAATCCCCACAACCGTCTCGCAAGCAAAATGATCACCTTTCGCACCTGAAGAGCCGAGGAGGAGATGGCACGATTTCTTCGAGTTATTCGATAAGTGACAGAAGTTCGAAGTCGGCCCCTTGCTTTTCGGCTAAAGTGGACGTCGTGATAACACCGAGAAAAGCGGAGTCGTAGTCAGAGCCGTCCATGGGGCAGGGAAAAGGGGCGCATGAGAGTCAGTAACACTGTGTTTCTGGCCGGAGTCTGCACGATAGTAATCTCAAATTCTTCCAACCGAAGGCTCCATTCAGCAAGCCACCCCGATGTTCCTTTCAGGTTTGCTAGCCAACACAGTCAGTGATGGTAGCTTAATTACCACGCGAAACAGGCGGCCGCACAAGTCGACAGGAAATTTCACGACTTCCCGCACAACAGCGAGGCACTCTATTTCGTAGTTGAATAATTAACTTCGGAATGGAACGAAGTGCGAAAGGCTTATACAATTGCGCGTTCTGCACCGTCTTACTACTGAACAAGGACGGCACCGAGGCCAACATCACTGGTATCCATCTTCATCGACGTGGCCAACTATAAGTGTACATTGGAGGCAGGACTTCAGTTACCTGAAGGCTTCTGCCCCCAAAAGAACGGTTCGGCGTCTTTTGTCACGAGTGTCAGAGGCTCAACTAACTTTAAGAAATTGTGAACAAACCTCTAATACTACCCGCAGAGGCCAAGAAATCGACGCAAGCTCCGTTCATTCATCGGCTTGGGGAATTCAGCTATGGGGAATTCAGCTATAGTGGCCGTCTATTCTGAGTATGGGCGAAGGCCTCGACCGCTGACAATGTGGTCGACATACTTCAGTTCATGAAATGCAAAGGGGCATTTTTCAGGTATGAGAAAGAGACCGGCAGATCCGAAGACCTCGAAAAGAGCTAGTAAAAGTTTCAGGTGCTCGTCAAAAGTGTCCGAAAAAACCCCAACGTCATCGAGGTATACGAGACATGACTGCCACTTCAGGCCAGAGGGCCCGATGTTTCCCATTCGTTAGAATGTGGCAAGGGCAAAGCACAGACCATACGCAAGCACCTTAAAGTCACGCAATTCGTCTGGCGTTATAAAGCCGATCCTGACTTGGTGTTACTCGACAACCTCTAGTTGCCAATACAAACTTCGGAGGTCAAATGACGAAACGTTTCCATGGCGAATGTAGTGAAGGGAGTCGTCATAGCGCTGGGGGGGTACACATCTTTTTTCGTTGTTGAGGTGGCTGTAAGGCGAAGCCCTGCGGCTCGTTGGCAATTAGATGACGTCGTCCTAGAGCACTTAAGGTATTTTTTGGCGCAGAAGACACCTGGTAAGGTCGTTGGTCATCGGCAACTATAATTCGGTGCTTCGTTAGTGGCGTCTGTCGGATCTTGGGAGGTTGATGCCTAACAGTCGCGGGAATACTTGGAAAGATTCTCCGCGCAGCTTTTCTGACTTGTCAAGAGGTGGGTTATTGGCTGTAGGCTTGGAATTGTTAAATTCCGACGTGCTAGATCAAGCACACTGGTCTGTACACTCTTTAAGTTCTTCAAAATAAGCGAACGTCCTGTTCGCCGCCAAATGGTGGGGTTCACATGTAAAGTTTGTCACTAGCACTTCGGCTGACACCATGGACAAGTCGACAAGACCGTTAGTTACACAAAGTTGTCGAGTGAGAAGCAGTGACATGTTCGCTTCAGCAATGCTACGCGTGCGATGCTGTGATCACATTCGGGTTTGACGAACTTGCTCGCGCACGGAGGGATTGTTATATTGTCGACACATACGCGGAACATTGTTTTAACAAGTCAGTGTTACTATCAACGGTTCGATGTGTTGGAAATATTGTCACGACTGAAGTCACAGGGAGCCGTGAAGGTACACGTACTCGAGGACCAGAGAATGAGGTCGGCTTGTCGTTCCGATCCCAGAATCCAGCACTAGCGCGCCGCTCGTGCCAATAACAACCGCTTCGTCGTCGTCGGCGCCAAACACGGCTGTCGCGCGGCGCTAGGCACGTGGCGATATTACCATGAGCTCCCGATAGCCGATAACCACACCTTACTCTTGACGGAAATCCATGCCAGGAATCAGATCTCTTGAGCACTATTTCAATACGGCAACGATGCCAGTGAAAGTCAAAGCACGGATCTCTATTCGGCAAGTGCATAGGCCAATCGGCGTCGTCACATGGCCATCGGCAGTACGCATCATTTGTCCAGACCAAGGCCCAGAACTTTACGGAGTCTGGTAGCTAGCTGGCTGCTCATGACCGAAAAATCGGCGCTGGTATCCACTACGGCGGTCACTTCACAATTGTCGGTGGTTTCAAAAAATTTCAGCAGAAACTATGGGTTCGCAGAATGTCGGTAAGTTCGTTAGACCGGATTGTCGCCGCTCGAGCGGTCGCGTCAAATTGTCGTATGAAGTCTTTGAATCTGAGCAGTAGCGGCGCCTCACCACCGGATGCCGCTGTGTTTAGTTTTCCCGGCTAAGGGACGTGCCTCTGAATTATCCGGAGGAGGAGGATCCACTGAGTGAAGCAAAGTGCCTCGAGGATGATCGCTACTTCCGCTGCGGTGACGTCGGGTGCACCTCGTGAGCGGCCCAATGTCCTGCGGTCTTCGCCATAGCGCGCTCAAGGCGCATTCGGTGGCGATGGCAATGCGGTGGCAATGGTATGCACAATTGCAAGATTATGCTCAGGCTCCCTACAGTGATCACAGAGCGGCCGTATGTTGGGAATGCGCCCCAAGTTCACTTCGCTGATATCAGGACTCAGGTCTTGCTGCGGCTCGGCGGGGCACGGGTCTTTTTGCTGCTTGACGAGACTCAGGTAGCGGGGACGTTGTCCGGCAATAGGGCGGAACGAATTCGGCTCGGGATGAGATCGGCATAAAACTTGATCCATGGTTCCGTTAGTGCCGCTGGTGATGGCTGCACCGCTCGTCGGATTTCATCACGTATGACGTCTAAAATAATTGTAGATAGAGCATCGAAGTGAAGGTTTTGAAGA
Source organism: Amblyomma maculatum (assembly GCF_055883805.1). NCBI lineage: Eukaryota > Metazoa > Arthropoda > Arachnida > Ixodida > Ixodidae > Amblyomma > Amblyomma maculatum. The sequence continues at coordinate 111,153,533 of NC_139353.1, read as the reverse complement.
TCTTCGAAAACAACGCTGCTCACAAGTTATCGCAGTGCCTCGTCCCTGGTGGCAGGCATAAACGCGCATTAGTGTGAGGCCGCTAGAGTTGTCTGACGGCCGTATTGGGCACTCCATTCTTGCACTGACCGTTCCATACTTGCAGCTTCTTTGGTAAAATCAGGGACAGTTCTTGGAGGGCCACGAATGAGGCCAACCTGCACCAGCTCCTTCATAACACGCATCAGGTGCCGTAACTTCTTGCTTCAGGCATGGAAGGTCGGCCCGACTGAAATGTCGCATCACGCCTTCGACAAACATGGCCACGCTCTCACTTAACGCCTGAGAGCTCGAACGAGTGGCAATCTCTGCGTTTCATTTCGTGCTTTAGAGCTAAATGTTGCGAACAATTCACGGCGAAAAGATGCCCAGTTTGCAAATATCGCCTTGTTGTCAAACCACGTTTTTTATGCTTCTTGCTGCGCTAAGTACACGTTCAACAGCTTCCGCTCGTCATCCCATTTTGGTTGAACGCGGCCACGCAATCACAATTGCCCAATTGGTCTTCGCCATCTCGTACTTGCCACCGTCAAATGATAGCGGGGATCGAGATACGAGAAGAAAAAACGGTGGCGGCCCGTAGCGGATGTCATGGCTCACACCGATGCAGTCAGTTGCTCACACTGGAGTTGGAGGCCTCGGCGGCGATGGCTCACTTCATGGATGAGAGTGTCGTCCGCCTGTCGAACGGCAGCGTCACTGATCTCTTCTTGGTCAACGTAGATGGGATGATACCAGGCATGGTCAACCAAATGCACCGACAAGCGGTGTACGCAGAACAATCCAGCTGGTCTTTTATTGAGGTGAAGCTCGAGCCAGATGAACATTGCGCTCGGCCACGGGCCAAGACATGGTTCGACCACATAATGGCACCAGAAGAGAAACAGCGGTGTGGAAATATAAATACATGACAGGTGTACATCTGTCATTGTGTATTTATACGGCTACTTCATTCGTGCCTTCCTTTTATGCGCTGTTTCTTTTTATGACGTTAAATCAACAACTTGCCCGTCAACACACTTTCATGTTGCTCCCATGTCCTTGGGTGCAGGAGTCAAGCGCTGTGACCACTCAGCCACCGCGGTGGGTCGCAGATAAAATCTTTAGTGAAGTGATCTTGGATGGTGGCCGGAGGCTCTCCACACATTTCAAGTGGGAAGTGAAAATTTTGACAAGTAAGTTACAGCGTCCACGGCAGTTTTCAGTTGCGAAGGGGCCCTTATGCGATGGCATATTAAACGTCGAAAGAACAGCGCGACAAAAACACGAGGGCTATGGAACACGCAAACAAAAGACGGGCGCTAACCACCAACTGCTTTTTTCTAAAATCAAACGTAAAAATACCATGCATACTTGACCACGGGGCAGGCACTACGTGATAAAGCAAAGGGTGATAACACATACAAACAAGATCGTCATTTCTGCAGTTCAGCGGTTGCAAAACAAATTTACATCTGCTCGTGTTTGCTCCAGCCTAAGAAGGGATGATGGATAAAAAAGGATGGGTTCAAAGCCGAACTAAAGAAGAGCCCAGAAGTGAAAAAGTGGAAAGGCGGAATAAAAATCTTTAAAAATGTGCAAGAAATGCGAACAACTTACAACCATCGTAAGATGTTGCCTAGACAATAAAAAGTGAATAATTGGTTCACAGGAAGGGAAATGCGCAGTATCTGTGACACTTGCTCTGTGGACACCTGAACCGCACCGTAAGGGAAGGGAGGAAGGTGGGAGTGAAAGTGGAAAGAGAGAAAGGGGAGCCGTAGTGGAGGGCTTAGGAGTAATTTCGACCACCTGGGGACCATGTCAGCGCACGTTAAAGATCCCCAGGTGGTCGAAATGAAAAATGAATAAACTTGAAACTATAGACGCAAAAGTCAAAGTCGATAAACTAACCAACAGCCAATAAGAAGGCGGCAAAACTACGAAAACCAAGCATAAAAATAGCGCGAGAGCTTGAAAAAAAACAAAACAACAAATTATGAATAAATATTGAAACACACAGAGGAAGGAACACAGAGCCGTAAACAAAAGCTTCAGATGACTCATGCGCCCATTCGTGGCCGCCTCAAAAATATTGGCCGCCTTCCAAGAAGTTCCGTCCTTTGCTCTGCAGATAAAATGACGGAGAGCTGATGCATGCCTCCCTAGACTTATCAATGAAAAAAGCTTTAATGATATCCTGTTCCGTTTTGTTCTTTGCTGTCGCCAAGAACTTTGTGTTAGAGATCAGAGGCCTACAGACATGGCGGGGTTGATTGCAGTGATATGACATGTCCACCCGACCTGTTTTGGACATCAAGGAAGTGCTCATTGCCACTTTTAATAAAACAACTCCCAATATGATCAACATATAGTTTTCAAAATGTGAGAGGAATCTAATGCACTACTCCTATATGGCACTCTACGTACTTGCTGGCATGTTTACAGTACAAGCTGGCAATTTCTCTTTAAGAAGTCAGTAGCGAGGCTTGACATGGATGTGTCTTCTCGGCTCTATGCAAGTTGGCCAAGATTTGCTCGATCATAAACAGAGAGAAACAGCTATCTTCCACTGTAAAGCATCAAAACAAGTACACAAAGTGCCGGAGAAGAGTAGTGTAGTAGATTCATATCACATGTGAAAAAGTGTATATTGGCCAGACTGGGCGCTGTTTTAATGACAAAGGCTGTGAGCACTTCTTCCTATCAAAACCAAGTCAAGGGGACATATGTTATGTAACTGCAGTCAACCTCGCCATGTCTGTTAGCCGCTGATCTCTTACACAAAGTTCTTGGTGACAGCAAAAGACAAAACGGAAAGGGAAATCATTGAAGCTTGTTTCATTGATAAGGCTGGGGACGCATGCATCAGCTCTCCGTCAAGTTTTTTGAAAGACGATAAGGAAGTTCTTAGAAGGCACCCAATGTTTTTGATGCATCCAATAATGGGCGCATGTGTCATATGAAGCTTTTGTTTACAGCTCTGTGGGCCTCCAGTAGTTTTTTTGCTATACTTATTAATAATGTTTTGTTCCGTTTTTTCAAGCGTTCGTGCTGTTTTCTAGTTTTTTTGTTGCTTGGCCGTGTTAACTGGTGTCCGTCAGTTTAATTGTTTCTCTGTATTCCTTGTTGTCTGTTGATTATTTGTTTTACTAAGCCTTTTACTGCGGAAGTTTCTAGTTTTTTCACTTTTTATTGACTCCGCCTTTTGCTTGATGGTTGTAACTTTGTTCACAATTCTTGAACATTTGTCACGCTTTTTATTTCTACTTTTCTTCTTTTGACATTTGGCTTTTCTTTACGGCTTTGCACCTACCCTTTTTTCATCCATTATCCCTTATTCGGTTGGAGTCAACATGAGCCGATGTACATTTGTTCTGCAGCCGTTAAACTGCAGAAATTAAAATCTTAAGTTTCGGTCTATTATCGTGCCCTGTGGTTTATTAGGTGGCCTACCACGTGGTCTAGAGTGTATGGTATTATCGTGCTTGAGTTCACATAATAGACAGTTGGTAGTCAGCACCCACCCTGTGTTTGCGTGTTCTTTCGCCTTCGTCTGCTTAGCGCTGTTTTTTGCCATTTAGCCATGAATCAACTAGCCCAGGCAAGTATTGCTTCAAGGCACAATAAAGCCTCACTAAGAGAGCGTGTTAAGCAAAGGCACACGATGTTTTGAGTGGTACTCATTGCAGGTTTATTTGACGTATTATAAGAACTGCAGTGAGACGATGAAGTCAACGTTTTGACGAAATCTCGTCTGGTCAGATAGCTAGGTAATTATTAGTATCAAAAAAGGAAAACGCCGCAAAGGTATGGGTAAAAAAATGTAGACGTCTCGAGGCTTGTTCACTGAAAACTTTTTTTGAAGAGCGCTGCTGAAGAGGTTTCCAATAATCAGCCCAGGCATCCAGCTTACGCAGGCGGCAGATTGCATCGTTGCGATTAGGCGCGTACTTTTCATCGTCTGTATGAGCAGAGACTCGAGATCCTGGCGTGAAAGCCCGTTCCTCTCCTTGGCGATGACGGAAACCTCTTTCCAGCATATATCATGTCCAGATGATATGGCGTGCTCTGCAAGTCCACTGGAGCCGAACTTCTTGTTTTCGACGTGATTCACGTATTCCTCCAAGCACCTTTTAAAATTCCCTTTTGCGCCTAAGTAACCATGGTCGCATCTAACGCAGACAATCTTCTACACGACGCCGGGAAATTCTTCTTTTCTTAATTTGTCCTTCACGCTCACCAGCTCGTGTCAAAACTTGCTGGTTAGAACGTGGACAACATGAACGTTGTATGTACGGAGCATACGTCTCAGTGCTTCAACTATGCCCAGTACAAACGGCATGGCGACATGTGATTGGCAAGGCTACGGTCCGGGTTTTTTGGGCTCACAGAGCGACGCTGCACCTAGTCTGCAATGTTGTTGTTGTTGTTTTTTTTTTTTTTGGGGGGGGGGGGGGGTAGCCACAACTAGCCAACTTACGGGGTATTTGCGCTAGGTCTGAGAAATGATGCTCAGAACGTGAGCAGACTTTGCGGAATCGCTGAATTAATGAGGCCGCAAGGAAGTGATATGGAAGGTCGGGTTCACAGAGTTGAATGCAGGTACCTGCCCGTGTGGATGCTTTTCGTAAACACTCGGAATGAAGGGTTGTGGTTACCTCGTTCATCTAAAGCGTCCAAAAAAGCGGACGCTTGGCAACCTCCTCCTCTACAGTGAACTTAATGGCCTCTTCTATACTGTTACAGAGACTGCAAAAGGGAGCATTGCGTATAATAAAAAATCACGTGTCTTCCAACTGCAGCGACAATAATTTATTTCTAGAAAATTGAGTACTTTCATTGGAATCCATGCTTAAATACAAAATCTGTGTATTGGTAAATAACATCATTAATACTAGTATTCCTTTGCCACTTGGTATTTTCTTGTTACCATCTCGCAATACAAGACACGCATTAAATGGCAATTTCAACCTCCCTGCCTGCCACAATGTGTACGGAGAACGTTTAGTGCAATTTTCTGGAGCAAAACATTGGAACACGTTGCCTATTGATGTGAAACTTGCAGTTACCTTTAAAATGAGTTGCAAAATGTTCTTTATTAACAGCCAAGAAGAGTTATGAACCCCTCCCCGTCCTCCCCCCCCCCTTTTTTTGTGTGCGCTTGCGTTTTGTATTCGCTGCCTATGAATTGTTTGCTGAAATGTATTTTCCTCCGTGCGTGTTGATTCTTTTTGTTTGTTTGTTTTAGCCCTTTTTTGTGTTTCTATGTGCTCATTATGGCACATACAAGTGCCAAGTGGCACATACAAGTGCCAGATCAAGTATATTCTGTACTGGACCGTCTACTAGCCCCGCGGCTATCGGTCCAAATATTCTTTATGTATTTCGTTTCATACAAATAAAGATCACTTTGATTGATTGATTGATCGATTGATTGATTGATTGATTGATTGATTGATTGATTGATTGATTGATTGATTGATTGATTGATTGATTGATTGATTGATTGATTGATTGCTTGATTGATTGATTGATTGATGAGGTGCTTCGTGAAGGCGGTCAGTATGTCCTTCTTGATTACACAAAAGCAGTCATCATTATATCGCAAGGAGATTTTTGGCCGGCTTTGAAAAGAAGCCAGAGCCCGGCTTTCTATTCCTTCCATTGTCAGATTAGCTGTATTGACAGAAATGGAAGCACCCATAGCAATTCCCTGTACCTTGTTTGTAGAATGTGCCTCAAACGAAGTATATGTTTTCGAGGTAAAAATTAAGCAGCCTGAGTAGGCCCTGTGCCTCGAAAGGTCTCCTCTCACTGAGCTTCTCGCCGTTCTCAAGTGCAATCACGCACACCTCTACCGTCAAGTTCACTGAAGCGCTTGAGAAGAAAGAATTGACTTCGAAAGTCACTAAGATGTCATCGTCCGCCGCAAGGTCATGCACCTTTCCAATAAACTCGTACGAGTTCCGTGTAAAAATGGACCTTTTCCAACTACCGGTGCGAAGACACGATGGTGGTAGCCTGACAGTTGGTACAGAGGTAAACAGGTGAAATTCACTATTGGTCGCATAGGGACTCCCTCCTTTTGGATTTGTGGTAGGCCGTACAAGGCAGGTGGTTACCCGTTATGGCAGAGGGGCCTGTAGTATAGAGACTTGTGCTTTGGAGGCACACGGCGAAAAAAGGGGACGGGAAGTTTTAACCGATTCACGGAGCTGCTATAGGTGCTTTCATTTCGATCGTTACCTCAAACCTCACCATAGAAGCCATATAAAACCTGGCTCTGGCTTTTACAAACCCAGTCAAAACTCTTCTTGAGATATATTGATGACTGTTTTTGCGCCATCAAGAAGGCCGCACAGACCACCTTCACGAAGTACTTCAACAGTATGAAACAGACGATCAAGTTCACTGTCTTGGAGGAGGTTGCCAAGCCTTTGGCGCTTTTGGACGTTTTAGTGGAACGAGATGGCCACAACCTTTCATTGCGAGTCTTTAAGAAGAGCACCCACACCGTTAGGTACCTGCATTTAGCTCCGTCAACCCGACCTGCCATAAGCGCGCCGTTGCGGCCTCATTAATTCAGCGATCCCGCAAAGTCTGCTTACGACCTGAGGACCATGGATCCGACTCAAGTACGCCGTTAGTTGAACAGCTGTGGGTACCTCTCCCCCCTCCCCCTCAAACAACATTTGTGGACTCCGTGAAGCGCCACTCTGTGCAAGCGAAACACCCGGACTGTAGCAACTGCCATTCACGTGTCGCCCTTCCGTATGCACCAGGCATACATGAATCATGGAACGTGTGCTGCTTACATGCACGTTCACGTTGCCCACATTCCTACCCGCAAGTTATGATAAGAGCTGGTCAGTGTGAAAGAAAAACTCGGAAAAAAAGAATTTCCCGCCGTCATGTAAAAGATTCCCTGCGCTGGATGCGACCATGTTTACTTAGACAGACGCGGGAATTTCAAAAGCCGCTTGAAGGAACACATGAAGGACGTCGAAAACAAGAAAGTCGGTTTCAGAGTATGCCGAATCAACTGGATATGATAGCTGCTGGGAAAAATCTGCCGTCATCGACAAGGAGAGGAACAGGCTTTCACGCCAGTACCTCGAGTCTCTGCTGACGCAGACGATGAAAGAGATGCTTAATCGCAACGATGGCAATATGCCGCCAGCGTATGTAAGATGCTTCGAACGATTATTGTAACATTCTTATAAGCAGCGCTCTTCCAGCTAAGATTTCAGTGAATAAGGCTTCCGCGGGGAAGTCGAGACGTCTAGATTTTTCGACCCTAACATTTGGCTGGCGTTTTCAAGTTTTCAGTACTAATAATGCAATGGGGAGAGCTGAGGATAGGAACTAATGAGGAATTTGTTGTATGCGGCGGTAGCCTGACACCTTTCCGACATTTTAATCAAATACAGCATCAGGGCGTAGCATAGAACAATTCGTCTTGCAGGCCAGCCACATAGTAGAAAAAGGAGCACTTGTCAAAATAATAAAAACGAACATTCACTTTTCGGTGCCCGTACTGGTCCCTTTTTGACATGAACGCAGAAGGCGAAGAAACTGGCTTATGTGTGGCTTAGGTGGCGTAATCAGCATCGTAAGTCTCGGGAAGTGTGCCCTTCGTCCGGTCTAAAACTTGTGTCGCCGTTTAAATGTGCAGTGACGCAAGAACTAGTCGAATTGACAGATTCGTTTCTAGTGACTGAGACGCTGCAGGGAATCGATGCTATGCTTCGCAGTGTCACCATGTTACGTTAGGTTGTTTTCTTCTCTGCAGTCACTAGCGACATCATTCAGGTGGTGCTTCAAACGCGTCACAAAAATGCCTGATTCGCCAGTAAATGCAGCTCTGCAATCATTCCACGGAGTGTTGTAAAGACCTCCTGGATATCGGATCAGTTCGGTAGGGCCTTAACTTGCACAAAATTTGCTTTAGCCTGTTTGATGGCGCGTGGCGGACATGTACGCTGTATTCCTAACTATTCTTGCTGCTGCCTCGCTGACCCCTAGAGCGTACAGGATGCTTACACACTTGCTTTTCTCAGTGACCTCTTGTTCCGAGTTTTAACCTAAGTAGCGTTGTTCGGCGGTCTTGAGCATCTCCTGCAGTACCCGTTGTCATAAAGGTCCTGCCACATAATCTGTAGCTCAGCGCCGAGTTTCTTGGGGCTTGAGCACAGGCGGACAGCATGGGTTAAAAGTGAGGGGGCAACACAGCACTTATATCCGACAGGGTGCCTTAAATGAAAGCTCAGATACCAATCATTGCTAGCAGGGTATCGAACACCGAGGTTGTCATTCCTTTGGGTGTTCTTTGAATACGCGCGTCCGGGAATGGAATGGTGTCATTACTTTCTTAATCTGTGATGAGTTGTATGGCCGGTTGGAAGGTGTTTAGGTGGTCGAGGAACTGGCTTGCATTCGGCAGGCGGATCTCACAAAAACAGACATAAAATAAAGGAGGAACAGTTTTGTGGTGGAATTAATAAGCACAGAGCTTCTGCTTCAAGATATTATAAAGCAATGTTCGCCCACACCATCGAGACCGATGCACCCATGACGGTACCAAACATTGCTTGAATTGCTGCTGCCAGAAAACGAAGTATGCATTTCGCAAGCAAAAGGCTAGCGACGACAAAGGTCGCCCACTCGAACCTTGATCCATGAAGAGAGCAAGGCGTTGTTTCCCTTGAAGTATTTGCAGCAAAAAATTGCTCAGTGGACTGGGACTGGCGTGAGCATTGACTTCATGTCAACAGCGACTTTCATGTTGCCGTCGTCAATAGTGTCGCCCTTTAGTCCCTGACTGAGGTGCAAGGAGTCCTTCAGAAAGGTATGTGTTCTTCCAGCCAGGGAACAAAGCACTTGATGAAAAGGCAAATAGCCGGATAACGCGCGCAGTGGAGATCGCGTTAGGTCTACGATAAGACGCAGTGCTACGTCCGAGATGCTTGTTCTCCTGAGGGATGAACTTGAAGACGTCTGCAGGTAACCTTTGAACTACGGTCTCTACATTCTTTCTATGGGCCATGGTTTCCTTTTACGTATGTCACCTCATTGTAACCTAAACAATATCCCATAGCTGTTTACAAGATGCCGTGTAGCAATTGCATAGCTAAATATACCGGCAAGGTAGGCAGTTTCATCAGGCCTTTGAAGCAGCGTCCGAATATCGTCGTCAACAGACGCACGAAAGAAAACGCTTTTGTGGAACATTGAGACACTGCGAAGCATAGCATCGATTAGTACAACGCCTCAGCCATCGCGACGCAAGAGAAAGAAGCCGTTAACTATATTTTATCTTTGCTGATAGAAACCCCATTTACTATATTTATCAGTTATTTCTGAAGTAATTTATTTCCACAAAACTCACGCCAACGTCAAGCAACAACGTGTACAGAAGAAATGCGACGAAGTGTGCTTACCTCTTGCAGTCATACAGCCGTTCTACAGCATTCACACCTCTGCTTATCACAGCCGTGTTACGTTCCCGAGACAAAGTGCATGAAGAATTCCAGGTCTTCTTGCTGCACACTCTCAGGGCTGGCGCATATCTGGAATAATAACAGGCACGCTAGATTTACTTGCTCGTAAGGTAGGTGGCGCTCATGGTAAAAGGCATCTTCTCTGTTGGTGTAGAGAGGAAGCTGTTAACTCGATCACAGCAACAAGGAATACCAACCATAATTTTATGCTGTTCTAAAGAACGCTCGGAAGACAAAAGATTCTGCATTCCAGACTGATATTGTAACGATGTGCGGTATCGAGAACATAAAGACGTCCTGAGCTGGCGTGGTGAACAACGACGACGCTGAAGCTAGGTTTGTTTGGTTCTGGCAGTGTGTTTCTCACGGCTAACAGCTGTGGTTACCTTCGTTTACGTAACAATATTATTGGCTTTTTCACTAGCCCGCTCGTGCAGTATTTAATACTGCAATAACGTTTGCGAAGAAAGCAAGGCCCATTTCAAAATGCCTAGAATATAAATGAACTGAAACAGAAAACAGCTCGCCTTTGCCACTCGAGGGGGCAGACAGGCTACGCGGTCAAATTTGCTACTCCGATGCGTCGCCAGCATATGTCTTATCACAGAGAGACCCTCGTGCAAATTTCCACGTTGTGAGTCTCATAATTCATGTTTCCGATATTGTTTATATGAACAGCATACGAAACGAACGGAGTGGATGTGACCTATGTGGACTAGGTGCATAGAAATATGGAGACTATATGGAAAGGATTAGAAAACCATTAAATAATATAATGAAAGCAAATACATTGACGCATATTTTTTATATCATATCGAATCTATGTTCTCATATTTTCCTATGATTCGCTAATATGAAAAATGTCAGCAGGAGATGCATAATTCATGTGCCAACGGGCTTACTTCGTTTGACTGTCGGCTCGATATAAGAAACATTCATCGCCTGCATGGCGGCACAGACCATGACAGTTCTTTGGGTTTTTGTTTTTACAAATAGGTGTGCCATTTCCGCATAGCTGTTTTTCTTGGCACTATTTTGCGCCTCTCAATCCTAGGAAACCTTTCTAAACTCACAGCAGCATTTGACATCATAGATATTTCAGCTCTCCATTCTTTGTCGGAAGGTGATGATAATTGTAATGTCACTCGCTGCACTCTTTCTTTTCTTGTACTCTGGGTCCTGTATGTGTGATAGTAGCTGTAGCCCTATCAATTCATGTGCCTTTTATCATCTCTTATTACGTTATCAACAAAAAACGCTCTATCAAATAAATGCGCAAGCAGCCTTAAATTCCTATGTCCGATTTAATTTATCGGCCGTTTTTAAGCAACGAGCCACTCCATACTCTTTCTCAAATAACATTTTACGCTGAGAATATTTGGTTTGTTGATGGGTTTTAACTTCACACTATAGCTCAAACTATGAGGAATGCCTTTGCGGATTACTCTTAGTATTTTTAGCGCGCCTATGCTTTTATCTCTCAAATAAACTCGCACAGCACACGAGCACCAGGTGTTTGGACGCCATTGAAACGCCGTCACTGAGATCAGCTTCCACCCAGGATTGACAGTCGTATCGCTTAGTAATCAGTCGTGCGCCCTAACCAGTAGTGAGTCACCGCGACATGTATGTTAAAAATATAAGATAATATAAAAATAAATCATAAATATAAAATAATTGAATACATGATGATCGTTTCGATTCCCAGTATTTTACCTTTAATAGAGTTGTCAATCTTACATCTCCTTCCTTGTCACCAGCTTTGGCCACCGATGGCAAACATTCTTTCAGTTCAGCTATGCCAGATTAGTTCACGTTGTACCTACTGCGACGGTTTTTAAGCCAGCACTCCGAATCTAACAAACGTAGCCATGAACACAGTAGTTTATTAAGGTGAAAGTCTCATATGGGCCATAAGGAGCAGAACCTGGCGTTGTTGACAGCAAAGCCTCAGGCTGGTCAAGTGTCGCGATTCGGATTCAAGTGTTTCGTTTACTGGCCGCGATGGCCAGGAAGATTGGGCCACGCCACTCAAGGTGAGCTGCACAGGACGCGACGGACGCTGCCGACGGTCTAAGTAGCAGCGCGCCTTCTTTTACAGTTCAGGGAACCGTCAGCGCTTCAACTGTCAAATCCACAAGCAGCAGCTCGTGACGGCTTAAAAGGTTGAATAGTGAGCGCGCTGGTCTCTCGCCTCTAATGTGCCGTGGCGCGAGGGGGTGAAGAGGGGACACCGCCACCGGAACAAAGGCGCCACTCAATCTAGATGGTGTTCAGATTTATCCGACGGCGAGGCCTCCACTCAATGCGCCGATGCCTTGCGGCGCAGTGCAGGGGCTTGTCAAAGGACTTCAGGCGCTCGCCAACACCAGCTGGGCTCCCGTCCTAGACCGCTTCAGGAACTGCTCGAACCGCGGCTAGAAGACCGATCATAACAGCTCGCTCGCCGCCCGCAGAGGTCTCGAAAGGGGTCACATCTCCTCGGTGTCCCCTGAAGAGGCCGTATCAGGTACGCTGGTCTCCGGTTCCCGATTCTGTTTAGAAGTGGGATGTCTGCAGGCCGAAGGTCTCAAGTAGGGAATCAGTGATGAGTTCGGCGCAGTACCCTGACTACGGCAAGGCATAACACTACCTTCTCCTGAGCCATACCAGGCAGCTAAACAGCAAGCCCTAAATAGGCTAGAAGAGACAGAAATTAGCTTTCTCCTGCACTTCTCTGCAGGAGAAAGCTAATTTCTGTCTCTTCTAGCCTATTTAGGGCTTGCTGTTTAGCTGCCTGGTATGGCTCAGGAGAAGGTAGTGTTATGCCTTGCCGTAGTCAGGGTACTGCGCCGAACTCATCACTGATTCCCTACTTGAGACCTTCGGCCTGCAGACATCCCACTTCTAAACAGAATCGGGAACCGGAGACCAGCGTACCTGATACGGCCTCTTCAGGGGACACCGAGGAAATGTGACCCCTTTCGAGACCTCTGCGGGCGGCGAGCGAGCTGTTATGATCGGTCTTCTAGCCGCGGTTCGAGCAGTTCCTGCACTTTCTCCTGCACTTCTCTGTGCCCCGCCGGGGTGGTGCAGTGGTAAGACGCCCGACTACTGTGCCGGAGTTCCCGGGTTCGAACCCGACCGCGGCGGCTGCGTTTCGATGGAGGCGAAACGAAGAGGCGTCGTGTGCTGTGCGATGTCAGCGCACGTTAAAGATCCCCAGGTGGTCGAAATTACTCCGTAGCCCTCCACTACGGCTCCTCTTTCTCTCTTTCCACTTTCATTCCCACCCTCCTCCCTTCCCTTACGGCGCGGTTCGGGTGTCCACAGAGCAAGTGTGACAGTTACTGCGCCTTTCCCTTCCTGTGAACCAATTTAACTTTTTAACTTCTCTGCAACGCCGTATAACCGCTGTCCTGAATGGTGAGACAGGTGACGTGCTTCCCCTTTAGCATCTTAAAACGCTTATTTTAAGCACCCCCGTTTAGATTTAGGGGTGCCTCTTAGCGCTCTTTCTCACAATGACGGGGTGTGGCTCTTTTCGTTAACCGGTAGAATATTCCCGTACGCTCTCCTCGAACGTTTTTCTCTCCAATACTTCAATGGCGTGACGCCTCAAAACTCGAAGAGTGTCATCACTCGCCTGTTCAGCCGCTATCGTATCCTCGTCTACACTCGTCATCTCGGGGAAGCCGTTCGAATGGAAAGCAATCGAGAGGATTCAAATTCTTTGTGCGAGTCACTAGGCGATGCGGGAGGAGTCTCATTCTCCGAAAGCAACTGTCTCTGTATCTACGCTAGCATTTCCCTTTCACGGAACATGTTTCTAAGCTTCAACTGAATGTTTTAAATGGTTCGCGGTTTCGCGGGTTTCAAAACGCGTAAGTGCATGCACCAGCCGTTCTCATAGCTCAGTCCATTCAGCCTCAGAATGGTTAGAATGAGGTAAGGAAACTGCTCTGATAAGGAGACCGACACAGCCACCTCTTTGTGCAAACGCGAAAGCAACCCTCAGTTGTGACGCGGGCGCCCATCTGTCTGATCCGCACGCACTAACATGACACTGCTACCACCCCACAGCACCTTGTCACCCTTATCCAGTGCTACATGGCGACAATTGCAGACGGATTGTTTCATTTCCCCTACCGTCTCTCATGCCTTCACCCTGCCTTGCCCCCTCACTGCGACACCTGTGGCGAGCCCAAATCCTGACTTTTCCACTACCTGGTTCCTTTCCCCCAGGCAGTGCCCCCCATCCCCCATCCCACCTTTTCTTCCTGGGAGGCTGCTTTGCGGACAGCTCAACCCGCCGGTCAGAAATGACTGGTAGATCGGGCTCTATGTGAAGCAAAAGCCCGTGGATTCCTGGACTAGTAGGGGACCACCCTGGAAGACTTTTTGCTTTTTTTTATTAAATAAAGTTGTTTCCCTCCATCCATCCAGGCGAAATTCTGAGCTGAAACAAGTGCAGGGTGCAATGAATCCACAGTGCGGCAGAGTCACACAGAACTTGACACTAGCGTTACTTTCATCTCGCGCATGTGCAGGTTCAGCAAGCTCATGTATTCCGCGTCGACGGTGGTGAGCGAGGAAGGTATACCTTCAACCTTAGACACCGGCTCGAGATGTGCCCGAAATCGTTACAGCGCAAACAGCTAGACTACCAATTTTCACTTCGCAAACGTTTTAGAAAGTTCGTTCTCCCTGTCTTCTTCGTCAAAATCGTTTCTTACGGCTGCGCCGAATTGACGGTCCTCCTCGCGTTTTTCTTTCTCCGCACGCTTGACGGGTAATCGGTTCTAATCCCGCGATGGGTGCTTCATGAAATCATTGTGGTGCTCTGGGACTGCCCGCAAGTTCTCTTTTCCTGCGTCGCTTGACCTGAAATTATTCTGTGAGCTCAGCGGTGCATCGAATGTTTCGTTTCGAGTCTCTGTTGCACTCACATCAGCATTTCCTTATTGAGACTGTTGTAAAACTGTTCTAGACAGATGTCCTCTACAACATTCTTCCGGTCACCACAGATATTGGCGGCTCTGAGCCATCCGATAAAATTTGCCTTCAGATTGTAAGCAAACTCCGGAAAAAAAGCTCAGAAAGTCGTTTTCCAGCTTTCCTGAACTACTGGCGGCAGGCTGAGGCCGAGAGACGGTACTTCTTAAGCAATATTGCCTTTACTTTCTCGTAATCGTCCGCCTTTTCTTTACAGTAAGCCGAGCAAGCCCATCGGCCGCCTCACAAGGTAAAACTATCAAGAGGTTTTGGGGCCAGGTGAAACAAAGAATTTCGTTCACCTCACATATGCACAGTTATAGCTAAAGAAGGCTCACTTCTAAAAACGATAGCTCGAAGTGGGCCTTCTTTCACTTTAAATGCGCCTGTGGTCGCGCCTTTTTTTTTTTGGGGGGGGGGGGGGGGGGGGCTTGTTTTCATGTTCGTTTGCTTCTTACTCATCTTGGTTTGTTTCTGCCTTGGGTTGATTGTTCTGGAATGGCCACTATATCCTAGGAGTTATATGGTTTTGACCCAGTGACGCGGCAACCTTTATTTCTGGAGTGGCAATTCAGACCCTCCTGTTTAAGGTTTTTACCCTGTGGCGCGCAAGGTTTCAAGATTTTAACTTTGTGTTGCGACTAGATCTGATTACCCGCTCTTGCTTTCCACACCTCCTCCTTGTTTTCCTTTCCTTCATTCACGTGTTAGTATGCGCCTGTTTTGCTCAAATAGCGCTGAGTTCTTATACCCCTGTTACACGGGCGTTTTCAACGGCAGTTCAGTTGAGCGTCAGATGAACGCCGTAACGGCCATGGAAACGAAACGGTGGTGGCTACGCTCACACGGCACTTTCCATCTTCGGTCGGTTCACTTCGATCTGGTATAACAGCGCTGTCATCCTTGCGTGCACGGGCGCATTGTGTTTCAGTGCTCGCAGTTCGACAAGGCGATCCTGCCACAAGTTGATAAGTAAATGCGTAAATGGCGCTGTCCAGGCAAAGCGTTTTTGCGCTGGAGCACTCGCCTGCAGCGGAGACACGTTGCTGCTGGGGGCTGCCATCTTGCCTACTTCACGACGAAACGGACGGAAACGGCGGGGGAACGGAGACCGGCGAGCTCCGTTGGTGTCAATCGCCGTTGGATTTCCAACGTCCCTCGCGTTGCCGTGTAACTCCGCCTAACGGCCGTTAAGCCCAACCGACGTTTTCCTTAATGGCCGTTAAAGTGCCCGTGTAACAGGGGTCTTAGTCAGCGTTGTGTAAATTAATTATTGCTTACTGTGTAGCGTCTTTTTCGTCGGTTGTATTGTCACGTAGTGGGGACAGTCCCAGTAGCCACGAATGAAAACACTGGCGTTGTAGTTGAATGAAACTCATTATTCGGCTGACTTGCACCCTCAAAAGAACTAAGAGAATTGGAGACGGCTTCAACAACAAATGTGCTCGTCGGTCGTCGAAATAAGAATGCCCGTTGCACTGGTCACCGTTTAATTTAAAAGCGGCAAAGAAGCATCTAGATAAAACCGCAAACAGTGACTAGCATAACTTGAAACATTGTAGAAATACAAGCGCGTGGCTGAAATCCTTCGAGACACACTTCGGCGCATCTTGCGCGGCAAAGAAATTGATAAAGGAGCGTCTTGCGACAACGAACACGAACAAAAAAAAAGAATACAAAATTGATCTGCGTGCCAGAGTCGGAATGATAAGGCTGCATGCCAGCGGTGGTCCAGAAAAGAACAAAAGAACTTTGAATGCTTTCCGGCAGTATTTACCACGCATAATGAATCAACTAGCTCAGAAACAAGTCCTTATACACAACACGATGTCCATTTGGTGACTAACAACGTTTTCGCACCATATATCATTCTCTCTAATAGTATCACCAGAGAAGCAGAAATAACACAACCAAGCCTGGCAGCATGGCAGATCCAACAACTGCAAAAGCCACAGGAAGCACAACTAGCAGTGCTCACTGGTATTAGCAGGGCTGTAAACGGTTAATGATGTATTAAAAATGACATGTAAGACTTGTTCTACTTTTCACGTATATTATTTCATTTATCGAGCTTAACATTCCTATGAGATGAAGGCTATGAGAAATGCAACAATGAAAGGCTCCAGAAATGTTGACCACCTGCGGTTCTGTAACGTAGGCGTGTAGAGCAGAGTACACGGATACCTTTCTTTTCGCCTCCACCGTAAAGCGGCCGCTACCACCGGTTTTTAAGCAGCGCCTCAGACTTCAGCAGTCAAAAACCCTAACCATTCAGTCACTGGTGAGTTGTTTTTCAATAAAAAAAGGCTTATTTGGCTTAATATATGCTGTCTTGTACTCATCGAACTCCCCACAAAAGACGTCTGTAAATGTAAACGGCACTGGGAGATGCACGAGGCCACCTCGCCATGTGCCACTCGCGGTAGGGGCTCCCCTAAAGACACTCACCTGCAGAAGTGTTCTTCGGGTGCTAGGTCAGAGGTACTCATGTCGCCGTAGTGTTCCTCCAGGCACACGCCCATCTTGGTCGGATCCGAGCAATTCTTGGAGACGATTAAATCTGCGAACAAATTCATGCTAAACGATCTTTTTTTTTTCTCAAGTTTGGAAGAGTTGCGGTGCGCGACACTTATCGACTAAGTGGGGTAACATCCACTTAAGATTTCTTGTAAATACTATGCGCAGAAAATTCTTTGCAGTATAACTAATGCATCAGCGTTATTATGTGACTATTGAACAAATGGGCTGAGATTTTATATTGTTTTGCAAATGTGCAGTTGTGAGCAAAACGGCATGCAAAGTTTTGCGGGAAAGCTGAATCGAAAAGCTATCTAGTGACCGCGACGGCGAAACATGCATGAGGATAAAAGGGGGCCCAGCCAGGATTGGCTCGATCCCAGATAGCTGTTGCCAGGTGGCGTTGCGATGCAGTTTTATTTGAAAATGATAAACAAATCTGTCGGGAGATAGTTGAGGCTTACTACACCGCTAAGGCTCAGGGCACGCCTGCGGCTAAAGCTGTCGGGGAACCTTGGCTGTAAGGAATTTGCCTTTTTGGATAACTCAATAGAACAGCAATGACTATCAAATTTTGCTTCCCTTTCACTGCTTTGTGATTTCTGAGCGCGCCTCTATGTTCAAGTTTTCGTTGCCTTCTTTATTACAATAAAATTTCTGTTGTTAGTCCAGCCTTGTCTTGTACGCATCTCTCTTATATGCTACGTCTTTTGTCTGGTTTTAACATGTAACCATATAACTCTGGGCAACTGTCATTCGGCAACAAGGTCCAGGCATTCACTCCTTTTCTTCTCCTCCGAGTAATTATTAGACGAGAGGGTTGATGTCAGCCTGCATGTAAAGATAGGTTGCATTTTTAGGAATGATCACTACCGTGTGAAATAGGATGAACAGGAGGATTGCGAGCAGAAGCATGTGAAGAGTATTATAATCAATGCAGGAATGATAAATGCCAGAACCTGCATTGATTAATAAGGTCGATGGCGGTGCGACTTTGCTTCAGGAACAACTCATTTTGATAAGATGAGAACAAAATACCATCTTTGGAGCATTAATGTCAACATGCTCAAAAAGGTTAATTAAAGTAACGTCCTATGAAATCCATATTATCTGCGTATATTCTCGAAGTCTACTTATGAGTGAATCGTGTGCAAATAGCTTGCTTTTTGGACTAGCTAGACATGAACAGCGTGCAGTGAGTCCTAGGTTCGGAAAAACCTTGTTTGTGACCAGGTGTATGAGAGTGTCCCAGAACAAGATGCAGTCACATAAACACTGAGGTAACTAAAACTGCCTACTCATTTAACTAGTTTGTTATCTATCAGGTAGCCAATGGAATGCGTGTCAGGGTATATAGAAACGTCCATATGGTTTCTTTATATATTAATCTCGAATAGCCGCGCTTGCCCAGCTTAAAGACACACTGAAAGGCAAACTGAAGTTGTCAGCTCTTAGAAGGCCGATAAAAAAGGGAAAAGCAATATCACCGTCACAGCCATTCTCGCAAGTAAAACCAAGATTACGTTCAAGCGAGGCTAGAGTCTAATATGGGTTATGGTTATGTATGTTAAATGTTATGTATGTTCAAAATACTGGAATATATATATAGTTGCTGCACAGTAACCATGGCCCTGCATAAGAAAGTAACAAAATTACTATAAACATAGTTGTTGGGAAAGAAGACACGGTCTCTCCAGTACACAGCTTGCTTAGAGGAGGACCACTTCCTGTGCTTCGTTACCTCTTCTAAAGTGCGGTTCCTTGCCCATGCTGCTGAACATTACCTTTGCTTTCTGCACAATAATTTCCAAGCCTCCCTTTCTGCTATTCCTGTCGATGTCATCAATCATTCCTTGCAGTTCATTGCCTGAGTTACTTAGCAAGGCAATGTCCTCAGTGAATCGCAGATTACTAAGGTATTCTCCATCAATCCTTATGCCTAACTGTTCCCATTCCAAGTCTCAATACATCCTCTAAGCAAGCTGTCAATAATAACGGGGAGATCCTGTCTTCCTGCCTGACACCTTTCTTTATGGGAATTTTGTTAAATTCCTCATGCAGAATTATAAATGCTGTGCAGCCAATATAGATATATTTCAGTACTTTTGTATACGGTTCGTCAACCCCCTGATTTTAAGTTGCCTGTATGACTACCATTGTTTCTACTGAGTCAACTACTTTTTCGTAATCAATGAATATGTATAAGGGCTGGTTATATTCTGAGCGTTTTTATATCAACTGGTTGACGGTACGGATATGATTGAAAGTGTTGTACCGTTTCCGAAAACCTACTTGCTTTTTCTCGGTTGAAGTCCAAGATTGCCCTAATTCTGTTAGCGGTTGCCTTAGTAAACATCTTATACATAACAGATAGCTTGATGGTCAGTAATGTTTCACATCCTTAGCGTCCTCTTATGAATTAGGATAATGTTCGCGTCATTCGATGATTCCGGTACCGTCGATTATACCAGGCATTGGGTATACAGGGTGGCCAGTTTTCCTAGCCCGATATTCTCCTGTCCTCCAACAAATCTGCAGTCCTCTCCAGCTCAATTCCCACTTTTGATAGTTTCTAAAGCTTTCATATCTCGTCCTTCGTCACTGCGGAACATCTGACTGCTTTTAACTATTGTCAAACTCATTTTTGTCCTGACTACTTTGGCTACTGCACAGATCATCGTAGAACTCCAAGGCTACTTTGACTATTTTGTCAAAATTCATTATCACCTTGACCGCCTTGTCCCTCAGAGCATACACCTCATTTTCCCCTATGTACAATTTCCTCTTCACAGCTTTAAGCCTACCCTCGTTCTTTAGAGCATGCTCAGTTTTGTTCATGTTATAATTCTTTATTTCTACCACTTTACGCTTGTTGGTTAGCCTTGATTTTTCTGCCTGTTCCAAACTTTCTTTAGGTTTCGCAGCTTTCATATTCTGGCCTTTCTTAATCAGATATTTCGTCTCCTTAGGCAGTTTAACAGTATTCTCTCTATCTTACCCTCAGATACCCGTTGACATACCTTGTGGGAACGATCTGCAATCATTCCCTTTAAAGGCGGCTTTCCCCTGCTGTCATTTTTCATCAGGAAATGGCCCCAGGGTCGGTGGTTAACAATAACTACTGACAGATGGCCCAAACCTCTCGGCAGCAGAAGCGCCACCGAGGGCATTGTCGCTGCGCCCGCGAGGAGAGACAGGGGTTTCGGCGTCGGGAACTCGACGCTAGCGGACTCACCCTCGCGGGACTCCGCAGCCGCCGGTGAGGTGGAATGCGAAGCCTCTCGGAACCTTTCCCGCCTGCTCGCCCTGTAGCCCCGTAGCGTATCTCCTGCCCTGGCGTGGGCGAAAACTTGAGTCGGACGACCCAGATTCATGAACGCATTTTATTGCTGGCATTGCTGTTATTGCAGGAAATCCTGACTGTTTCTTCTAAACACGTGCTTTTCCTCAGTTCCCACGAGCGTGACCTGCCGTGGTCGGCTTCCGCTCAATAGCGCACACGACCACGGGATGAGGTGGACTGTTTGGACAGTCAGCCGTCCATAAGCAGGGAGAACGCATTTATCCCCCTAATAAATCCCACATCTGGCGCCCAACGTGGGGACTCTTTTGAAGCGCAAGGCGACTGTTCGGTTCAAGGGATGTTCTTTGTTCGTGCTTGAATAGTGCCAGGCCTAGATTGAATTTTAATCAACACTGGTGGTAGATTCGAGTTCAGGTGAAGTTGTCTGATGATAACATGTTTATAGAGTTTGCCGAGACAGTTTATGAGAGAAATGGGGCATATTTTGTCTACGGAAAGGAGTTCTTTGGGCTTAAGAATGAAGTGGACTGCAGCGTGTTTCCAAGATGCTGGTAGTTCTCTGACTCCTGTATTGGATGTAGTATACAGTAAGTTGGGAGAGGGACGTATCATCGAGGTTTCGACGCAGTTTGTATTTAATTTGGTCCAGCTCGGGTGTGGTGATACGAGTGATATGTGCCAGCTTGACCCGTACTTCGACGGTGGTTATGTCTTCATCCAGCCGCGAGTTTTGTGGGGAGGGGATGGGGCGTGGAGGAGGGTTGGAGGGGCGAAATGTATCGCTGTGTGAGGTATTGGAGGATTTTTGTGCCTTGTACTGCATAGTGTATTAGGCGGTGCGTGTTGGTGGCTCTGTCGTTTGTTGGTGGTGGGTCGAGTAGGGTGCGGGGGATATGCCAAAGGTTTCGCGTGCCTATGGTTGCCTGAAGGCTGTCGCAGAGGTTTCGCCAGTTGGAGTTGGCCAGATTGGCTGTGTCATCTATGGCGTCGGTGATGATGTGTGCGATCCGCTGGAGGAGTTTTCTCTTCTGTCATTGTTTTTTCCATCTTTTAATGATATTTTACATTGCCTCCCAGAGATGCAGAATATGAAGATCAACTTGGGGTTATTGCGGAGTGTTTGGACGTGTTTGGTAGTGCGTTTGAGTGCAGACTCGAGCTTATCTACTCAGGCTTCAAATTTGAATCGCAGTCCTTGGGAGTGGCTGCCGCTAATTGCTTACCAAATTTGTTTCAATTTGTGAGTTGCTGGGTTTTGAAAGTGAACTGTTTGGTATCATGTTGCAGTTGAGTTTAGATAATTTAATGGTCGCTGCGCAGTGTCTCTGGTAGTACACTGTAGGAAAGGGGGGAGTGCATATTTGTGAGCATAAGGTCTGGGGTGGTGTCTCTGGTGATGCTAGTGCTGATTCGGGTCGAACGTTGGGGTCCGTGATGAGGGTAAGGGAGTGCGGCACGAAGGCATTGTACAGGCGTGTGCCATTGCGTGTAGTTTAAGGTATACCCAGGCGACGTGTTCGGCGTTGAAGTCACCTACTATGTGTGTATTTGTTCCAGATATGTGTTTGATGTCAGCCAGGAATGAGGGAATCCGTGGCCTCTATCTCCGGATGGGTCGTAAACGTTTGCTATGAAGAGGCTCGAGGTGTCTGGTCTAGGCGGGAGGATTTCAGTGAGCCTATGCTCGATGACTTGGTTGCTGGCGGTATAGTCGATGGCCGAGAGAGTATTTTGACGAGAATTGCAGTGCATGAAGATAGGAAGATGGTGTTGTATCTTTTCATGGTGGAGGCGGATCCTGTTTCCTGAAGGGCTATGACTTAAGAATTAGTTGCGTGGCTCTGAATCTTGAATTATAGTGTTGCCTTTTTCGGAAGCTGCATTGCAAGACTAATGCTGGAGGCGGCTGACTGGTTCGTCTTATTTTGTGCCAACTTCGTTTTGCGTGCGTTCCGTGCGCGGCTCATACTGATATCTGGCGTGGATCTTTATCGAGCATTCCTGCAAAATGAAGCACGATACTTTTCCCGCATGATAATTCGATGGGTGACCAGCGGCAGCACAAATGGCGCACTTTACGTTGGGGTCCTGGATGGAGCTCGGGCAAGCCGTCAAAGCGTGTGGCCCCAGACAACGGATGCAACGTGCCTTCGAAGGATCATTCCTCAGCTTGTACTTATTAAAAGCGCTGCCATACTGCGCACAAAATGTGCACAGAGGAACATGCGGGTCCTTGCAGTCCTAGACGGAAGTCCACCCGATAGTTACATGACACGCTGCGCATAGGCGGGCAAAAGCGAGGTGGTCAGTTTCAGCAACGTGACCGAACTGTCCATAGCGCTGAAGAAACGAGAGCTTGACCTTACAGGAAAAGGGGTCCTGTGAAGAGTGTGGTTCCGATTATTAAGTACCGGGAGGAGCTCCTCCGGTCTGATATCGGTATCCACTTCACTCACTCGAACATGCGAATTCCGCTGCTTAAGGATTCGGACGCTGACGGAGGTCCGCGTGGCCTCGATCCGCGAGATGGCGAAATTCAGACGATCGAAGCCCTCAGGGTCACTGAAGGCAACCATTACAGCGCGATAGGAAGCCCGGAGAGTAACAGCGACAATGCCCTTTGGGGTATAGATAGTTCGCCTTGTGCTGAGCCACCACCTCTATGTCGATGTGGTCCAAAGACGAAACAGAAGTCCATCCAATGTGGCTGTTGATGCGGGCAGGAATTTTCGGACGCAGGAGGCCAAAACGAGTCAAAGGTCTCATCAGGGGATGAGATGACTGCATCTCCCTGTAGATAAGATACTGAAGCGCCACTGATTGCAGCAGCAAATGTCACCCCAAAAGTCACCCCACCAACGCGCACTCGGAGGCACCCAGTTCATGCTCTCGCACAGCTAAAGAGGTACAAACCGTTTGTGAGTGATTCAGCTCGGTGACCGAACACGAGAAGTGCGCATTGTGACAGTACAGGGTACAGGCCAGAGCCAACAGGATTACCCTGGGTGATGAACCAATCTTGTTATCCTTGTGCAGAAAAGCCGCAACGATCTCTTGTCGACTCGTCGACCCTCGTGGCGTCAGTGTCCGTACCAAGCTGCAAGCGGTTGTGGAACAGAGACTCACCGCAGTTGACCGCGCCGGAAGGCCCAGAGTTCCCTACCGCTAAGAAATGTTAGGTTCCAAATTGGGACTGGCTGTGGAGGAGGCAAAGTCGGGCTCTGGAAGCGCACCACCAGATGCAAGAACCTCGGGGTGTTCCGAGGCGAGTTCTAACATGTCTGCGACCATGTTAGAAGCTGCCCGATTTAACGACGCGTCGCGCGGAGGCGGTGGGCCGCCTGGAAAAGTCTGTTCTGTCATGGCCAAACAAGCAGCCAAGTAGGCCCAACCTGTCAGGAGCCAGAGACCACAAATGCGAAAAAATCGATCTAAAAGCACAGACCGCCATGAAGGATCACATTTGGAGAGTCCCCTAGGTCTTACTGGGCACTATCTTGTAACATGGATGACAGGACACCCACAATTGATATCAAATCCGCAATGTACCTGCTTTTTGTCAGCACGTGCTTTTCTTTTGCTCCCAAGATCACGGCCCGCCGTGGTCGACTTACGCTTGCTAGCGCGCGCGACCACGCGGTGGGGTCGGCGTTCGGAGAGAGAGCCGCGGGTAAGCGGTAAGGACGCATTTATTCCCCATTAGAACCTCACACTATCAATAGATTGTCACGCGTAGGGCGAACAATTAGCAGCGTGAACGTATTTATCCCCTATTAAAGTCCCACATGTGCCGCCCAACGTGGAGACGCTTTTGGAACACTGGACGTCTGCTTGTTCAGCTCAAACGATGTTCTTTGTTCGGACATGAAAGTGCTAGGCCTAGAGAGAATTTTGAACGCTAGGCCCTGCAGGATACTTTCTTGTTTGGGAGGTGAATTCCGCTGCAGCATGTTTAAACTTTTCGACTTGTTCAGCGCGTTCTTCACGCTCCTTGGAGAACTGTCTTGAGTTTGAAAACTACGGGATTCACATCAAGAGAGCGCGAGGCGACGCGCTTGGAGGTAACGCCAAAACCTTTAGCGAGTATGGAAGGCGCATGGGTGGTCCGAGTTTTCCAACCTATATTTTATTTTCTGTCTCTTTGTGACCCGGGAGTCATGGCTCTAGCAGCCTAGTGGTCTAGGGCCAAGGGTGCCACGACGAGCTTGATTGTATTGCAGCTCGAAAGTTGGTGTTCCGACATTGTCCGGGACGGAGTGTGCCAACCGCAAATCTAATTCATGCGGTGAGCGGAGTAGGACCATTCCACAGATCTGACGTCTCGTCGCGGCTGTGTGCACTTAACCCTTGCCGGGCCTTTGTTTTGATGATGGTCTTTGTCAAAATGGTTGTTAGGCCTACTGCTTTCGAAACTTCCTGCGCCACATCAGATGCGAGAACCGCCCTGACAGCGGTTTATGAAAGCTGCAGGGCATTGCTGTCCACCTAATTTTTTCGTGTCCTCGCACTAACTGAGCAGCCTCGTTCAAATCAAGAAAGGGTTCTGTTCAATCGAGCTTTGCATTTACACAGCCCCGCGACACGTTTTATAGCGAGCTTTCTAAGGAGCAACGTGGCCCATGTGGCCACCGGGGCCCCCTGACGTGACATTCAATAAACTCATGCGAATATCGTTCTGGCAGCAATGCAGGTTCACTAGAGCCATCCAGGTTTGATGACCTGAGCACATTGTCTCAATGCCGCCTTCTGTGATGGAGGTGGATGGATTCTGTTCGGCGAATTCATCCAGGGCTGCCATGGCAAGACCAGTCAGCAGTCATATCTGGCTACTGCTACTCTGGCGTGAAGCGGCAAGCGTGCTGCCCTGCACGCAATTGCCTATTCCTGGGCGGCAGTTTTCTGCCTACTTCGCGTGCCCTGTGGACACGTGGTCCACTGGCCGGGATGCCTGGTGTTGCGCCATACCAGCACATGGCTCAACTCGATACCCTACTGGCATCTGGGGCCGTCTGCATCTCATTTCCAAGCAGTGGCGCTAACTCTACGGACTACAGGCCGAAGTTTTTATCGGGCCCCACTGCGCACCGGCCTGCAGACACAGAAGCCCGCAGGAAATTCCAGTCATCCTGAGGAGACCTTCACGCGCCGGCCCATCGTTGCAGTCTGCGTGGACGTGGTCGGTGTGGCCTGTCCTACAAGATCCTGCCGCAAGTGCAAGTTCTTCAAACCATCTTCATAGCATGTACTTACAGGCGCGTGGGACAATTTAAGGCTGCGGGGTTGTGGGCAGACATCTTCCTTCGTTTCCTTTGAAGTCGTCTTTCCCCGCACAAGCTATGGACAACAAATGCTACGTAACATACTTCCGCGATTATTGAACAATGTAGAGAGGGATGAAATTGATACATTCAATATTTCCCTATCATCAATGAAAATATATTTCATAACATAACAACCTATATAGGTTTCAAAACATTACTTTATTAACGTTAATTTTTCAATATATTGTCAGATGCATGTTGATTGACTTTTTTTTTCAGTGTATTGCCTGATGTACATTGTTGCCTTTTTATTGTTTCTTTTTTTTTGACGCTAGTAACCGCTTTATGTCCATTTGGTTTACTCTGCTGCTGTACAGGCCTTAAGCGGGCTGAGGAGTTCTCAAGCCGCAAACACGGCTTTTGTCTGGGCCTCCTTCCACTTCACGTCGTGCGAAGTTGACCAAAAGTACCGCAACCGGACTTGAGCACAGCTGGTTGAGTGGCGCCCTCCAAAAATAGGCGAGTAACCCCAAAAAAACGATTCTTCCCAATTGGGCGAAAGGTTGTTTCTAACCAAAATTGAATATGGTGACCTCCAAAATAATGGGTCCCTTCAAAGCTTGGCCCACCGGAACCCTAAACCTTACCTTCTACCGACTTTCACCAAAATTGATGTCAGATCAAGTTTTACTATGGCCACTAAATAGCTTCTTCTACATTTTAGATCAGCTGCCCAAGCAATTTGGTCCACCGGACCTCCCAAATTTGGCTTCGACCAAATTTAACCAAAATATGTGAAACCTAATGGCATTATACTCACCTAAGTTGTGGCGTCCAAATTTAGGTCGGCTACCACTAAAGTTTCTTATGCTTATGTAATCACCGCGCATGGGAGCAATGCAGCCTGTTAAAAGAAGAGGGGCAAAGCGCCTTGAGAATAGCGACAGCGCTGCGAGTTACTTATACGCGACACCTTAAGACTGCTCGACGGTGACGACGATATGATTATGAGGCCACTCACGGATGTGACACGGCCTTCATGGACCAAGTAAACATTTAATGCTTATATCTACTCTCGATTACGGATGAGGGCATAAATTAAAGCAGAACGCTTTCTAAAACGTCGGAATATCCATCGCCGTTAAACGATTGACTCCTGAGAATGTTGAACTTTGTGGTCGAATATTAGGGGGCACCACCGTTGTCACGCATATATAATAAGCACGGAAGTTCGTCGATGTATCACATATAGAATATTCCGATTACTCAGGCTTCGCTTTACTCTCATCGTTTTGTTACGCACGAACAGAGCTGTCTGGCGTATATGTATGTGACATAAAGCGTGCATCTGCTTCACGTGAGCCCTGCGGGGCAGCGACTCTGAGAACTTTTGAGTAAGCCTCTTAGGAGTAAACGCTAAAGTAAGCATTGAGAAGACAGCGTATCAGGTTCATGTTAGCAAACCCAACAGTCATTGAAACAAAAAACATTGCGCAATACAGACAACTTGGTCTTTTTTTTTCCACACTCATGGCAGTTTTTACCCTTTAGTTGTTGCGGTGGCTCGGCGATGTCATCAGCCGCACAAACATCTATGCTTGATACCGACACTCGCTTGTCGGCGGTCGGACATGCTATATGTAGTTATTCCAACCGCCTAACCTCTTAAGAGCATGGCATGTACGGCAAGAACTGAGGTCGTTGAAGTGCTGGCCGGCATTCTCCGTTCACTGCTAGATCTTTTTTGCCGAGCTAGGCTACAGGATCTATGTCTAGTCCAAAAGCGATGGCTCCCGCCTGCGGTAGGCTTAATTTGCATTTTTGTCTATGGGAACAGTGCGAGACAGAGCACACAATCCTCTCTTCTTTCCTGTCCGCTGTGTTTCGTGTTGTTTAAATAAAATGGCATACCAACTAGCTCGGCTTTCCGTATTACTCCAGTTTAGCTTGATGTTCTGCTTGCACGCACCGCTCGCCGCGCACTACCAATCACGGAGTACGCAGTTACGTAAGATTTGCATCATTTTCTTCATCTATGTAAATGCGAAAACCTGTGTTAGAATGACAGCAATGTGTAAAACATCTCTTTAAGACCTGATTAAAGTATTTCTGCAATATATTTTAGGTGCCGGGAAAGCGACAAGGTCACGGTATGTCGTACTATCTAACTAAATGTTGTGATAAAGCGGTCGTCAGTGTTGCCTTAAATATCAAGCCCTGGCTTGAGAGGCCTACTGGTTTGGTTTCCAACTGAAGCCTGCTTCCAGCTAAAAATTCTAAGTTCCTTCTAAAGCACCACAGAAATGATTGTGAAGAGCTCTGCAGCCGCTGTTCCAAGCCATGATTAAGTCGATGCACAATAGAGGCTTTACAAAAGTTAGCGCCATCTAGTGAAAGAAACAGAAACTGTGCGCGGCAGCCATGTTTTGCTCAGTCCGCCCGCGCCTCCCATCGAGTACGCTGTCAACGTGCGCCTTCGTAGAACCCGTGCATGCACTGAAAGGTGCATTGGAATGCTCACAAGCGATTGTTTCATTTTTTAACATTACAGCAGTCGCTGTTAGCTACAAGTTCTATTCGGAATGATGCCAGCATGTTGTTGCGTGCCCTTCTGCAGGCAGCGCACCGTCGTAGACGCGCACGGAATCAAGGTATGCGCGTGTATGCGACCGTTCGTTCGCAGTCCTAATCGGCTTTACAAGGGTCATGTGAAGCATTACTACTCGTCCCTCTGACTGGGAGCTAGCTCAAAGAATGCGCTATCACCTAAAACAGCAAGGTTGTTTTGCGCGCTATGGAGCCTTGTAAACTTGAAGGATAAGCTTATGCTGCGATGGAAGACACGGGAGAAGGAGCAATCCATGTATAACGAACGCTATTGTGCAAATACGTTCTTTAAAACATTTTGTACGTAGGTGGCATTTACCATTGTGTATTGGATTTAAGACACGGGCATGATAACCGAAACTACTTTTCACAGTCGTACGAAATGGTAGTGCTTGGTGCAGAGAGTAATACGGTTGTCTAATGTGCCCGAGGTGCGCGTTTCACGCTGCAAAAGCAGCGGCTGTCAAACCTGCGGCGTCTATAAAAGCAGGAAAAGATGACATCCCACTAGTGTGTTGTAATATGCTCACGTGCAGTCCGTTTCGACCGGTCCACGTCCAGAGCGCGCAGCTCAGGTTTTGTACCTGCCAGCGCGGCCGATAAAATAACGAAGCGTGCGCTTCACTTTTGTGTATTTTTTCGAGTCACCCGATGGTTCGCTAATTCACAGCTACCTGAAATTCACTGGAATTCTTTAATATGTCGATTTCTTGTTTATTCCTTCTGTCAGAAAGTAAACATTTGAAGCCGTAATCAGCGCTGACATTGGAAGCTTCGAGGAACTCGGAGGAGGAGGAACTCGGCTCAAACGAAAAGAAATTTGAAAAGTCAATTCACATTACTGCGAAGTGTTTGTGCCTTGCGCAACTGGCTGCGTTCATAAAATCAGATTTATATTATATCATATCGTTATAGAAAAATTAGGGGGTCACTTAAGCTCCGCCATTAAAGGTATAACGCGATAGTGTCTCTCTCTCGTAACACACACGCACGATGTTTTCTTTGTTCACGTGCTATATTTTAGCTCTCTTATTTATTTTATTTACCAAATACTGCAGGTCCTAACTGGGCCCTAGCAGGAGGGGCGAAAAGAATACAATGCAGTGAAATATGAGTTCATCAAAAGTAACATACTACACACAAGTGTAGTATGTTATATGTTGTTATGTATACTATATTTCTATGTTATGTATACTATGTTATATTTCTATCATTTTTTTCTTTACTTTTAATTTATTTGACGTTTTATATTCTTATACACCAATACGCATGTGTCAGCAACAATCGGCTTTGCATTCTGAGCAATTTGACACTTTTGAACACATTCTTCAAATATTTCAATTAATAAATTACACATTATAAATTTTCTTCCTTAGCATCACCAAGCACTGGTTTTTCATTCTGTCACCTTAAAACCCTTACTTTCCAATTTTTCCTTTTTTGTTTCTTTATTTCATCAATTAATCAATTATTTACAAAGATTTTATTAACTCGTCATCGCCTATCGCACACCAATCAATATTCAATCACTGGAAGCACAAATTACCATGGCACTTTTTTTTTACGCAGACCCCGATTATTTCCGAGACTAATGCCAACTACTGCGCCGACGGCATGGGAAGGAAAGTGCTAAGCGCCAGTCCAACTTACGTCAAATTACGCACGATCCTTTTATCATAAAATAAAATGCGTCCTCGCTCATTTCTCCAACCAAGTATCTTCCAGTGGGATGAGCGACGGTGATTGCGCAAACCAAGCAGACATACTCGCGATGATCTCTCATAGGCGTTTGAGTAAACAGCAAAGGCGCACAGATAAAAAAAAATCCATATTACAGAACTCTGGATACTGTACCTGGATAGGGATGACACTGCGGATTGCCGAGGGGCTCATACACGACTCATAGAGCAATTTGTAACTGCGCTCGGCAGCGCGGCCGGTGGGCCCCGCCATGTCTCGGCTGTCAAAATATGCTTCTAGGCGTCGCTAACAGAAACCGCCAGGGACCGAAGAGAAGTCCAAGCGCAGCACACTAGGTTAGAACGTGAAAAGCGCGAACAGAACGGCGAGCGCTGACGGACGGACACGAAGCGAACAAAATATGGCGGCCAGAGCGGGATCAGCGTGCCGCTCATGGTTGCCAGACGTACTTTTGTAAATCCTCTATTAAGGCACAGCTTAAATTGGGTGTAAGAACGGGATGACCCAGATGTTTATCTTTTTTTTTCGAAAGGCGGTTTTTTTTTAATTGTCCAAAGAGGCAATTTTGTATTTTTACGCTTCTAAAGGCGATCTGTTCAATTCATTTATTCAAGCGAGAAATTCCCTCAATAAGTGACTCAACTCGTCGCAAATACGAGAACTCACCGAGCACTTATGCTTCATGGAACATTGGTAGGAGCCGCTTGCCCTTACTCAGGCTTTAATTCATAATATGATGTTCATAAATTGTGCTCAGACATGATCTCTTGTCTGCTGAGATATGATTATTGGGAGAAAGCACAATAGTGTAAGTGCGCTGTGCTCCATGTTTCTCTCGTTGGTGCTTTTTCGATACCCAACGCCTGCATTATGCACAGCAGAAGCTTTGTGTACCATGCTTTTGACTCCCAAGCTTAAATTGCAGCACTCAGCGTTATCGTTTCACCGACAGCCTTCAAAATTCTGTTTTTCCAGTACGTGGAATTAACCAATAGCAATAGTGGTGAAGTAGAGAGAATGCAGTCTGATCCGCATGTCGGAAGCCCGGAATGACGTTCAATGCCGCCAGGTACTGCGTGGCTTCACAGTGAGCATTGATTTAACTCCTGTACAGGTCTCGCTCATGTATTTTATTCTGCTTAGGAACAGAATGGGTTAGCATTCTAATTGCGGTAGCTTTCGTTCTCTATCAAATAGTCGGCCCACCGATGATCTAATTACTTCCGATTTTAAAGGCCAGGGGCAATTTGAAGCTTGAAAGCTTTAAATGTGAATCTATGTACATTTTAGAATAAATCATATTTCTCATTATATTCGTGTCATTGACGGAAGTGGCCTTAGCTTGTCCACTGAAGGTGCAGTAGATTTTCTAAACCACGTTCTAGCGACCGATGTTTCCAGCAGTAGTTTACACAACAGCTGACCACCTGACTTGGACAATGCTTAAACCCACAGTATCATCCCTGGCCACAAAGTAAGGAATTGTATTGCGGACGAGCGCGATTCCAAGAACAGAAAGAATTTTATACATGTTGAAGTGCTAATTGTGGTCTGCACATCCTACTGACAAAAGACAACACAAACCTAGGCTGTTTGTCTCACCTTTCAAGAACTCCCTGTCACAGACCAAGGTGCGGAGCCTCCTGTAACCTTCCTCTCTTCGCGTGAAGTTGGCCTTCATCGACTCGGGACAACGAGTGTAACCCCCGTAGCAAGTTGATTGTCCGGATAGATCGCTGCAGTGTCATAATAGGCAAATGAAACTTAGTGTCATATTGCGGCTGCTACTGGTTTTCATGCCGATAAACAATAGTAACTCCACCCCGAAATAAGCTTAAGCTTCTTTACAACATATTTAGCATCAGTCGCAAAATAAAGGCAAGTCGCAATCCTGTGCCAACCTTTGTTGGTTATGGTTTGGTCTGGCTGGCAGGGTTTAACGTCCCAAAGAAACTCAAGCTGAGCGAAACTCCGTAGTGGAGGACTCCGGAAATTTTGGCCACCTGGAGTTTTTTAACGTGCACTGACATCGCACAGCACACGGACGCCTTGCTTGTCGCCTCCACCTAAAAGCGACCGCCCAGGCCTGGGTTAGATCCCACATCCTTGGGCACATTAGTCGAGCGTCGTGACCCCTGCGCCACCCCGGCGGGGTCACTGCTGTTAATACTGAGCATAACAGTTCCTGCTGAAGTTAGGCGAGTAATTATATTGTGGCAGAGCAAACGCAAAATGCTCAACCTTCAAAACTTTTTTAATATAACGTGTGCGGCCAATGTCCGGGGCTGCTGTACCGAAGGGCATCACGAGGGCAAGAACATGACCACATTACCTGTTGCGGAAGGAAGTGTTATCGGATAGATTTAATCAAAACGAGAAGCAACCCATGCTACCAACGGTTTTTAAGCGTCGTAGCCGCTTGAAATACGACTACTTGCTTTATTCGCTGCAGATAGCGCTGGTGGTAATGATGGCATGATGGTAGGGTGGTTATCGTAGGTGTATCTTCTCACTTGCGATACCCACGACCCTTTCTACAAAACCATAGTTGTTTACTCTCCCAATTTCCATTCTATTTCGCTTCGGCAGCGCTGTATTGAGGAATCGACACACACGGGGTATTATTGATACTCCGTAAGGCTGCCTGTCTAATCGATGTCATCAATAATTTTATTCAGCCAACAACTTTTCCTGGGCTTGCCTTTAAAGGCTACTGAGACCTCCAAACATATTGCATTACATTAGTTTAACAATCTCGAGCGAACCTAGGTAAACGACATCTCTTCCGCTCCTAGCCGACTGTTAGATTATCATCAACTCCCATTGAACTTTCATTCGGCGTACGCAAACCACCTAACCTATTGTTATAAAGTGACGCCAGTCGAACTGTACTGAATCAAGAAGCGTTTGATTGGAAAAATACCGCTGCTTCAATAGCTATGGCGACGGCTGGTATCAGCACAGTTGGTGATACCACCACCGTGATAACAAACACCGGAACAAAACTGGCGCATGCTTGCTCTCTTGAAGCACACCGCCAACACAGCGCGTGATTACACAGTCTATCACACATATACCCTGTTAAGACGCACTAAATTGCTAAATTGGAATAAGCAGCACCAGCTTGGAACCCATAACAGTATATTGCCGAGGTACATACACTACGCAAAATATTGCTTTTAAATTAATATCTGCCACTTATCCTTTTCACAGTAGTGTAACCGAACTAAGGACCAGAACTCATAATGAGCCGCTGCCAAAAATTAGCTCGTTCAGACTTCTTTCATGAGGTCGACTCGTAGTCGCATCATGCACTTGCGCAAAAATGCTTCGTTTTCTGAACATCACAAAATTTATCTGTGCGTGTAATATATCAAATATTAGAAAATTTCCTCGCGAATTGTTTATCCGAACAGGAAATGATCAGAAGCAACCTTTACAAGACTGCTAGAATAATATAAAACTTTAAAACGGCAGGTCATGTACAGTAATCATTTAGCGTATTTTAAATGTCCACCCTTCTAAAAATAAAGCGTTGTTATAGTGTACCACTTATACTCACCCTTAACTAGTTATCTTCCACATACCTACAGCGCAATTCACAATTTGTTTGTTTGTTTGTTTTTTTTCATTTCTGGTAATGAAGAAGCCCTCTCATCCCGAGGCATTATCATCAGAATTTTGTTTTCATTGTAAATACGCTGCACATGATTGATTTGTGCTTCGTACATGGACTGTGTATCAGCGCAGAATAACGTTATATTTCGTTCTTTTTGGAATGTTTATTAACATTCCCTTCTTAGGCTCATTGGTGCATACTGAACTGGCGAAAAAACTTGCGCCAAACCTTGCAGACCACAAGAAAGACGGTACACAGGCCCTCGTCTGTACACGGCACTCATATTGTAATTTACCTTAGCAGCCATTACGTTTGGTTAGAATAATTGTGTCAGTAAATTTATATACGAACAAATTCTGTTCATATCCAAAATCATTTACTGGCAGCCAAAAACCAATCGCGTGCCATACAAGACCCAAGTTATAAATTTCACCGAAGCTTCCGCGACACACTGGATTGGGCTTATTTGACATCTTCCTATTGCGTTTCATTTTTAATCGAAATTAACACCATAAGAGAGCGAACTTCGTCACCACACGGCATAAACAGGGTCGCCGCTGGTGACCGCTGTTCTCTCTTGGCAAAATTACCGAATAGTGCACGGATACAGTAAAGGCGTCGCCGCTCGTTGGAACTGCATCTGAAAATGATGCGCTAATGGCGAAGCGAACATTGTCATGATTTTTTTTAATTCAGCATATTTAGCGGAATGTCTCAAGCAGCTAAATCATGATTTCAATTGAGATAAACCGCTAAATTTCACTAGTTTGTGCTTTCGGGTTACGCACGATGTTTAGAGAAGAGATACATACCTGCAGGCCTTGGTATAGGCTTCTTCATTGTAGCTGCCGTCGTCGTTTCTAAGGAGTTTAGGGTTGCGGAAAACCAACAGGTGCTGCGAGTAGCACCTGAACATCCAGTCTTGAGTGCATTCAGTCACATTTAGAGAACTGTGAGTACCTGCAATGAAAGAAACTTTTTCAGCGATGCGCTAAAAATTATTAAATGTATGTATACGCGTGCCTGAGATTGCGTGTGTACCAACGTGCGTGGCCTGTTCGTGTGCACGTACATAAGTGCGTGCTGGTGTCGGCGCGATTCTGTACCACTGAAAGAGATTGACAACTTCTTCCTTCACTAACGTCCATCACGTGTTATAAAACACTCCGCATGTTAGCATATGCTTTGTGGTCAGGTCAATTTTCATAAGAGTCACTGTAGGAGCTTCTTCAGATAAGAGCGGAAATTGCACTACCAAGGCCATTGATTTCTCAATAAAATTGCGCCATTTTATGCTCACATGTGGAAACAAGATGACATCTACGTTACTTTGAATCGAAACCACTAAAGGTTTCTCAGAAAAATGTTTGTCAGAAGAGGTTGAAGTCTTCGTTCATGAGATGCAGGAAAGCGTGAAGTGGAAATTTCTGATGAACAGAAACAAAACATTTAGTAGATCGAATTTTTTTTTAACATGCGACCGCAGACTGCTGCATTGCAAAATCGAGTAAGAACAAGCCACTCTGTGCCTTTTCTATCGATTTTTGTTTCTTTGCTGTTAGACCACTGTCGCGGTGTCTAAGTGGTAGGGCACTCGACGATTGATTTCGAGAACTGGGGATTCGATGCCGGCCGTTTTGAAAGGCGCTCCTCGGCTCTGGGATCTGACTGCATGTTAAACAATCCTACGTGGTCAACGACACCAAGGCCCGCCCCTAAACCATCCGTCATATATCCGACGTTGCAGGCGCGTTAAACCCATATATGTATTTTATTTCTTCTTTCTTTTTTCTGTTGAAGGATTCTGCGCATCTGTAGCAGTGGTAATGAACACATTGTGCTTTAGAGAAATTCTCGAACGTTTGAGAAATAAATCTTTGCAGCAACTGTTACACTAAATATTACTGATACACATAGATCAATGTGCACTGGTAGCCCATTAGAATCATTAAAACCTCATTCGTCTGTGCTGTCTTTCGAGAAAACAGGTTGTTTCTGACATGGGGGAGTAAAAGGGCTTCATACGGGCATAGGTGTTTAGTTTGGGAATAAATGTATATTTATAGTCACATGATAAGATGAACTCCATTTTTTTTCAGGATAGTGTTATATCCGGTACCTGTTTTGGAAGAAAACGAGAGAACCGCCCCAAGTCAGTGTTCAACATTAATTACAATGACAAAGAAATCTTCAGCCTTGAAGATTTCTTGCCTGAACATCACAGCGACCAAGCGCAGTTTTTACGATGTCTTCGCAGTTACTGATTCGTAGCTTGCACTTTAACGTAACTGAAAATTAATTGCTGATAGTCTTAAATTTTTTCAAGTGTTCGAAAGTTCTAACACATGGTGCAATTCATTGTCCTTGAAAAAATTTATTAAACTACTTTTTACCATTTATAAACATCATAGACATCAGAAATTCCGTATACTTCCCTCGATTTCAGGAAATCACTTAGAGTCGTTTGACTGTGCAGCATCAGATTATCTGCAGCAAGAAGCAGCCGTCTTGTGAGCTCGGCAAACTCAATCCACTCACCGCTCAACACTTGAGCAGTCAGCTTTCCTGCGCGGCGAGGTTTCCAGTGCAGTGTCCGTGTAATCTCATTTTTGGAAAACACTTGTCTAACCAGAGTTGTGTTTACTCAGTCTACGACAACCCGCCAGGCAATACGCGGTCAGTGCTACATTTACCCTGAGTAATCCTCGAGTCTAGCACGATATGATGAATCAGGCTGACTTGATTCATCATAAAGTACTGCGGATAAGAGCACGAACCTTGTTTTTTTTTTATTTTGATATACTGTCAACCCCAATGGGGTTTTTACAGAAGTGGACATGAACTGCATGACATGGACATAATTGCTGATGTGGCAGATTCAATATGGAAAACCTTCATAGAATAGCACAAAGAACACGAAAAAATCAGTTGTACAATAGAAAGCATATATCACCGGAGCTTTGACACAAATTCAGACAGCTTCATGACAACAAAGTAGGCTAGGCAAGCTCTAAAATGTTTTGGACTGTAGGTTGCCTTAAAACTGAGGCGTCAAGTGCATTCCAATCGCGCGCTCTTTGCGGAAAAAAGAAAAGTAAAAAGTGTTGTTGCTACAGAAAAATTCCTCAAGAAAGAGGGGATGTTTATGACGTGTTATTCTGGACTGGCTTTTTTTCACGAAGTCTTCGGGGTTAATCTTGTATGAATTGTGCAGCATTAGTATAAGAATTTCAATCGATGCAGCCCTGACCAGCTAGATAAAGGGTGAAGCCCCGCACGATGTAAAAGTTCAGTCGGTGAATCTGTCCGTCTGTAACAGATATAGACGAATTCCACAGCTTTTTGCTACACACTTTCGAGTATGTTTATGCAGTCTGTTGTGTGGGGAAACCATACGATATTGCCGTATTCTAGCATTGGACGGAGAAGCGTAGTGTATGCCTGGAGCTCTATTCCGGAAGGCGAATTATTTAAGGCACGTTTAAGGAAAAAGAGCTTGTTCATGGCTTTTTTTTGCTACATGCTGCACGTGCATTGTCCAGTTTAAGTCTGATGTGATAAGGATGCCAAGATTTCGGTATTCTGTTACAGCTCGTAGTGCAGTGGTGTCGGAGCCATAGGTGAACATACGTGGGAATTTTTTCATTGTGACGGACATAGAACTGTCTTTTGATTAATTACAATGTTACAGTCTTCACACAACTGAAAGATATTGTTTAATGCCCTGTTTTGTTTGACCTGGTACGACTGATGTCTAACTTCAGGGTAGAGAACGCAGTCGTCAGCAAATAGTCTCATTTTTACATCAGTTTGGTTTGTTATGTCGTTAATGAATAGCAAAAATAATAGAGGTGCCTGCACAAATCCTTGGGGGACTCCCGATACTACTGGAATGATGTCAGAGACGTGTCCGTCGATATGAACTAACTGTTAACTGTCCGTTAAATAATTGCGAATCCATTTGGTCATGGAACCATCACCAATTAAATGCTCGAGTTTATAGATCAGTTTCCTGTGTAATACCCGGTCGAACGCTTTAGAAAAGTCTAGGAAAACTATATCATATTGCGACGGATTATTTATACCCTGTGCAAGATCGTGTATGAATTCAACAAGTTGTGTAATAGTCGATAGCCCGCTCCTGAATCCATGCCGGCGAGGGTGGATAAGTTGATTAGCCTCTACGTATTGGGTTAGAAATTTCAGAATAATGTGCTCAAGAATTTTCCCGCATGTACATGTGAGAGAAATAGGTCGATAATAATTCGTGGAATTTTTATCACCTGATTTATGCACCGGTATCACTTTGGCGATTTTCCACTCACAGGGAATTCGACAGTCGCGGATTGACTTCTGGAGAAAGAGACAAAGATATTTACTACACGGTTCAGCGTAACGCTTCAGAAAATTATTGGGTATATTGTCCGGTCCGTTACTTTTCTTTTCGTCCAGGTTTAGGAGCAACGATAGCACGCCCGCCTGAGAAATTTCAGGAGTGCCAACAAGTTTCCCATGGTGATATTGTTGTGGCACAGTCTAGATAACATCGTCATCATCAACGGTGAACACTGACTGAAAATATTTATTGAGCGTGTCGGCTTTAAGTTTCTCGTCTAGTGATGACATCGGAATACTTGGCTGTTGCTTAGTGCTCAAGTATCGCCAGAATTTGCTCGGGGAGGGAAGTTGTAATCAAGTTGCTTAATGTAGTATTACAGTAATGTTCTTTTGCACTTCGCGTTGAATTTTTAAGTTCACCATTAAGTGAATTTAAACGAGAGAGGTAGTCGGGGATAGTACAAACTTTACTGCGCTGTGTGAGCCTTTTATTCTTCCGTTCGATATGAATTATTTCGCGCGTGATCCAGGGATTCCGTTTATGAACAACTTTTTTCACTGTGAACGAAACTTTCAATGCAATACATAACAATATTCCTGAAACGAAGCCAGACGTTATCGACACCTCATTGCACATCCCGACATAGATCGAAAAACTCTCATACTCATGAACGAGATAAATCATGATGGCATCATCGTTAGCTCTACTGAAAGCAAGGATACGTTTTTCAGTACGATGTGGACGGACAAGGTCAGGATAGGCAGCTTACAAAGTGTTAATTCGTGATCTGATAGCCCTTGGAGTGTTTCAGTTGTTATGCTACCGCTTAAAAAGTGATCGCTAACTAAAATTAGGTCTAAAATTGAACTGCTTTGGTTGTGAACTCAGGTCGCCGTGTTAACAATCTGCGTAAGGTTGAATGTAAACAAGAAGTCGATCATCGAGTTGCCTGCTGCAGTTCCAGGACTAACAGACCTCCAGTTAACGTCTGGCAGGCTAAAGTTGCCAACCATAATTATCTTCCCGCTGGAAGCATGACGAAGCAAGTAGTCGAATAACGGGTCTAAGTAGAAAGCATCACAATGAGAGGCATGTAGACAGCTCCAATGTGAACAGAGCCATCGGTTACATGCATCTTGCACCCCACAGACTCGACGCCCGGGATGTCTGGCATGGCGGAGTATACTATTGCTTGTTTAAGAAAAATTGCCACACCCCCACCTATCGATGGTCTATCCCTGCGAATAACTGTATAGCCGGATGGGAAAATTTCAGTCTGAAATACCAGGGTGATCAGCCACATCTCGGTAATGGTCACGACATAAGGTTCAAAGGCTAGTAGGGTGGCCTCAAGTTCAAGCACTTTATTTACTAGACTGCGGGTATTGAAGTTAAGAAAGGTTATCGATTTCGGTGCCTGGTGTTTCGGGGTTCGGGTTGAGGCGTTTCGTTTTTTGTTTCTAATTCGACATGTCATTGCGGTCATCATCCCAAGCAAACCGTTGCCCATTCATTCTAACCTTATCGTAGGTTAGGAATACTTTTACCTTGCGGTCGCGGTTTTCTTTTGTGCGGTCCCAGATTTTTTTCCTGATATCGCGAATAGCAAGTGAGAAATTTTCACTGACAGAAAAGCCGGAGCCTTTCAGTTTAGAGCACTGCTTAAAAATGCTGACCTTATCACGATAATTGAGAAGTTTCATGATTACAGGTCTGCTTTCTGTTGGATCTGATTTTCCAATTCGGTGGATCCGTGGGCTTGACACTAAATTGTCCTCTCACTCGTATAAGACACGCGCACGCTTTTGAAAAGGCGATAAGATATGCCATGTTCAGGCCCAAGTAGCAGGCCTATAAGCGCCGTTCAACGCAAGAAATGTGCAATACGATGCTAGTAAATCTTAAAGACGGGGGGGGTGGGGGGGGGGGGTGCCTTGTTGCCCTAAAATTATCGCATCTTTTTTTTCTTTTCGTTTTTCGCTGCATTGACGAAATCCAGGGATATTTTTTCTGCACTAGTGGAACACTCTTAACAGTGAACTCGGAAGCAGACATGCGCCCCGTGCGTTTCTGTGAGCGCTGGCGGCTGCCGATTTTCACTATCGGAGCGACGGTGGCCACCTATAGATCGATCTCGCGGCGAATAATGACTACTAATGACTTGTATTGAACCATGTCTAACGACAAATTGTAAAGGCTACAATTGGATTGAATGACTTAAAATGCTTAGTAATGAGTACATTGACTAAAATGGCTACTAATGACTACAAATGACCAATATGTCTAACGACGACTTGTAACGACTACAATTGATTACACTGGCTAAAATACTTAGTAATGACTAGTAATCACTGCTAATGACTTAATGACAAATATGTCTAACAAAGACTTGCAGCGGCTCAATCTGATCACAAACCGGTTCCTTACTTTAAGCAATATGGTATTTTGTCTGTTGATATATTGCACCTTTTGAAATTATGTGCATATAAAAATGCAGTTAAAACAAATAATCAACTGTTGCTTGCAGCCTTCAATCTACATCAAAACACACCAGTGTACAATACACGATGTCTTTTACCCTGGCTTCTACCCTCTCGCCGTACCTCATATCGTAAGCAGCCATTACCCTATAATTTAGGAAATTACCTTAACATATTGACAGCAAATAATATATGTATAGAAGACATCTCAAAAAATAAGTTATTAGCTGTCATATGCATTTTCGAGTCAATTGCGGAATAACTGTTACATCGGTTTGTTGCATTTTAATGTATGTTGTTTCTATTAAGTGCATTTCTTTACTTTTTTCTTTGTGTTGATTGGAATGTGAAGTTCTTCTTAAGCTTGATGTTCGCGAAACACACTACTGCCCATGTATTCTTGGAGCATTGCATGCTACCTCAAGCTGTATTATGCAGCTTTTTGCCCAGTGTCCTCTGTTCCCACTGTAATGTGTGTGAACAAATAAAGCTCTATTCAGTTCAATTCAAAATGACTAAAAATGATCAGTAATGAGTAGTAATGACCAAAATGACTACTATTCACTCATAATAACTACTAATGACTACAAGATACCAATATGTGTAGTGACGACTTGTAACGACAATTCATTAGAAATGACTTCAGATGCTTAGTATAAGTAGTAATGACTAAAGTGACTTTTAATGACTACTAGTGACTACGTCTAACGACAAATTGCAGCAACTACAATTGATTCGATGTGACTAAATATGCTTAGTAATGACTAGTAAAGACTAAAATAGGAAGCCAAGAGAAAGAAGGAAATAGAAATAGGTAACGAGAAGAGGCAAGAGAAAGAGGCTATCTTAAGAGACCCTGTAATTTTTTGCTAATTGTACGGTAATGTCTGTAGGTGAACAGCACAAGACCGTTGTCGGCTATCTAAACGTTCTGGCAAGAATATTGCAGCAACTTGTTAAAACGGTTACGCGCCCCATTGAAAGTATGTGTTCCGGACAATAGTGGAAGAAGAAAATAAGTTCGGCGTTGACAGTCTCCTGGGTATTTATAGCTACCTTTTACTAAGCTCCAGAGATTTCTTCATTTTTTTTTTTGCTTGAATCTTATAAAATTCCAAGTTCTCAAAGGAACCCATATTTTAGTCGCGTTGAGAGAAATAACTATCATCGTTATTTTTTTTTATTCCTCTCAAGAGAATTGTTCAGAAGGTTTTAATCAAACGCTTCAATAATATGCTGCAGTATATTTTTAAACTGTCAAAAACTTAAAAGTGATCACTACATTTCCCTACTTCTATGTTATTGCTAGAAACTTTCATTAAAAACGTAACCTTCAGGAATTTAACTTTGAACTGATGGTAATGGTGAAGTTATCGCAATGAAGGGTTTACAAAAGTAAGTCTGGCAAGCGTGAGCGGTACGCTGACCCCGCGCTGGCTGCCATATTTTGATCGCTTCATCCGTCAGCTCCATGTCCGTCCGTCAGTGCCCATCGCTCTTTCCGCGCTTGTCACGGTGTAACCTAGTGTGCTGCGCTTGGACCGAACATTCGATGTCAACAGAAGACATTACCTAATCGAGGGACCTCTCCTCTGTCCCTGGCGGTTTCTTTTAGCGAGGACTAGATGCGTATTTTGACAGCCGAGGTGCGGCGGGGCCCACCGCACGGGCTGCTCAGTGCAGTTACAAACTGCTCTGCGAGTCGTACACCGACCCCTCGTTGATCCGCGTAGCGTCATCCCTATCCAGATACAGTATCCAAAGTTTAATTATGTGGATAATATTTCTTTGTCTCCGTGCCTTTGCTATTTACTTGGAAGCCTATGAGAGACGATCGCGAGTTTGCTTGGTTTGCGCATCACCGTCGCTTCGGAGAAGAAAGCGACACTAATCAGTGGATAACAGTTGGCTTTCCGGGGCGGTTCGACTCTCTTTGACTGTCCGTGCTAAACTCTGACGAACCGAAGCTGTCTTATGTGTAATTGATTAATTGAAATACTTGAGGAAGTTGTTCAAAGGTGTCAAATGACTCAGAATGGAAAGGCAATGTTTTGCAGATGCTGAGTATTGGTGTATAAAAATGTAAAATAATAAAGAAAATAAATGATAGAAGGAATAAAATAAATAAATGTAATCTAAAACTAAAATGTAGAACGTGTGTGTGTGTGTGTGTGTGTGTGTGTGTGTGTGTGTGTGTGTGTGTGTGTGTGTGTGTGTGTGTGTGTGTGTGTGTGTGTGTGTGTGTGTGTGTGTGTGTGTGTGTGTGTGTGTGTGTGTGTGTGTGTGTGTGTGTGTGTGTGTGTGTGTGTGTGTGTGTGTGTGTGTGTGTGTGTGTGTGTGTGTGTGTGTGTGTGTGTGTGTGTGTGTGTGTGTGTGTGTGTGTGTGTGTGTGTGTGTGTGTGTGTGTGTGTGTGTGTGTGTGTGTGTGTGTGTGTGTGTGTGTGTGTGTGTGTGTGTGTGTGTGTGTGTGTGTGTGTGTGTGTGTGTGTGTGTGTGTGTGTGTGTGTGTGTGTGTGTGTGTGTGTGTGTGTGTGTGTGTGTGTGTGTGTGTGTGTGTGTGTGTGTGTGTGTGTGTGTGTGTGTGTGTGTGTGTGTGTGTGTGTGTGTGTGTGTGTGTGTGTGTGTGTGTGTGTGTGTGTGTGTGTGTGTGTGTGTGTGTGTGTGTGTGTGTGTGTGTGTGTGTGTGTGTGTGTGTGTGTGTGTGTGTGTGTGTGTGTGTGTGTGTGTGTGTGTGTGTGTGTGTGTGTGTGTGTGTGTGTGTGTGTGTGTGTGTGTGTGTGTGTGTGTGTGTGTGTGTGTGTGTGTGTGTGTGTGTGT
Organism: Amblyomma maculatum; assembly: GCF_055883805.1. NCBI lineage: Eukaryota > Metazoa > Arthropoda > Arachnida > Ixodida > Ixodidae > Amblyomma > Amblyomma maculatum. The sequence goes on along the minus strand of NC_139353.1, from coordinate 111,110,393 downwards.
GTGTGTGTGTGTGTGTGTGTGTGTGTGTGTGTGTGTGTGTGTGTGTGTGTGTGTGTGTGTGTGTGTGTGTGTGTGTGTGTGTGTGTGTGTGTGTGTGTGTGTGTGTGTGTGTGTGTGTGTGTGTGTGTGTGTGTGTGTGTGTGCGTGCGCGCGCGCGCGCGCGCGCGCGCGCGCGAGTTCGTACGCGTGAAAAGAGAGAAGCTATCACATCACATCCTTAACGGCCTAACGGCGGAGCTTAAATGTCACCCTAATTTTTATTATAAGAATAGAATATAAATCTGATTTTATGAACACAGCCAGTTGTACCAAACACAAACACTGCACATTTTCGTTTCAGCCGAGTTCCTCTTTACCAAATCTTCCCATGTTAGCGCTTGCATATAAGGATAAGGCTTCAGATTCTACTATCTGACAGAAGAAATAAACAATAAATTGGCATATTTACAAAATCAACTGAATTTCAGGTATTGAAGTCAAACTTATTGCTGGGTTGTTGGTTTATGATCGTACGGGAGAAACGTTAGCGCAAAAAAAGACAAACACAAGAGAGGAGACAGGACAACGCGCTACTGGCAACCGATTCTTTTATTGAAATCCACACACAATATATAGTTTGTGTTTACGTACCACGTGTCATTTTGTTTTTAAAGAGTAAGGTGTTTTTATCGGGTTTAGATCACCCTATGTTATACATGGAATTTATGGTTAGATAATATTGCCTTGTGATGAATTTCAGGTGGCTGTCAATTAGCGAACCATCGGGCGACTCGATAACACACACAAAAGTGAAAAGCAAGCTGCGTTATTTTATCGGCCACGCTGGCAGGTATTTATAGGCACAGAATACAAACCTGAGCTGAGCACTCTGGACACGTTACGGATTTCGCAGGCATCGTCAGGCGACAACACTTTTCGAAACAGGCTGGAAGTGAGCATATTAGGCCATACTAGTGAGATGTTATCGTTTTTTGTTTTACAAGGCGCAGCGAGTTTTGCAGTGTGAAACACGCAGCTCGGGCTCCCTAGACAACCGTTTTGCTCTCTGCACCAAGTACTACCATTTCGCACGACGGTGAAAAGTACCTTCGGTAATCATACCCTTGTCATAATGTCAGATACAGAATGGCGAATGCAGTCTACGTACAAAAGGTTTGAAACGAACCTATTTGCACGATGTGTTCGTTCTAGATGCACTGCTCCTTCTCCCGTATCTTCCATCGCAGCATAAGCTTATCCTTCAAGTTCACAGTGGAAGGCACCATAGCACGCAAAACAGTGTTGCTGGTTTAGGTGATATTACGTTTTGTGAGCTAGATCCCAGGCAGAGGAACGTGCAGTAATGCTTGACATGACGAAAGTGACACCTATAAAGCCGATTAGTATTGCAAACGAGTGGTCACATACATGCGTATACCTTGATTCTGTGCTCGTCTACGAGTGTTGCTGACTGCCGAAGGGCGCGCAGCAACACGCTGCCATTCCGAATACAGCTTGGAGCTGAGAGGTTGAAAAATGAAACAATCGCTTGTGAACATTCCAACGCAGCTTCTGGTGCATGCATGGCTTCCACGAAGGCGAACGTTGGCAGCACTCTGTGGGAGGCGCGGTCGGACGGATCAAAACCAGACGGCGCTAACTTTTGTAAAGAAGGAAGAAGTAAGGAAGAATGAAAATCCCAGAGAGGAGACAGATAACCGAAAGCAGGAACCATCAGTTGGCAGAGAGAGAGAGAGAGTACCCAGGTGCTTATAGCCGGGGATTCCAACATGAGCAGGTGCAGGCGAGATATCATAGAACGTGTAAAGGGTGATAAGGGAGTGTTAGTTGGAACCTTCCCAGGGATGACAATGAGGGCCGTGCTGAAAGAGAATAAAAATAGATTGTTGAAAAATTCCGCAGAGCGCAATATCGTGATAGTAGCCGCCTGGCTAAACGATGTCCTAAATGGTGACGCTGAAGGAGAGGCGTAAAGTTTAGCTAGGGGAGTTGACGATATCAGGGAGATAACACAGCAAGCGCAGATAGTTGTATGTACAGTAAGCGAGATGCTAGAATCGAACGGAAAGAGTGAAAAGGACATGGTGACATTTAATTAGGACATAAGAAAGTTAAATCTGGAGAAGCGTTTCAAAGTGGTTGAGGTAAACAGGGAGGTGCGTAAAGCAGGCTGTGGCAGGGCTTTTCAGCGAGATGGCAGCCATTTTGACAGAAGGGTGGGAGCAGAGATCGGGTGGCACCTGGCAGTCAGGGCTGTAGCTTTTTTAGGGGGTCCGCGAGGGCTCCTTGCACAGGGGTAGTTAGAAGTGAAGCAGAAGAAAGCGTAATAACGGAGGCTGAACCTCAAAAAATGGCAAGGGTAGGTCGAGAAAGAAAAGTACAAGAAGAAATTTAACACTAGGATCAGCTACATAAACATGCAAGGAGGTAGAAAAAGAGCGAAATGGTTAGAGGTAGAACCGCAGTTGAAGGATGATAAAATAGGTGTGTACGCTCTATGCGAAACTCATCTCAGGATCTAGAAGATCCACCGTTTATAGAAGGCTACGTCTGGGAAGGGCGAAACAGAACGAGAACGAAAAAAAAGGGTGGAGGGGTAGCCATGTTGATACACCAGGAAAAAAATTGGCAAATAATGAAATCATCTTGTAAAGAACATATCTAGGTACCAGGAAAATGTTCCGGCATAAGGACATGGCTAGGGGTAGTTTATTTAGGAACAGGACACCAATGCATGCAAGGAAACAAGGATCTCGTTGAATGTCTCAGTGACGTTATAAGCCAGCTTTACCACGGGGCCGATATTGTTCTGCTGGGGGGCATGAACGATCACATCGACGATCTGGATGGATACACGGATAGTAACGGGAAAATAATGCTAGATTTCTGTGAGCGACACGACCTAGTAATATTAAAAAGAGAAACACAATCCACCTAAATATCCTGTCCCGCCTTCCGCGCATGTAAGCCACACAGTGAGAGATTTGCCCTCTGGGCGGAACGCGGCTATGCCTGCTCAGCCTATAATCCTGGATCGACCTCCAGCTGTACTGCACGAAGAGCCGGGCACTCCCATGGACCTGTCATGGGCTCCGCTATCCGTGTCACCGGGCGTTCGTGCATCTCAAAAGCGTCCTTCGGCTGACGCTGCATCGGGTTCCTGCTCTGCCAGCGGCGGCTCTCAAGGCAAGCGTTCCTGCTTAACGATTGACCATGCTGATCTGTCTACCTCAAACTCAGCGAGCTACAAAGTAACAATCAAATCTCTGGTAACCAAGAGCCTCACAGATATACCAAACAGGATTGTACAGGCGAATCTGGATGCATGTCTTGGAACGAAAGGCTTTCGCGGCTTTACGGCCAGAAAAAAATCCAACACCATTGCTGTGTGGCTTCCGACTTTGGCTGCTGTAGAACGTCTGTAAAGGCTACGGTGTATTACCGTTACCAGTGAGATATCGGTGCCAGTACAGGTGTACTTGATTGAGGGGCCAGACTTACAACGTTGCATTGTCTACAATGTTGACAATAATGAAGACCAGACCGCCATTCAGAGTGAATTATACTGTCCCACACACCGAGTGATTCAAGCACGTTACATGGGAAAGGGGCGCTCTTGCATTGTCACCCTGCATTGTCCCCAACACTACCAGCCCGCTTGTACAATTACGGCTGCATTTTACGGCCTCGCCCATACAAGCCCAGTGCAGTCTACTGCTACAATTGCCGCCGCCCTGGCCACATGCGTAGATCCTGACCTTTCTCGTCTCAACAAGAAGCAGCGCCCGGGGCCGCACTAGCCTATCGATGTGGCCTCTGCAAGGCTGATGACCATGATATAACTTCTCCAAATCTGCCCCAATAAAACATAATGCAACATAAAAGACTCGGCGTGCCAATTCTAAGAAATGGTCTCAGAATGTAAATACGGCACCTGTGCACACTTACAATCGTTTTGACGCTCTCCAATGGGATGGTGATGAGTGGCCAGAACTTGGAGAGCCGCATGAAATCGCTGAGCAGCAGACATATAGCGACATAGTGCGTAAGGACCACCGACGCCAGCAGCCCCAGCAGCCTAAAAAACAGCGTAGCATGCCGGAGCATCCCAAACGACGACATGACAGAAGTGGATAACCAGATTGCACGCCTCTGGGCAGAGGTTGCTAAGATTCGACAGTATCAAGAACTGCTTGCACGTCGAAGGCTTGCTGAGGGATCTATCACCTCAAATGGAAACGCTGAATCACCACCGACTATGTCCCGCCCAGCTGCTTCACTCAGTGCTACTCCCAGAGTGTCTTCTGCAGTCTCAGATAATTCTACTGCATCCTTTCGTTTCATGGTGACGCAGCTGTTTAACCTGACATCTGTTCTGTTGCCCCGCTTTGACTGCTGAAGAAGGATGGCTTCTAAACGTTTTTCTCGTCTGCTCCAATGGAACTACAGAGACATCTCCACTAAAGTGGGGGAGCTCAAAACCCGTCTTCGTTTTTACAAGCTTAAGGCGTGGGCGCTGTTACTTCGCGTGACCAACGCCTTGCCAACAATTCCAGGCTTTTGTGGTTACGCGTCCCTATTGATGATTGACCGTCGTGTGCACACTGCTTCCCCTCCAAGAAAGGCGGCGGTATATGCTGAGATACGTTTCCCTCACGTGTGCCTCTCTCTGGAAAACGTTTGCAACTCATACCAGGAGATTGTTGCAGTTGTTGTTAAATTGACAAAGGCCTGTTGTGGTAGTGTCTTTTTACGTCAGGCCAGCAGGTGGCTCTCCCTCACGTATTATTCTGGGCTAACTGTTGACTGTGCGTAGGAAATACCCAGTTGCCCGATTCTAGTGGGAGGCGATTCAATGCTTCGCACCAATATTGGCGTATCCTACTTCAAGCCCTCTTGGTAGGCGTGTGCGGGACGCCTTCACTGATGCGTTATTTACTCTTCTGAACAATCCCGGCACAGCAACGCGGACTGTTTGCAACCTCAGCGCTGCCACATAGGCTCCTGATCTGACGTGTGGGTCTGGCCCTGGCACTCCCTCGTGGCGCATTGAACCTGATTGCTGGGGGAGTGCCCATCACCCAATCATCATAGCTGTTCATCCATCACGAGCCCGCCGGTTACGCCGTAAATGCACGGTGGTCAACGGGGATAGTTTCCGCACTATTCTGCAAGATCTGCCTGAGGAGGCGTCACCACTGCTTGTTGACTGCATAAAATGTGCCTTAGACGAGGATACAACTAGTGCATGGACAGAAGTCGATCAACCGGTTCCTGACATCGGTCTGCTCAACTTGTGGGCTGCTCGCCGACAAGCCGAGCTGGCAGCTTCATGACACCCTACATCAGCTCAGGCACGTAAAAGGGTGAACCATATTACAGTTAAGGCTCGCAAGTATGAACGGGATCTAGCATGACGGCAGTGGTATACTTGGTGTGAGCAGTATAATACCAATTCATCAAATGCATCTCTCTGACGAACTTTCCGGGCAATGGAACAAAGTCGCCGTCGTCCCGACGCAGCGACTACCGCATGCTTCGCAGCTAACTTGTCTCCGGACGATTTTGCCAGAGCAGCGGCACGGAACTGCTTTCCAAAATATGTGTTGCCTCCCTCAACTACCATTTCTAACGTTGTAGGGATTCCAGCACACATAGGCAGACTGCCAACAGAAGACGACACCGATGGCATTGCCAGTCCTTTCTCCATGCCTGAGTTGCTTGCGGCAATAGATGAGGCCAAACGGAAGACATCACCCGGTCCGGATTTCATTCGATATGAAGTGTGCAAGAACCTGAGTAACCCTGTACTACCTCAACTACTGGACACCATTAAGAAGGTATGGCTAGACGGCTCCGTACCCGAGACCTGGAAATCAGCCATTGCGATCCCAAAACAAGGGAAGCCACCGAAACATCTCGGCAACTTTCGGCCGATTTCTCTAACATCAACACTGTGCAAGCTGACAGACAAATGTTAGCCACACGACTGTCCTGGTGGCTGGAGCAGCACGGTTTTTACCCCCCCGCCCCCCCCCCGCACAAATTGGCTTCCGTCCATTCATAGGCACTGAAGTACGGCTGGCTGTTTTGGCCTCGCTAGTTCTTTCGTCAACCCGCAGCCGCAATGTGCGCACCATTCTCGCGACGGATGTGGGAAAGAGGTATGATAGCAGTAGCCACGACGCCATTTTGAATTGTATTGACACGCTGCATTTCCCTCTTAGGGTACGCAGTTTCGTAAAATCATTCCTTGAAAACAGAAAATTTGCAATATGGCTTAAAGGGGTCATGAAACGAAAATGTAGCTGCCCAGTTGCAATCTCCCTTGCTTCAGTAAACATTAGGCATGCCGATTCCAAAATATTTTGTCGGAATATTGCTTCTGCATTTAATAATACCATTCTGAAATCACAGCATTTTTGCGTTCCTGAAGCGACTATGCGACCCTGTAGCCGGAATTAGAAGTAATCGCCTACGTCATGTTTAGCCGTTTGGAAACGCAGATATAATAATTTCCCATAAAATAATAGGTTCCTGTTAAAGTTAGCAAATAAAAATATAGTATATCAATTATTCGCTCACGCAAACGCATTTCTTCAACAATCTGTACCAGGGCAATCCTTCGTTACTGTCACGTGACGCGCGGTCGGCGGCGGCGGAGGAGGACAGGTGGTGTCTGCTTCTCGCTGCGCTCTGGAACAGCCATGGAACAGCAAGAGGTGACGCTCAAGTTCAGGTTTTCCGTAACGACGACTATACCTCGCTCCGCCGGGTACTCCAAATGACAATGGTTCCAATCTTATTCGTTTTTTTTTGTTTTTTTTTTGTTTTTGAACATTCGTGATGGAGCACAACGTCTTGAGCAGTCTCATACCACCGGTACAACTTGGTTGTGCGGCCGCTGCTGTAATTTTTTTTTTATTCTTGGCGTCATTAAAGGTACGATGTAAATACGGTTTCAGGTCAAAGACATCGACAAGTGTGTTCAATTCGAGTGGTGGGTGGAGTGTTTCAGGAGTGGGCGCCGCGGCGCGTACTATTAATTGCTCGCCTCCGCGCTGCATCATTGAGAATAGCGTGTCGAGCTTCGCTTCCTTTATTTCGGCATCATTGTACCAAAAGAAAGGTTGGTACAATGTACTTGGGTGGCCCTTTCACCCAACGCGTTGTCGCAGCTTTGCTCCCCCACCTTCCCGACGCCTCTTTTGTAACCTTTCTATATATATATATAAAAAACAAAAGGAGGAAGCATACTTCCTACAACGTCTACAGTGCTCAGACTTCGCCTCTTTTTCCTGACAACTTTAGGTTCTGGGTTTAGGCGTGTTGTGCGGGTTTGAGTGCGCGCTATGCCAACCGTGTGCGTCGCGAGGTTGCAGCACGGCTTCTCCGAGTGGAAGTAACGCTCGCTTTTACAAGTTTTGGCACACCGATTGGGTTCATGTGTTCGTACTACTTTCTACTGGAAGTCCTAAATGAACCTCGGCGTCATTCGAAGCCTCGGCATGGACCGGAAACGAAGAAAGCTCACCTCAAACGATGCGTCGTACCGACGCAAAACCGCTGGCCCAATGCATTGGCAAAAAAAGTGTAGGTAGCGTGATAAAGGCAGTAAAAGTAGTTGCGATTTGTAGCCTTGCAGATATGCCTATTTGATAACTACTCGACTCGCAGAAGCCACCAGTTCTGTTTGATTGTTTCCTGCCAGACTGCCCTCATAGCAGTAATATGCGCATTTTGGATTTTTTTTTATTTTATTTTGAACGATAACGTGAGACCAGCACTACAGGTGCCCCTACCAGCATATCGTACCACCCAGAACAAGCCCCTTGGTTCCACTTTGATCACGTTCTTTCCACAGCACTCATCTAGTCCCATAGAACCTGATGAAGACTCCAAAGAGGAGGATCATGTTGAGAAGAGCTCAGAATCCTTCACATCATTCAAAAGACATTTCTAGGGTAAACATTGTTCACCTCAAAAGCTTATACGCCCCATGTCCTTGCATTACGATGGTGTGATTACCAGATCAACCATCCAGGAGAAATGCATTCACGCAAGTGTTATTGATTGGAAAGGCGGATAGATTGGTTTAAAAGTTTGATATCTGACCTGCTATTCTGTACAGGGAAAGAGAAAGAGAAGAACAAAGAGGGTCGTGACTTGATTAAAATATATACAGGTATAGTAACTTGCATCACAGTCACGGGTCAAGTCCTGTGTCATGCAAGAAGCAGCAGAAAGTCTGCACTGCCTGTAGAGCTTTCCATTTCTGGCCAACCGTCCAATAAGTCCTCTGAGAGAGGCCTGTTGCCAAAACACTTCAAAGAAGTAACTCGAGTTATTGTTTTGCACGCATATACTGGGACACACCACTAGTACACGCTCCACAGTCTCTGTAATGTCACATGTGGAACATTCTGGGCAGTCCGCCTGTCCAATTAAGTATAAATATTTGTGTGTGAAACCACATTTAGCTGCAGTCTATGGAGAAAGCATGCATAATGGCATATAATTGGCAAGTGGGTATGGATCCACTAAAGCACTACATTGTGGCCTTGAGCACAAGTAGATATAAGGAACTCAGTGATGTGTAGTGCCAAAGGCTGCTAAGGGTGTGGTGTTGAAAACTTCCAAAAATTTGTAATGCAGGCTTTGAAACTGTGAATGCACACCACTTTTGAAGTGGTTTCCCACAGATGTGGAAAGCCTCTTACCAAGGGGCCAAAAGCTCAGCAGTGGTTTGTGGAGAATTATGCCCTAAAAAAAAAAAGAAAATGAGTCATGTTCTGAGCGGCATCACCACAATTGTAGGTGACGCTTGTGGTAATACAGATCTGTGTATACATGGATAGAGTTGTAATATTCTCACCAGATGTATGTCAGATTAAGTTGCTTGAATCTACTAATTGGTACCATGGATTTCTTCAGTATCCCGAGAACATGCAAACGCACCAAAGGTTAAGTCATTACACACAGAGGTTGGGTGGTATGGGAAGTCGTAGCGTGATAGCATTTGTAATTAATGGCAGCGGAGTGTACGTGAAAAACTGCTGTTCAGCTGCTCGTCATCAGTGGGTGGCAACGGTGTTGCGCAAGTAGTCGTAAATACACACAAAGTGGTTCGTGTGACAATTATGTAGATATTGGGCAGGCACGTGACATTCTGAAGTAACAGCGCAAAGCGTGTATGGGAGCACAAGACGAGAAGACGACACAATGTCTCATCGTCTTCTTGTCTTGTGCTCCCGTCGACATTTTGCGCTGTTACCTCAGGATGGAAAACCAACAAGCCCAACCTGCTATTCTGGCTAACATGCCATTGTTTGAGGTGCATTGCTGCAGCCAAGGTTTATCCCAAGCACCTGCACTTCTATGTACATGTTAAAGAGTACTGGGAGTGGTGCTCATATGGGTGTGTACCATTTTCCTGGCTCGGGCGATCAGATTGCATGCGGGCTAGCACACACAGCCCTAAGCACATGTAGCAGAAGTTTGGACTGTCGAACCGCGAAGTCTTCAGTGCAATTCCTTCCCTTATATTTTTCAATTTGTATGAGTATCATAGTCTGTGCTCGTATGGTCAAATTGCGAAGGTGTACATATCACCTGCTCTCGTGACCAACCTCACTCTGCATAAGTATTCACGAAGCAGTTTTCGTTCCATCACAAGGCTTTCACAATATTCAGCGACATAAGCAGCTACTCAGACAGCATCAGTGTAGCATTCTTGGAGCTTCGCAAATCTGTGGTTATATTGCTTACTAGCAAAACATGCACGGTATGTAGATATGTGCACTAGGACACATAAGATGCCGTGACAATGTGGGCTGCCCTTACGTCTACAGCTGCCCTTTAATCCTGTTACATTCTAGCCTGCAGTGAATTTAGCAGCAAAAGATTTCACAATTAAATCATCCCAACTTTATATTTCCAGACTTGACCCCAGCACCGACGAAGTTCATTGTATTACCAGCATTTTGGTGACATATTCAACCAGCAGGCCAATTAACTCAACATCATGCAGGTTCTAGTGCAGATGTTTCCATGCAAACTATGGGTATCTTCAACGAAGGAAGCTTTACTATACATACCTTTTCAGCATGCTGTTTTATGACTGGTTAAAGTCTGGTACATTTCAAAATATACGACACATTTTATTGTATGCACGTCTACAGATTGCAGATTATGTTGGCTTGCTTCTGAATGAGACTGCAAAATGCTGCAAACAGTGGCCACCTTTCAAAGCAGCTTTTGCAGAAAACCGTTTGATTTTTCTATTCCCCATGAGCCACTATTTTTCGAGGCCATGTAAAGGTGAACGCGGCAACTAGAAAATCTAGGTTTGTCAGTGCCACAAGGACCCCCACTTTGTAGTACATTTGGGCATTATCTAATGTTACCAAATGAGTGTTAAAGAGAGACATGTTGCTTTCAAAATAATTTATTGGTTGGCCGCAGGTTCATCAGTGCACATAAAATTTTTAGGCTAGAAGGAAGTTGACCTAGAACAAGGCATCTTTTATTCATGCTTCTTCGCTGTCTTCCTCTCTCCTAAATATACAAATGTGTATATACAGCTTCACAATCATGATGTGTTGAGGTCAGTGCTAAATAAAAAAAAATGCATCCGACAAAGGTATAGTTAGAGATTGAGTACACAAGATTCATTCTAAGTGAGCCCATATATATCTTGTAGATTCCAAGGGAAGGCAAGTATAGCAGAGGGCAGCAGAAACTCAGGCAGGCAGGTGAGATTAAAAAGTTTGCGGGGATCAGATGGATGCAGCTGACAGAGGATCGGGTTATTTAGATAGATATGGGAGAGGCATCTATACAAGCAGGTATATACACAACTGCACAATTATGATGCATTTGCAGTCAGTGCTAAAAAAAATTCCACCCATCAAAGGTATAGGTGGGGAGCGAGTACACAAAATTCATTCTAAGTGAGCCTATATATGTCTTGTAGATTCCAAGGGAAGGCAAGCGTAGCAGGGGGCGGCAGAAATTCGGGCAGACAGATGAGATTAGGAAGTCTGCGGGGATCATATGGATGCAGCTGACAGAGGATCGGTTTATTTGAATGGATATGAGAGAGGCATCTATTATGATGCCTCCCCCATTATGATGTATCTGCGGTCAGTTCCAAAAAAAGAAAAATTCTACCCGTCAAAGGTAAAGGAAGGGAGTGAGTACACTAAATTCATTCTAAGTGGGCCTATATATGTCTTTTAGATTCCAAGGAAAGGCAAGTGTAGCAGGGGGCGGCAGAAACTCGGGCAAGCAGATGAAATTAGGAAGTTTGCGAGAATCATGCACCTGGCACTGGATCGGGTTATTCGGATGGATATGGGAGAGGCATTTGCCCAGTGGTGGGTGCAGTCAGGCTAGTGATATCAACAAGACTAGCAACTGGATGAGTTGGTACTGATTCATCTTAAAACCAGCCAGAAGACGAAACACGTGAGAGGAGCACAAGACAAAGTTTGACTAGCAACTGAAATGTTACAAGAGGCAAAAGATGATTCGCACAGAAATGCACGTGCACGAAAAACCCCCAAAGCAGTGAAAGCGTGGAAAGCAGAAAGGGTCTAAAAAATCATCTAAAAAAAGCAAATTCCTTATGGTCAAGAACCACTCGTTACAAAAGGGAAGCCACAGATTCAAATCCAAAGGCACACTATACTGCAAAGGCTAAGGACGTGTGTGTGGCTAAGAGATCAGTCAACAGTCTTTTGGAGCCTTTTTTATATGTGCATCTCTGTGCAAGTCTTCTTTTGCCTCTATTCCTTAGTAAAATTCCACTTATTAGTCCAGCTGTCCTGCAATTCTCTCTTCTCATGTTTTCCGGCTTGTTTCAGAATGAATAACGTGATGACTCTACAAACCTTGTGCAAACTGGAAACCAGTGTAACTGTCAGATAGAAACCTTTCCCTTATTTGGCTTGCATCACAAATAGGGGGGACTTTACTGTGACGTCTGCCGAGGCATCCCCAAAGCCAGTGTGCAAGCTGGCTGTAGCAGATGTAGCGGTGCCTCCTGTTGACAAGAGAAAAAGCAATATTCACTTTTCAGCATAGCAAAATGAAAATATGGTTTACGTCTTTTACAAATTTGAAAGTTATTCATGCATCTGTACAATTAATTCCCGTCTAACAGAAGCTGTACAGTGTAACTTTCACTGTCATTTTATTCTCCCTGGAAGTATGGCAAACTTTGAATTCTGCTGCAGGTGATTGAGAGAGAATGAGACCCACCCAGTATTAGAACTCCAGTGCAATCACAATTTGCTACTGCAGCAAAATAATGCCTGAAGGCAATGCAGCTTTTGACTGACAAAACCTGGTAGTCTCCTTATACCCTTTATAGTAGTGTTGCGGCCGATGTCAACGTCCACGCTGATATCATCCGCATAGCACGAAGATGTTAAGTATGCGACTTATGCATTAAGCAGCTCTGTGCATGGAGTCATTCTATTCGAAGGAGGCATAAGTCCACTTCTGTCAACGGCTCTCAGTTGTTTTCCCACAACACGCTACGTGCCAAACTTTCTGCAAGTGCCGCAAAACTACTCTATAACTTCATTTGCTAACTGTAAAATTTCCAACACTTACTCAAGCTGTGGAAGTTTCGGTGTACTGGCCTTTGGAAGAACGTCTTTTTTTTTTTTTGGTTGTCACATTCCAGCACATGTAAAATGTCAGTGTCAAAGCATTTTGGAGAGGTTTACTGTGTGGAGGTGTTGATGATGGTATCAGTGAAGTCGGACAATTTTTTAAATTATATTTGCACACTATACAACACTCACCTAATGCAAGTGGGTAAAAAAAAAAAAACTAGCAAATAAAACTTTGAGTGCTGGTATGGTGATTGTTCTGGCAGCAAGTGCGGACAGGCTATAACAAGAGTTGTCGGGCTAGTTAGTGATTGTCTGCAGAAGCAAGTCCTGCTCTGTGTGTTTTTCTCTTCTGTGTCGTTTTTGAGTGCATTTTCCCACGGCTTCTGCAGGAGACAGGCTAGGCTACTTCACTGCATGCAATTTCACTTAGCACAGAGTCCTCCGAAATGAGATTGCTTTTGTACTTATTTACTGCATTTCTTGTGGCATTCCTTATGTATTCATGTTTTGAAGTGCTGCACTTGCTGAAGGTCATACCTGGCTAATAAAACAAGCAAATGTGTCCGGACAGAGTATTTTTTTTTTGTTTGCTTGTTCTTTTTTTTTGCCGTTACTTCACATCAATCAATGTGCATGCCCTTTCCATTTAGCAAGTTCACACTATCAGCTGATGCGTGCTTTCTCATTTACTCGTGCTTGGAATTAAGCAAACCAGTAATTTGCATGGTGAAACGTCATGCTCATGTGCACCTTCTACGAAAACAAGAAAAATATGAAAACCAGCGATGTTGTGTTCGCGCTAACGTGGCGCAATATCGACACTGTAGACAGTGTAGATGATCGCAAGTAAGTAACGTTAAAGGGGAAGCTTTCTTTTATTAACACTGCCTTCCGCAATAGATTTCATTACAGCATTTCTTGCTCGAGAAATGAAAAACAGGTGGCCGCTTGTTCAAGTTATGTCGCCTTTCGCTCAAGGTTCTTACCTTGTGTTCTCGACTAGCAGTCCATGATCAAGAAGCATTTGGAGTAAATGCGGATGTCTGTAACACCCAGATGGCTGCTTCAACTACGTAGTCGCCGCCGGGATCTCGCCAGGTGCTCTCAAGAGCAGTCGGCATCGGCACGCACCGCCCGCAGCTGCACCTGTTCGAAAGCTTCGGTTAGCGATTGCGCACTCTCGCAACGGTCAAACGCAGGCTAGGCTGCAAGACTCGGACATACATACCAATGCGTAGTTCCGAAACGGCTGGGATCGGGAGGCTGACGGTCGGGGCTTCTGCAAGCCAGAGTTGTGCCGCGGTTACCGCGGCCTTTCGACACAAGTGTACTGGTCGCTCGCAGGCTCCATCTTCGCCGACCTGGCACCCGAAAAGTTGCGTCGGCGTAAGGCTCAAAGCCCACGATGTAACCATGTTTTAACAGTAGCGACTATATTCTAGTTCACTATAGCAGCACAGCGACGCTGGAACCCACGGATATCCACGGAGGAACCTAGGCGTCGGCCATATTAGAGAAACCCTGTGAGAGCGTAGAGTAGGGCACAATTATAACCTCTAAAATACACCGAGCTCGGTCAACTTTGGCTCAGCAGGCTCCGGTAACGAGAGCTTCTCATTGGCTTAGCGCTATGACGTATCTGTTGAGTTGAGAAGGACGCGCGCTAGGAAACCGAAATTCTGTTTTTGTCGCTATTAAATCAACGCGGGCGATAAAACGAATCGCGGTATATTATATGATGCAGGACAAGGATTCTATTTAACCAAGCCGTGCAAAATTTCCGGAAAACGTTTCACGACCCCTTTAATGGCGATTACATCGAATCATTTGTATCTGTTCGCGGTGTACCCCAAGGCTCGGTACTGTCACCAACGCTGTTTAATATTGCCATCATTCCCCTTGCTTGACGCTTACATAATGTCCCTGAGGTCAACTTTTTGATCTATGCTGAAGATATTACGGTGTGGAGTACACACAATGACATGTTTACTCAAGCGGCAGCTTTACAGTCAGCCTTGGCTATTACTGCCCACTATGTTAAATCTGTCGCCCTAGAGCTTTCCACGAGCAAAACTATGTTCACGTCGGTCGCCAACTGATGGGGTCGCCGTAAACTCACTGCGACGCCGATCCGTCTCCAGCTATCTGGAATCCCCCTTCATGAAAGTGAGATATTGAAAATTTTGGGATTATCGATTCATCAGTATGGAAAGGGAGCCGCCTGGCTTTCTCAGACCTTGAGCGATGCAGACCTTGAGCCTAATAAGACGTATTCCTCTTAAATCCGGTGGCGCTCGCTCCCACGTCGCACGACATTTGGTGACAGCGGTTCTGCAGTCACGCCTCATTTATCAAGCAGTTTCAGCACTTGACAAGACCTCAATGGGATCGTATAGATGCAGTAAATAGAGAGTCTATGAGAACCATTACTTGTCTCCCCCTCATCACACCGGTCGTAGCACTACAAGAGAAAGCTCAGCTCAACACATTAGATGAATTAGTACAGCAACGCCGTGATGCTCGTAGCCTTAAGGCGATCCTTTTCCACTCGCCGCGAGCACTCCGGGCCTGTGCTACATCGCGCACCATATTGCCGCCGACATCGCCAGTTCTTCTCCCGTGGAATTTTGTTGAGCTGAGCGAAAACAAACCTACTGACTTCTTAAGCGGCATCATCCCTTCGTGAATGGATAGCAGAGCAAGACACCAAGCTGCCCCAAGGGTAAATAATTGCATATGTAGATGCCAGCATTGACGGATGTGAAACGGCAACTGCAATTCATTGTCCTTGTAAGACGGTGCTTAATAGCACATCCAGATATCAATTTGCTGAACCTCCTTCTTCTTTCTGTGCTGAGCTAGTTGCTGTCCAAGAGGCCCTTCGCTCTCTCTCCTTCACGATATTAGTGCCTACAGCTAGAATTGTCATCCACACCGACGCCCCACAAGCAATACGTCTGCTCCGACACGTCAGTCGCAGCCCAGAAATCTGCCAGAATATACATCGTCTGGCGACTCGCATCTCGCAAACCATTCGAAATGAGTGGGTCCCACGTGACGTGCTCAGTTCTCAAACCTCTGCAGATTCTGCAACCTGTCAGGCGACTCTAACTTCATCAATGGCACGCTTCCTGAGTATGGATGATGCCACTCTGCTTCTGACAAGAAAGGAGCACCTCCGGCGCCGCACACGTACTCTTGTCCTACCGTGTGCAATAACTCTCCCCAGCGGTGTTCCCCGCGCTGAGGAGGTTGCGCTACGGAGGATCTGGGTCGGGGTTGCCCTCACACCTGCGGTAACACGAACATGGCCGCAATATCGATATTTATATCAGCGTCCAGAATTGCCTGTCTGCAAGTCACCAGATCACGAGGCAGATATCACCACTTGTAGGTTTGCCCGGCACTGAAGCCGACGAGAATTCGGCACCTGACTTCAGTGGGCCTTTCGCCGAACAACCCATCTTCATACAGTGCATGCACTCAAGGGCCTTATCATCGCTCTCTCTTGAACTTTATTCGGACAGCTAACTTTTTTTCTTTCATATAATACCTCCTTTATTTTTTACATATTCCGTTATGCCCTGAGGCAAAAAACAACGTTATTAAAAAAATGCCGGTATAATGAAGCATAAGGCATTGTGGGAATACAACAGGTAAGAGGTTTTGAGGGGTATTTGATACGGAAATATGATGCCCGGGCTTACCTTTGGAAATGCGGTTTTGTGCCTAAAATCAGGAGTACAGTCGACATTAGAAATAAATCAGAGAGCCGTCGGACGATTAGCGCTAGGTGCCCACGGCAAAACCACAAATGAGGCGGTACAGGGAGATATGGGCTGGGCATCTCACAAAGTACGGAAAGCTCTGAGTAAAATATTATATGAGGAACGCCTGATGAAATTGGAGAGTAAGAGATTGGCAGCTAAAATATTTATATACCTATACCTAAAAAGCTTTGACTCACAATGAAAGAAAAGAACTAGGAAAATAACCAAGAAGTATGCTGCTCACAAGGACGAAGAAATAAAGAGCGTTAAGCAACAGGTGAAAAACACAGAAGGTTAAAATTGGATAAATTCGATTAAAAAGAAACAGGGTCTGGAGTTATACCGAAAGTGGAAAAGGCAGATAAGGAAGGAAGCTTTCTTTGATAACTCAAAAAAAGGCAGTGCCCTACTTTTTGAAACTAGATCAGGGTGCCTTAAAACGCGCAGCTACAAAAATAAATTTAATAAACATGACGCATGTGCTGTACGTGGTAACTCCGGTGAAACAATTGACCATATTATACTCGAACACTCGAAAATTTATTATTGTGGCTGTTTAGAAAGGAAAGACATGCATAAATAATTACTTAATTATGCGCATAATTAATGGCTGGGAAAACTTGGACAGGGGCTTCCCATCAATTTCCTGCGTCGGACCCCTATGAGAATAATGTGGGCAAGCCCAAGAGCGGCTTGCGCTATAGAAACCGCATCGGTCCATGCCATTATCTGAGGGGCTAACCAAAATAAAAAAAAATAAATGTTCCTCCAAAGCGGCTGCCCGAATCTTTCTAAAGTAGGACCATCGTGGGGAGTTGGCGGGACGTGCCCTTTTGGCGATGCGGGAAACATGTGAGCAGCCCCGCAAGGGCTGCCTGCATCGGTCCCTAGTGGGGCCCATCGGGACTTTGTCGACAGGCCCTTCAGGCCTACATCGGCCCATCTTGCAGCACCCACATTTAGCCCACCGGGGCTGTCCAGCATTGCCCACATCGAACCCACCAGGGGCCCCCCTTCATAGCCTACTTTGTGCTACCTGGGAAGGTTTACCTGTTGCGGAATAATCTGTTTCAGCATGAGCCTGTTTTATTCAATTATTACTTTATGCCTCTCTTGAAATTTGGTTTCCAGTCTTTTAAGATGTGCCTCTATGTGCTCTGAGAAAGGTACATGGTTCTTGAGGCGATAGTGCAGCCTGATATTTCCGAACCGCAATCCTGCGCCTCGTCTAAGCTAGCCGAGACTTGCATAGACTCCGGCTCTAGTCGTGGTAAAGCGTGCATTGCTTTCAGAACCTAGTTTTCCCGCTCTACAGTGCCAATCGGGTTTTGTAAAAGTTCTGTTTTCTCATTTTGATTTCGGAGGGGGTGGGAGGTTATACCGTGAGACTGAGAGGCGAATCGTGCCCCGCTGCTCACATGTTTATGTAGGCTTAATAGCGGCAGAAAATCCGCGGAGTCGAAGTTTGGGTGCTTCAACTACGCCCCGGCCTGTACAGTGCTCGGCTTGAGTTGTCCATTACTTACTTTTTTTTTTTGGATCCCCGTGGTTTCTTGGCGGCATTCCTTGGATGTGGTGAGGGCCTCCTTGCTTGCTTTGGTCAGATTGGCCATTCTTCTGCTGCGAGGGAACTCGCTTCCTCGCATTCCTGAATTTTTTAGTACACGCGAGTGAGCCAGTGAGATGGCGTTCACCGCAGATGAGGCACTCGGGTTGGCAAGTGTGCACCGCTGGGCCGTCTGGGGTGATGTCCATCGTCGCACCCCAGTGAATGCACCACTAATAATTCGTACTGGGGCACGTATCCGCTCTATGGCCCACCTTACTACACCGGTAGCATGCCGGAATTGTTCTGTTGCAGAGACGCACTGGCACGTTTTCAGAACAGTGGCGGATGCATCTTCGAACGCGCCGCCCCTTGAAAATCACCACTGCAACGTGAGACGTGCCTAGTTTCCACACGTACAGAATTTCAACGTCAATTCATTCAAGCTTGTGCCGAAGGGATTCCGAAGTTTCCTTGTGTGCAATGGTGATACCTCACTTGCAGGTTTCTCCAGCCAATTTTAAATGTCCGACAAACGATATTTGGAGGTCCCCGATCATTAGCGTCACATCCGCAATGAGCTTCGAGGTCAGCGTTTCTGTCTTCAACTACAATGATAATCTGATCCCACACCGGCCACACGGAGACGGTGGCGTTCACGGTACTATCGGTGAGACCTTTCACTGCAGCGCCGATCCAGCCTGAGCCGAACGCAGCCAACGCAGCACGGAGATTAATAGTAATTCTTGGCTGCAGCATAATCAACACATCATGCCGGATCCGAAATGTTTGTGTCGGCTTCTACGGCGTCAGCTGCCCTTCTGGCTTCTGTGAATTGGAGGCGCCTCCAGCTGGAGCCAATCCTACTTTGCAAGCCTGTTGCTGGGTGGCGGCCAGCAAGCCTCGCGGCTTCATTTCAGTAAGGTTTCCTTGCATTTGGCGAACCATATTCTGGAGATATTCATCTTCTCCAGGTAAAGGATCTTGTCGTGCTTCCCCGGCCTCGAGGCCCACCCACAGCGTCCTGATAGAATCATAAGCCTGTCTTCGCGTTCCCCGCCATGGCTGACGACTCTCGGCCTAGCCGCGCCTTGCAGACGTTAGGCTTTCGTAGGCTCGAGCGAGGTGTGAGCTTCAATCAGTCATATCGGTCACCGATATACATCGCTCAGGAGGTGGGTTTTAGAAATGCCATTACAAAAACTTCGCATGCACTTGTCGTCAGCGGTTGTTCTATATCTTGGCGCTTCTGTTCTAGGACGTGCCGATGGGAATGTGTGCTCTGCCATACTAACTTTTCTTCTAGAATCAAACCGTTTTTCATTATAAGTGATTGCTATAATTGTTTTCTTTTATTGCTGACATCCATTTTGTTATTCCTAAATATGTATTTATTGATTATTATATTGTTAATATTTTTGTTCTCAATAATTCAAATTTCAGCAAGCCCATGCACCACCCCCATTACTGAAAGTGCACAAAATTTTATCAAAATTCTAATCTCAGTTCTGCACAATGGAATCACAGAAACTATAATCGCCGCCTGGTCGCGACCAATCCCCCTTGTGGGTATGTGCCATTTATGAGGAAAACAGCTACAGTTGCTAAAACAATACGCCCACCTGGACAAATATGGTATCCAGAGGTTCTTGATCGTTTCTTGGAGACACCGTGACCAGTTTCGGGCGAATGTACGGTGAATTTCGCTTTTTAAAAATGTTTTCTGAAGCACTGACATATATCCTATCTCTACTTACTCACCTGATTGGTCTTTCGAGACCGCAGTATGATCTAAATAAACAAATAAACACGCATCAACTTTCAACAGAGCCGACTTAATATGCGTCCGAGCGCAACGATGCTCAGAACGCTCCTGGAATTTTTGAAGCCAAAGCTTCTCTACGCCAGCTTTTCGAGCCGTCAGCGTCACGGCGGTTTTCACCTTCACATGGCTTTGACAGATATTGCGCCTTTCCTTTCTTATACACCAATTTACAATTGGAAGGGAAATCTTCACTTCGCTGGGTATACTAAGACCCGTTGTTGTTGCTGTTGTAGTGGCTGTAGAAGTAGGAAAAGAAAATGCACGGGCCTGCTACTGGCTCTATAGCTGAGCCACCTCCGCTGCCTCGTACAGACAGAAGAGAAAATAGAGAAGAAAGAAAAGGAAGAGGGAGATAAAGACGCGCCGCAACAACAGCCATCGTCCACTATCGAAGCGGTGGCGGGTGCAATAACTGCCTACAACAGACAAAAATTAGGAGGCAGGCTAGCTCCTGCCGCAAGCGGTGGTGTCCTATCTGTCCCAGCCCCATCAGGGGATCCTGTAGTAACACCTATTAGTATTCCGAGTTTGCGTCGTTATCGAAGGGTCGCTATCTCACGTGACCTCGAGTAATCTGATTTATCGAAACGCCGGACCTGGATGTTGCCACTACCGAACATGAAAAGGTGTCAACATCATATTTCGCCGTTTCCACCAATCCGATGACTCGAGGTCAAGTGAGATAGCGACACTTCGATCACTACGTAAACTCGGAATATGGGCCCAGTTCTTCGTGCGATGCTAAATTTGCCCTTCATGTGACCTTACCTTAATTAAGTGTGGGTATCTACGATTTCGTGGTTTCCCTCAAATGTATTACGGCGCCTTCCTTTCCCCCAAAACCTTACCTCATCGCCCCGCCGGGGTGGTGCAGTGGTAAGACGCCCGACTACTGTGCTGGAGTTCCCGGGTTCGAACCCGACCACGGCGGCTGTGTTTCGATGGAGGCGAAACGAAGTGGCGTCCGTGTGTTGTGCAATGTCAGCGCACGTTAAAGATCCCCAGGTGGTCGAAATTACTCCTAAGCCCTCCACTACGGCTCCCCTTTCTCTCTTTCCACTTTCACTCCCATCTTCCTCCCTTCCCTTACGGCGCGGTTCAGGTGTCCACATAGCAAGTGTGACAGATACTGCGCCTTTCCCTTCCTGTGAACTAATTTAAAAAAAAGAAGAAACGGAGGGCAGTTGCCCCGCCGCGGTGGTGCAGTGGTTAAGATGGTTGGTTGGTTCATGGGAAGGGAAAGGCGCAGTATCTGTCACACTTGCTCTGTGGATGGACACCTGAACCGCGCCGTAAGGGAAGGGATGAAGGTGGGAGTGAAAGTGGATAGAGAGAAAGGGGGGCCGTAGTGGAGGGCTACGGAGTAATTTCGACCACCTAGGGATCTTTAACGTGCACTGACATCGCACAGCACACGGACGCCACTTCGTTTCGCCTCCGGTTAAGATGTACGACTATGCTGTGCCGGAGTACCCGAGTTCGACCCCAACGCATGCAGCTGCGTTTCGATGGACGCGAAACGAAGAGGCGTCCATTTTCTGTGCGGTGACAGTGTACGTTAAAAAGTCCCCGGGGGGGGGGGGTCGAAATTACTCTTTTGCCTTCCACTGCGGCCCCCCTTTCTCTATATCCACTTTCACTACCACCTTCCTTTCTTCTCTTACGGCATGGTTCAGGTGGCCACAGAAAAACATTTTGACAGCTACTGCGCTTTTCCTTTCATGTAAACCAGTAAAAATCCCCGGATTGAAAAGCGGGTGTTAAAGAGGCTATTGCTGCAACACTCATAGCTTTCGCTTTTTCGCTAGTTTGAAGCCATGGTTAACCCCCCCCCCCCCCCCCCCCCACACACACACACACACACACTTTTTCAACACTCAGCTTTCGCTTTTTCGCTCATTTGAAGCCATGGTTAAACCCCCCCCCCACCACACACACATTTTTTCATAAATACTGTTGACCCTTTCCTTACCGTCACCGTTGGCACTAGATTGACACGTTTGTTGCGACATCGATTGACAGACATTGGTATTATGTGCTGTACCTGTCATCCTATTAATGCGTACTTGGCTTATGCTTTTCACGGGCAACTTTGTCCTCTTTGCAATGTAAACAATTTTTTAAAGTTTGAAATTGAGTCGCCCCATATGATTGATCGGCTGATTGGGAGTAACTACGATAGTTATTTTTAAATGACTCTAGCATGAGTTAAAAAACAACTGTTTCTTTTATGCTCACGTCCACCGCTGCCTACATTCATTGGCACAATTTTCTTTCATTTCATTTCTTTGCTTCTGTACCAGCATAAAAAACAGCGCATGCGTGTTAATGTGTTATTTCAATGTACTTACTATTTCTCGAAGCGAAGACAGCTTGATATTATCAGCATGAACGATAAAACAACAGCAAGGGCTCCTAAAACAATCCAGCTAGGAGGCAGCATTTCACTTCAAAAAATGGACAACCATACAAGCCGACTTCAGTGAGTGGAGACATGCACCCTGCGACACCGCTCGAGGGAAGTGTCGGCGATACTGTGAACAAAACTTCGTGCACCTCGAAGTCTATCCGAGCTATCGTCAGAGCTGCTAGCTGGTTCCTGTTCACACCCTTTTCCCGTTTGAAGAGGTTTTATTGTTATATTTCAGTCAACACCTCTTCCCTTTATTTTGATACGCTAGAGAGTTACGGTAAAACAGGCCGACAAAGCCTCTCTCTTATACTCATTTCCTACCGTTCTTTGTCGACGTTTCTCGTTCATGTCCTTCTTAGGGGACATGAACTTGCCAATATCCTGAGTGCAGATCTAAAGACGAAAAAAGAACTCAGTTTCTTGTAAGCAGTCGATGTCATTATCAATTCGAGGCAGCGGATAGACGTATTTGCGTGTGATGTTAGGGCGCCGATAATCGACGCGAAACCGTATAGTACCATCCTTGTTCTTTAAAAGAACGACAGACGAGGCCTACGGACTACTGATGGTTAAATGACACCCCACGGAAGCATGTCGTCGAGTTGGTCTTCAATAATCTGTCGTTCAGCGGCCGGGAATGGTAGGGGAGTTGACTCAGGGGCTTGTGTGTACAGGTATCAATCTTGTGAGTAACGGTAGCCGTGCGGCCGAGGCGGTTTTTGAAGTGTCAAATGAAGAGCAATACTTGACCAGTAAGTGAAGAAATAGGTGCGGTGTGGTGGAGTGAGGATAGCATCAACAAAACCAGAAAAAGACTTCATCTGGAGCAGAAGAAGTAGGTGCAGACAAAGTAAGTGAGTGGGCAGGAAGAAAGGAGTCAGTGCATCGGCCCTGCGCGATCAAGGTATCGATGAGTTGGGCATGATCAAGGCACTCATCACGCAGAAACGAGTAGGGGCTCAGGAAAGAGTTAGAGACCTGAATTTGGCAGCATCCGTCTTGGACAGTGAGCACAGCGTGAAGTAGAAGCAGGGCGTGACCAGATGCGAAACTTTAGGACGGGGTGAAAATGACGGCGCCGTAAGGGCTGAAGAGGCAGCAAACAAAAATGCTAAAGAATGAGAGTGGAGGCACTGCGATGTCGGCAGCCACAGTCATCTTGCAGGGCGCAGGAAACAAATCAGTATCCGAGCGCAGTTGACGATGGCGTGATTTTCGCAGAGAACGTCCCAGCCTAAGATTAAGTCATGTGAGCACGACGACAGAACGAAACATTCTATGGTATATAATGAAGCGCGAGGAACAACCCTCAACCGCTTCCAGTTAACGTCAGGAAATATTTTCTAATTTTGAATACCTGCCCCGTTTACTTATACTTTTTATTTTTCTGTATTGATCAGAGTTTGAAACGTAGCTCCCAATAATTTTCAGACAGGACCAAAAGATATCATCAGTTATATATTTTTTTAAAAGATCATTAATAATCCAAGGTGCAGCGCTGGCGTAGCGGTAGAACATCCGCCTCGCATGCAAGAGGACCGGGGCTCAAATCCCGGTGCCGCGCAGTTCCCACCGGATTAAAAAAAAAATCCGCGAGTTGATGGAATTGCATAAACAGGTTTGGGGCACGACCTGATGCCGGTGAACACCTCCGGCAACGCACTCCCTCACCAGAACAGGAGTTGGCCAGCCTGGTGCAGTAATTGGCCACAACCTCCAATGATAACCTCCATAAAACCCCGGCCCTCAGTCACCAGCGGCTGCGGAACAACTGACCACGGCGGCGGTCAGACCTGTGACGCAGCAGGGGAGGCTAAGAACTTCTGGCTCCGCTGGACAGGCCGCCATTGAGAAACTGACCCTGGCAACGTTTAAAGCTAGAACCCTAGCTAGTGAAGCTAGTTTAGCAGTGCTGTTAGAGGAACTAGAGGGTATGAAATGGGATATCATAGCCCTTAGTGAGGTCAAGAGGCCGAATGAGGAATATACTGCACTGAAGTATGGGCATGTGTGTTATCGAGGTTTACCAGAGAGGCGACAACTAGGGGCAGGTTTCTTTGTCAATATTAATAATAATCATAATAATAATAATAATAAGCATCATCAGCCTGACTATACCTACTGCAGGGCAAAGGCCTCTCCCATATTTCTCCACTTAGCCCGGTTCTGTGCTAGCTACATCCACTTGACCCCTGCGAACTTCTTAATATCATCCGCCCACCTAACTTTCTGCCGCCCCCTGCTGCGCTTTCCTTCCCTTGGAATCCAGTTTGTAACCCTAAGCGACCATCGGTTATCCTCTCTTCGCACTACATGTCCTGCCCATGTCCATTTCTTCTTCTTAATTTCCACTAGAATGTCGGTAACTTGAGTTATTTCTCTGACCCACTCTGCACGCTTCCTATCTCTTAATATTACCCCTACCATTTTTCGTTCCACAGCCCTCTGGGTTGTCATCAACTTAAGTAGAACTCTCTTGGTTAGCCTCCACGTTTCAGCCCCATAGGTAAGTACAGGTAAGATGCAACTGTTACATACTTTCCTCTTTAGCGATACCGGTAAGCTGCTAGACTTAATCTGCGAGTGCTTGCCAAATGCGCTCCATCCCAATCTTATTCTTCTTGTTATTTCCTTTTCATGGTCCGGATCTGCGGTTACTACCTGTCCTAAGTAGACATATTCGCCTACTACTTCCAGTACTCGCTACCTAAAGTAAACTGCTGTTCCTTCCCGAGGCTGTTGACGATGGCGAGGTTGTCAATAATATATAGCGGGTAATATAGAAGAATTCTATAGTATTAATGAGAGGGTGGCAGGCATCGTTATTAGGCTTAATGAGCGATATAAACTGAAGGTTGTACAGGCCTACGCACCTACATGTAGTTATGATGACCACGCAGTTGAAAGCTTCTACGAAGATGTAGAATCGACAATGCGAAAAGTAAAGACACAGTATACTGTACTAATGGGCGACTTCAATGCCAAGGTAGGGAAAAAGCAGGCAGGAGACCAGGCAGTAGGTGACTATGGCATTGGTTCTAGGAATAGCAGGGGGGAGTTACTAGTGGAGTTTACAGAGCGCAATAACTTAGGAATCGTGAATACCTTCTTCAGCAAACGGAAGAACCGGAAATGGACATGGAAAAGTCCTAACGGGGAGACCAAAAATGAAATTGACTTCATAATGTGTTCCACCCCCGCCATTATGCAAGATGTAGAGGTAATCGGGAAAGTGCGACGCAGTGACCACAGAATGGTGAGGTCCCGAATTAGCCTAAATCTGAAGAAGGAACGCAACAAATTAGTAAGAAAGAAACCCATCAGCGAATTAGCGGTGAGGGAAAGGGCAGAAGAGTTCAGGATCTCGCTAGAGAATAGATATTCAGCTCTAAACGAGAATGGTGACATTACCCTAAAAGCAATGAACAATAATTTCTAAGATATCATTACTGAATGTGCGGTAGAAGTAGACGGTAGGATAGTTAGAGAAGATACCGGTAAGCTGTCTAAGGAGACGAAAGATCTGATTAAGAAACGCCAGAGTATAAAAGCTTCACATCCAACAGACCAGATTGAATTGGCGGAGATATTAAAGCTAATCAATAAGCGCAAGATGGCCGATATAAGAAAGTATAACATGGAGCAAATTGAGCATGCTGTAAAGAAGAGGGGAAGCCTTAAAATGGTAAAGAAGAAATTGGGCATAGGCAAAAACCAAATGTATGCGATAAGGGACAAGGAGGGCAACGTCATCACGAATATGGACAAGATAGTCAAAGTAGCCGAGGAGTTCTTACAGATCTCGACAGTAGCCAAAGTAGTCAGGACCGTAAGGAGATTGACGGTAGGGAAAAACAGTCAGACGTTCCAACAGTTACGAAGGACGAGGTCAAGAAAGCATTAGAAACTATGAAAAGGGGGAAATCAGCTGGAGAGGGTCAGATAACTACAGATTTTGCTCAAGGACTGAGCGGATATCGTGTTAGAAATGCTGGCCACCCTGTATACACAGTGCCTGGTGTCAACGGCGGCACCGCAACCATGGAAGAATGCAAACATTATCCTCATTCGTAAGAAAGGGGACTCTAAGGACCTTGAAAATTACAGACCAATCAGCTTGCTGTCTGTTACGTATAAGGTATTTACGAAGGTAATCGCTAATAGAATCAGGACAACCTTAGACTGCAATCAAGCAAAGCATCAAGCAGGTTTTCGGAAACGGTACTCTGCTTCGATCATATCCTACCATCAACAAGGTGATAGAAAAATGCTCGGAATATAACCAGCCCTTATACATAGCATTCATTGATTGCGAAAAAGCATTTGACTCAGTTGAAACCTCGGCGGTGATGCAGGCATTGCGAAATCAGAGGGTAGACGAGCCGTACCTGAAAGTGCTGGAAGTTATATATAGTGGCTGCAGAGCAACCATAGTTCTGCATAAAGAAAGTAACAAAATCCCATAAAGAAAGGTGTTAGGCAAGGAGACACGATTTCCCCAGTACTATTCACAGCTTGCTTAGACGAAGTATTCGGAGACTTGGTATGGGAGCAGTTAGGGATAAGGGTAGATGGAGAATACCTCAGTAATCTGCGATTTGCTGATGACATTGTTTTGCTAAGCAACTCGGGAGGTGAACTGCAAAAAATGATTGATGACCTAGACAGGAAAGTAGAAAGGTAGGCTTGAAAATCAATATGCAGACGACTAAGGTAATGTTCAACAGCCTAGGAAAGGAACAGCAGTTTACCTTATGTAACGAAGTACTGGAAGTAGTAGGCGAATATGTCTACTTAGGACAGGTAGTAACCGCAGTTCCGGACCATGAAAAGGAAATAACAATAAGAATAAGATTGGGATGGAGCGCATTTGGCAAGCACTCACAGATTATGACTAGCAGCTTACCGGTATCGCTAAAGATAAAAGTATATAACAGTCGCATCTTACCTGTACTCACCAATGGGGCTGAAACGTGGAGGCTAACCAAGAGAGTTCTACTTAAGTTGGGGACAACCCAGAGGGCTATGGAGCGAAAAATGGTAGGGGTAACATTAACAGATAGGAAGCGTGCAGAGTGGGTCAGAGAAATAACTCAGGTTACCGACATACTAATTGAAATGAAAAAGAAATGGGCATGGGCAGGACATGTAGTGCAAAGAGAGGGTAACCGATGGTCGCTTAGGGTAACAAACTGGATTCCAAGGGAAGGAAAGCGTAGCAGGGGCGGCAGAAAGTTAGGTAGGCGGATAAGGTTAAGAAGTTCGCAGGGGTCAAGTGGATGCAGCTAGCCACAGAACCAGGTTAAGTGAAAAAATATGGGAGAGGCCTTCTCCCTGCAGTGGGTATACTCAGGCTGATGATGATGATGATGATGATGATGATGATGATGATGATGATGATGATGATGATGATGATGATGAATCCAATCTCTGCATCATGATCAGCCAGACTATACCCACTTCAGCGAAGTTCTCTTCCATTTTTCTCCAATTGATCAGGTACTGTTCATGCTGCATCCGCTTGACTTTTGCGAATTTCTTAATCTCATTAACCCACCTAAATTTCTGCCGCCCCCTGCAATGCTTACCTTCCCTTGGAATCAAATTGTTTACTCTTAGAGACCATCGTTTATCCTGTCTTCGAGCTGCATGTCCTGGCGATGCCAAATTCTTGTTCTTAATTTAGATCGGAATGTCAGTAACTTGAGGTATTTAGGAACCACTCTGCATGCTTCCCATCTCTTAACATAAAGTTACATCTACCATTTTCCTTTCCATGGCCCTCTGCGTTGTCCTTAACTTAAGTAGAACCCTTTTCGTTAGCCTCCAAGTTTCAACCCCAAAGGTCAGTACCGGTAGAATGCAACTGTTAATACTTTTCTCTTTAGTGATACAAGTAAGCTGCTAGCCATAATGTTGAGTACCTTCCATGTGCGCTCCCTCCTAGACTTCATCTTCTAGCTATTTCCCTCTCGTAGGCCAGATGTACGGTCACTACCCGTCCTAGGTAGACATATTGGCCTACCACTTACAATGCTTCGCTGCCTAAATTAAACTACGGTTCTTTTTCCAGGCTGTGTGGCATTACCTTAGTCTTCTCCATAAAATCATTAGGCCTACCTTTCTGCTTCTCCTGTCTAGATCATTTATCAACATGTCGTTAGTGAATAAACATAAACCACTTTTGGACGCCTTATTTCCCTCACATACATTGCTGCATAACGTCAATAAAGTAACGGCAAATATTAGGCTTTGAATTGGGTGCACAGGATTACATTTTTTTTGTGCATATCAGAACAAAAAAAAAATATATTTAGAAACACATTCTGGGGGGGGGGGGGGAGGCGGGGCATGTCAGCAGCGTCACAGAGATAACACAAACACGCCTGCTTCTTCAAGCGGCTTTTTATAAGTGTTGCCAGAGTGAGTTGAAAATTCGCCTCACTCGAAGTCATATATCAAGGCTGAGTGGCTTTGGATCGGAAATCGGTTCGGAGTGGAGCGAAACGCTCATGCAAAGCCTTGGAAGAAAAATTGCCAAGACATATCGCAGTTAAACCTATTTATCCGAGTGTATTCTCTCATAGGCATGGCTACACGGTCGTAGACGCTTTTCTACTGCATACCGCCCTTCGCCGGCATTTGCGACGGACCGGTCAAGCTTTCGCTTTACTGCTGCTAATCGGCAAGCAATATCACCTAGAGGATCAGAGTCAGCCTGTGCCGAAACGTGGACGCATTCTGGCCTTCACGCACCTTATTTATGTCGAGACTGTCTAACCATGCAAGCCGGCGAAGCAGTTCTTAAACCCCTCTGCCTATCACGTGATACCCCTGCGGGGAGACTGTGTCTTCGATGGGGCGATCGCTTGGTGGCATGGAGTATTGAAAAAGCTGGGTGCAACTGGTTAGCACTGTGAACGAGCAAAGCGAAGACGTTTTCAGTGACACGGACAGGAGCATTCGCTGACTGACCGACTGACTGACTGACTTGACTGAGCTGACTGACTGACCGGACTGACTGGACTTACTGACTGGCTGACGGACTGATTGACTGGACTAACTGACTGACTGACTGACTGACTGACTGACTGACTGACTGACTGACTGACTGACTGACTGACTGACTGACTGGCTGACTGACTGACTGACTGACCGACCGACCGACCGACCGACCGACCGACCGACCGACCGACCGACCGACCGACCGACCGACCGACCGACCGACCGACCGACCGACTGACTGACTGACTGACTGACTGACTCACTCACTGACTCACTGACTGACTGACTGACTGACTGACTGACTGACTGACTGACTGACTGACTGACTGACTGACTGACTGACTGACTGACTGACTGACTGACTGACTGACTGACTGACTCACTCACTCACTCACTCACTCACTCACTCACTGATTGACTGACTGACTCACTCACTTACTTATGCAGCGGTGATCTCAAGCACCTTCGTGAAAATAAAAGCTCAAACCATGTGCAGCTCCGTCGCAAATGTTGACCGTAACTATACCTCCATGGGGTGTTTTTCCGCTGCGATTCAACATCATCCAGTCAAGCACACTGTTTGCCCTATATATATCTACCGAGTGGCACAGCTAAATTGAGAAAAGTGGTAAAATATTTATTTTGAAACTGCCGACGGACACAAATTGCACACCCCTACTAGCTCTCTTGCGCAGCCACTGTCAATTTGATTTGTGCTGTAGATAATTAGTTAATTAGGATAATTTCATCAAATTACTGAATATTGACTTTGGATACTTTATGGGATTTTCACAATAGCAGACACGTTCAGAAAGCCCCAATCCGTTATCTACAATAAGGAAAGCCTCACGCACCGTCTTTTCCAAACGTAACCAGGCTGCATGTACCGCTTCTCAGTCAGATAGTAGAGTATTCGCACAACGTCTGAAGCTGTAAATCTGTGCAAAATAGAGGCAAGCTCCTGTCCTCACTTCTTAACCAGATGTGATCCTCTGGGAATATGTTGTCTTTGGAACACAAAAAACGGTACATCTTTTTACGAGCATCACAGAAATCTCGCGAAGTACACAAAAAATGATTCTGTGACGGGGAATAAAGCGCGATATCATGCTGTTTTCAATCGTGGCGTAAGTATCTGAAATAGACTGTGGCAAACGTTCTACGGCCTTATTGCACCAGCAGGCCGATATCGTGACAATTGGTCCTTTTCTCACACCAGTCATTTGGCACACGTGACGACGACAGTTGCAGTTGCCATTACTAACACGTCGGCGTACATCTGCAGCGGGCCTGTCGAGTCAAGGTGGCAGTTCATTTCGTTCTTTGAAACCAAGGTTGACAGATGCATGCTCATGACGCGCGCATGTGCTATTGACGTAATTTTGTACGTATTCTGCGGATTGCTTTGAAGTTCGGGAGAAATACGTACGTGCGGCTTAAAAGGCCTCTCTCATATCCTACTGATAAACCCAGCCTTGAACCATCTGAATCCATGTGATCCCTTAGAACTTCGAAATATCATCCGTCTAATAAACGTTCAGCTTAACCCAGCTACGCTTCTCTTCCGTCATCGGTCTGTAACCCTTAAACTACTGCCAGTAACCTTGTCGTCGCTTTAGATGACCTGGCCGCGCATATCTTTTCTCCGACTTTTACCAGGGTATCAACAAACAGCATTTGTTTTCTTGACCATTCGGCCCGCTTCCTATCTTATAACGTTACGCCTGTCATTTTTCTTTCCACAGCTATCTGTATTGTCATCAATTTAATTAGCGTTAATTTCATTAGCCTGACTTTATCTACACCATAGATTAGTACTAGTAAGATGCATTAGTTATATTCGGCGTCTCAGGGAAGGTTTAAATAATTTTAAAGGACAGTGTGTTCAAATAAGCACAAATATTTTAGGTGCCAATTAAAATGCCTAAAGCTTGCGTTGCAGGTTTTTTGAGGGACAACAAACTGATGTTTCCGTTTTTTAAGCATAATATTTAACAAGAAATTTTTGACTTCCACCCGGATTATGAGCGATGCATGTGGAAGCAGCCCTAAGCTATAGTGTCTGGGGTGCAATAAATTGTGCCGCCATCCATGCTTTCTACTCTACCAGCCTTTACGCGAAATTGCGCAGACATAATTACGGGACAGCTTTCCTTCTTCGTTTGTTTTCCCCACATATTTTTCGCGACAGGAGTTAGTAGCATCAATATGCTAGTAGCTCTGTAGCTTAGTATGTTAGAAAATATTGGGTAACATATCTGGTATATTTACTCACTTATTTTGCGCCAATTATCTTAAGGTTTACTCACCCTCTTCGGAAGCAATTGTGGCTGGAAACTTCACGAATGTAGAACTCAAAGCTACAGCTGTCAAAACAACTAATTGTGAGGATAACATGTTTCTTAAAAAACGGACAACCTTAGAAGTCTCCTTGAGCACAGCGAGATATATGCGCCTTGCCACACCACTCTTCGAGTGTCAGAGCGATACGAACAAATGGCAGTACACTTTCAAGGACAATGTGCCTATCGTCAGAGCAGCACGCTCGGTCCGCTTTACGCCCCCTTCCGCATGGGCGTGTTTCCTGTTTTCACTTCAGCAAATGTTTCCTCTATTTTTGAACACCAAGCACGTACAGCAAGGCCAGCCTACCACGGCCCTCTCTATCCTCCATTTCTACCAATCTACACTAGCTAGAAGCAGGGTTTCGGAAACGGTACTCTACTATCGATCATATCCATACCATCAATCAGGTGATAGAAAAATGCTCGGAATATACCCAGCCCTTATACATAGCATTCATTGATTACGAAAAAGCATTTGACTCCGTTGAAACCTCGGTGGTGATGCAGGCATTGCGAAATCAGAGGGTAGACGAGCCATACGTGAAAGTGCTGGAAGATATATACAGTGGCTGCACAGCAACCATAGTTCTGCATAACGAAAGTAACAAAATTCCCATAAAGAAAGGTGTTAGGAAAGGAGACACAACATCCCCAGTACTATTCACAGCTTGCTTAGAGGAAGTATTCAGAGACTTGGAATGGGAGCAATTAGGCATAAGGGTAGATGGAGAATACCTCAGTAATCTGCGATTTGCTGATGACATTGCCTTGCTAAGCAACTCGGGAGATGAACTGCAAAAATGATTATGACCTAGACAGGAAAAGTAGAAAGGTAGGCTTGAAAATCAATATGCAGAAGACTAAGGTAATGTTCAACAGCCTCGGGAACAGCAGTTTACATTAGGTAGCGAAGTACTGGAAGTAGTAGGCGAATATGTCTACTTAGGACAGGTAGCAATCGCAGATCCGGAACAAGAAAAGGAAATAACAAGAAGAATAAGATTGGGATGGAGCGCATTTGGCAAGCACTCGCAGATTATGTCTAGCAGCTTACCGGTATCGCTAAAGAGGAAAGTATATAACAGTTGCATTTTACCTGTACTAACCTGTGGGGCTGAAACGTGGAGGCTAACCAAGAGGGTTCTACTTAAGTTGAGGACAACCCAGAGGGCTATGGAACGAAAAATGGTAGGGGTAACATTAAGAGATAGGAAGCGTGTAGAGTGGGTCAGAGAAATAACTCAAGTTACCGACATTCTAGTGGAAATTAAGAAGAAGAAATGGGCATGGGCAGGACATGTATTGCGAAGAGAGGATAAACGATGGTCGCTGGATTCCAAAAAGGGGATCCAGGGAAGGAAAGCGTAGCAGGGGGCGGCAGAAAATTAGGTTGGCGGATGAGATTAAGAAGTTTGCAGGGGTCAAGTGGATGCAGCTTGCACAGAATCGGGTTAAGTGCAGAAATATGGGAGAGGCCTTCGCCCTGCAGTGGGTATAGTCAGGCTGATGATGATGACACTAGCTAGCCTCCATTTTCGTCTCCTTAACACAGCATGTCACACGTGGTTCATCCAACAATTCCAATACCGAATAAAGGTAATACGTTCATAAAAAAACGTTTATTCTTCGATCAGTTGCTACAATGTTGCGGCATTCTAAATTCAAAGCGAGAAAATTAAAAACCATCCTGATGAATTCAGATAAAAAGCAAATATAGGTGACATAGTAAAGTTATACTGGATAAGAGCGATAGACAAAAAAATAATGAATAGAAATCATATATCAAAGCACTGACACCGACAAGCAAACGTTAAAACCGTAAAATGAATAAAGGACTACACCAAATGCAAAATCTAGCACATCGATTATTAGCCCGCATGAAAGTAATACAGGAAAGCATATTCTGATTCATATATAAAACAGTAAAAGTAGGTAGCAAGCCACTGTACAAAAGGTTGTCAAAAGTCAGATTTTGGAGCAAAAACTGCTGTTGACGCGCCTAAATCTGCGTAAAGATGAAATTGAATTTTGTATACTTTTCTTATTCCATAAATTTGGGGGAAAAAACTTAAGACGTCACTTGTTTCTGTTAATATTTAGTGAATAAAACATTTCATTAGGAGCAACCTTAGTTGTGCTCCCAAAACTAGCTCCCCAATTTGTATGTTTTAGCACACAGTGCAAAGCTGGGAAGGGAATTTTAGGAGGTTCGTCTTTTCAACGCCGGACCACCGAAACGCCTGTGCCTTGCAGTGAAGGAATGAAGTGCTGAAGACGATGCACAAGATGTTACTGTGTCCGCTGATAGGTATCAGCCTTCTCTCAAGCCTAAAACTTTAACTCCAACAGTCACATCGGTGGTATAATATTCGATGGCAAAGAGGGAACAGAGATTTGCGACTTTTTAGTGACTATAGTGCAATGGCAAGGAGATAAATATATGTCAGGCTGACATAAAAAGGACATAAAAGTAATAATACCGCCAAATTTAAATAAAAAAAGATGCAAGCACGCAATCGATTACACGGTTGCCAAAAAGCGCCAAACGACTATTCGGTTTGGCAATGAGCTACATTTTGCGGCACACAGGAGATTTGAACCCAACCTACCACCACTAGCCATCATTTCAAAGCTGAAATCAAAGCTACAGTTGCAGTGGAGAAATATTTGAACTATAAATAACTTCGTAGGGGTCAACTCCAAGTGGTCGTCCATTTTGCAGCACGTGCTGCCTTCCAGCTTGGTGCTCGTATCGAGCATGATGTGCAGCCTATGTCGTCCCCGAGTGATCCCTGTTGCCTGAGTAAATGACTGCAAAATCTTTGGTATGTGCCGTTCGTATGTAAACAAAGTAGCATACCGATTTCATGTAATGATAATTTACCTACATATGCAGAAGGAGGGATATATTGGAATATAAAAATAGGCGTCAGCAATGAGAATTTTTTTGCATATTTTTGTTGCATGGCAGCGTTTCATTGGGGGTGATTCTGAGAGGCGTCCGTGTGGTATGAATATCAGTGCACGTGAAATATCTCCAGGTGGTTGAAATTACTCCGCCGTCCTCCACAACGGCACCTATTTCTATTAAGGCGAAAGCCATTCTAGGGTCATGAGTGTGCGAAGAACGTGTGCGGTCCTAAACGTGTCAACCCCTTCTAAGCGCCGAAAGTATAATGTATATAAGAGAAAAATAATAACTGCATCAGCTAGACAAGTAACAAATGGTGCAAGCATTCGTTTCGTAAATGTTGAATAATGAGGTAATTATTTAAGCCAAAAAACGTCAAATATCCGTCTTGAAAGCGCGGACGTCAATAAAACCACGGGGACGTGCTAACAGCACGGGCGTCAGAATACCGCAAAAAACGTCAAAATGGACCTATAACCGCCGGGTTTGTGTCAAATTAGATAAGGCACATATAATTACAACTCATTAATGCTTAATATGGGCCTAAAACTCGAGAAATTTGAGTTGTGATGTCACGTATGCCGGAAGTCGTCGATGCAGCGTGGAAATATAACTGAATGAGCATAAAAACAATGCATTTCTGTCAAAGTAGATTAACAAGTATGCAATAAACGTAAATAATACTTACGAACCCCAAGAATCTTGTAATGAGGGTCAAATTTTGTCACAAATGAGGAATCATGCATGATGATGTCAGAAAAACGGAAGACGTCGAAGCAATGTGATTCTTCAAGGAATGATTAAACAACCTAAAGTATACCCAATTAGTTTCTGATTACTAATAGTAAATAATAAAAATACATCAAATTTTAATTAACAAATGTAGGCGTGCAAAGAGGCGTAACTGGTTTTCGCCTTGGCTGACTTAAGATTTTTCTGACTGCCTCCTAAAAGATTTTTTTCGCTTTTGCTCCCGCCTTCCTCCCTTTGCTACCGGCGTGGTTCAGCTATTAACAGAAAAAGTGTGACAAATAGTGTGCCTTTCCTTTCTGTAAACCTATTATTATTCTGTGTGCATATTCATTTTTTTTTATTTGTGCTGCAGCACGAAGGCCACATGGTTGTTCCTGCGCACATTGAATAAAAAATTAAAATAAAAATTGAAACAAGCCAAGTATCTACCGTTTTGGAGTACACGTCGGTTGTTTGAAATGAACCTTGCAAATCGAACTTGGATAAGGTTGACAGAGTACAGCAAAACATTTTACGGATATTTCGATATTGCTTTCCTTGCGCAACTTCCTCCTCTCGCTCAACCAGGAGCAGCCAACTGAATCTGCCTTTTCTTCACTATCGTCGTGTCAGAGTAGATATAATTTTTCTGTACACACTCCTTCATGGCCACATTATGTGCCCTCAGCTCATAGAGTACATCCTACTGCGCATTCCGCGAAAGAGCATGAGGGAATTCAGACCATTTCAAGTTTCTCCGTCTCTTCATTCCCATTCTTCCCTGGACACAATGCAGTGGCTGTTTAACTCTTTTTCTCTTCACCTTACATCTTCCAAAACTCGCTCTGTTCATTTATATTGAATGTCCGTAGCGTTGTATTCTAAACAGTACTTTATCACATATAACTCCCACTTTCTAGCCTAAATATTGTATTTACTTCACTTTTTGCTTTTTTTTTTCTGTTCAATGCTGTCTATATTTTGAACTGCTTTTTATCCGTTTCTTATTTATATTTTAACTTTAAGCTTTATATTCGAATCGTACTCTCCTGCATTCAAATCCATTTCTTTATTGTATTTCCTTCTATTTCTAGCCTTTGTTTTAGATACCAAACACTTGTTGCGCCTCGAGTGGTTGTTTATTTTATG
Organism: Amblyomma maculatum; assembly: GCF_055883805.1. NCBI lineage: Eukaryota > Metazoa > Arthropoda > Arachnida > Ixodida > Ixodidae > Amblyomma > Amblyomma maculatum. The sequence goes on along the minus strand of NC_139353.1, from coordinate 111,074,071 downwards.
TATACTTCTTTATTACTGTAGTCAATGTCAGTAATTTGTTGTTGTTTTTGTTTCTGTATCTACCGTTCTTTTTTTTCGTTCCTGATGTGCTCACCAATTTTCTCACTGTGTATATAAGTGATGCTGCTCATTGATTGCTTTCTTTCCGTAACACTTTTCGCCTCAGTGTCATTTCATGTATTATTTATTCCTTCTTTTGTTTTCTCAGTGTGTGTAAAAATTTGTTTGTGCATTTTCATTTTTTCTTATTTGTCTGCAGCACGAAGACCACATGGTTGTTCCTGCGCACATTAAACAAATATTGTTTATTATTATTATTATTATTATTATTATTATTATTATTATTATTATTATTATTATTATTATTATTATTATTATTATTATTATTATTATTATTATTATTATTATTATTATTATTATTATTATTATTATTATTATTATTATTACGGCGCTGGCTATTGTTTTTTTGGCAAAATAACCATGGCGTAAGAAATTATGCGGGTCCTTTATAAGCTCCGCCTGTAAGGGTATGACGCGGTAGCATAGGCTACTAGCATACTACATATAATGCTCGCTTTAACCAAGCCGTATGAGCGGGCCTGCGTGGCCAAGTGGTAAAGTGAATTCAAGGGAGCTGGTAAGCTGGTTCTGATATCACGCTCCTATGTCAAAGAGGCCCGAGTTGGCAGCTCCTGCCAAACGTAATGTAGGGCAACCCTACGTTCAGTTGATGTTCGGCCATGTAAGCTGCCAGCTAACGCTTGCCAGCGCTATGCTGGTGATTTTTCGCTAAACACCGACGCCATCGGACGTCTACCGACGCGAGCATTTCATTGAACGGGACCTTTAACGCTATTGCCTTAATATGCTCTATATAAGCAAGAAGCTAGAGGGATCCAACGTCGCTAAACCGAATGTTGAGAGTCAGCTAACCCTCGACATTCGGTGATATTACACATAATCCTCACTTCTATGTTTACTGTAATGATTTCTTTCACGCTGTAAAGATTATGAACACAGCCTCTGGTGTATGGATAGAACAGACTTTATTAAACAAAAACAGAAAGATATCTTGCAGGGTGATTTCCCATAGGTCTAAGAGTCCAGGCGCTTGAGCTTCACATAAAGCCCGATCCACCAGTCATTTCTGGCTCGCGCGTTGAGCAGTCCGCAAAACAACCTTAGATGAACAATGAATCGGATTGCTGATAGGCAAGTACTGCCTGTGATCAAAGACATCCCACATTTGACCACGCCAAATGCGTTACAGAGCGGGGGAAACTAGAGCAAAGCAACTCAGATGGTAGTCTTGTGCGTGAACTGCCGCTGTTTCGATGTTTATTGATAAAATTGTAAACTGCTGTGGAGAAGGGGAGAAAGAGAGAAGAAATCTTTATGAAAATTATGAAAGACTCAGTATAGGCTACACTTTTGGGAGGAAACCTGACCGCGCATTAACAGAAGAGTGGAAGGAGGAATGAAAGTAGAGAGAAGGAGGTGTTCTAGTGGGAAGCTCTGGAATACTTTCGACCACCTGAGGATCATTAACTTGCACAAATTCGGTCGTGACCTGCATTGATATCACATCATCAGCGCAGGTATTTGATCCCGACCTCTGCGGCCGAGTTTTGATCGAGAAACACAAAGACCTTCTAGTACTGCGCGATTTAAGCGCATGTTAAAATATTGTAAGTTGGCTTAGAAATTGAAAGACGCCGTATCTGTCACGCTTCTCTATGGACACCTGAGCCGCGCCGTAAGGGAATGGAGGAAGGTGCCACTGAAAGTAGAAAAACAGAAATAGTATCATAGTGGAGGGATACGGAGTAATTTCGACCACCTTGGGATCTTTAAAGTGACTGATATCACACAGCCCAAGATATAATCTGGGCTCCTGGCCATCAGGGTCTGCGAGGGAATCAGGCAGCTGATGTGGCCGCCCGAGCGCTTACACACAGGGCTCTCATTCTAGCTTTCTTGCCTTCTTCTAGCTTCCTCATCTAGCTTCTTGTTTTCTCATCCTTCTTTAATGGCTCAGAATCTCACAAATCGCTTCTGCGGTTCCGAGAAAACCTAATCAGTTATTGCGACAGCCATCGCATCTCGCCGGTTCTAGTTAAGGTGCTGAATAAGACGGAGAGAACTCAGCGGCGCCTGCACACAGGAACTCTTTTCTGTCCAGCCGTGCTCCACAACATCGATGGGCTTTGCCGCACTGTGGAGAGATAAGCAATATCTACCACATGGCTTGGGAATGTGCTCCGAATCTTCACTTTCGCTTTCCCCTGCCCTTACCCAAAGGCATGGGAGACTGTCCTCCTCAACTGCTCCACACTGGTGCCCTGCCAGGGTGGTTCAGTGGTAAGACGCCCGACTACTGTGCCGGAGTACCCGGGTTCGAACCCGACCTCGGCGGCTGCGTTTCGATGGAGGCTAAAAAAAGTGGCGTCCGTGTGCTGTGCGATGTCAGCGCATGTTAAAGATCCCCAGGTGGTCGAAATTACTCCGTAGCCCTCCACTACGGCTCCTCTTTCTCTCTTTCCACTTTCACTCCCACCTTCCTTCCTTCCCTTACGGCGCGGTTGAGGTGTCCACAGAAAACAAGTGAGACAGTTACCGCGCTTTTCTCTTCCTATAAATCAATCGATCAACTGCTCCACACTGGAGGCCCAAAGGGCTCTAGAATCTGGCGCAAGAAGGAGGCCTGTCGAGCGGTGTCCCATACTAACGGTACCGACCGCGTAACAAGGTCTTCAAACTTCCAAACCCTCTTTCTGAACACCAAAAATTTTCACCACAAGCATACGGATGCCTCTTCGTTTCGCCTCCATCGAAACGTGGCCTCCTGTGGTCGGGGTCGAACCCGGGTAATCCGGTTGAATAGCCGAGCCTCTTTACCACTGAACCACCTTGGTGGGGTCAACAAATATCCCCAGGTGGTCAAAATTTCCTTCAAAGGTCTTCACTAAGCACGTTTTCTTTTTTTGCGTTTGTGGCTTCCTCTCTTCCCTTACTGCGTCGTTCAAGTGGTCGAAAATATTCTTTAGGCCTCTGCTATGGCATCTACTTCTCTTCTTACGCTCCTGCCTTCTTCCCTTGACTTACGGCACAGTTTAGGTCCCCACCAATGCTTGGACAGATATTGCGCCTTACTTCACGTGGCACGCACTGTTGTTATGCGATCTAATCCTCAAGGCCAAATTTCAAAATAATACGACATTGAAAAATGCTGGCAGTAAAGCTAACGCTTTTAATGGCACAAATAGACAGCCGGTGTTCCTCTACCGCCTAGTTTTAGTTAGACGCTTCAGAAGAGACCACGGCGGCCCCTCTCGCTGGGAGTCTCCGATTCAGACAGTCGCCGCTGTGCAAAATCTCTCTGTAGCTCCTGCACAACTCCTTGAAGAGCTTCGATTGACTTCTTTTGCTGATGGGCGATCTTGACATTTTCTATGCGCTCCAGTTTGTCAGCCTCTTCCATCGCTTCGACCTTCTCTAGGAGTGAGTAGAGGGTCTGCAACGCCTTCCGCTGGAGATTTGCTAAATTTTCTACCTCGGCCACAAGTTTACCAAAGGCGTCAGGATCGCTTGCGGTGATGTTGACACTACGAGGCTTGGGTGCTCTTTGATACATCCTGAAAAAAAGACGCATGGAAGGGAAAAACACTTCTCGACGATGGTATATTCTTTTAAGTTTCGTTACCCCTTCACTTCAACATTGTACACTTGCCTGAAGAAAAGGGGGGCAGAGTTCGACTAAAAGTGCAAAGAATCGCAGTGAATGACTCACTGCAACACCACTGCGCATGAAAACATCTTTTCTATGTAGCCACATCAACATCTCGCACTAACATCTATGAACGTAACAACGAAACTATTCGCCCAAACGCGGTATTTTCGTTTCACTACTCCGAACCAAAACGTGTTTGTAGAAAATTGCTTTTATAATTTTTGTTCTTGTTCAAAACACATCTCAAGTTTCTAACATATTACGCACTAAGGGAGAACAGTATTTAAGCCTAGGTGAACAGACTACATTTGGGCATGATAATTGCTTTCGATAGCTGTTTTCATAAGCTTAAAAATTGGGTACGCCTTATCCCGTTCACAAAGACGCAGTCTTTAATTTAATCATTCTCAGAAAGGCCGATATTATCTTGCGTGGACTGCTGGTGTAAGCTTCATATGCCAGCCTGAATAAACACAGGAATATACTCGAAAACCGGCAAACATGAGTAAGCAGTCTAAGATGTATTCATTTTCTTCACCTTTGGCTCTGGTCTATTATCTTAAATGCAACCGGCAAAAGCTGGCCACCAAAAGGTCACCCCACGTGGTTACCTTCCCGTTGAATTCCAGCCAAGCAAATGTCCCTAAGCCGAGGGCGTCTCTTGAGAGAGCGAAGCGAGAGCCAACTCATGTTTTTAGGCTGTCGGGTCAAGCACTCAGCCTATTTGCGTTCAGTACAAAGCCTCCCATAGGAAGTATCTATTAGAGTCGTTGCGTCCTCACAAATCAATGAAATAGTTTTGGTTCAACCAAGTTAGGTAATATTCTATGAGGGGCAGGAGTGGGGAGATGTGGATAGTCAGCGCCATTCAGTAACGCGGATTTTCTAGAGTGTGCGACACTTCTGATTGCATTTTTTGTGAATTAAGTGTCGTTTATAAAACAACACTGCCGATCCAATTTCCAAAAATAAGTCAACACTGGCGTTTCAACAGTGCGTGCTGTGTGTAGCAGAGCTGCTTTTAAGAAAATTATTGAAAGAATGACAATAATAAATATATATTGACACCATGCAGCAGTAATATTCCCGCGTACCGTTCTAATCTGTACTTGTTAGAGCCGGCCTTATCAGTGTGATTGTAGTGCACGGATCGATTCTGTACTCTTTGTACACTCATGCTCGTTGTCGCGAGATGCACCTTTATCATTTTCTTTATCGTGCAAGACATGCAAAGATGTATCTCAAAGATTCCAGCCCCCGCGTGTTCCTGGTTATGCTAGTCACCTTTAGCGGCTTTAGCCAGATGTTTCGTCACCACCTTTAAATTGAGCTTTGACGAGAGGGACGGGATTTTTTTTGTTCAACGATTGAGCACATTTGCTGCTATCGCCGCCGCGGAATTATTCAGTTCCTTTGCTGGCGCAAGTCAGCCCAATAAGGAGTTGATTTCAGTGCTATTAAGTCTGTTTTCTTTTTTTGTGCGTGTGGCGTTGTACTACCACATGACAATATTTGTGATGTTGGGATACTGAAAACCTTTTAATATGAGCACAATGTTATGGATTTATTATCTGCATTGAACGCTCCATGTCACTGTGCGAATAAGATTTCAATTAACGCTAAGGTACTAACTATTTTGTTCAGCCATCAACAACCTTCCGAAGCATCATGCTCACCACCATACGCAAGAACAGCGGCTCTAACCAAATTGCAGCAAAGATCACTTGATATGTCAAATGTGAACATGAGTGGCGTCTTTTAACCGTTCAGAAATCGGGACGCTTTCGCAGTAGAGAATTAAAATTGTACAGTATTATTCGGAAACCGGCCAGGTAGTGAAAAAGAAAACTGGGTAGCACTTGTAACTCTGCCAAAGTGCATCAGTTGCACCCTTTCTTATGGAGTTTGGCCGGAAAGCAGGTTAAGAACAAAATTCCTGGATGGCTGGTAGCGCTTCTTCAACGCGTAGGCTAGTATTGTGTTTTTAGGAACTTGTTAGGGCTCTACGTTGAAATTAACGACACGCAATATAACTAAAAGCAACGGGGCCTCTTGTACATCATTACGATTGTTGAGGTCAGAAACAAGAATTCACCATCGTAAGTGGACCATTTTTGTCAGGGATTTTTATTGACTTGATTTTGGCCTTAGAAAATACAAACTCTGTACTCTTAAACGTTAATCGCGAATTTTGAGCTAACCATGATGTTATTAGTGTTCGAAAAGCGTAATACTAAAATGCATCATCAATATACAGTGCACGAGCATACAATTAACGTTTCTGTAAACTCAAGCATGCGCTGCAACAAAACTCTCCGGTAGAAGGCAGCTTTCTCAAAACATTTCGAATCTGAAGCACCGCAGCTGAACACAGGAAACGCGAATAATATGTACACTGTTCATCACAACAAAACAACAACCTAAATATAACTATAGAGACATATAACTTATCGCTGACAATAATACACTTCTGTACACTCAACCGCGTTCCTGCTACAAATAAGATAAGAGTTTGTATGAAGCCCACTTTTCGTCTCGTGAAGATAGCGAGAGGCCCTGGGGGAACTGGGAGCAAAATACTCCAGAAATAGGTCGCCAGGTTTACCGCGAGTGACGCCGGAAAAGAAGCACTAAGTGCAATAATTGGTAAATGTGGAGACAACAGAAAACAACTGGCATCAAATATAGGCTCGCACATCAGATATCAAGGAGATGGTAAAGACGGGTCCGCCATTTCAATCTTGCTTGAAATCTGTTTTTTTTTTCCTATGAAGATAGCGCAGCTGCCACACCTTGTCACACCAATGCCAGTGCTTATGTGCATGAGACATGCGGTGATTAGGTATACGCATATAAATATCCGCTAAACTAAAAACCACAAGAACGAATTGGGGTCGCATGACAAAACTGCGCCCATAATGGACCCGCCCGCACCCACTCTTTCATCCCGTCTCGGGCATTTCAGTTTTCTCTGGCCTACCTCACGCGTATCTGTATAGATAGCAACCGGCATCTGGTGCCGCTTGGACAGCTTGCGCATCGAGACATCCTACGGTGAGAGTCTGCGCAAGCCACTGTGATGGCTGCCGTTTCGATCTGGCGCAACATTAGTGCTGTATTGAACATCTGTGGCCACTTCTAGTTGGAATTTTCTTTTCGTTTACTTTAAAAGACCTAGCAACTACTTACATCCAACTTCGCCTTGCTTCCAGCATCACTACTAGCTGCATTGACGCGCAGCCTGTTGCATTTTCTCCTGTGCTTGGCCTCGACATGCATAGCCCATACGTGTGTGCGCTAACATAACTACCAATAAGTGCCGTATGGTCAACACCAACTTCGCGAACACAGGTGAGGAACTTGTTGTCAAATACGATTTTTGCGTTATCTTTCGGACGTTAAATGATTGGCTCAGTGTTTACACTTCGTCTCTTTTTTTCTAGTATACCATGAATGTTGCAATCAGTGCAGTTTACTAATTTATCATTCGGAATCTTGGTGTACGATTTCGTCTATTGAATGTGGAAATTACCGTATGAAAACTGCACGTGCGCAGTGGCCAAGTCTCGCCCCACCAACGGCAGTGTGCAATATATAGTAAGAGGGCAAGAGCAAACAGAAAGCGAAACATTCACGGTGACACGCCTTTTACCACAAACGCGGAGATTACCGCGCTCTAAAAGGCAGCTCTCGGTCACCTTTGCCAATCACACAATGACTGGTGCAAGCGCTTAACCTAGAGTGTCTCGCTCCATTAGTTGTGGCAGCGGCATCTGATGGCGGTTCCTATGAAGGCATGGTATTCATAAGGTAGGTAGGGAGAGCAGAAAGCTGCCAGAGACGAGAGAGGAAGCGCGTTCAGTTCGGTGGCTTGAAACCCAGGTTTTCCACGTCCGCATATCTCGTCATTCCGTGATCGCTATAGTACTTGCTGTCGGCGTTAACAATGGTGATTTCCCTTCCAAGCATTTGCGTTGATTTTCTGTTGCAATTACTAAAACTGACAAGAACGAAAGAAGCCAACAGTCGGCGAGGCCAAGGAAAGCTTGAGGACTGTACTTGTACTTTGTGTGGTTTGTGTTTTAATATTTACTTCGGTAATCACATAAATTACTACTGTAGTCTGTTTAGGGGAAATATAATTAAACACAAAGTAGAAGGAAAAACATGCCGATTGTGGGGACCGAACCAACGACTTCCGAATATCGCGTCCGGTGCTCTTCCAACTGAGCTACATCGGCCGCTGTCCCCCCTGCTACTTTCTTGGGTATTATTGTTGCCTGTATACTAACCATGAGAGTGTCCACCAGCGCCACCCTCAATCATAGCGGTTGAGGGTGGCGCTGGGTGGCGCCAGCGTCACGTAGAACGTGATCAAGAGCGAGAGCGAAAGCTGTGCTAGAACCCTCTTATGCAACCTGTGTCTTCAAGACTGCCAGAACTGAGACCCCCGTAAGCTGCATGTAGATAAATGAAGGGGAAATGAGGGTGCTCGTTGAAATACATGAAGGAAAGAAGCCAACAGTCGGCGAGGCCAAGGAAAGCATTGGGGATTGTACTTTGTGTTTTTTTTTAGTATTTACTTCGGTAATCACATAAATTAGTAATGTAGTCTGTTTAGGGGAAAGATAGTAGCAGAAAGAGAGTAGCAGGGGGGACAGCGGCCGATGTAGTTCAGTTGGAAGAGCACCGGACGCGATATTCGGAGGTCGTGGGTTCGGTTCCCCCCATCGGCACTTTGTTTTTCCTTCTACTTTGTGTTTAATTATCTTTCCCCTAAACAGAGTACATTACTGATCTATGTTATTACCAAAGTAAATAATAAAAACAAAACACAAAGTACGATCCCCAATGCTTTCTTTGGCCTCGCCGACTGTTGGCTTCTTTCCTTCATGTATTACAACGAGCACCCTCATTTCCCCTTCATTTACCTGTTTGTAGCTTACGGGAGTCTCAGTTCTGGCAGTCTTGAAGCTATAGGTAGCATAAGAGGGTTCTAGCACAGCTTTCGCCCTCGCTCTTGATCACGTTCTACCTGACGCTGGCGGTAACACAGGACGTTCCACGTCCACCGCTATGGTTGAGGGTGGCGCTGGTGGACACTCTCATGGTCCGTATAAAGGCAACATTAATACCCAAGAAAGTAGCAGGGGGACGACGGCCGATGTAGCTCAGTTGGAAAAGCACCCGACGCGATATTCGGAGGTCGTGGGTTCGGTTCCCACCATCGGCACGTTGTTTTTCCTTCTACTTTGTGTTTAATTATCTTTCCCCTAAACAGACTACATTACTCATTTTTGTCATCACCGAAGTAAATATAAAGATAAAAAAAAAACACAAAGTACAATCCCCAAAACTGAAAAGGTGGTTAAAAGCACGACCCCAAACGTAGTGTGAAGTGGAGATGCAAAGTGCCACCTAATTCTTTATATTGCACGTGCAAACAGTTCTTTCTCGTGACGCGCTTCACACTGCTTATCTCTTGCAAAGAATTCTGCAATAACAATATTCATAGTTCCTAGTGAAATGACAATATCAATATGAAATGAAAACAATATTCTGGATTAACAGGAAAAACATTTGAGTTCAGATTGTGCTCGAGAAGCCAGAAACTTGCATATCTGGTTAGAACAATCATATGAGCAGTTGAAAAACCTTAATTCTTGAGAAGCTTCAATGCGGTATGGCGTTGAAGCTGCACTGGAATATAATTAGGTAACCTCCGTCCTAAATGCAGTGGAAAAACTTTGGTAACAATTCAAAGCGGTGACAGATTACATCCTGAGTGCATCCGGTGCCACAAAGCTGTATGACACTTGTTGAAGAGTTAGAACTTCGCAGTCGACCCCCACTTGTGTTCGAGATTGTTGAGTAAGGACCAAAAACATGCGACCGCGCTTCAGTCTTAACAACCTCAAGGGTCACTGTGATTCTCGGTTCCCCACTGAGGTACTTCTTTGACACGAAGTAGCTAGCCAGCTAGACAGCTAGCTCTCAAGGTGATATCAAAAAGAGACTTACAAAATCCTGTATAGTAGATTTACCTTCTTTTATTTTTAGTATTTTCAATATAATAAAAAGTCTGACCCACTAGGTAAAATATAAGGCTAATATGGGCCGACATATGTACCGTAACATTGCCCAGACACATCGAGATGACCCCTTTCAGTCCTTAGAAAAGCCATGGGTCAGTGCATACCTTTCGCAGTCGTGTAACAACTCTCCAGTAGCCATAACTCGGGTAACGGCTCTTTGTCTCGACTCCAGAGAGAGTGTGCAAGAAGAATTCCATGCCCTGTCGTAGCAGGCCTTCTGAGTCGGACTATACCTGAAAGTATATCAGGTATAATAGTGTCATTTCAAGCTGCAAACAAAACATGCGGTACTGTATTTCTCTTATGTTTTTGTATAGTTGTTAGGTAGGAGTACCTATTCTAAACACAACTCATAAAACGCAGAAAAGCCAACCTTTCAAGCAACTTCAATGAGTCGTGGGAAACTAAGCTTACTGTTTGTCAACGCCCGTTTTAAACCTCCGTGTCATACTCAAATATTACGAAAAGATGGTAATATTTTAAATTCCGTTGAGCAATTGTAACTAGGTAATCAAGGAAAGCTAGCATTCTAGCGTGTTAGAGGAGCTCCATGATAGTCATACGTTTACTTCTAGATATGATTAAGAGGATGAAACAAGACAAACAGGAGAAATGATGAACAGTAGAGTTAAAAACACTTTCAAAACATTATTATCGAAGAACATAAGTAAGCACATTTACCAAAAGCCTGCAAATTTCCGATATTATTGATAGGTAGGTCTTGTCTCTACTCCTTTTATCGTGTGTGGGTCATGCTCTTTAGAAGCGTTGTTCGGCGGAGGAAAGTAAGGAAGTAATCCCTCATTTTTTTACCCTCTTACCTATGTTTATTCGTCATTTGCACCGTAGAACGCCGATGCTGCGCTGAAAATGCATCGTGTCTCACGTACCAGTATTTTTGCAAGTCCTCATTAAATGTAAAGTAGGCCTGGTGTAGTACAGCATCCTCCTCGCCTGTGGCAAATGCTACGTCGGACAGACTGCAGGACAGCTAATTTGTTAACTGACGGAGGTCACCAAGCTGACCACATTCACCGTTTCCCACACAAGACTGGCGTTTTTGAATAGGAGACGTGCACTCCTCACGTTCAAGAGTGCTTTGAAGCTTTCGAAACTGATTTGAAGCTTTCATTATGGTTAATGAAAATTATATATATATATTATCTTAGGGCAGACGTGTTGGGTCAGCCACGTGTTCGATGAGATGGCGCGTCGATGTGATGAAATTGAGTGGCGTGGTGCTCGTGCCACCTGTATATGTTTCTCTTTTATTTTCTGGTCGTTATCTGGATGTTATCTGATCGAGGAATGCTTTTATTATGCCCTTGTGCCCCCTTTGTGCATAAAACACCTGCTTCTAGAACAGACTTCAGCTGCAATCCAAAGTTCTTGGTGCATTCTCCACTTTCTTCCGTGTGTGTTTTTGTGCGCTGGTATAATACATGACAATTGTATTGGAAACCGATTAGCCAAGCTTTCTGAGCTTAGTCTTTACTTCGATTAGCTGCGATAGAGAGCGCTGTAGCTTTGAAATTAGGACATAATGCGTTTATTGAGAGCACGGCGCTGAGTTAACGGGATTGCAAGTTATAATTTTCACTTCCTACTTGGTTTGTTTCACTGGCCGTTCAAGTGTAGTGCTGTGTTTTGACGTCGTTCTGGACCTCAGTAAAACAGTGATTCAGCTAGGTTTTGTGATAGTGCGACTCCTGGGGCTTGTTAACGATTCTAGAGGCAATCAAACATAACCTCTATACTTATTGTTTTCACAGAAACAGCCCCCACGTGGCGATGTCGTGCAGGGGTGACATGACTTTAGTTTCACTATTGTTTATATGTCACGGCCCACAAACTTTTTACTGCTCTTTTTTTATTTTTATTTGCTTGAATCTCTGCTCCATCATAATTTAGATAACCATGTTCACCTCGATTATGCTACGGTGATTCAGAGTATAGAAAATAATTAAAATAAATTATTTATTACAGATAGCTTACATAATACCGTGCTAACCGTACGGTGCCAAACGCCACTACCATTTTCACCATTGCTGGTGCGCCAACAACGTGCAAAAACCGATTTTGGGCCTCTCAAGCTCTCTTGGGCCTCTCACGCTCTCAGGGCCTCTCAAAAAGTAAGAGGCGTGACCTTTAAAAGAGGCACAACATGGACGTGAGTGCCAAGCGGCTTGCGTGAGCAATTAAAACCTTGGAAAAACAAAAGTCCCAGCGTCGCTGCAGAAACTGATAATCTGAAAGAATAATTTACAGCTGTTCTAATAGTTTTGCGGTTGTTCTTCATTAAGCTTGCAGTTTCGATACATCAATAAAAATGCTTATTCTCTCTTCTCTCTATGTCTTAGCCGATATGTCAGATTGAAGGTAGCACAAAAAAACGACTACCAAGGACTACAGAAGTACAGAATCCTATTTGGGGTGAAATGGTTGAGAAAGGGGTCATAAATCCCAAATATTTACGCCACTGGGACAGTGATCCATTCCGCCATAGGACAACAATATGTCCGCCTCGAGTGACAGAAGCCCATTATGTGGCCCTTTTTTTTCTTGAACTATCATTTTTGGTTCTTGATTTCTTTTCCCAAGCATTTCACCCCTGAAGAGCCGACCATCAGGCTGGGGGGGGGGGCATTCTGTACCCGGAAGTCACTGGTTGGTTCCCGGCGTCACCGGGGATCGAACCTAGTACATCTTGGTCCTCGTGTTTGGTGCTACCTTCACTATAAGATTCAACTAGGCCAACTTTCGACCTTACTGAGATGTTTCAGGTTTAGCCTATGTCTTATTAGCTTAAGTAGCCTTGACTTGCACCGACCCTCTGGGTGCCTAATTTTCGCTTCAGATATGCATTCATGCAGAAAGCGCTAAAGGCCTCATTTGTGTTACAATTTGTGAAACTTTGTGAACAACGATGCTACCAGTAGCTGAGTGCCTCCTGATATCCTAGACATATCACTATTCCCACATACATCTTAGTAAACAACACGGCCTCTCTCTATTTACGGTTTATCACTAGCTTATTGTGCCTGCAGCATCCAGTCGCTCTCAAGACTGCTTGCACAGTGCTAAGGGGGAAAAAAACAAAAATGTCTTCAAGAAACTGCGTTTTTGAAAACACCATTAGGAAAACTCTAGTGGTACTTACGCACAAAATAGTTTCTCGTAGTCTCTGTCAAACTCATATTCACCGTGTTCTTCCTGTATGCATTCGCTCATTTTCCGTGGGTCCACGCAATATCTCATTGTGAGCACATCTGAAAACGGGAATATAAAATAACAGCCTTCTTCACACATTGAAATGACGGGATGGACACCTCACATGAACTGAGGAAGTGTACTTGATAACGTTAGAGCACGACTTCGAAGCGTCCTCAGCTTCAGACGACTATACTAGGCTAGGCAGTTTTGGTGAAGCGAGGAAAAGGCACTTTTAAATTGGCCCTCATGCCGCACAGGGCTGTTTTTTTTTTCATTTCACGTCGATTTAAAGCTGGTCGCCCTAGTACGGTTTCAATGCCGTGGCTATGGTATTAGCAGCCGAGAATCAAAAGCCACTGAACCACTGCGGCGGGTTTCTGCCTCCATGCATTCTTAGTAGTGCCATGATGGTGCGCTGTGGCCAAGGTATCGGCGCTTCCAGGTGATCGCGCCTAAGATACCCTTTACTGGGACACGTGCTCCTGAAGCGCGCGGTATAGAGCTCCAGGCATTGAAATTTACCAGTCGTTCTGATACGTTAGTAGTTTTTGTGTTAAATATGGATTACCTGACTCCTACAATATGCACACTTAATAAGGCTTTGTTGATAAAAAAAAACACTTTAAAACACCTCCAACTTTTAAGTAAAGAAGACTTTTTTTCGGCAGGGGACTTGTCTTTCAGGGAAAAAGAGCATAGGTTATCTGCTTATTAGCCTGAATTTGTGTCGCCTGAGTACGTTACAGGGAAAACACCTGACTTTTTTTTCAAACTTCCTAAAACACAAATTTATTGTTTTTTAAAAGATGCCAAACAGTCAGTAATATATAATGAACAATGCAAAATGGCCTTTTTGAATTCTGTGCACACTTGTTTCAATGAGACCTCCGGGATGTGAAGCACATCTGTCGAGTTCGTTGCGCTGACAAGTATGCTCGAAATGAGAAGGCGAAAAAACATTTTTCAAGAAATAAATCCTATTTCATTTTCCATCAGTCTGGTCGGCATGACTGTAGAAATGCTGGTATGTGAGCACAGTGTGAAGCCCCGAGCAAAACTCTGTAGGGCGCACGAATGCACGCGGATGCGTCCGGCAGAGCGCCCTTTTGATATTGGCCTGCAGGAGGGGAGATACCATTTGACACCATTTTTATCTGTCTATCTTGAAGTGCACGAAACCTAAAGTGCTGTCTTGAAATTGATCCTGCCATCAAAACCATAGTCATTGAGTTTTCCTTGCTATTCCTCGCTTGGAAGTGAATCATGTAATTTTAGGTGTTCGCGCTGGTTTTATTCCACCAACTTGAGGATCGTTTTCCGCTCGTGTCTCGACAGCATGCAGCAACAGCTCGCCGCGTAGTTCACACACATAGTTTAGAGCCGCCTTCTGTACACTTCCTCACAGGGATCGATGTTCCTGCTTTCCTCTTTTGGGCACGCCACAACGTCTCGCCTTAAGCGCCGTACCACACAACATGTAGCAGATAATCTTTGTAGCGTGTGACCTGCCATTAACGTCGGGCCAGAATTGGCGCGAACTATGGAGGCGTCAAGGGTAGCGCTGCAGATCAGATGGCGATGCCTTGAGCGAGTGAGTATAGATAAGAACATAGAGGTTCAAGGACTTCAAGTCACGAAATGCAATGTGAGCGGCTGGTGTTGCTTAGCATGAAAAAACCGGAGTGCCCCGCCAGCAAGGCTTGTTAAAACCATTTCCTCCTAGCTCCAGCTCTGCTTATAAACTAAATACTTTTTCTTCCTTGCTCAATCAAAAGCGGGGACATCAGGGAATCAGAGCAAATGAGATGTTTTTGATCACAATCGCGGCATTGCGCCTTTCTGCGAGGTGCAAGCTACAACAACGTTTTGCAGACACCACTGAATATATATGGTATTGCGCAGCGTAGCCTTCTTGCTAGTTGCATGGAGTATTAATGGGCGTGCAAATCAACTGGAAAACGTCAAAGCCACATGAGGTTTCCGTAACAAGGTACCGCGCTCTTCCGAACCATTCGCTCCACTTGTACGCCCTGTACCATGGCTCTGCAATTGCTAGATGTGCAAACTGTCCTTGCCGTGCGGCTAAAATTCACTTTTGACGATTTAGCGAGCAAGTAGTCGCTAAAACTTAAACGTAAACACGCAAGCTCTATGTATGTTCGTAACCGTCTAGTTTAGCAGTCCAGAGCTGTCGTTTCGCTGCGGCACCTAAATAAAGCGCTACAGCGCTCTGTAAATGGAGGTGTTCAATTTACTCTCCCTGTTCTGGTCTATATTCGGCGAGCATAAGGAAGGTATGGTGAAGCTTCAGAAATCACAATCATGAACGAACCGGACACAGTGGGGAAAACCCTTGATCCTCAAATGTTGACTGTCGGTGACCAACCACAACCGTAATGGCTCTGCTGTCGGCAGAGTAATACGCTGAGCGATCTTTGAAATCCTGTGGGTTGTTGGACGGACTATTTCAGCCATTTTTTTCACTGTGTGTCCGAATGCACGCAACTAACCTAAATGCCATTAAGATAGAAATTTTGAGACGGGCAGCAGATCACTGCCCTATCATAAGAGGCAACGCCTCAACAAGGTGCAGCCGGCAGTAACTTCGAACGGGAGCCTGCCCGGCCTTGACGACGTTCACATGCTGTATAGGGACGAAGGCGCAGTAGGCTAGGTGTTGGGCATCGACAAGACAACGGGTACTGGTTTGTTGCATGCGGGCTATGTGGGCTAGATTTGCTAGTACGCATCACCGACATTTTGTTGCAAAGGTGGCAGTGGGGTGGCTACGTCGTGATGCCTATCGCTTAGGAGTTGATTTGATACAGGGAAGGCCCGGCGGCCGTGAACAAGCAGCCTGATCTTACTGGCTTAACGGTTAACCCGAACTTCCAGAATCTGTTTCGGCCAGGGTATGTTGAGGCTAGCATGCCTAAACATGCTGCACCACCTGGAGCCAGACACGAGCGATTTCGCCGACGAGCAAGTACAATAGCAAGCTTCACCGATCACGTGACCAAATTTAGAAATAATGATACCGGTGCTAGTCCTTTCATTGCTGAATATTCTGCGGGCTAATTTGGTGAAATTGATCAGACGCACTACTGCGCGAATGGACAAGAACAGGAACCACAGCCACGGGCACAATTCGTTTCTATGTCACCTGTCCTTTTCCATTCGAGCGGTAAACAAGTTTTTTACATACGAGCTCTTTGTCCACAGTATGATCTAAAAGCTCGTACGATACCGCTTGCCGCAATTAAATAAGGAAAGACGAGTGGATCTTAAATTAGTGCCACCATGGCGACGCTATAGCTGGTGAAAGGTGAAAAATAAATTGAACAAAAGTGTCGCCATAACCGGCGACCGACTGAGGGATGCCGAGCTGGCTCACCACACGCAAAACTGCAGTCAAACAAGTTGCATTCACTTCTGTTGCTGAACTACCGCAAAAATCACGGAATTTGAGGACATAAATATTATTACCAAGATTCCCGAAGGGAGCTAGGGTCAACAAAGTATACTGATCCTATTGAACCACGCACGTATGCAGTGATTATGTAGCGAAAAAAAACAGCGCGTGGTTAACGGCTTCCTAGGGAGCATGAAGGATTTGTTTAGTTATTTACAAGTTTTTCATAACACGGCCGCGCTTTTACATCTCGCTGGCAGACGAAGCAAAGGTTCACGGGCTTATATCCTGGCCAAGGCGCGAGGAATTAGTCCAGCATTCACCAAACATGGCGGACAAGAAAACGGTACATTGAGAAAGTACCTAGGGCTTCATTCAAATAATAGTCGACATAATAGCTTGGATGTACATTGAAGGCATCAACTTGTTGTCTTATTCTAATATTGAAAAATTTGGAAAGGCACTTTTGACAATTTGATTGTTTGGCGCCGCATGCCAAGAAAACGAATATTTCTCCCTTTTCTGGAGTGGTCGTTTCAACAGCTCTGTTTTGCGGGAGGAGATAGAAATATATCAAAGGGAGCCTCCGAGTTTACCCCTGAGCACTTACTTTGAACGGCGCTGAGAAGTCCAGGAAAAGTTCACTGCTATTATTTCCGGTTCTGCGTAGTTTGTAATTCTGAACGATGCAGCCACTGAATATTGTTTTCAATATAGTCGCTCCACAATTTTGAGCCCTGCATTTACTGTGTATCAGGTACGTTTGGGGTATGCGTAGGAGCGGTTCTATTTATACAATGTGTCGAAACGCTCGTAGCATGCCTGCTATTTTCTTGACGTATTCAATTTTTGTGCGAGTGAATTTCTTCTACAATAGCTTTGTTTTTTCAGTCTAGTTGTATAAAACTTTGACCATTGCAGATTGTAAGTACTTAAGGGCCCCGATAGGTTTAATCTAGAAAAGAACTTTCTTGATGTGTTTTGTAAACGCATTCCTTGTCGGAATTATCCGATGCCAGAGAGTACTGTTTTCTTGAGGATATGGCAGGCGTATGTATATAGGTTCCTGCCGTTCATCGTTTTATTCGCGACAATCCAGTAAACAAGATAAAAACGAGAAATATATTTTGCCACAAATAGTGCACTTTTACGTGACAATATTGTGCCTTTGTGTCGATAGCAAAGAGAGCACATTCCTGTTTGTTTCGAGTACTATCATTCGTTCGTTCCTACATATAGAACACGGAACGAACAACACTGAACTACATGAACAGTTGCATACAAGTAATAAGCAATACCCCTGAATATACCCGTCGTCCACTGAGCGCACTAATGACGCTTGGTCTGTACAGCCTAATATTTTGTTTTCAGATAAGACCGCAAAACTACTGGACAGAACAAAAGACAAGTTCTGTGACTTGTTCTATCCCATAGTTCTCCCCTGTTCTGTAACAAATCATTAACCGATATGCCCAAGCTTGTGAAGAAACTCACAAATTGCGTCATAAATCTTACCTTGGTACGCTTCCTTGTCGCAGGCCAAAGCGCGAAGCCCTCTATAACCCTCCTCTCTTCGAGTGAAGTTGGCTTTCATTGAGTCGGGACAACGGTCGAATCCCGCGTAGCATGAAGATGTCTCGTTAAAGGCTCTGTAAAAATACAAATCACAGCTCAAACTCCACGCCCTATTAGAGCCCCTCGAGGTCACCAGAATTGATGTGATGTGAATGATAAAACCATGGACTGCGAAAGTTATCTTTGATCTACCTATTTTTGGGCAAGGAAGAATCCCTCGCAAACCTCCTCCTTAACCTGAATCCCTGACACTAACTACTACCCGTATAGTGCATCAAATATTTTTTGAGGTCTTCGCTTAAACCTCGTGTTGCATCTGAATGCTCGCATATTAAAAAATTCATGAAACTTATATACTTCAATTTAAGTTTAAATGTCCGAGACTGTAAGAAGAATGTTCAACGTCCGTGTCGAAGCATTGGTAAGTTCAAGGATTGCTTAAGCTACTGTTACATGGGCGTGGCACTTTCCAGCTGGGCTGCAGAACAGGACCTGCGTGCCACAGAATGGAACACATGACACGTACTCGTTTTTTTCCACGCTCTCATCGTTTCAGGAATTGCGTAGCCTTTGTTCGCTCTTGCGTTCGAGATGCCGGCGGGTGTAGACCATCACCATAAATATTGTAAATATTTTCGCACTGCGAAACCAATTTCGGTGGGGAGCACGAACAGTCATCCTCTCAAGACAGCGGAAAGCGGCAACGCCCATTATACGGTCATCGTACCTATAACACGTAGCACTGGAGGGGAGTCATTTCCATAACTTTGACCTCGTCCACATTCGTCTACCTCTATCTGGTACCATTGCGATCATAGCGGATGGTACGCGAAGTGACGAATTGTTTGTTCTTCGTGCCTTATAAAGTAGTTCTCGGCGCCAATGCCAAGTTTGCATCGCTTTGAGAACGGCCGTTTTCGCCCTGACCTTGGGTAATCTGATTGGTGGAGACGCCGGAACCTGAATTGGCGGCAGCAATGCTCATATAGGGTTCCGATGATTCCAACAATCAGGTGATTTGATTGACGGCGAAGACGACACAAACTGGGAATTTGGGCTGTCATAAAATAAATAAATAAATATCTTGTAGAGTGGTGGTCAAAACTTCGGAGCTCGCAAGGTCTGCTTTTCGAGGTGATAGTGAAGAAGTTGCGGCTAACCTCTCGCCAAAGTTGAAAATCTCTGGATTATGAGAAGGCTCATTATATATTATATGGCTACCTTTGTCTGATAGGCGCTACAAATATCACTCAAAAGCAGACCCTGTGGTCTTATTATGTTTAGCGAACCATGTGAATATGTTATGCGCAGTCAAGCGAAATATGACGTGGAATAATCTCAAACACGAAATTTAAACTTTTCTGCTGACATTAATGGTATATTTGATAATAACGTATTAACTTTTTTCGGCCAATAAAAAAAAACGTGATTTTGGGATAATCAATAAATGAATATCCGGACTTACTTTTTTCTCTCACATTTTATGGTAGCACACAGCGAAATCTAAATTTATCAAAGAGTATAGTATACTTCGCCAGGGAAGCTTTGTTACGGGTGAATTCAGCATCCTTCATATAGATCAATAGCGTAGACTTTGTCTGTAGCAGTAGCGAGCTCGATATTTATAGAGGTGTAGATGGTGCCTAAAGAGTTCCTTCAATGTCAAAGGGCTGCCCTCAGACTGAGCCAAAACACACGTAATCATTAGGCAGTCCGGGTGTTATTGTTAGTAAAGCCATGCATTGGTATGGCCAGGCTTTACATATGCAGATAACAGATAAATATTAGAAATAATATTAGGTAGAATGGCAGGAACAACAGACGTTTAAGTGTATCCTCCGCTGTTTTACGCGAAAAGGCGCATGTTTTATCTTGCTAGTGGCATTTTGTAACTTCCTGAATAATGCGCCTCTTCGAAGGAGAAATTTGTTCCGTGGCCCACTGTTTCGACAAAATATGTAATTGGTGTTGATTGTTTAAACACTTAACAATGTGGCTCTATTGGGGTCGGCATATAAACTCAGTTCGATTAATCGTAACTTTAGTACACCGTCTGTATAAAAGCAAACGGTAAAAATCGAGGAAAGGAAAGCAGGACTTGTTTATTTCAAAAGTCTCCGTCATTCCTCTGCGACGGTGTGCAATAATAAGGAATAGCCGCTGATGAGAACATAAAGCCCGCATTTAACCTCTGAGGAACATCACCTAGAACCACTTTCAGTTTATTGATTGATTTTAATGATGCAACTTTTAAAAATATTAAAATTCAAGTTTTAAAGCTAATATTAGCCTTCGCATCATAAAAGCCTTACCTGCGTTTTCGTGTCTAATATTGGTGACGTTAAAAAGAAGACAATACACTGGTTTGCGTGCGTTAAAAATATCTTCTTACGCATTCTACTATATTGTGGGCCCGCATGTGCAATGCTTTTTGTAATAAAAATATTAATAATAATAATAATATTTGGTTCACAAGAAGACAAGGACTCAGTATCTGTCACACTTGCTCTGTGGACACCTGAATCGCGCCGTAAGGGAAGGGAGGAAGGTGGGAGTAAAGTGTATAGAGAGAAAGAGGAGCCGTAGTGGAGGACTACGAAGTAATTTCGACCACCTGGGGATCTTTAACGTGCGCTGACATCGCACAGCACACGGACGCCCCTTCGTTTCGCCTCCATCGTGCTAATGCTTTTTGTAATCCTTTCGATTTCAGGAGCTCCTCATTTTATGGAAGCGAAGCCTTTTTCTTCGCCAACAGTCTTTCCACAAGGCAGTTCTTGATACCAAAATGAGGAAAGGCCCTTACCTGCAGACCTGGTTGTAGGTGTCCTCACTCAATGTGGTATCGCTGCCGTAGGGAGGTGAGTAGCTGTAGAAATTAAGGAGGTTCTGTGTGTAGCACCGGGAAATTTCTTGTTGCGTGCAGTCATTCAGCTCCGCAGTGTGGCCTGGGGTGCATGCAAAAGCAGTTCTTACTGGATTACTCTTCAATTACCCATTGAATCTCTTCCGGCATACTAAGTTTATTTTGGTGTGTGCGCATGCTAAGGACGCACAACGAGAGGTATCTTATTTCCCGCCTAACAAAATACGACAGCGTCTTACAAAAAACAATTTTCTATTTGAGAATAGAGAAAGTTATGTGAGCGAGTTTCAAGGGTTTTCGCCAGAGGAAATAGCTTTAGACGGGTTCATTCCTCATATAGTGGTGCCGCTTAATTTAAATCCCGGTCGTTTGCCGCCGTCACTCAATGCTTAAGCAATAATAAACTTCAATATCTAGTATCATTTGCAGAGAAAATGGAAAGCTGTCTTTGAGAGCACTTTCTCTACTCGATTTGGCGTCATTCAAGAACGAAGTCAACCATCAATTTATATTTTAACACCTGGAAGAGGTCAAAAATCGGCAACATTTCTTCAGTTACCTCGTGCACCAAGCGGGAAGAAATTAGACATTGTTATTCATGCCTAAACCAATGTACACATACCAAAACACAATAACGTTAGAATTGTCGCCATCTCAATATGGCATCACCACGGCTGCCATGGCGTCGTTAAGTATAATGATGTAGTTGCTATGCAACTACGCTACACAAGATTAAATGTTCCTGCTCGCCTCAGACGGTCGTGTGAGTACTTGTGGCTGGCTTTGACTGTAGAGCCAATTAAGTGGGATCAGCCAGCAATAGATTCGGCTGGGTAGAAGCTTGGTTATACAGCCAATTAGAGTATGAACACATATACACACATATGCTTTTAGAGTACGAACACATATACACACGCATTACAGCGCGAATTATCGATCTTAATAATCTTTTCTTCCTTATTTACAAGAGAGGACCGTTTGGAGCGCCTTCTGTATTACAGAGCAACAAAAAGCTAGTTAGCGCAATTTAGGTTCACTGTTGTGCCCTAGCAACAAGGCACGCCACTAGACAATTACCCATTATTGGAGGCAACTTATGTCGTTGCTACACAATGTTTTTACGTCTTGTACTTTAGTGCCAATGACACTAAGCCATTCCTTTGCTCCATCCGCAAGGCGCATCCAGGACAACGGGAATCAGTATACATCATGTGAGGCAGTCTGTCGATGTTCGAGATACTTGCAAGAGTGTCTTCTATGCACATTCTCATCGCAGCCAAGAAGTTTGGGCGCTCTGTTTCGATCGGCCTGCTCGCTCAACTACTGGAAACATTGCCGCCGAGTTGTTCCTGATCACTGACACTAATTCGGGCATTATACACTGAAAGCCTTCCGCTGTTCTTAATTTTTTGGTTTCATATTTCGCAGATCTCCGATTTATCTGCGGTATTCTTGGGGGCTAAAGAGGGATGTGCTTGTTAGGCAGTGCTGATTACGATTTCTTTCCTTTGCCCTGAAGTACGTATTAGGTCATTAAGTCATGCCATTCTCATCAGTGGACTCTTGGACTATACTCTAGTGATGATTAGTGGCTCCACAAAAAAAAAGTGTTATGTACTCGCTTCGCGAAGCGACCATCTCTATATTTTCTAACGTCAAACTGCAACTAGACATATTCAAACAAACTTTAATTCAGAAATCGGCGGGATAATAAGTTTATATTTTGGACGTTATTTGAAAGCTTATAGCTTCATGGTATAACTAGACATGTGCTTGTATTCACGCTCGTGTGTGCCTATTTGCCTGCCTGTGAGTGTGTGCGTGTTAATGAGCAGATTGGAGCACGTGAACAATACATTAAATGACTGAGCCTGTTTTGGTGCGGCATTCTCTATTTCGAAGCTATTATTGTCATCGTTAGGATTTATTTTATTTTTACTTTGTGAGGGCACAAGCCACCTGGTTCTATCAATGTGTTATGCCTTTGAAGGAATAATATGTATCATGAATATAAGTATAGTACGCAGCCACATCTCACACCAGTTCGTTGAAACTACTCACCTTCTTCTCCTTCAAAAGCGCTGACGGCACAGAAGCTCAGCACAACTACAGCGATAAAGGCTGTCGCCCTGAAGCCGATGAACTCCTTGTTGGACATATTGCTTTACTAAGCGGTCCCAGGCCACCTTCAGAAGCAAAACCTTTGAAGCTACTGTTCAGTTTGCCACATATATAGTGTACACGCCGTTCTCAAGCTGTCCTAGCGCCTTGAAGGTCAGCCACGTTATCAGCGCTTGAGGCTTGTTTCGGGTGCCGCCCTCATCCGCCTACACCAACGGCCTAATGACATGTTAGAGCACGTGTGCTTCATGAAGCAAAAAAAAAAAAGACATAGCAGAACATCCGGGAAAATAAAACAAAAACCATAGAATCCAGTGCGCTGTGGCTTAGCGATAGGGATAGAAAAATATATCGCCGGCAAGACAATGAAACACAATTGACGTTGTTGATATCTACGAAAGCGTGGGTATGAGTTTAGAAATAATGCCTAATAAGTAGCGAAGGAAATCTAAACTTATGACACGTATGAGTGTAGCTTGCTGCAGGAACGGGGGTCATTTGCTGCTATATGCCGGTAAGGGTCGTTGTGACCGCACATTTTTACATGTAATTAGCTTGCTCTATGACCTGCTGCTACGGACGCTAAATTCTACCTTGCTTTCTTATTCTCTTGGCTGCTATATGCATATGTATGTCATAAGCACGCACACCCCATTCCTGATTGGAAGTGCGGAATGGATTCAAATATTTTGAATGAATGAATACTACCAAGGACTCGCTGGCCAGGCCGGGATTTATTTGACATGATTGTTTCATGTAGCGACTCCCAAACATCAAGCATCTGGAACAGCCACACACAAGCATAGTGATTTAGCTATGACTAGTAACTTACTCCTGGTGCAATCAGCGTTATCCATAAAAGCGCAAGTTCTGCAAATAGGACCTGTGCAACTGAAAGCGAGGAACAAGACAAAAGATCGGCATTTACTGTGCATAAAAAAAAGTTGTGATTTAGCTCTGGATAACCCTAGCTGAATTGCGAAAGCAATGGCAGAAACTTCTTTTGCCAGCTACATTATTCCTCTATCATGCCATATCAGTGTGAGGTGCTGCATTATTGAGAACACTTGAGCTCGTCTTTTAAGAGTATGACGTGAGAGCGTAAGCTACTAGCCCACATATAAAGTCACACTTGAGCCAAGCCATATGGACGTGCCTGCGTGGTGTAACGAGAATGCAAACGGTTCTCGCAGGCTGATTCAGATATCACCCTTCCATATGAAAGGAGCGACCCGAGTTGGCAGCTCCTGCCCGTGGCATAGGGGTAACTTGAATTCAAATTTCATGGCCAGCTGATTTCTTTTTCTTTACGAGGAGACCACAGCTACGCCTCTTCACGGCATAGCTACAGCCACCCGAGGTCTAGCTTTGGCTGTCTTAGTATTGCTTTCGCAATAAAACAATTTTAGCCGTAGAGATGTAAAAAATGTTGATTCTTCATTTCAGTCCCAATGAATCATCCTTCTTCACTGCTTGGAATGAATGCTCGATATGTGGAAGCTGCATAGCACGTAGGAAGAGCAAGGGGATTTCGGACAGGAGCAGGCAGGAGCGAATTTGCAGACAGGAGCGAATGAACCTATCAAGGGGCCATGAATTACTTTCGTCTGCAGATTATTGTTATGATTCGCATTACGCTAGATGGTGCCCTGAATAGAACAAAGTATTTTTAATTCAATACTTCAGTGCTATACACAGAATACGAATGAATTCACTATTAAAGTTCGTTGCTCTTTCTAGCGCCTATCTGCGCAGACCGCCAGAGGCGCGCGGCCGGAAGCAATTATTCGTTCTGTCGTCCGGTTGGCCTCAGTTCGTGATTGGCCCTTGCCTTCCAGCGCTTGATTACAGTTGATGTTTTTGCCATTATTGGCTGGCATATCGGCAGTACAACGTTCAAATTACGAGTTCGGATATGATATACATACATACGGCAAATTCCCCCTTTAAACGCGACCACTGCAAGAGCCCGTAGAAGAGCCTAGATGCCAGGCCTGATTAAGGACAAGGCTTTATATTGACCTCTTTTCCCGGCATCTTGAAGCGTATGGAAGTGCCCGAAGACTGTGATACTACGGCCATAAAATGGTCAGGCATATAATTATCCTACTCTTGAGTAAGACGCGGAACAAAGTAGTAAAGAAACAAAACGGTCTCTAATTGTCTCTAAGACAGAAGATAGAAGGATGCCGCTTTAGAAATACTCTGCTCTGACCGAAATCTATCAGCTTGGTTTAGAAGCTATAATGAGCTCGCAGCTGTCAATAATAAAGAATACGCCCGGAAAATAAGGGCATAAGGCGAGTTGCTAGGTACAGCATTCAATTGTGTTTTTGGAAGAGTTGCTGGTTTAACATCGTAAAAAGAAAGAGCGCGAAAGGACATGAGACAAGGAAAGGAAGGAATAGACACATGAGTGCTGACTAGCAACTGATCGTATTTAATACCTGAGCATATGAATGCACAACGACAGGGGCGCAGAAAACAGGAACGCCAACACTTAAAAAACAAAAAAGCAAGAACTACCGGCCTCGTCAATCAAGAATTGAGATAGACCGTCTAGTGGCACGACAAAGATAATGAAGGTTTGCTCGTACATGAAGCCCCTTTGCGTGCGCTGATAAGGGCTTCAAAAATTTCCCTCGTACGTTTCGTGGAGTAACATTCTAGAACTGTGCACCGCTCAGAAAGCAGAACGCAACCTTTACACGATTTGTAATGGACCACTAAACTGCTTTTGGGTACAATTCCTCCACGATATGACCACCTCAGTGAACATGCATCGTCCCTTGGTGTCCCTCGATGACCGACAGCAATGGCATAGTGTCTGTTCTTTCCGCGTGACGAATAGAGGATTTAAATTTTTAATCTAACCCGCCATCACAACAAGCCATTCAGTTATGGAGGACCCACTTTTGAGTCCACTGGAGCACCACCAGCGAATATCGCTAGTAATTCTACCCCCAAAGGAAAAGCACAGTGCCGGTGCTTTCTGCGGTAGTGATGTAGAACGTGAATTATAGGGCGTCATATGAGACACATGCACAATTTCGGTGAATTGTACTGCGGACGAGGACTTCGGATGCACAGGTTCAACTTCGTATGTGACGTCGGCCACGGGACGCAAAACACAGTACGGGCCTGTGTAACGGGCACAACCCCACTCCCACAACCCCACCCGACCGTACGGGAGCCAGAGTAAGACAAGGAAATCAGGAGTGTGTTGCTCACCACGATGGCGACTGTTGTACCGGCATTTTTGGGAGTCTTGTCATGCAGGAAGCCTGGCACGAGCAATATGCTGGCATCGTGAGCGCGGGCGATGGCGTCACTGGCGTAAGTACTGGCGGCGCCTGCTGCGTGTAGTGAGGTATCGAAGAGCTGTAATTGATATCGACCGAATACTAGACAAAATGGAGAGTATTCAGCGGCAGAATGGAGAGACGAGTTGTAGGCGAACGTCAGAAAGAGGAGATGAACGTCCCAATCCCACTGGGCGTCAGACACATGCATGGACAGCATTTCTGTGAGGGTACGGTTTAGGAGTTCCGTGAGGAATGGTCTGGGGGTGATATGCAGTGATGAACTTCTGGCGGACGGAGCACGAAATTAGCATTTCATCACCTACTCGTGAGAGGAAGCAGCGGTCACGGTCAGTTAAAAGTTCACGAGGGGCGCCATGGTGAAGAATCACGTGTTCTCGAAGGAAGTCATCGACGTCTGTGGCGCAGCTGGTCTAGATAGCTCGGGTCACAGCGCACCGTGTAGCGTAATCGGTGGCGACGGCGATTCATTTGTTCCCCGAGGCGGACACTGGGAGGACCTAAGACGGTCAAAGCCAAAGCCGGAAAGCGGATTAGTCAGTGTCGGAATCGTGTCCATGTTTCCTGAAGGCAGAATTGTGAGTACCTTCCGACGTTGACACAGTTCGCAGCAGCGTAGTGTTGGGCGGAGCGTTAGAGCCCCGTGTGAGATAGCTTTTGAACTAGGGTTCGACATTAGACAAACGTGAACAGACAACTACGTTTTTTAGGAAAGCAAACAGAGACTATATTACACTCGAATACATGGTACGTCCGAAGAGAACGGGGTACAAAGATCTTCTGGCTTCTGCCACCGACGTGAGCGCTTGGCCGCCGTCTTCCTCCTTTTCATGTTATTGTAGGCGCTGGCCTCTTCAGCTCCGACAGCCCTACGCCGGCGCCGTGGCCCCCCAATATATGAGCGCGGCAGTTTACAGAGCGGCGTTGGTGAGTAGCCTTCGTGGAAAGCGCTCCCGTCGCTCCCTACGATCGGGCACGCCCTTTTCATGTTCGAGGCACTCTGTCGACTTCGCCTTGTCTCAGAAGGTTGCTGTCGGCTGGGAATACATGTGTCTGTGTTCGGTGTTTTCGTCTGGCTCACAACCCTGCAAATGAGTATGCTCATTTTACATTCGTCTCTAGAGGGTAGAGGAGTTGCACAGGGCGCCGTAGCTTCTTCCCAATAGCATCATTATGGCGCAAGAACGCACGTGACCATCTCGACCTTTGAAATGTTTCAAGACGCGAGCGGTGTGTCACATGTGCTTTGGTGCATTATCTTCGTGGAAAATGACGATATCATCGACTTGCAGGTTGTTGGCCGGAAATGCTGCCGCTGTTTGATCCTACCGTAGCTGCAAGAGGTATTCTCTTCGCACTCGCTTCCAATAGGAGTGGACGATAAATTGTCGGTACTTGAAGCGGCAAGTAATGTCCGAAGCAGTGGACGACGGAACGCAGGCTCAGCGCGTTTCAGGGAAGGAAGTCAGCCTCCTGCCAGTCAACAAATGTGACGGCGTAAGAATAGATGGCTCACCCGGATTATTTGTCGTGTAAGTTAGCAGTTGGGAATTGATGGTGGCTTCTTCATCGGTCAGTACGGTTGCAATCTCTTTAAAGGAGAGACTCTGACGACCGTGGATTTTCTGTAGGGCGATTTTTACGGGTTTAACCATCCGTTCCTACCAGCGTCCCCACCAGGCTGCTTTTTCAATTATGAATTTCCAGCTGATTTGACTTGGACTGCAGTAGTCCTTGTTGCAATCATTTGTTAGACGTAAAAACACTGACACCCCCTGGTGGGCCAAACCTAGTTTCGAACAACCTCGCAACCTGGAAAGCTGCTTCATTTTCGTCTTGGCTCTCCCTCTGAGCCTTGGCACCAGCAGCAACACGAAACACAAGGGACACCCGCTACACTGCAATTAGTTTTTACTGTACAAATACATGAAATATATATTTGAAAACTAGTTGCAGCCTAGCGGGTGTCTCTTATGTATCGGGTTCTTTAATTGTGGTAGTGCTTTCACAGCTAACAAAATAATTCCAGTAAGCAATTACCAACTAGACCAACCTGAAGTTTTAATGCTGTATTCCTGCGTTTCTCTACCGCGAACAATGTTCCAGAGTGTCTTGACATTCTTTTATGCCTCCTTAAATGCCAATGCATTGTCGCTGCAAATCACCGATGGCATTCCTCTACGGGCAACAAAACGTCTTAAGACAAGCAAAAAACACTATTTCGTTATATTGGAGACAATTCCTCCAATTTAATGGCCTTCGTTGTATCACAGGTAAGAAGGGCGATGTGGCTTTTGGAGTTAACCTTCTTGGTCGTTGTGTATAAGGGTCCAGCAAAGTCAATGCTAGTGACATCGAAAGCATGGCCACCGCTCCCTCTATCACTTCGGAGGGGCGCTGTTCGAGTGGTCGCCGGCTTTAGTCGGTCTCAGAGGAAAACAGGGAACCCTGCTGTCGTGCGCGCTGTGTGTTGCTCCAAGCACCGGGAGAACGAACAATCGGCTTTTGCGTGTTTGTGTATGCCGTGAGTCCCGCGAAGCGTTGGCGCACTAAACACGTTCCCAAAACCAGAGCAGCGAAGTGGCGGTGGGGATCGGAGAACCGGCGCTGGAGGATGGAAAGCAGGAGAAATTTATGGGCTCCCGCAGGGCGCACTGCAGTGTCATCTGAGCTGGACGCTGCCCGTGGCGGGGAGCGAGTGCCTTCAACGGTCGCCGGCTTCTGGCAAGTGTTCTGCCTACCGAGAAGGTTGGAAGCTTGGGACACGAAGACAGCCTTGGACCTGGCGAGGAGGACTCTCGGAGGGAGAGAGGGGACAGAGCGAGCATGGTGGATGCAGGGACGAGAGAAGAAGACAAAAGAGACTGAACTGGAATGTCGTGCGGAGAGGCCGCGTTCCGAGTGATACGTACGAAATGCGCGCAATTTGTAAATAAATTCATAATAATCAGGAAAAGCCAAATTCGTGGGGCACTTGGATTCAGGAGCGCAGGTCAATGTCATCAGACGATCAGTTCTGGGAGACCATGTGTCGCTTACCGGTTCAAGCATAAAATTAACTGGTGCGTTTGGCGAGCAAATGCATGAAAAATTGATTTACATCCCTTTGAAACTGTTGGCTACTCCTAAAACCGTAGGTGCAGCCACGGCTGGCACAGAAGTTCTTTGTGTTTTGATAGACAGGTTAGCCCCAGGGATAGATGCACTTATCAGCCCGGACACGCACGCGCTGTTGCTGGGAGAAACCACAGTGACAACGCATCAGACCACTCCAGCGGGCAGCAGTGGTGATGAATTGTGCGGAGTCGCGGCGGAAACCGGGGCTATTACTACATCCAGCGAGCCACATGGTGCTACTGAACTCAGTGAGGTTTTTCGCCCCTCAGGCAGAGACGACTCTATGTTGAGAGACGTGCGGAAGCAGGTCAGAGTGGTTGGCCACGGCGCGGTAAAAAAAGGCGAATTAAAAGGAACTGATTCAGACGTCTTAGACATTGCAAGCATCTGTACAGTGACGAGAAAGCAGGCATCAAAGGTTGATGCGATCTCTGATAATGATACACATCCGGAGTGGTTAGAAGGTGCAACCGTATCGTCAGTAGGGGTGACCGCACTAAGCGGGGATGGCGACAACAGAGAGGAGAGCATAGACGCAGCTGGAAGTGTAACGGTCAGCACCAAAGCTCGCGATAATAGTGCCGTTGTTGAGGGTAGGAGGCGAAAGGGAGTACGAATGTCCCTTGGTCGCCTTTTTCTGTTATTTGTGTTCTGTGTGTCCGCCTTGTCTGGGGTGCCATGGTGCTCTGAATATGGAGTCACGAGACGTCTGCCCTGTTTGAGTGCCGCGAAACCGGTGCTGAAGTGTGCTGCATTCCTAGAAGTCATGCATCACAGTGGCTATGGGGGTGTCGTGCGCGCTGTGTGTTGCTCAAAGCACCGGGAGAACGAACAATCGGCTTTTGCGTGTTTGTGTATGCCGTGCGTCCCGCGAAGCGTTGGGGGACTAAACACGTTCCCAAAACCACAGCAGCGAAATGGCGATGGGTATCGGAGAACCAGCGCCTGGAGGAAGGCAAGGAGGAGAAATTTATGGGCTCCCGCATGGCGTACTTCCCGTGTCATCCGAGCAGGTCGCTGCCCGTGGCTGGGAGCGGGTGCTTTCAACGGGCGCCGGCTTCTGGCAAGTGTTCAAACCATCGAGAAGGTTGGGAGCTTGGGACGCGAAGATAGCCTTGGTCTGGCGAGGAGGACTCTCAGAGGGAGAGAGGGGTCGGAGCGAGCACGGTGGATGCAGGGACGAGAGAGGAGGACAGAAGAGACTGAACTGGAGTGTCATGCGCAGAGGCTGCGCTCCGAGTGATACGTACGAAATGCGCGCAATTTGTAAATAAATTCATAATAATCAGGAAATACCAAGTGTGGTCGAGCTTCGTCGGAAAATTCCAGAGGGGCAGAGCAAGGGACCTGCCTCACTCCTGCTATTACCGGCAGCTTTGGATCCAGAACATCACACCAATTTAATGGCCTTCGCATGGTCTCTTGAAAGGAGCATCGGTTGTTTGAAATCTTCAGGAATTGGTGAAAACTGAAGTCTGCCAGTTACACGCATCAAACCGTCTGCGTCAGGAAGGGCTTGAATTGGAGTATCCAGGATGATGTCGGTAGGCTCTCCCCAAGAGACAGAGCATTCATCGCTAACTGGAAGCACTCCTGCCTTAGCCAGTAACTTTCAGCATCACGTATCTGTGCTGTTGTGAGGTATGCAAGAGTGGTCTTGTTTTTAGTGCGGTAGTTTTTCACAAATCTTATGACCCATGCGCTGACTCTCAGCAAGCGTGTGATATTGTTGAAAGTGTCTGCCTGTAACAAATGTGGCAGATGGGATGCCTCAATCAGGAGCCGGCTCAACTTCTTTCTTTCGTCATCAATGAATACGTTGTCGCACTCGAGCAAAAATTTCGATGGGCAGATACCAGCAGATTTCGCGAGCCAATCAGGACCGTTCCACCAATATCTGCTTGTGAAGATTGTCTCTGCTCTCATTCCTCGAATGAGGCAGTCGGCTGGATTGTTTTCAGCCGGGAAGTGGATCCATTGCTCTGGGTGACTTGCACTTTGTATTTCTTCAACTCAGTTCGTCATGAAAGGTTTCCAGTTTTTGGCTGAGATCTTCCCATGTAGACAAATAGTTGAGTGAGACCAAGAATATGTTTCCACTGCATGGGGGACTATGTCTCGCAAATATGTTGCCATTCTTGTACCAATCATGGTTTCCATTAAATGGAGTCGAGGTAAAGACAGAGCTGTCAGAGGTGCTACTCTTGACTTTGCAAAAAGAAGGCTGGCACTCACCTTCCTGTTGTCGTCCTGAATCCTCAAGTAGGCGCAGGAGCCGTAAGCCTGTGGGCTTGAATCGCAGAAAATGTGCAACTGCCATAAAATTACATTGTTGGGCACGATGCAGCGTGGGAAATTTAGTTGCTTGAGCTTCACGAGGTCTGAACACCAATGTGTCCACTCCGCTTCCAACTCTAGGGCCAAAGGCTCGTCCCAACTTAACCCCTTTTCCTGAATTCTTTGAAATAATATATTAGCCCGGACGACAAATAAAGACACAAGGACCAATGGGTCAAACACGCTTGAAGAAAAGAAATAGGAGACTATATTACACTTTATTACATGGTACGTCCGAAAAGGACGGGATAAAAAGAGCTTCTGTGTTGTGTAGCCGACTTGAACGCTTGGCCGCCGTCTTTCTCCTTTCCCTGTTACTGTAGGCGCTGGCCTCTTAAGCTCCGACAGCCCTGCGCCGGCGAAGCGGCCTCACAATTTATGAGCGCGGCTGTTTACAAAGCGGCGTTTGTGAGTAGCCTTCGTGGAAAGCACTCCCGTTCTTCCCTACGGCCAGGAAAGCCCTTTTCGTGCTCGAGGCACTCTGTCGGCTTCGCCCTTTCTCAGAAGGTTGCTGTTGGCTGGGAAGCCGGGGACCGGCAGCCATTACATGTGTCTGTGTTCGGTGTTTCCGTCTAGTTGACAACACTCCGGCCAGTAGAGACTTCGGCGCAGACTGTCGTATGTGCGCGAGACACCCAGGTCTCCAGCAGTGGGAACATAATGGAACTTTTCAAGAGTGGTGGATAGGCGATGTTGGGCAACGAGGAGCAAAAGGTCATTGCCATCTGGTCGCATATTAAGTCGGTATACGGTGTTTCCATGGGGTGCAAATAAGGGGAGGGATATGTCAGGATGATCGGAGGTACGACGGAGGATAAGGGAATGTAGCGAAGGAGCCGAGCGCAGTTCGTCGGCAATATTAGCAAAGGGCGAGACAGACAAGGCACAGGCGTAATCATCGGGGGTCCGAACGACTATGGCAGTCGACGGTATGACGGGACAAGCAATATGCATCTTGGTGAAGCCGGCCGGATGTTTAGATGACGGGAAATGTATATTCTTGCAATCGTAGCTCCCAGCATTCCAAACAGCCAATAGGATCTTAGAGGAAGAAAAGCCAAAACAAGGCATAATGGTCTGTTACCACAGTAAAGGGACGGCCAAACAGATAGACGCGGAATTCGGTAATAGTCCAAACGAACGCCAGGCACTCCCGCTCTGTGATAGAATAATTTTATTCCGGCGTAGATAAGAGGCAGCTGGCATATGAAATTGCACTGTTGTGGCCGTGTTGTCTCTCAGCAAGTATAGCTCCAATGTCATGGCCCCTTACGTCGGTGCGGAGGTCTGTTGTGGCGAATGGGTTGAAATGAGCCAAGGCGGGTGGAGCAGTGAGAGCAGCAATAAGCTCCGAGAAAGCTGCAACTTCTTCCGAATGAATGAACATGAGAATGAAACGGCTTTCTTCAGAAGATGAGTGAGAGGACGAGCAAGTGCTGCGAAGTTCGGGACATTTTGTCAGAAATAGAAGCATAAACCAATAAAACTTCAAACATCGCTAGATGAACGCGGAGTCGAAAAACTCTGACACAGCGAATCTTGTCAATTTCAGGCTTAACTCCGGCAGTATTGACTAAGAGCCCAAACACTTCTATTTCTCGGTGACCGAAGCTGCACTTCTTGGAGTTTAGGCGTAGTCCGGCGCGATGATAAAGAGCAATTGCAGAAAGGCAAAGGAGGTGGCTGTCAAATGTAGAGGAGGAAAAAATTACGCCGTTAAGATAATACAAACATGTGATTCGCTCGAAGCCTCCAAGCGAAGAGTCCCTCATGCGTTCGA
Organism: Amblyomma maculatum; assembly: GCF_055883805.1. Lineage (NCBI taxonomy): Eukaryota > Metazoa > Arthropoda > Arachnida > Ixodida > Ixodidae > Amblyomma > Amblyomma maculatum. The sequence goes on along the minus strand of NC_139353.1, from coordinate 111,040,502 downwards.
AGTTACTGAGGCATTGCAAAGGCCGAAAGGCATGACTTTATATTGGCAGAGGTACACAGGGGTGTTGAACATTGTTTTTTCACGGTCTCTTTAGTTGACAGCTATTTACTACTAGCCAGAAAGAAGGTCGATGGATGAAAAGTAGCTTGCTTCATGCAAACTATCTAGGGCGTCATCGCTACGCGAAAGAGGATATAAATCTTTTTGGTTATCTTATTCAAATGGCAGTAGTAAAGGCATGATCTTCAACTTTTATCTTTCTTGTCCAGTCCAAAAGGTGATGAAATTCAACAAGACTGACGACTGGGAAAATTGATCTTTCCAACTGTCCATCTCGCTCGTCTGTCAGAACGTGTTTTAACACGTTCGAGGAAGAGCGAAACGGGGCAGGTTGATGTTAGTGTGGCGCCGCGGCAAAAGAAAGTGACTGTCATACCTTACCTAAATGGCGTTTCGCGCCGCCCGCTGAGAAACTTGCTGCTAGGTACGACGTTGACGTTGTATTTACAGCGAGAAACAAGATAGGAGGCTTGTGCGCCAGAGTTAGAAAGGGGCTCGACAGTGTAGCTCGCGATAGCTTTTGTTGTGCAGTGTCACATAAGAAAACGTTCACCACCTGCAGAAAGAATATGGTCTATCGCATTCCGGTCAATTGTGGCCGGTGCTACTACGGGCAGACTGGCAGATGTATAAATGTGCGCCTGACGGAGCACTCTAATTCTGTGGGAGGGAAGGCGAATTCTAATTTGGCCCTACATGTGCAATCCCGGAAGTGTAAATCTGAAGCTGACTCGTCTTTTTGTAGACCTGATTTCAGTAATACGGGTGTAGTTTACAGCAATGGTAAACAGTTCTGTTCTGGCGTCACCAGTGTCAATGTGGCAAGTGACAACCGTAGTTTGACCTAATGGGCTGGTACCTAATTTAAAAAGGTCACTATAGGTGAGCAAAAGCTCGTGCAACTCTCCAGCGATTTGAGGTGGGAGATTAGCTGTAATAATTCTGTTAACAGGAATACGACGCGATGTGCAGTATGGAGGACGGGCTGTAGAGACGGATTTTGGATGATCTGTAGTCAGAGCTTAAATGGCACAATCGGTCAGCGGGGCAGCGAAGCTAGTGAAATGCCTTCGGGCAAAACTTCAGTTGACAAGCTGAAATTAAGGACTGGAAGAGTGGTACGGTTCAGAGATATCTGGTTGGTTTAGTTTGGTTTGTGCGGTTTGATGTCCAAAGCGACTAAGGCTATGAGAGAAGGCGTAGTGGAGGACTCCGGAAATTTCGACCGCCTGGGGTTCTTTAAGTGCATTGACACCATACAGCTGACAGCTTGTTTTTCGCCTCCACCGAAAAGCGACCACCGAGGCCGGGATTCAATCCTGCATCCTCGGGAACAGTAGCCGAGCGCCGTAACCACTGCGCCAGCCCGGCAGGGAGTTCTGAGAGATATGTACAATTAGATGAGGAAGGATGAAGTGCTTGTGCAGGATTTTATCAGTAACGAGAAACGAATGATAGTCGCCTTCTGGGACGGGTGGCAATGGCGAGATAGGGATGTAAACGGCAGCTTCAGGAGGAAGGCGGCAGAACTGTGCTGAGCGAAGGAGAGATGAGCAGGTAAAACTTGAGAGCAGAACGGAAGGTCCAAGCGAAGTAAGCCGGTAGGGCAGTCAATAGTGCATAATGATGTGTTAAACAGTCAATCTGAAGAATAACGTCATGGGGGCATTCCTGTAAGACGGTGAACAACAGTAGGGCATTACGGCCAGCAATAGTAACTCGTGCCGTAAGCCAACCACGCAATTGACGACAGGAACTGTGACTGGCGTAAGGACTTTCTTGAGGTGAAGAGGAAATGAGCTGAGAACAGACAGTTGGGCGCCGGTATCAATATGAGCAGAAACGGAAACTCCATCTGCAAGGATACGATACGCTTATTTAGTACTGCAGGGTTGTTTTGTGTTGTGTTTTATGGCACATAGGCGGCTAAGGCTATCATGCGCCAAAAGCAAGGTTTTTAATCTGGGCTTGGTTAAAAGGCTTTAAGACGTTATTATAGGTTCTATAGCTTATTTAGAAACATTGCTTCTCTTAGGAACGAATATATGCAGAACATATAAACGAGGGACCTTTCTCTTAAAGTAAGCTTGACTGTAATGGTATATGTTCATTATACAGTTGCGAGAAGGGCTTTTGTCGCAGGTTTTCAAGTTTTGTACAACTCTTTCGGATGTGGTTCAGTGTAAGAACCTCTCCACATTGTTCACAAGTAGGCTGATACTGTTTCATTATTAAAAAGGTATGTGTAAGATGTGTGTGACAAATAAGACGACACAGAACCACTTCAATCAAACTTTCTTGGTGACTTCACGTTTTCCATTCCTCTACCCCTTGCTTCAGTAGACGTAATTTATTGTTGATTTTCTTGTCCCATAAATGTTGCCATTGCGCTATTTTTTTTTTGCTTATAATTTATGAAATCTTTATAAATAGTCTCGGGACGGAACAGCAGTTTACGTTAGGTAGCAAAGCAATAGATGTAGTAGGCGAATATGTCTAATTAAGACAGGTAGTAACCACAGATTCGGACCATGAAAAGGAAATAACAAGAAGAATAAGCTTGGGATGGAGTGCATTTGGCAAGCACTCGCAGATTATGACTAGCAGCTTACCGGTATCGTTCAAGAGGAAAGTATACAACAGTTGCATCGTACCTATGGGGTTGAAACGTGGAGGATAAACAAGAGGGTTCTACTTAAGTTGGGGACAACGCAGAGGGCTATGGTATGAAAAATGGTAGGGGTAACATTAAGAGATAGGAAGCGTGCAGAGTGGGTCGGAGAAATAACTCGTTACTGACATTCTTGTGGAATTCAAGAAGCAGAAATGGGCATGGGCAGGTAGTGCGAAGAGAGGATAATCGATGTTCGCTTAGGGTAACAACCTGGATTCCAAGAGAAGGAAAGCGAGGAAAGCGTAGCAGGGGGCGGCAGAAAGTCAGTTGGGCGGATGAGGCTAAGAAGTTCGCAGGGGTCAAGTGGATGCAGCTAGCACAGCACTCGGTTAATTGGAGAAATATGGGAGAGGCCTTCGCCCTGCAGTGGGTATAGTCAGGCTGATGATGGTGATAATGATGATATAAGGTACATTTACTTGTTTTATTGTTGCATTCAGGGTGGCTGCATACATCAGTTCAATCCTTTGCACTTATCCCTAAGTGACTTGGCACAGTCACTCATCGGCACAGTCACTCATCGAAGATTCTAGTCTCTCATCGAATCGACACCGGCACCCACGCTCCACCATGACAGCGCCCCTATCGTGTGTCTGCAGCCGAACGTCAAGCTATTGAAGAGCAAGTCAACCTAATGATCCAGAATGGCGTGATTCAGCCCTCAAGCAGCCCTTGGGCGTCACCTGTTGTCCTCGTAAAAAAATAAAGATGGTTCTATCCGCTTCTGTGTCGGTTATCGTCGCCATAATAAGATTATGCGTAAGGACGTCTACCCTCTCCCGCGCATCGACAACGCTCTCGATTGCTTGCAAGGCGCCGAGTTCTTTTCTTCACTAGATTTACGTCCCGGGTACTGGCAATTTCCCCTGGAAGCGGCTGCTCGCCCCAAAACTACCTTTGTAACTCCCGACGGCTTGTACGAATTTACAGTTATGCCGTTTGGCCTTTGTAATGCTCCGGTAACATTTAAGCGGATGATGGACACTATTTTGAGTGGCTTAAAGGGGAAGACATGCTTCTGCTATCTCGACGACAATGTCGTCTTTTCTCCTGACTTGGACACACACCTCTACCGGCTGAAGCCCGTTTTGACCTGCCTATCAGGCCAGACTGCAGCTGAATTTGAAAACATGTCGTTTTGCCGCACGCCAGCTCACCATTCTCGATCATTTTCCAAAGAAGGCGTATCTCCAGAGCCTGTAGAACTCCGTGCCGTAGCAGCCTTTCCCAAACCGACTTCCATTAAAGATCTACGTAGCTTCCTCGGGCTGTGCTCTTACCTTCACCGCTTGATTAGAAACTTTGCCCCCATTGCTGCTACCTTGACAGAACTTCTGTCCGGCAGTTCCGACCTTTCGTCGTGGTGGCCAACGTGCAACGATGCCTTCAATGCTTTACGCCGCATCCTCACGGCAGCGCCTGTCCTACGTCTTTTCGACCCAACAGCCACTACCGAGGTCCACACGGACGCCAGTGGTGTTGGTCTCGGCGCTATGCTCGCTCAGCGCAAATCAGGCTATACTGAATACGTGGTCGCCTATGCTAGCCATACACTCACGAAGGCTGAATCCAATTACTCTATCACTGAAAAAGAGTGCTTAGCGATTATGTGGGCTCTTACTAAATTACGGCCTTACCTCTATGGCCGTTGTTTTGAGGTAGTGACGGACCACCATGCGCTTTGCTGGCTTTCCCGCCTTCAGAAATATGATGTCCTCGTTGTTCACCGCTGCGGCCACAAGCATCATGACGCCGATGTTCTTTCCCGCTGCCCCCTTACAGCTGAGGTCGCGAGCTTTTCCTCTTCAGATGATTCACCGTCATCGCTTCACATCAGTGACATGCCGTCAGCGCAGCGGCAAGATCCTTGGAAAAATTCTGTCCTCAATTTTATCTCCAATCCTACAGCTGCTCCTCCACAGCGTGCTCTCCGCCGTTATGCTTCCCACTTTGCCATTCGTGATAGCCCCCTCTACCGCCGCAACTACTGCGCCGATGGCCGCAAGTGGTTGCTAGTTATTCCCCGGCAGCTACGTTCGCAACACTTCCACGCTGACCCACAATCCGGTCACGCGGGCGTATTCAAGACATACACTCGTCGCCGGCTGCGTTACTACTGACGGGGCATGTACACCTTCGTACTCAAGTACGTTCATTCATGCCTTACCTGTCAACGTCGCAAGCCATCTCCTCATTGTTCTGCTGGAGAGTTGCTGCCGTTACCCAGCCCACCCCGCCCTTTCGACTGCGTCGGCATTGATTTGTACTGGCCGTTTCCCTACACTGCAGCTGGCATCCACTAGGCTATCGTAACCACTGTTCATCTGACGAGATATGCAGAAACCGCCATACTTTCATCTGCCACAGCGTCAGAAGTATCTTCCTTCATTTTGCAGCGATTCGTTCTTCGACATGGCGCACCTCGAGAGCTGCTCAGCGACAGAGGACGCTGTTTCTCAAGTGACGTTGTGAAAGCCTTGCTCACTAAGGGCAAACTTATTCATAGAACCACCTCCGTCAATCATCCCCAGATTAATGGCCACACTGAGCATTTCAATCGTACCCTTGGCGACATGCTCTCTATGTACGCCGCCTCCAACCACTCACATTTCGACCTCGTCCTTCCGTATGTCACTTATGCTTATAATACCACAATGCAGTCTACTACTGGCTTCTCTCCTTTTTTCTCCTCTATGGCCATCACCCCTTTGCTAAAACCGACACCATACTCCCGTATCAGCCAGACATATCCGAGTATACTCCTGCTTCTAAAGCATCCCAGCATGCGAAAGGCTGTCGACAAATTTTCCGCGCATTCACATCTAACACATATTACCGCCATACATCCATCCATGACAACTAACACTCGACGCCGGACTTCTCGTCTGGCACTCTTGTGTGGCTGTGGATACTTTACAATGCTCCTGGACTGTCTTCAAGATTTCTTGCTAAATAACATGGGTCATATTGTGTTCTGGAGCGCACCTCTCCGGTTAATTATGTGGTGGAATCTCTTACGCCGTCTCATGATCTACGCCGGCGTGGACGTGAGATTGTTCACGTCCAGCGCCTCAAACCTTATTACGACCTTGCCATCTTGCTCACGCCGTAAGTCGCCAGGATTTCTCATCTTCGCCCCGCAGGTAATTGTGAAGAGGAAGAAGTGCACGAGGAACATTCCAGTCGGTGGCATCGTGATCGCTACGCGTGTTGGACCTGACTGTGTTCGCTGTGGAGTCGCTGTTTTCTCCGCTAATCTACCCAGCCTGAGTACCTCAATAAACCCCCATGTTAAAATTTATTTATGTATTTATTTATTTACCCTCAGGACTCGAGGGAATTACAAAAACAAAAGTAATAAACGAAGCAGCAGTAAAATAAACATATATAACAAATATATGTGCGGTTCACGAGGATAGAAGCAAGAAGGTCACATCAATAATAAAAAGGAACTTAATTTTATAACGACAGAAAGTCAAATAAATTTAAAAAGTGCCACATAAGTATACAAAGCGCAAGCAGAACTAATGCAAACAAAGAAACAAACTACAAGAAAAACAACAATGAACGCAGTATTATGCGCCTGCAAATAGGATAGCACACCCGTCTGAAAGACTGCAATGAGAAGAAAATGGGGTTAAATAAACGACGGCAATGCAACACTATCTTGTGTTTATGGCTCTAGCAGGTTAATTACAGAAGCTTTGAACTTAAAGATAAATTTAAGGCAATGATCTCATTCATGGATCACTGCCTTGTCGTGGCGGATTGGCTTGCGAAGCTCGATGAAGTCGTGAGCTCTGCTGTGTAGGGCCACCCAAGATAGACAGGTCACGGCAGAGAGTTCTGAGAAAATGTGATTCACTGGAGAAGGTAATGGGCACCCACTCCAGTATTTCCTGCCAAGAAAACCCTATGGCCAGTCACAATAGCATTAATGATATGGCGCCGGAAGATGAGCCCCCAGGTTGGTAGGCGTCCCACATGTTACAGGGGATAAACAAAGGGCGATTCCTAGTAGCTCCAGGACGAATGAAGCGGCTGGGCTAAAGCCAAAAGGACGCTCAGTTGTGGATGAGTGGCGGAAGGGACCGGAAAGTCCGATGTTGCAAGGAGATATATCACATAGCAACATGGAATGTAATATCTATGACGCAAGGTAAACTGGATGTCGTCAAGAGAGAAATGGACAGATTGAACATTGATATCTTGGGTATCAGTGAGCTCAAGTGGACCGGAATGGGAAGTTTTAATTCCAGCGACTATTATGTCTTTTATTGTGGGCACGAATCCAGGAGAAGGAATGGGGTCGCGCTCATAGTAAACAGAAGAATGGGCAAAGCACTTTTAGGGTACAACCGATAAAATGACCGAATGATTTCCCTTCGGATCCAAGATCACCCCTTCAATATAACAGTTATCTAAGTCTATGCACCAACCACTACTGCTGAAGAAGCTGACGTTGAGAGATTTTATGCTGACATGCAATGCCTTTTAGACTGCACTCCATCATCAGACGTCCTTTTTCTCATAGGAGACTGGAATGCTAAGGTGGGGAGTGAAGAAATATCTGGAATTACAGGCAAGTTCAGTCTTGGTGAGCCAAATGTAGCTGGGCAGAAGTTAGTAGAGTTTGGTCAACAAAACAGCCTGCTGATAGCGAATACTTATTTTAACAGCACAATAGGTGCCTGTACACATGGACTTCACCAGACGATCTGTACAGGAATCAGATTGTATATATTTTTTGCCGGCAGAGATGGAGAAGCGCTATACAAGCAGTAAAAGCAAGGCCTGGCGCCGATTGTGACACCGATCATCAGCTTCTTGTTGCCAAATTTAAGCTTCGATTGAGGAAACCGCAGAAGACTAGAAGGCCATTCAGGGAGAATCTGCATCAAATTCCATCAGAATATGCTGTGGAAGTGAGGAATGGATTTCAAGAATTAGATCTAGAAGACAGAGAGCCTCCAGAGATGGGGACTGATTATTAATTCAAACAGCACGAACACGAAGACAAAGGACAAGATAAAAGAAAGCCACAGTACAGGCACTGTTTCGTGTTCGCGCGGCTTAAATTAGTAGTACATGAGTACCAACTCGTCCAAGAAAATATGCGGACTGATGTTCTTGATATAATACAAGAAGTTGCTACTAAGGTAGTTCGAAAGCAAAAGAAATGCAGGAAAGCAAACTGGTTATCTGAAGAGGCTTTGCTATTAGCTGAGGAAAGGAGGATGGCAAAAGTTATGGGGGAAAGTGAAAGATACAAGGTACTCAATGTGGATTTTCAGAAAATGGCAAGGAGAGATAAGAATGTCTTCTAAATATACACGGCCAAGCAGTTGAGAACAACAGCTTATTGAGGAACACAAGAGCTGTGTGTAAGACAATCAAAGATATCAAATAAAGCTTCTATGCTAAGCTGGGCGTGATAACGAAAAAACGAGGCCGGGACCTCACTGAAGCCTCCGGGAATATGAACAGGTGGCAGGAATACAAAGAAGAACTGTACAGGAAGGACCCGGATGTGCAAACCCAACATAACAGGGTTGTGATTACTGATCTGGAGCCGGGCATCCTGAAAAGTGAAGTTTAATGGGGTTAGCCAGCCTTGCTAAGAATAAAGTGAGCAGAATTGATGGCATTCCAGCTGCGTTGGTTCAAAACCTCAACCATGACGTTGTTAGCGTTCTGGATACATTATGTCAACAAATTTAGAAAACCCTGCAGTGGCCACAGGGTTGCAGGAGGTCAGTTTACATCCCCATTCCAAAGAAAGGCAGTCCCAAAGATTGTTCCAACTACCGCACGAACAATCTTATTTCGCATGCTAGCAAGGTGATGCTGAATATCCCCCAAGGTAGGCTGCAGCAGTATGTGGATCGGGAGCTTCCGGACGTGCGAGCTGAGTTTCGCAAGGGCAGAGGAACTAAAGACCAGATTGCCAACCTTCGTTGGATCATGGAAAAAGCAAGAGTGTTCCAAAAACCCATCTACTTCTGCTTTATTGATTATGCGAAAGCGTTTGACTGCGTAGATCACAGCAGGTTGTGACAAGCTCTCCAAGAGATGGGAGCTCCAATTCACCTCATCTGTCTCCTCAGGAGCCTGTATGAAGGGCAAGAGGCCACAGTCAGAACTGGGCATGGTCTTACTCATTGGTTTCCGATTGAGAAAGGAGTGAGACAAGGCTGCATACTGTCGCCCTGCCTATTTAACCTATATGCTAAGTACATCATGAGGAAGGCCGGTCTCGACGAATCTTCAGCTGGAGTGAAAATTGCTGGAAAACGTATCAGCAACCTTAGATATGCTGATGATGCCACTTTAATGGCAAAATGTGAAGTGGAACTCAAGAGACTTTTGATGAGCGTACAAGAAAAGAGTGAGAAGTTTGGGCTTAAACTGAACATTAAAAACACAAAGATCGTGGCGTCTTGCCCTATCAAGTCCTGGAGCGTGAAGGGACAAGAGATGGAAGCGATGACAGATTTTCTCTTCTTGGGCTCCAAGATTACCCCGGAAGGAGACTGCAGACATGAAATTAGGAGACGCCTTCTTCTGGGAAATGGAGTCGTGGCTAGCCTTGACCGCATAGTAAAGAGCAGAGACATTAGACTGCCAACCGAAATCCGTATAACTCGTGCTATGGTCTTCCAAGTTGCAATGTATTGTATGCGAGAGTTGGACTGGGAAGAAGGAAGACCGCCGGAGAATTGACGGGTTTGAATTGTGGTGCTGGCGGAGACTCTTGAGAGTTCCTTAAACTGCCAGAAGATCAAATCAGTCGATATTGTCAACCATAAACCATGACTGCTCATTGGAGGTTCAAATTCTAAAGTTAAAGCTCAGCTATTTAGGTAATCTGATTAGAAGAGAGGAGCCGCTGGAGAAAGATTTGATGTTGGGAAAGGTTGAGGGTCACCGGAGAAGGGGTGGGCAGCGAACGCGGTGATTAGATGGCATTCTCGAGCCGCTGCAGATGAAGTTATGTGATGTTGGGAAGATAGTGAGAGGCCGGAAAGCGTAGCGTGATATGGTCCTTAGGGTCACGAAGAGTCGGACATGACTGAACGACTGAACTGAACTTAAAGTTATTGGATATTTCGACAATAATCGGAGAAGGCGATTCCAGCTTGCTGATATGCTGGGAATGAATGAATTGTAGAAATGATTGATGTGGAATTAATGAACACGAAACGTATGAACGTGGTCGATTCGAGCTGAAACGTAACAAGGTGACATTATCAACTGATTCTTCAGAATTTGGCTGTTTATGATATATTTAATATAACCGGCAAAGACGAATATTTTTAGACGCTGCAATAGCAATAGTAAAGATAAGGTTGCTTTCATGGCAGTGACGCTGGAGTTGCGGGGATAATTACAGGGAATAAAGAGAGCTGCCCGATTCTGGCCGACTGCCAGTTTAGTGGAACTAATGATTTTCAAAGCTGTAATTATATAGAACTAGAAGAAAGCTGAAAATTGCGGCGTATGTATCCTACCATGCGATTAGCGTCGTTCGTTACATGGTCTAGGTATTTGTTACATACACCTAGATATCTGTAATAATTCACAGATTCCAGGTTACTAGTGTTAGATGTTGTGACGGTAATACAGTATTATGGCGGAAACACGCATGTACTTGCATTTATTAGTGTTTAGTTACCAGTTACAGGTATGAGCCACTCGAGAACATGGTTGATATCGGATTGAAGAACACTCACGTCAAAGTCATTGTTAATTTCGCGGTATATGACGCAACCATCAGCAAAAAGCTCAGTTGATGAGCAAAGTTATTGGGTAGTCGTTTATGTAGATGAGAAAAAGCAAGGGTCCCAGCACGGAGCCTTGTGGCACGCCGGAGTCAAGTGGAGAAGTGAAGGAGGAAGTATTGTTAGCTGCGACACATTGCGAACGATCACAGAGGAAGGAATGCAGCCATGTAAGAACGTTAGCATCAACGTTACGTTTACTTAGTTTCAGAAAAATCACTTGACGAGAAACCTTGTCAAACGCTTTTGCGAAATCTAGAAATATACAGTCAACTATGGAACCCCTTTCAAGAATGGAATTTAGATCATGAGCAAACGATGAAAGAGTTTCACAGGAAAAAGACTTGTGAACTGCATACTGATGATCAGTAAAAAGGCATTTGACTGTAGGAAAGATTAAAGTTAAATTATTGATATGTTCCTTGATCTTACATGAGATGCTCGTTACTGAAATGGGTCTCATTATGAGGTGAATGCTTATCCCCAGATTTGTGCAATGGGACCACCTTCCCAATCTTACGGTCCTCCGGAATGCAGGCTGTCTGAATAGATTGCTGGAATGGGTTAGAAAATATTATAGCACTGTATACTTTAATCCTGAGTAAGAACTTGGAATTTTGCAATCTTGAAATCGTTTCATATAGAAGCAAACTGCCTTATGAAAGGCATCCCTCGTTTTCTGATTTATGACCCAGGTCATTAGGAACCACTCATCGTGATAGTCAGATAGATCCTTGATTTCGGACAGCAGCGCCGTCTCTCCCCTTGCTTACTGTCGACATGCATCAATAAGGAAACGGATTGTTTTATGCCATTGTCGCGGAGACGTCGCAAACCGTTGCGAAACGATGCACTGCACGGCTTCGGTAGCATGTTATGAAGTTGTCACGCGACTGAAGCAAGTGGCTTGTCGTGTGTGGAAACGTTAGTTCCATTGACCTTGGTGGAGCTACGGACTAATCGACTGTCATCAAAGAGAATTGAGTGCTCCTCCTCTACGCGGTTGACCTTAAAGGGAAGCAGGCGTCTCATCGTTTCCTCGCTCCTCGACCTTCGTCCGGAGCACTCATCGCTGTGTACACGCGCGTAATTGATCTTCACGACATTTCACCCTTTCTTCCCCTCAACAGCACTGTCCGACAAATTATTACTCTCGCCATTTCCTGACTTCCCTACACCATGATCCCGCTAGGGCCTTTAATCCCTCAAACAGTCGTTCTCTTGCGTCTCTTACCTTGTTGTAGTTATTCCGTGTCCACTTCTTTTAATGTCTCGGAGCCTGCTAACGCAATCGATGTAGTAACAAGGTTCATAGCTCCTATTTAAAACCCGAAACAAGGCGCAGTGTTCACAGTCTGTTGGTTAATCTTAATTTCTTGATTGCGAGAGCGCAGATTAAAGAAGTCTCCCATTACAGTCGAACCTCGCTGCAGCAAGACCGTCGGGACACGCGAAAAATTCAGTTGAAGCGTAAGTTTCGTTGTGGTGAAACCTGCCTATAAAGCTTTTCGGATTCGACTGCACGCTTTACGAAGATAATTTATTTCCAAAACAAGACGGTCATCGTTTTCCTGCGTCCTTTGAATACCAACAACGTGGTGTGATTTTCGAACTTAATCAGCAACTGCATCGTGGCGTCTTCGTCGCGCCAGGTAAATTATTAATGACGTCAAAAGCGTCCATCAAAGCCACTGCAGGAGGCAGGGCAAATGCATGTTGTGCAAGGCTTTCATTGTCCGTCGTGCGTCGTTATGGTGAACCTCAAGCTTCAAAATAGCGAACTTCAAAATTGTCGACAGCGTGCGTTTGCAGATGCCAAATTTCGCTTCAATGTCTCCATTTTTCTGCCGCTTTTTGCATTGCTAATGAATCGAGCCTCCAACTCCAAACAAAGGAACTTCAGCTTTGTCGCCATGCTGCTTTAGACCGCACACGAGCACAAATAACGGGTCTGATGATTCGGGCCATTGATGCGTAGCCGCATACCGCATTGCAACTGTGATTACGTGATCTAGAATAAATACTGATTGGCATTGGGTCCGACTTGGCAAAACCCTTGTCACAATGTGGCTAACTCAGCTTTCAGCACTACCCAGCAACGGCGCCCCTCTAGAGTTTGTTTATGGATGCTCCAGTGGGCACCTCTTTTCGGTGAAACTAAGCGGCATGGATGTGCGAGAAGTTACAGACGGTAAACGTTCTGGAAGCTAATAGCATAACAACTTTAAAACGCAGATCAATGAGCGAAAATTTCGCTAAAGCGAGAACATGCCAGAAAAATGCTTCGTTGTGGTGAGAAATTTCTTTTATTGACTTATATGCCTAGCTGGCGGAGAACTAAAAATATTTTCTTCAAGAGCAAATTTCGTTGAAACTGTGTTCGTTATAGCGGAGTCTAAATATATATCATTTTAAGCCGAAGAAATAAAACATTATGAAGAGCCTTAAGCTTGGCCTTAAGAAAGGACACGACAGCGTGCGCGATCATCATATCATTCTTAACTATATCCTTTATTTCACTCAGGAAATGAGGGAGCACGGAAAAAAAAGCTGAACATTCATCTTGACAAGTTCCCAGCTCCCCAGCGTACAGGATTCAAGAAACAAAAACAAAACCAGAAAAACTTTCAGGCAGAGCAACATAGCAGCAACAGCCGAAACCCACGAGCGACACTACAGGAATGGCTTCTTTACAAAGGGGAGGAGGAGGTGGAGATGAGGAGGAAAGGCAGGGAGGTTACCGTTAAAAGAAACCGGTTTGCTACCCTGCACTGGGGGAAAAGGGTTAGTGGATATAAAAGTTGTGAGAGAGGGATGGGTGAAGTTAGTACAGTCACATTGCAGACACGTGACATCACATCACGTCACAGTCATAACGTAACAAAGGTGAGATCAACTGTTTCTAAAAATGAGACAAAAACAAAACTATGGAACTACGTGAGACATCCTGTATATGTGAAAATACACACCTGAGAATGCCTAAATAAAGAAAAAGTTGCATTAGTTAAAGGAAGTGACGGAAGGAATCAAATGCGCATTCTGTAAAATTCACAGAAGAGTGTTGCTCAATAAAACCTTCAGCGTACCTAAAAAGAAAAAAGGAGATACGCTATCACGTGAAAGGACTTTTGTCAAAAACAATTTCAATTCTTTTTCAAAGTTAATTCGGGAGTAATACCGTTATTTTAACTGCAGTTTAACAAGTGCGGTAACATTCTGCTTATCTTCTGTTGTCCATAACTGATCCTGTATGTCTTTATTAACCAAGGCTGTGTGCTTCTACTCTCTTAAGTTAGTGTTCTTTTACAAAGGGATGCCAACCGCAATAGGAAATAGCTGTTGGTTTTTATTTCAAACTTGTAACATGAACACAAGCAGTGAGGGTATAGGTTGTCTATTTTCCAATAATCCAAAAACAGAGGTTGCGAAGAGCGACTTCTGGGGAGTATATTCCCTTAACATTTATTTCTGCAATAGTAAGATTTTTCTCAAGTTTTCTCCCAGACCAGTTTTTAATAATTTATGTGTGAGTGAAATACCTCAGTGTACAGTAAACGTTTAACGTTTGGGTGTAAAATATTTCTGCTTGCGTACGTCAGTCATACGATGCAAGACAGTTTTGATATAACGTGGTCCACATAGTTGTCCCACGTCGTATTTTTGCTGAAATATACTTCAAGTATTTTAATCGCTTTTGAGTTCTTTAACGTATTGTCTGTGTTAATGTTAATATTTTTGTTTTTCGCACGGTTTAGGACAGCCTTCGTTTTACTAGCGTTTATTTTTTATTTGTTGAGGTCAGTCCATCTGTCTAATTTGTCAAGCGTTCTGTTTGCCCGAATAATCACCTCATCTGAGCTGGTTGCAGTAAATAACGGTGTGATACCATCAGCATAAATTACAACTTTTAGCGTGGGATCGATGTTTACGATGTCATCTAGGTACATGTTAAACAGAAATGGGCTTAGAATACTTCATTGGGGCACGCCTGCAGAAATGAGTAATATACTGGAAGAATGGCCATTTTAATACACGTACTGATTGCGATCATTTAGGTAAAATGTCAAAAGCGATACCACAGTTCCACGAAAGCGTACATTGCAAGCTTTTTTGTACCACGATAGAGTAATTTAAATAATAAAAAGCTTTTGTAGAATGACGTATATTAAAAGGGCTACATCTTTATTTTCGAGAGAATGTAAAACGAGTTCGTTTTGCTTCAGCAGTGGTATTTTTGTTGATCTATGTTTTCTGAAAGCATACTATGCGTCGTAAATAATATTGCATCGCTCATTATTTTTTTTTATTCTAGTAAAAATCAATTTTTTTTTCCAAATCCTTTAAAAAGACGAAAAGTATTGACACAATTAAGTCTATAGTTTGTTACTACTCTGATGCTAGTGTGTTCACACGCGCTTTTAATATTCTTACTTCGGCATCCCGCATTCGCTTCAACCGTCTAGCTGCCTCATGCCGAGCCTTCTTCTCCGCCTTCTCGACATCCGTCTTAAAAAGTCCTCCTGGTCATCGAGCACCGCCGTCAAGCAAGGGCGCATCTTCAAACGAAGGCCACGCACTTTTACATGCGTGTGGTGCAGTTTCACACAATGTTGTTGTCCTAGTACTAGCCACAGATCTCAACATGCGTTTAAAATCAGCATCATAGACGTGAGAGTTTTCGTCTAAACCATGCTGGTTTTCTTCGCTAATCATTACTCGCTAATCATCATACTATAAACCGCTCCTAATCGATCCAACAACACTAAATATATCACTTCTACTAAAAACAAGGCATCTGCCGCTTTCCCTTATTTTCTTTCGACTCCCCCTGACATAATAGCGCAGCTTGATGATGTCCTACAACACAGGGACGGCATCTACCTTGACAATCACAAATCAGATCTGTAGTTCCGGCGGCTGCCTCATCGTTGACGACGACACTCAAATGTTTCCTTGGCAAGAATTTGACTCGTCCTTGAAAGTTCGCTCTGAACCCGGATTACGTCGACGGCTTTTCACCGCAACGAGCTCGGAACGCTTCGCGTAAAAATTTGCAAACTCCTTTCATTGGCAAAAAGCGCCGGTTTTTCATACGTCTCTCCGGGCCCGAGCCCATCGGCTGCGCATAGAGAGACACAATGAACTGGGTCACGGAATTGCATGGGTGGGTTTCCTTACTCCAGTGTTCCATGGCGTGGGCCCTGGAAAGCAGCGTGCGCAGCTTGGACGGTCTTCTTCCTGGCAACCCAAACCATTCGCCTAATATTGACCAAATATTGGCAAAATTGTCCCTATGTAGGACCGGGGATTGCCAACACAGTCCCAATATTGAGTTGGTGGTCCGTGCTGCCTGGGATGTGGGCCAGTGCAGCCTCCAACTTCATTTCGCTGAGGGCTCGAGTTTTCATTAACAGGCGGACGTCCTATACCTACTGCAGGGTGAAGGCCTCTCCCGTTTTTCTACAATTAACCCGGTCGTGTGCTGCTGCATCCAGTTGACTCCTTCAAATTTGTTAATGTCATCCACCCATATAATGTTCCGCCGCCACCTGCTACGCTTACCTTCCCTTGGAATCTGATTGGTTACTCTTGAAGACAATCGGTTATCCTCACCGAACTATGTTTTACCCATTTGCATTTGTTCTTACTTTCGACTAGACTATCAGTAACATGAGTTATTTCTCTGTCTCTGACCACCGCTGCACGCTTCCTATCTCTTAACTTTAAACCTACCAATTTTCGTACCAAGGCCCTCGACATTGTCCTAATCTTAAATAGAATCCCTTTCGTTAACCTCCATGTTTCAGTCCCATATCGATACCGGCATGCATGTGATTGTTATACACCTTCCGCTCGACCGATACCGGTAAGCTGCTAATCATTATGTTTGAGTACTTTCCAAGTGCGCTCCATCCAATCTTATTCTCCTTGTTATTTCCCTTTCGTGGTCTAGATCTGCGGTCAGTACCTGTTCTAAGTAGACATTTTCGCCTACCACTTCCAAAGCTTCGCTACCTATTTTGAACTGCTGTTCCTTTCCCAGGTTGTACAGCATTACTTTAGTTTTCCAGATATTAATATTCAGGCCTATCTTTCTGCTTCTCTTGTCTAGATAATTTATCATTAGTTACAGTTCGTCCCTTGAGTTACTTAACAAGGCAAGGCACGAGCTTCATATTTCGCTAATGGTTATTTGCAATTTCGTATCATGTGAATGGTGTCAGAGACTTCTCCGCAAGCGGTGCAGGTGTTTGCGAATGTTTACAGTCAGATCTTGTGTTCCTTTTCTAGGTTCGGGAAGGTCCTAGTCTGTAGGTTTCTCCAGGTTAATGCCTCCTGTTTGCTGATCAGGTCTGCGGCATGGTCCCAAGAATAGCAAACAGGAACGGAGGGTTAAAGCAAAAGGACGCGATCACAATATCAACAGCGATGATAATGGACCTACAGCCTACCATATAAAAATGGAAGCACAAGAACTTTAAGCGCAGAGGCGGAAAGCATATAATATAGTGCTCGGATTACCGAGCCATTCATCCAATAAAGCATTTGTGGCAATGGGCATCTCAACAGCGTACGAAGGACGCAAAGAAGCTATTTTGTTCTGCCAAGATCACAGACTCGAACAACTTCAGCCAGGTAGACACTTGCTGAACATCATGGGACGGCCCATCAACGAGCAACCTAATCTTTCAAGCGACTCACCAACTCCCTAACGCAGAACTTGAATACAAGCTTCTTCCAATGCCCAAAAGAATGCACCCCTCACAAAACCGCGAAAGACCACAAGCGAAAAGTCGCCACAAACAAAAAAAGTCATCACAAACAACAATGATATGCGCTATGTGCATGCACTGCCTGTCTGAGAAGAAAAGCGACGGTAGCTACCACAGTTGCCCACATTGAAAGAGAGATGGCTAGCTCATCGGTCAAGGCCAATAACTGCATAGAGGATGACTAGAGATTTGCAATCGCCCTGGTAATCCAACACTCCAACAACCAATGAAGAAAACAAATAATGCTCAGTGATTCCCAAACGACTTGTCGAGCCTTCCACCTGGACGGATATGCAAAGAGGCAGACAAAATAATGGAGCAGCACAATAGCATTGGCATCTTGAAACACAATTTTGGGGGTACCGGCACACAAGAAACTCGACGGCAACGAGGCGGCCAACAGCATATTCCTAGGGCATACTTTCCGGGCACCTGCGCCAGCTGCCCCACAGCCGTCAACCCCTGTCATATTGAAGAAACTTATGGAGTACCTTAAACCATAAAGGAAACAAAACCAGAACCACACAAAGACCTCAGCATCCAGGAAGCTTCGTCACCTCCGCTAGCCGCAGTGCTAGTGCTTTGAGCCGCTTCCCCGCGATGTGTATAAAAATGAGCGCTAGCGTCGCGGAACAAGCTATAGCGGAAACGTTCTATAGCGGCCGACCGTTGTTCTTTCCTCTGTAGGCGCAAACGAATGCAATGAAGAATTCATTCCACCACTACCTATTTTCTCGTTGATCACCAACAGCATTGCAACAACGACGTGCACTATTTACCACCGCGAAGAGCCTTTGATCCCAGCTGCACTCCAAACTAAAACCACATGGTCACCATGTAGAACGAAATGAAGAAGATGGTTTGCACGGTATGAAGAAGAACTGAACAAGGGTAAATGGGGTACGCCTCAGTTCGCAGATGAGCCAACGTTTCCACATGTGGACCTGTCTTCGTCTAGCATAGCGATCATCACTGGCAGGGGTTTAAATACGCTTTTGCTTCCGAAGAGGAAAAGCTGGGGAGGGGAAAGTGGGTGTGAAAGAGTGGGGAGAAGAGGATGGGTGAGAAGAAAGTGGGTCATGAAGTGGAAAAAAAAAATCTTCAGTATGTACTTATCAGCCATGGAACCAGGGATTCTGTGGCCTGCAAAAAAAGTAAAAGGGGCAGTACCAGGAAAAACTACAGTGCCGGGTAGGTGATTAGTCACCACTAAAGCCGGTTAGGTGCAGATACACTTTACAATGGGAGGCTATGCAAAGGGCCTTGATAAGGCATATATCTAGGGGGACAATTCTTAAAAGGAGGGGTAGGGGGGGAGTACATAGTCACAGGATAATAACCGCATAGTGAAAAAAAAATAATAATCTTAAGTATGTATCTCAACCTAGAACCAGAGATCCTGTGGCCTACAAAAAAAGTAAAAGCGGCAGTACGAGGAAAAACAAAATCACAGTACCGGGTGGATGATTAGTCCCCACTAAGGCGGGTTTGGTGCAGATGCACCTTACAAAGGGAGGGTTTGCGAAGGGCCCTGATAAGGCATATACCTAAGGGGGAAAATTCTTAAAGGTTTCTGCAAGGGGGGGGGGGGAGAGAGAAATATAAAGTCACAGGATAATAAGCGCACAGGGAACCGCAACTGACATGAGAAAAAAAATAAAAAATAATAATAATAAAAATAAATAAATGTCTGAGGACAAATTCAAGCAACAAGTGATAAGGAGGAAATGTGTTTAGAGGAACGTGTAGGGTTACGCTATTGCGGAAGGGAATAGGGTGTACATGCGTTGTGAATAAACTGTACAATTAACGCTATGTGAGATTGTTTTCCCGAATAGTTATGATGGAGAGGGAATATACCTAAGGGATTCTAACGTTCTCTTAAATATATTTATTCCTGCTGGTTCCAATGTTCTAAATTTATGAATTAGATAAGCCTCTCTATATTTTCTGTCCCTTGCAGATTTAAAGCCTGACCGGAGAATATATAATTTAATTTCTTCGAACTTATGGTCTTTCTGATTGAAATGCTAGAAAACTGCTTTCGCGAGGTTTTTGCCTACGTCTGTCCGATGTCCATTAAGCCGTATGTTCATTGGTTGCCCTGTCTCTCCGATGTATTCTTTATGACAAAAGGAGCATTCTAGAAGGTAGGTAACGTTTGAAGACGTGCAGTTAAAGCCTGATTTTATGTGAAAAGTGAAGTCGCTTGCATTGCTTTTAACAGTGGTGTCTTTTTGTATATGACTGCACGTCTTACATCTAGGTCGAGAGCAAGGGTGTGGTTGTGTTGGATGCTTGTTGTCGAGTTTAGAATGTACTAGAATATCTCTGAGGTTCGCGTTACGTTTGTATGTCACCCTTGGTGCCTCCGGAAATATTTTCTTGAGGCGTTCGTTACACGTTAGCATGGAATGGTATTTCCGCAGAATATTGTTTAAGTTTGGAAGGGCATCGGAGTATTAAATACCACTGTAGTTTTTCCTGTAGTTTTTCCTGGTACTGGCGCTTTTAATTCTTTTGCAGGCCACAGAATCCCTGGTTACATGGCTGATAAATACATACTGAAGATTTTTTTTTTCACTTCATGACCCGCTTTCTTCTCACCCATCCTCTCCTCCCCACTCTTTCACACCCACTTTCCCCTCCCCAGCCTCTCTTCTTCGGAAGCAAAAGCGTATTTATACCCCTGCCAGTGATGATCGCTATGCCCAGACGAAGACAAGTCCAGTTGTCGAAACGTTGGCTTATCTGCGAACTGAGGCGTACCCCATTTACCCTTGTTCAGTTCTTTCTCATGGTCACCATGTGGCGCACTTCAATTGCTCAGGTATCACAGGGACAAAAAAATCACGAATTCAATATCTGAGTCTCACCTTTTAATGTCCCGTCACGACCCAAGTGGCGGAGTTCCCTGAAACCATCTTCTGAAGGGAAGTTCAGATTTATCGACTCAGGACAGAGAGTAAAACCCACGTAACAGGATGATTACCCGTAAAGGCCACTGTAATCATTTAATACGCAGTATAACATTCCTGCCTTTCGAAATTTATGATTATACTATACAAAGCATTAAGATTATAAAATTCAGCATAAAACAAAATCTTCTTTGTACTGCGTTCTGCAACACTCAGATTCCAACATGACACCCATCATCATCATCATCATCATCATCATCAGCCTGACTATACCCACTGCAGGGCGACGGCCTCTCCCATATTTCTCCACTTAATCCGGTTCTGTGCTAGCTGCATCCACTTGACCCTTGCGAACTTCTTAATCTCAACCGCCCACCTAACTTTCTGCCGCCCCCTGCTACGCTTTCCTTCCCTTGGAATCCAGTTTGTTACCCTTAGCGACCATCGGTTATCCTCTCTTCGCACTACATGTCCTGACCATGACCATTTCTTCTTAATTTCCACTAGAATGTCGGTAACTTGAGTTATTTCTCTGACCCACTCTGCACGTTTCCTATCTCTTAATGTTACCCCTACCATTTTTCGTTCTATAGCCCTCTGGGTGGTCTTCAACTTAAGTAGAACTCTCTTGGTTAGCCTCCACGTTACAGCGCCATAGGTGAGTACAGGTAAGATGCAACTGTTATATACTTTTTCTCTATAGCGATACCGGTAAGCTGCTAGTCATAATCTGCGAGTGCTTGCCAAATGCGCTCCATCCCAATCTTATTCTTCTTGTTATTTCTTTTTCATGGTCCGGATAATGCGGTTACTACCTGTCCTAAGTAGACATATTCGCCTACTACTTCCAGTAATTCACTACCTAATGCAAACTGCTGTTCCTTCCCGAGGCTGTTGAACATTACCTTAGTCTTCTGCATATTGATTTTCAAGCCTACATTTCTACTTTTCCTGTCTAGGTCATCAAACATTATTTGCAGTTCATCCCCCGAGTTGCTTAGCAAGGCAATGTCATCAGCAAATCGAAGATTACGGAGCTATTCTCCATCTACCCTTATCCCTAACTGCTCCCATTCCAAGTCTCTGAATACTTCCTCTAAGCAAGCTGTGAATAGTACTGAGGAGATTGTGTCTCCTTGCCTAACACCCTTCTTTATGGGAATTTTGTTACTTCCTTTATGCAGAACTATGGCTGCTGTGCGGCCTCTATATATATCTTCAAGCACTTTCACGTACGGCTCGTCTACCCCCTGATTTCGCAATGCCTGCATGACCGCCGAGGTTTCAACTGAGTCAAATGCTTTTTCGTAATCAATGAATGCTATGTATAAGGGCTGGTTATATTCCGAGTATTTTTCTATCACCTGATTGATGGTGTGGATATAATCGATAGTAGAGTACCGTTTCCGAAACCCTGCTTGATCCTTTGCTTGATTGAAGTCTAAGGTTGTCTTGATTCTATTAGCGATTACCTTAGTAAATACCTTATACTTAACAGACTGTAAGCTGATTGGTCTGTAATTTTTAAGGTCCTTAGAGTCCCCTTTCTTATGAATGAGGATAATGTTTGCATTCTTCCATTGTTCCGGTACCGTCGATGACATCAGGCACTGCGTATACAGGGTGGCCAGTTTTTCTAGCACGATATCCCCCCCCCCCCGTCCTTCAGTAAATCTGTAGTTATCTAATCCTCTCCAGCTGATTTCCCCCGTTTCATAGTTTATAATTCTTTCTTGACCTCGCCCTTCGTCACTGGTGGAACGTCTGACTGTTTTTCCCTACCACCCATCTCATTACGGTCCTGACTACTCTGGCTATTGTGGAAATCTGTATAGAACTCCTCGGCTACTTTAACTATCTTATTCATATTCGTGATGACGTTGCCCGCCTTGTCCCTTTTCGCATACATCTGGTTTTTGCCTATGCCCAATTTCTTCTTTACCGCTTTAAGGCTTCCCCCGTTCTTTACAGCATGCTCAATTTTCTCCATGTTATACTTCCTTATATCGGCCACCTTGCGCTTATTGATTAGCTTTGATATCTCGGCCAATTCGATTCGGTCTGTTGGATTGGAAGCTTTTATACTCTGGCGTTTCTTAATCAAATCTTTCGTCTCCTTAGACAGCTTACCGGTATCCTCTCTCTATATCATACCGCCTACTTCTACCGCGCACTCAGTAATGATATCTCTGAAATTATTGTTCCTTGCTTCCAGGGTAATGTCGCCGTCCTCGGTTAGAGCTGAATACCTATTCTGTAGTGAGATCCTGAACTCTTCTGCCCTCCCCCTCACCGCTAATTCGTGGATGGGTTTCTTTCTTACTAATCTGTTGCGTTCCTTCTTCAGATTTAGGCTAATTCGGGACCTCACCATCCTGTGGTCACTGCATCGCACTTTCCCGATTCCCTCTACATCTTGCATTATTAGGCCTAATTACGATGCCTGCCACCCTCTCATTAATACTATAGAATTCATCTATATTGCCCTCTATATATTTATTGAGAAGGAAACCTACTCCTAGTTCTCGTCTTTCTGGTAAACCTCGTTAACACACTACATGCCCATCCTTCAGTACAGTATATGCTTCATTCGGCCTCCTAACCTCACTAAGCCCTATGACATCCCATTTCATACCCTCTAGTTCCTGTAAGAGCAGGGTTCTAGCATTAAACGTTGCCAGGGTCAGTTTCCAATGGCGGCCTGTCCAGCGGAGCCAAGCATTCTTAGCACCCCCTGCTGCGTCACAGGTCTGACCGCCGCCGTGGTCAGTTGTTCCGCAGCCGCTGGTGACGGAGGACCGGGGTTTTGTGGAGCTTATCATGAGTGGTGGAGGCCAATTACTGCACCAAGGAGGCCAACTCCTGTTCTGGTAAGGGAGTGCGTTGCCGGAGGTGTTCACCGGCATCAGGTCGCACCCCTAACCTGTTTATGCAATTCCATCGACACGCGGTTTTTTTTTAATCCCGTGGAGAATTGCGCGGCACCGGGATTTGAACCCTGGTCCTCTTGCATGCGAGGCGGATGTTCTACCGTTACGCCACCGCTGCACCATGATATCCATTCACCTACAAATCCACTGCTATTTTCAACTAATAATACAAGGCGTTGTTCGCTTTTAATTCACATGGTAGTGCACTTTGATTGTGCAATATTTTGGTAGTTGTACGTTTTATTCTGGCTCTTATCTTTTCTGTATTAGAACAAAATTAAAATCTTGCCTTTGCGTACAGAGATGTACGAAAGCTCTCACCCTTCTGAAAATCCTATGGGCCGCCGATACGCAAGGTACTACTGAGTATGCAGGTGATATAGCTTAAATGAAGATAAGGGTGAAGCGCTTAAGTATGGGTCAAATCAGCAACTGCAGTAGCTGAGGTCGTATAAACGGGAGTCATGTGCCTGCGAATCCACATGTTTAAACAAGGGCTAACCTGCAGAAATGTGCATTCTAATGCATACTGAAACAAATAAGACCAGGAAAGATCTTGCATATCTCTTTTTGAACCACGGCCCTTCTCATTTTGAGCTGAATAAGGGGACCTAACTCAATCCAAGTCATTTTGACCTTTTTTATCTTATTGCCATTGTGGTAAAGTAAACAATTCGAACCTTATGGCACGCTCCAGCTACCTTTGGTCCGACATTCGCGGCTCATCAAGATACTCCCCACCTCAAACACACTCCCCCAACCCCGCTGAGAGACGAGGTCGCCGAAAAAAGGCGGTTTCTCCCTCTTCTGTGATCACCTCCTGTTGATTACAAATAGGCCCGTCCGTTCGAGCGGGGAGGGCTTGCGGCAACTCAAAGATATCTGCCGCCTCTCAGATAACACACCTCATTTGTAATAATCATTTTACCAAGAAATGGGAAAAGACTGTCATGTGCTTTCATTTAATTCACTATCCCAAAACAGAGCTTTTAGTGAACACTACTGTAAACGCAAATTGCCTTAACGTTTCTTCAGTTCTGAAGCTTTCTTCAAGTATCACAAGCTACGAGCAACAACCTTACTTTTCCTAAAACACAATATATACAGTCGGCGAATCATAGCAGCTGTCAGCGCTAAAGTTTTGAATGTCATTCCATTCGGCATTAAGTCACTCTCGACCATTAATATCATCTACTATAAACAAACATGCTGTCAGAACAGTATACCTCCACAGCTATTCAAATGTTCATATTGTCACGCACTTTCTGCGGTCCTGTATTGGAGAAGATGAGGTTTGGCGGGAGAAGCAGAAGAGGAAGAGGAAGCTGGGTCTGTCCGCTATGGTGTGCTAATCTCCAGCGCATTCTAAAATCTGTGCAAATAACCCTCGTAACAAGTATGGTGGAGCTTGCGGGCTATAGATTACCACGGAACCTCTCCTACACCACCGAAGCCGAAGAATTGCTAGGATACCCCCGCTACAGACGAAGATGGCGCAAGCAGATGTTTCAACACAGCTCATGCTAGCAGCACAACCGATCACCACACAGCCTTATAGGGAACCCCGACACTTTTATGGCAAGCCTGGGGAAGTCGTGGATGCCTGGCTCACCCACTACAATCGCGTGAGCAAATACAACCGCTGGGATCCGAATACCAAGCAGGCGAATGTGGTATCCTTTCTTGAAGAAACTGCGTATAACATGGTTTGACAATCATGAAGCATCCCTTACAACTTGTGCTTGCTTCATTGAAGAAATTAAAGTGGGATTTGGAGATGCCAATGCTCCAAAAAAGATCGCCAAACACTCTGGATCAGCGAGCGTAAGTACCGTGGGAGACCTGCACAAATTACATATAAGTCCTCAAGCTGTGCAAAATAGTTAACGCTTGGATGACTGAGGAAAACAAAGTGGGCCACCTCTTCAAGAGAATACCGGACAGACCCAGCTTCCTCTTCCTCTTCTGCTTATCCCGCCAAACCTCATCTTCCTCCAATACAGGGCCGCGGGAAGTGCGTGACATACGTGACAATAAGTATGTTTTAGCCATGATCAGCTGCCCAGATGTATAACACATCTGTGATGGACCTGAAACTAGCCTCCGGCTAAGGATAAGCTGTCTCCATCGACATCAACTTTGCGTATCTTTTCTATGCAATAACAGATAAAGAAGATGATTACTATATACGAGAAACTAAAGAGTTTTGTTTAAGTGATCAGACACAAGGAGGCAAATATATAGTCATGCCTCTCAAATTATTTCACTCTGGCCAGGTTGGTATCGAGGGGAGCGCCGGATATTTCCAACTGCCTTCTCTATCGCCGCGGAAGAAATCGCAGCTATTCTGTTTGAGTTGCGCTCTCCGCCACCACTAGGGGCGTGACCACATTACTGCGTGCTTCCTGCTTGTTTCAGCGCGGCGTGTGGTGTTCGCCTGGCTACCTATTGTCATGCACTGGTTTTGTAGTTAGAACACCACCGAAAGGCAGTTGTGTCTACTAGGTGGTAAGCGTGTGGTCCACATTAGAACAAAGATATCGGTAGGATATTCTTGTTTAGAAGAGAAATAGGAAATAGCCCGGCTTCCTCCTACCAGACGTATTTTTGCCGTTTTCAGTTCTATGAATTGTGCGCTATGAAGTTTGGGGACGCTGTCGGCACTATCAAAGCTTTCCAGCGTGGGCATGTGCTCCGCGTTGAGCCCATCTTCGTAGGTGAGCTGCTTTAGAAACGCGAAATAAAGGCACCTCTATTTCTGGTTGAATTTTTACACAAGTCGTACTGTATGCGAATACCTTGGGCATAGATTAAACATACCATGTGCTCCGCGCCGAGACATATGCCGTGGATGAGCTGCTTTCGAAACTGGCCATAATTAATGCAAAGTACGTCCACAACAAAATACCCCCTCCCTCACGCATGCGTAGAATGAACGTTTCTCGCATGTCGTACGTGCATGGAATATTTTTGAAAGAATGCTCAATTTTAGACGGTAATGATTTCTTGGTTGTTAGTATATTCACTGCTTCAGAGTTATTATTGCCTCATTTCTCAGTCTAAACATGTTGCCTATTCATGTTTGTAACCACTAACATCTTTCATAGATGTACTTTAGATGCGAGACTTGATCATTTGCAGTCTTTCTGCCGACGGATACGTTGTGAACGTAGAGCACCTTCACGGTAAGGAGTTCTTTGCATTTGACAACCGGAATTCTGACCATAAATAAAAATTGTTCTTTACACTGAATCTATAGAGCGTCACGAATTCTCGTCAATGCCGCTTTTGCGCTAAAAGAAAACGGCAGCGAATGCGATTTCAGTATCTTTATTTAAGGTATAAATTTCTTCTTTTTCAGAAGCTGGCCATGCAAACGTTTCAGGTCACTTATATTTATACACGCAGGTTAATGTCTACCAAAATACACACTGCAGAGCCCGGTGCCTTGGTGCCTCTGCAAAGGTGTTGGCGTCAGTATTTAAGGCTTATGCGACCAGGCAAGTCACACTGAGATGTGCGAGCGTCCACACCTACGGTACATTTCCAGCGTCTTGTAACTCAATGATGGCTGAGCTCCAACCCTGGTTACGCTGTCTTTGTATACACCACATGATTTAAATATCAGGACTTGGCGACAGCAGCTCATGCGGACGAGGCGAGAAGCAGGCGTGCGCTTTCAGAGGACACGTGCTTCCCATAGGGGAAGCAGTAAGAGACCTGCACCCTTAGCGCCACAGGCCGTGCTTCAGCGTACCGCAAAACTGAAGTACCTAAACAGCCGCGCCCAAATTTCGCATTACAGAGTTTTGTAATTGCCTCTCATTTTTATAACCTTCGTCGCGACGCCGAAAGCAAAGGCCACCACCACAGTCACCTTAACATTACATCTGCGTTTCCGGAGGCTGTCATCTCTCCTTGCAAAGAACGATGGGATGGGATGGCTACGAATGCAGGCTACTGCCAAACTTTTAGTCTTTATCGTGGCATCAGAGGCTTCTAATTCCGCATTGCTCCTTTATCATGCGGTCGCAGAGATCGACCAAGTTCACGCATGGATCAGCGGCATGTTGCACGTCGGTAGCGAGGTGTTCCTAAGGTGACTTTTACCTGTGGTGAATCTTTAGCTAACAGCTTTCGATGGCTGAAACTACCGTCCGATGTTTTGTGCACTTGCGTGAGAGATCCGCAGGCCACCCCTGAGCATACCTCCCTCGGATGTAGCTCTTCTGTTTATATTATTCAATGTCGCAGTTTTGGAAGCCTTAACAGGGGAAAATTATGTGCTTACGAATTACACTCGCTGATTAGTCATTACAATGCTCACGTCACAAGGCCACCTGAAACGGACGATCTCTTGACTGCTCGGCGGGAACAGAAGGTCAATAGAAAACGTGCCATGGTCGATTTAAAGCGCACTGGTAATGTGTCAGGACTGAACGCGGTGGCGGGCGGGTTGGAACTTGATTTCACGTTGACGTATTTAGACACATCCGTGTATCTAATGAAGGCAGAATCAACCACGCCGTGTATTTACTGCCTACATGAAGATATCTGCAAGCGTAAAATGAGACCACGCGTGTATCTCGCTCAAGACGCGATGTCCGGTTTTCCTACGGTCAGGTTATGCGGCGAGTCGAAATGACGGAGAACAAGTAGCCTAAGTGGAGTTCTCACTTTACTGCAATCAGTTGTAAATGTGTATAGGTCCTCCCTGATTTTGTGTTACATTCAAAGTACCATTTGAACGATGCGCGCTTCGGCTCAAGACAAGGTATATGTGATGCGAAGCGTCGCTGGCGCCGTCACCAGCGACTTTTAGTTATGACGGGTTTTAAGGTTAGGGAAGGGGTTGCGTAAATGCGTTACACCAGTCAAGGCTATATAAAGATGGTGCTCAAATAGGAGCCGAGTACTGCGATGGAGAATTTTATTTCAGCATTCTCTAACGCAATGCCATACGGCTATTATAGCAGATAAGAGAACCGGAACGGCAGCATTTAATTCTTTTGTATTTGCATTTAGTGTGTGCAACTTATCTACGACGATGGGGTGCATACCTGCAGGTCTTCGTGTAGGCGACGTGGTTGAAACTGCCATCGTCATTCCTTAAAAGTTTGAGGTCTTTCAAAGCCGACAAGTACTGCGTGTAGCACTCGAAGATGTCATCTTGCGTAAATTCGGTCAGATTCAGAGATCGTCGAGTCCCTGAAACCACATAACTATCATCATTTATTAACCCTTAAAGATCCCATTATGGACATTGCATGAAGCGGAGAGGGTGTACAGGGCTGTTCAGCAGTCATCAATTCAGTTCAGTCGTTCAGTCGTGTCCGACTCTTCGTGACTCTATGGAGCATATCACGCCACGCTTTCCGGTCTCTAACAATCTTCCTAATATCACATAACTTCATCTGCAGCGCCTCGAGGATGCCAAAACAGCAGCTCTCCCGGGCTAGGCGGTTCTTCGTGGGGCGATCTCAGCGGTAGGCGGCTCAGTGCGTCTGCATTCTGGTGCTTCTTCCCCGATCGGTGTACAAGGTCGTAGTCGTATGCTGACATTTTCATGTACCAGCGTGTCATGTGTAGTGACAACATCTGCGGTATTAACTTCTGGGGACCCAAAATGACTAGCAGTGGCCTGTGATCTGTTATTAACATTACTTTTCGCCAAGCAATGTACTGGCGAAAGTGATCGGCTGCGTAGACCACGTCAAGCTCCTCGCGATCGAGCTGAGAGTAGTTGCGCTCTGCTGTTGATAGAGTGCGTGACGCAAAAGCAATTGGTGCCTCCCTTCCATGACTGTCAACTTGTGAAAGAACAGCACCTACGCCG
Source organism: Amblyomma maculatum (assembly GCF_055883805.1). Taxonomy (NCBI): domain Eukaryota; kingdom Metazoa; phylum Arthropoda; class Arachnida; order Ixodida; family Ixodidae; genus Amblyomma; species Amblyomma maculatum. Next base: position 111,011,530 of record NC_139353.1, on the reverse strand, counting down.
TGGCGTAACGCGTCACAGTCTATGAGCAAGGGCTTGCTCTCGTCGTAATGCTTTAGGGCTGGGCATTTCAAAAGAAGCCGTTTCAAGATCACGAATGACCCCTGATACCTATGGTTACCTGGTCCATGGAACCTCGTTTTGCAATATTTTATACGGATCGTCGGCCACAGTCGCTCGCTGTTCTAGGAACCGGTCATCGAATGTAAGGAGTCCAAGAAAAGATTGCAGTTCCTGCTTGTTAGTTGGAGCTTGTGCATCCGTTATTGCTCGCACCTTGTCATCACTTGGATGGATGTGCCTTCAGCGTCTATTACATGACCAAGGAATTTCACCTCGGGTAAAGCAGAACAGCAGTTTTTTTGCTCATACAAAAGTTTGCGTTGGCTAGCCTCTCGAACACTTGTCCCAAACGTCCAGCATGCTCCTCGTCTGATGCTCCTGTGACGATTACATGATCGAGATGAACGCATGTTCCAGGAATTCTAAGAAGTATCGTCTCCATATGCCTCTGGTAGACTGCTGAGGCTGCCGCTATGCCAAATGCCAGTCGTTTGACTTTGTAGAGGCCCTTCAGTGCATTGATGGTAAGCAACTGAGATTTTGATTCGCTCACATTCAGCTGCTGGTATGCTTGCGTAAGGTCCACGGTGGTGAAAATTTTCCCTCCAAGCATTGTGCCGAAGACCTCCCCTAGCGTTGGCAGCGGGTATGAGAACGGCTTGGTAAACGTGTTCACTGTGCTCCGGGAGTCTCCGCATAGTAATAGGGTGCCATTATTCTTCCGAACTACGACGAGTGGTGTTGCCCATTCCGAGCGCTGTGTTGGTTCAATGACGCCTTGTTCTTTCAATTTATCAAGTTCCGCTTCTACTGCAGATCTTGAGGCAAAAGTTACTGGTCTTGCCTTAAAGAATTTAGGACTGGCATCGTTGAGCAACTCCAGGTCGACAGCAGGTCCCTCGCGTCCTGAGATGTCATCGGAGAAGATGGTCTCGTACGTCTCTTGAAGGCATTCCAACACTGCCTTCGTTCCAGTCTGGTGGACGCCGCCGATGGTTATCCCAAGTGCGTCAAACCAGTTCCTTCCCATGAGACTGGATCCACTGGTTTTAACAATCAAGAGTGGCAGCTTGCATTTCTTCCCGTTGTACACAACGTCGATGTCGGCGCTACCCAGTAGCGGCAGGCTCTGACCTGACCACGTCTTGAGGTGCGTGTTTTCGTCTTTTAGTCTGGGTGCGTGCTCCGGCCACGTTGTTCGAAAGGTGTCCTCGCTGATTAGGGTGCATGTAGCTCCGGAGTCGATTTCAAACTGGATCAGCTTATTGTGTATGGTCAAACAGGCCATTATTTTCTGACGCGTGCCGATGTTGGCAACGCTGTTTAGGTCGTACAGCGCTGACGGAGGCGATTGAAACCCTTGCTTCTCAACTTGTGCCGTGACTTCAGAAGTGTCTATGCTATGATTGCGTGACTGGGCTTATTTACCTTGCTTCTTTTAGTTATACAAGCTTTCGATATGCCTACGCTTGTGGCAAAAGTTGCATGTACTTGCTTGGAAGCGGCGCGCCTGCGGATTATGCTGTTCGTCACAGCGCCAACACCGTTGGACCTTTGGAAGTTTTTTCGAACTTGCCTTCATGTTGTGGCTCTGGTTGTTCGAATAGCTTGTCTGGTGCACTGGCTTGATAGATCGCCGAATTTGTCGCTGTTGCTGCTCCGCACTTTCCATTCGCAAGAAGATGTCATAGGCTTTCGTGAATGTCAAATCCTTCTCCGGGAACAGGCGCTGTTGCAAGGACTCGTCACGCAGTCTACACACGAATCAGTCACGCAGCATGATGCCCACGGGGACCATTGTGGGGTAGCTAGCGACAGCGATGACATTGTTCCGGCTTACTGTTCGGTGGCTGCTGTGCTCGCAGTCTGAGTCCCCAAGTTGCAGTCGGCAGCCAGTGTCTTTAGTGCCGCCACGTAGGCACTTGCAGTTTCTCCCTTCAACTGGTCACGTCGTTCGAAGCGAGCCCGGCTGTAGACTTTGAATGATCGTGGGTCGAAGGGCTTCTGCAGTGCAGCTACGATGTCGTCGTAGGCCACGGCAGCTATAGTGCTTGGCTGGACTAGAGCGCGAATGGTGTCGTACGCCTCCTCCCAGCACAGCGTAAGCAGATGGGCCCTCTTCTGAACATTCTCCGTGATGTTGTTTGCCTCAAAGTATAATTGAAGGCGTCTAAACCACAATGTCCATAAGGAAACGCTGACCTCCGGTATTCGTCCAGGAAGCGTGAGCGTAGCCATCATTGTTGTACGGCGTAGCTTAACGCTTAGCTCGGACCTGCTACCTTGTCGCCACTGTTATGTCCGCGGTTGGCTTGAAACAACAAGGCGTTTGCGAACACAAGACACTATTTATTATAACTCGACTCGAGCGGTGCGCGCTGGCGGCCGCTCATCAGCTCGATCCGAAGTCATCTCTCTCCAGACACGGCTGGCCGGTGTAGACAGGAGAGGGCCGTTGGTCCTTAGTTCACACGCGCAACCCTTGCGAACACAACACCGCGGCGGGAATCGCGCACTGGTTGAGCGGTTCATTGTTCCCCCGTCTACACGACTACGCGCAAGACACAACAATTAGCACACCAATTTATCTTTCTCCTCCACTGGAGCACTTATTGAACGTCCGAAAATATGTGTGTGAGGTGCTTATATTCAAATAGACTTTCACAATACAATTAATGACTGCACTTATATGGTTACCGGGCTCCCCTTTTCTTTCTCTACTAATTTCAGGGTTTCTTGTCCGACCCCTGATGTATTTTGTTTTGTTGCTAAGGCATTTGATGCAATTTCTTCCTTTCTGTAGCATTAGTTCTGATGCGGTTGCCTATGGGGGTCCTACTAAGCTTTCGTGTTAAATGTGCATAAATATGTCTTGTCTTGTTTGCGGTGATCTTCACTTATGAAAACAGATTGTCAAACTCTCAGGCAGTAAGGAACGGCCAATGTTTTCATATGAGCAAATTATTCTCGCTGGCTCTCAAATCTGCATGTACCACTCTCCCTACTGTAATGTTCATCTCGGTGTTGCATCTCCTCTAAATAAAGAGCAAGGAAACGAAAGTGCCCATTCTGAAAGACAAAAAAGTCAACATATTCAATGTACATTACAAGGCATGCAGCATATACATAAGTAAACACAATATAGCTAAATCAGACAAGAGTAATATAGAAAAGATCTGAATAGTAATCGTTCATGGACGCAATTCTATTTAGTAGCTAAAATTAATTTGAAGAAGAGAATACAAAAATACCGAAAACAATGTGCAGAAGTTAAAGTGCGCAGGAACTGGTGTAGAAAAACTTAATAGTAAATATACAAGAGGTTTAAGGAAAGAATTTAGTTAAAAAAAGAACAGTGGGCTAAATATACAAAACATATTTGTAGGAACAAACTCCCTTTCGTGGCAGGCAGCATATTGGGCAAAGCTCTCCTAATTATCCAACTCAGTGGCTGAATGCAGCTAATAGACGATATGCGAAACTTCTTGGTGTGAGAACACCATCGCCGGCATCAGTCTCAACGAATGTTAGTCGCTTTTGGAGATAATAGTACAAATTCTCACGTAGAGTTTATATCATGGCATGGGATCGAAAGTTAATATCGTGGTAAATCTAGTTTCAATGCCTGGTTTAAAGAGCAGAAACGTACATAATTGATTACTTTTAAATACTTAAATTTTTAAGTATGTTTGTTATCAGTAAATCACATTTTCAAGGAATAACATTTCAGATAATTCAATTGTTACCTCAGCAACTGATTACCAGTTATCAATTACGTATCTGCAGGAAACGATACAGAGTCCAAGCGCCTGTGACGATGTGTTGTCTTCACAGCTGCTCGATGATGCACATGGTTGCCTGGCTTATTTCGCACTCTGCAGTCATCGTTCTTGCTGTAGCTTCTGTTGGAACCTGTTGCATTTCCTCGATATAAGCAGAAATAAGTGTTTAGTGACGGACGACGCCGGAAGCTGCTCCAGTTTTTTTATCGAAGAGTTCAGCCGGATGTTTGCGCACGAGGAGCCGCCTGTGAGGTTTAAGGAAAACAATAACACAGTTCTTCACAGTTTTAGTCAACTTACCTGCACTGCTTCACAGCGCCACACATAAAACATGGTGATTCATAGAGGAAGCCCAAGGGTGTTCCTATACGATATGCTGCCGTCCTAGCTTCTATCGCTACACTGACAGGAGTTGAAATGAAGGCCTAGGTACGTTGAAAAATCAGTAACTGAACAAATACTGATGAAAATAAATTAACGTAAAAGATTTCCCGGAAGCCACGCTAGGTTATATCAGTTTCTGCAAATTTGCGTTATGACAATAAAGTTTGAAAAGCAAACGCAATTTTAATCGATTACTGTTCTGTAATTATCATACACTTATCCGGGGTTATACTTGGTGTTAGTTACATTGAAATGAGGTGATTGTAATCGGTTCCTTTTTTTCTATAACGTGTACAAGACTGAGCCAGAGTACGTTGGCTCGTGATGCATTGCAGCGTTGACTTTTTCAGCTTAAACCGAAAAGAAAATTTGTTTATTCTGGGCAACATTAAGAAAGAGCGCAACTTTAATGAATGAGTTATCCGTCTGCAGAAGAGAGCGGTAAAAAAGGTTGCGCAGACAATTCACAAAATCCAAACGTTTAATGAACCACTTCCTCATAACATATGTGTACGTCCGAAAAGAGAGACAAGAGCAGCTAGTGTCAAACATTTCAATTTATCAGTGTGTCGCAATAGTTATGGGCAACCTGTAATATAATTCAGTGGAGATTTGATTTGGAATGGCATTCCCAATGACATTAAAATGGGACCAAATTATTTGCAAACTTTGAAAAGGTTCTTGATCAACATTTGACGTTATGGTGTAAATTGAGCTTTTTTGTTTTTGAAGATAATTGTATTGCGTTCGCTTTCCTCATTTTTGTCTTCATTTCTTGTGAATTTCAGATTCTTTATTCATCAAGGAATGTGTTCGTCATCGCGTGCTGCAGATAAGTTGCTTGTAGAATATTTTGTAGGGTCCCTACACTATCCCTTGGCTATGAGTCCAAAATCATAGTGCATATTGTAGTGTTGTAAAGTTACTGTTCCAAATAAAAAAAAATGCTTAAGCCGCATATCCATTGTCTTTTAAACGCCCAACTACTTGTGGTCTCCTTTACTTCGCCCGCCTAAAGGAACAAAACCTAAGCACCTGCTTACATGCTTGCGAATGCAACAGCCATGTGTAAATATTTGCTGTCAAGTATATAAACCTTCAGCACAAGGTCGCAGCGATGTCACTCCTTCTTCCAGGATTGTTGAACTTGTGCATGTAAGGCTACAAAGACATTTGCTCCCAGTTTCACCACTTTGCGTAACCTGTGCGAACATAAACAGTTGTAGCGGTCTGCAGCAGGCCTTTCCAGCTTTTTATTCTTCCTGCAATAACTGACAATATTCGATAGTCATCTGTTGTGCCTACCTGTATGTAGCACAAATGTAGGTAGTGGTATTGTTATTAAGTAAACCTTTATTTGCTTGGTGAAAGGTGATACACATATACGGCGATAATCAGGAAGCAAGCTGCTTTAACTCAGCACAAACGTATCATAACTAGTATACAAACTCCACCGGCAACAGTGCATATCATGAATTTTTAGCGATAGTAAAATAGCATATTTGCGCCAAATAACCACCGTGAACTGCTTCAGGTGCCGGTGGGCTCGGCACTTGGCTTCTCGCCGGGGGCTTCCAAAGGAAACCGGCAACGTCGAGAAACTTTTTTCTGTAATTTGTGAAGAACTCCGTCGATTGATTCCATGAGCTTTAAGATATTGGCGTTTGCCGTCTCCTGACGCTCGTTTGCCTCCACCAAAGCGTCCATCTTCTGCGAGAGAGATGCGATTGCCTGGGTATATCCCTCCGGAGTAAGTCCCATTCTTGTCACCATGAGAGCAAGGTTGGTGAGGTTTCCAGCGGGGTCACTGCTGTCGTTCAGCGCAGGGCCTTGACGATACATGCTACGAAAACAGGTTCTAAGTAAAACATTTGCAGTCTGTCAGCCATACTACTTTGCCCGCAATAGCCCACATACCGTGAAAACAATGATAACTATTAGGCGGGTCTTCTAGGATTCATAGCGTCTCACTGAATTGTCCTATCCGCGGGGCTTGTACGCTCTGAAGAATATATATATATATATATATATATATATATATATATATATATATATATATATATATATATATATATATATATATATATATATATATATATATATATATATATATATTGAAGATCATTAACACTTCATTTATTCTTCGTCGACGTTTCGACCGGACCCCGGGCGAAACGTTGACGAAGAATAAATGAAGTGTTAATGATCTTCGCTATTTATTTCTTCTGCAGCCAAGAACGTCTTTTTCGCAAGCATATATATATATATATTAACAAGTTTCATGGAGCTGCCAGCCGTCTTGCGCACCACATAGAACTTTTCCATTTGTAATTATTTCGCAATTATTATAATATTTGCATGCGACTGCATATTGACATTAGAGAGTAAATGTGGTGTCCAAAATTAGTGAGCACCTTCAAAAAGTACTATTCCATTTATTTTCGATACAGTAAGCTTCACGAGTATCTTTTTCGGGCTGCACTTATTGCCCGCGAAATACAAAAACAAATCACGTGATTATCGCTAGTACCAAATTCACGCGTTACGATTGTGGTGCTCTCAACTGAGTCTTGAAAGGAGAAAATCCTCTGCTTGCACGGCCCCACTGTAACAACAGGCTGATGTGTCTGCAGCGGTTTCTTCGACCGCGTGAGCAGTCTGTGCATGTAGCAGTACAAGTTTCACCGTCAGCGTTGAACTCGCTCCAACCATCCCAAACATATCAGCCTACCGCTGGAACTGTGCCATCGAGTCACGGCGACCGTTGATTTTGTTCACTCCAGCCATGGTCGAAAATAGCACAATACTGGCGTACGATGCGTTAGTCTCTTGATAGTTCCTGCATTTCGCAGGCTTTTTCTTTCCTATGCGGAACAATATACGCGCGAGGCTTTCTTGACCTTAAATAAATGGAAAGGAGTCTAGAAGTGCTCTACAACTTTGCGAATCACATTTACTATGTAAAGTCAAAATTTAGTAACACAGAAAAATTACCCTTATTAGTAAATAGTTAATTGTAAAACTAAAGATTGTCTGTGGTGCACTAGGTGGCTGGAAGCGTATGCACGCAGCTCGCCAATTTAAATGTGGTATTTTTTAACATTTGACTAAATTTAGCTGGGACTCCCAGTATAGTTATATCATATGGGTGTGCAGGTAAGAACGGTAAACTAGGTCTCATAAACATTTTTTTTTGTTTTTAATTAACATTCTGTGTAGTGGGTAAATGTCTCGGCACAAATGAATGAATCTTAATTTTTTTCAAGACGCCGTAGGTTTTACAGAAGAAGACATCGTATAGCACTAATGGTAAAAAACGCCGTTTTCGCAACTTCGAAAACTTGCAAGTTTTGAGCTCTGCTGCTTGCCACTAAAATCTTTTCGTGGATGATTTTTACTCAATACCGGTGTAAACATTTACTTTAGGAAGAGCTACTAGGTCATCTTTCGTTGCCAAAGTTGCTCAACTAAAGCATCCCGAAGATTGCATTCAAGAGCGACACGCTGCAAAAACACTTGAATTATATTCTTGATTTGAGGCAACATTTGGCGCCCTAAACCATTGGGTGTTTTTGTTACAATGCCTCAAATGTGGCCAATTTGAAAGCAGGACAAGAGGGACAACTTTGGTTGCAAATAAAACACACTTAATCTTCCATATTCAATAAGCACCTTCATAAACAATCCTCAGCACCTCATAAATATAGGAGACTCTTTTGCATTTTATTGCTTAAGATTATAAAAATGAATATAAACATAGCGCTCGTACTGAAAATTCTCAATGTAAGCTATACATCCTGTCACGATGCGATAAGGCGTTGCCGCTGATTTTCTTTGTATTATGCAGTCGTTATTCTTTATTCGGGATAAACTTTTCATTTCAGTTCAGTTCATGTTTATTTCATGTTGCCAAAGTACAGGAGGGGGTGAAGAAAAAAAGCTGCTTACGAGAAACACGGCAGGCTCACAATCGCAATACATAACGGCAGTGGCTAACACTGAAGTAGCGGTACATGAGATATTGACAATACCGACACGGAGGGAGAAGAGCACTTGTGCAGCGCCGGAGGTGTTCCTTTCTTGATAAAAGGAGCCGTGGTAATGATGAATCTTGGGTCACGAGACGCGTCGCTAAATCTCCTTGACTTTGGGAAGGCAGAAGGTTCCGTGGGACCCACTCAATACTTACTGCGGGATGCTGGCCGCAAACTGGTAAATGTCTTGACATATTTTTGGGCAACGGCTGACATGTCGGAGCAAACGCACCCTTTGAAGTGCGTCAGTGCGGATGACAACTCGAGCCGTGGGGAGCATAGTAATGGTGGCCACGGAGCAGAGCGTGTCCTTAACTGCCACGAGCTCAGCGCAGAAAGATGTAGGTTGTTTCGAAAGTTTAAACGTAGAAGTATGATTCAGGCTAGGTCTCCACGGACAGTAGATTGCTGTTTTTGCTTCACAGCCTTCTATGCTTGCATCCACGTACAATACAGTGGATCCTCGAGGCAGGTGAGCATCTTGCACTTCAAATCTCTGGCGAAGGGACAATTCCGAGTTGCCAGACGTTGGTCTGCGGTTATCGGTTGGCTTGTTGTCGCCTAAGTGTACAAACTTCCAGGGAGGGAGAGCAGGCGCAGGTGGCTGAAGGATGCTATGTGAAGTTGCATACGCCCTCAATGCTTCCATGGAATCTGATAAAGAGGCTTTTAAGTCCGCGAGCATCACGGCGCTGCTGCACCAGCTCATCGATGGTGTTGAGTTGCTCATTTTCCTGTAATGCTACGACCGGAGTGATTCGTGAAAGGCCATGTAATGGTTCTCATAGCTTCTCGGTTCACAGCTTCAAGGCGATCCCATTGTGTTGTAAGATACTGGAACTGGGCGCCACCCGTTTTCGGAGCATGTCTTCTAATCAAACCCATAGTCTGAATACCTTGCTCTTTGCCTAAGAAAGCCAAGCAGTCCCTGATCCTGATTGGTGAATCGTTAAACACAGAATGCTTACGCTCGGGCTTTCCTGTAGTGGGGTGCCTGATAGACAGAGACGAGTTGTATTTGCAGTAAGTTTACGGCGTCCCCAGCGGTTAGCGACACACGTGTATGTAGTTTTACACAAGCAAAGCTAAAGGTCGATCAGCGGCATTATCTAAAGCTGATTAAATGGCATGCAGCCTCCTGAGTGCGCAGATCTTGGTGAGTGCTCCATACCGTGATGTCATCAGCGTCGGCGACAATACTGTCGGTGACAATACTGATCGCTGGGGCACGCCAAGTAGTGAAACGAATGAACCAACTGCCTCAGCACTGAGGCGTATTTGCAAGTGTTCGTCTGTCAAAAAATGATGCGACAAAACTGCATACTCTCAAAGGGAGGTGGAGCATATCAATGGCGCTCAGGATTGCAGCATGACTGATGTTGTATGCTTTTTCAACGCACTTTGCCAATATAGTACGCACATTGCGGCTGCAGGTAGATGACAGAACTTCTCATGCCACTAACGCCAACCTGTCCTCTGTGCCTATATATGTACGAAATCCAATTTGAGCGGGTGATAAAACCGTTGTGTTCCAGCCACCAAGAGAGTCGTGTAGCGAGGTTTTCTCTACAAACTTGCACAGCGTTGATGTTAAGGAGATTGATCGCAAGTTGGCGAGGTCTATTGGGGGCTTTCCTGGTTTCGGAATAGGGATCACTAAAGCGGACTTCCAGCTATCAGGTACGACACCATGCAGTCATGCATTGTGTTTAGAGTCTAGTAGTTGAGGGAGTGCAACGGCACTCAGGTTCTTGTAACCTCATACTAAATTTTGTCGGGCCGGGCGTTGTTTTTTGTTTCGCCTCATCAATTGCAGCCAGTAGCTCAGGCATAGAAAAGGGACTCAAAATTCAATCTGCGCCAACAGCAGATGTTACTGTGTATGCATCTGCAGGTATACCTGCCAAATTAAAATTAGCAGCTGAAAGAGGCATTGTGTCATACTGTGGGAGACGTTTTCGTGCTGCTTCATTGGTGAAATCATCCGGCGACAAATTAGCTACAAAGCATGCAGTTGCTCCTGCGTCAGTAGAGCGGCGACCATGTTCCATTGCACGAAACGTTCGCCAGAGTGAGGCATTCGAGGATTTAGCAGAAAATTGTTCGCACCATGCATGCCACTGGTGTCGCGAGAGATCGCGTTCATATTTCCGAGCCTTAGCAGTAAAATAATGCAGTCGTGTACGTGCCTGCGCCGAAGTATGGTCTCGCCTTGCAGCCTGTTCGGCTTGACGGCGGGCAGCGACAAGTTACGCAGGCCGAGATCTGGTGCCGGTCGACCAAAATCAATCCAGGTAGTAATCGTAGCGCTGTTTAGTGCACTTTGTATGCGCTCAACAAGAAGTGAAGGCAAATCTGAAGACAGACTATCGAGAGGTGAGTGAAAGTTGTCCATGTTGATCACAGGACAATTGCGGTTGTAAAGGGCGGAGACGTGAGGGATGGAGACCGATGATGATAGGGTGGTGATCACTTCCCCAGCAGTCTGGCTCCATTTGCAACGAAAGAGTTCCCACGTCCGATCACCATTTCAAGCCCGGTGCATAGGCAGCATTACGTATGTGACGCACAGGCGTTGCTGTCCTAGGGTGATTAAGCAGTACAAATAGGGCATTAGTGAAGGCGTTCCGCACACGCCTACCACGAGGGCTTGTAGTCGGATATTCCCTATCCGGGTGAGGGGCGTTGAAGTCGCCTCCGACTAAAATCTGACACGCGGAGTATTGCCGGGTTATTGCCGGGCACCTAATGACCCGCCAAGATTAATACAAGAAGGGGCGTCTCCCGCTGGTCTAATGTATTATGAAACAATCACAACGGTTCCATTCAGAAATTTAACAGCAACTACTACAACCTGTTGATATGAAGTGCAGCAGGTTTCGAAAGAAAGGCGTACATAAGTAAACCGCGTATCAACATATACCGCCGCCTTTCCTGAAGGAGCAGGAGCTGCACGCGACTGTCGGTCATGGAAGAAGACGGGTGGCCCCTGAAGCCGGGAATGGTTGGTAAGGCGTTTGTTTCCTGTAGTAACATAGCCCATACCTGGAGCTTGTTACTTCGTAGTCGGGTCTTGAGCTCGCCCACCTTCGTGAAAATGCCTCTACAGTTTTACTGTAGCACAGCAGGACGACCGATATTCGCCATTTGCGGGTACTAGTCCAAGCGTTGCAGTATCACGGACGTCAGGTTTGACAACTGGTTGACCATATAGCGGAGCAGTGATGTTGCAGAGTATCTGTGGGCACTGTCGTACAGTGGGAAGAGGTAGCAAATGTCGCAGTTATTGCGGGAAGAAGACGACGGTGCTGCGCCATTGATAGAATTGGCAGCTCGTCGACGTCGAGTAAGCGTTTCGCGGTGTTGTCGGAGCTTGTAGACCTCTGCTAAAAGACGAGTGATTTGCTCGTTCACTGCAACCATATCATCCTCTGGTAGTTCAGTGTGCTTCTGTATTGGCTGTTGTCGACGGCATTCCTTGAGCACCGTATCGCTAGACATCGTCTTAGTTGGAGGTGCATTCGAAGCGGGCCCAGGGAGCTCTGGCCACTCTTCTTCATCCTACTGGAGAGCGGCGAAGTTATTGCATGTCTGCACTGGTGTCATGTCTTGTATTGGCCAATGCTTAGTGTTCTAAAGACGAGCCTTCTGTGTTGCCTTTTGCTTTGTCGGGCAACTTGGAGATGTTATCTCGTGGTCGTCCGATTTCTAGAGGCCGCATTGGTATGTAACTTTTCCTTCATCGGCATTAGCGAAAGGGAAAGATTTGCGCATGTGCCCAGTCTGGAAACAGTTGTAACAGTAAACCACACTCGGTTAATATGGCCGAGGTCTTAAAATGCAGCCGTAGTAGTATAGGCAGGTTGGAGGTGTTGGAAGCCCTTGCAGGTTACATGCAAGAACGCCATTTTCACATATGCCGTGTATGGATGACCCGGTGCGTGGAGCAGTACAGCTCACGTTGAAGTGTGACTTGATCCTCGTTTATGTCGATGTTGTAACCGAGGCAATGCTGCAAGTCGCAGCTTTCAACTAGATACAACTGGACAAGCCCTGAGAGCTCACTTGTGATGGAAATACACCAAAGCGTTTGCATACGTTCCACCGTCGTGAGTGTTGGAAGCCACAAAGCTATAGTGTTTGACTTCTTCCTGGCCGTAAAGCCCCGAAATCCTCTGGCTCCGAGACACGCGTCCAAGTTAGCCTGGAGAATCCTCTTCGGTATATCCGTGAGGCTTTTGTTGGCTAGAGCTCTAATCATCACTTTATAAGATGTAGATTCCAGTGTTGGCGCAACCTGGTTCTCCATCTTTAAACAAGAATGCTTTCCTTGACAGGCATCACTTGCCGAAGACGAATTCGGTTGATTGTCTTCCGAAGGACGTTTGTGAGAGGCACGGGGACTTGTTGACATGGATGGTGTCGCCGATAGGTCCATTGGAGAGCACGTCTCCTGTCGCACTGTTGGATGCCTATCTCGGCGTGTTGACAGGATGGTCATTGTCGGGCTTCGCCCAGGGACCAGGTCACTTTTGGGAAGGCGGCATCGTCGTTGTTGGGAGCCTGAACCTCGGCACCAAGCTAGGCTTGGAGTCGAGGTTCAGGTTGACTTGTCGATGGCAGGGCAGGTGTTTCCGCGAGCGACGCCGGTGAAGCTAGCGTGGCCAGCGTGGCAGCGGAGGCATTAGGCCTAGCCTAAGTGCCTAGCTCAGTTGCAATTATGCATGGGTACCATGCGCTGGAGGCCTCAAAACCTGACAGCGAGAGGACGTTTGAAGCTATATTCCTTGGAAGGCGAGGATAAACTTGTCTGGAGAGAGGGCACGCATTTACTTAGATGGCGAGGCTTTTCAGAGGAGCGATACGAAGCCACCTCAGCAGGAACACACTTCTTCCAATTATTCGTTCTTTGTCCACAACACTACGATATCGGTGAAAATTCACTAAAATCCCAACATAAATTTGACTCGAATTTTAAAGAAAATGGCATATACGAATTTATTGCATATTCCTAAAAATGTCATCCTTTCTACATAAATATTAGGTGCTGTAATGTATCGTATTATCCAGACTAAACATAAATATTAGCGCCTGTTTTTGTTTTCTATAGAATTGCTTAGGTCTTCCCCTTAAGGATAAGCGTCAGCAATTCAATTTATTGTTTGCTGAACATAAATACATTTTATCTTTTGCAATATCCAAACATTTGTTTGTGCTTATAAAGTCCTTTTCTGTTTTTTGGCAGAGTTGACCATAGTTTACAATCAAATAATTTCGCTATTGCTTGCCATCTCAACGGAAAAAGCAAATAACGGTTTAACGCTTTCTCCTTCGCCTGTTTTTCTTTTATCGTTGTGCGCAGTGGTATTTAATTCAGTTCTATGTTGTATTATTTCATTTCTCGGTTGTGACAAAAATAAACAGTAATTTATTTTTAAGACCATTTTTGTAATGTGAACCTATGTACCATAATATGCAAAACGCATTGCAGCGAGATGGTATTCGTGGAATTATGTTTCGTTGCAGCAAAAGCACGAATGAGCCGAGATTGCGCGTAGTCTGGTCAACAGGCCTATCCAGCCCGGAGAAAACGTAAGCCGACACACAGCGAACTCACCGTCCACCTAGCAACGTGCAATGCCCTCACCAAACCTCGATATCCGAGGCTTTGCAGGTAACCTGGGTTTTGTGTGCGCGCGCGCGCGCGCGTGTGTGTGTGTGTGTGTGTGTGTGTGTGTGTGTGTGTGTGTGTGTGTGTGTGTGTGTGTGTGTGTGTGTGTGTGTGTGTGTGTGTGTGTGTGTGTGTGTGTGTGTGTGTGTGTGTGTGTGTGTGTGTGTGTGTGTGTGTGTGTGTGTGCGTGCGTGCGTGCGTGCGTGCGTGCGTGCGTGTGTGTGTGTGTGTGCGTGTGCGTGCGTGCGTGCGTGTGTGTGTGTGTGTGTGTGTGTGTGTGTGTGTGTGTGTGTGTGTGTGTGTGTGTGTGTGTGTGTGTGTGTGTGTGTGTGTGTGTGTGTGTGTGTGTGTGTGTGTGTGTGTGTGTGTGTGTGCGTGCGTGCGTGTGTGTGTGTGTGTGTAAGAGAGAGAGAGATCGATACTCGCGCATGGTGGTCTTTTCTGCCTGTGTGCCATACAGCTCAACAAACCACAAAATGGAGAACCGTTTCATAGATATCCTTCATACAGCTTTACCTACTGGCGTTATATTCCTTCTTTCGTGGCTCACTTTTCAAAGCGTTGTTTGAACAAGTCGCCAGTATGATATGAAATCAGCAAGTAAACAGAGAGGTGGGGAACCTAGGGATAGCAGACTACCTAGGAAGAAGGGATGGGTCGCCGAAAATAAAAATAAAAAATGATCACCGCTGTTCTAACGCACGCCAAGGCACAGTGTGCGTAGGAACCAACTCAACGACATGTTAAACAAAGGGTACATTCCAGGTACCTTTCGCAATCCCGCAGTGATTCCAAAGCATCCAGTACTGTGTCAACCAAGGCCATGCTGTTTTCCATAGACAAAGGGCACGAAGGAATCCAAGTTTTTCTTTTGCACACCCTGATTGCAGCCGTTTCCCTGGAAGAACAAGTGTGGCAGACATGCTCGTGTTAGCAGACATAAAGGTATCCGCAGAAATGACCCTATATTCAGCGTTTGTTGCAAGTGTTATGTAGATACGTTTTCATCCTCCTAGCATTTCGAGGATAATGCGTATAATTTTTTCTCGCTCTTCTGGCCAACTGATTTCGTTTACACGCCCCAAACCCAAACGACACAGTGGAAGGCTCCGAAAATGTCGGCCACATGGGGCTTTACAGAGTACATTGAAAGAGCAAAATGTACGGGAGCTTTGCTATTCGCCTTCGCCGAAAAACGGCCTCCGCAGCAGGAATTTGATCCCTTGTCCTCGGGTTCGGCAATCGAGCACCCTAACCACAGTCCCACCAAATCGTCGTATAAGATTGTTGTTGCCACATGTGCGTATTGCATTACTGCGATAATGTCTTTTAAGCGGCAGAGAGCACTCCACTCGCTAAGAAACGTAATGCAAAAAAGAGACAACCGTTGGCCGCTAACTAAAATGTAAAGAATCTAGGGATCGGCTGCTCTAATGCGTCTGCTACTCTAATGCGTCGCCAAGATGCGTCGAATATAGCAGAGCGCTTCACTATTCTCGCGCCCCCCTCAGGGTGTTTTTTCTTTCTTTTTTGCCTGCGACTTATAGACTGTTTCATAAACAGCCGCACAAACCTCCACCGTTTCTCTTTTTTTTCGTGGCCTCAGGCTCGATCGTCAATCCCGCGTAAACATATCGCATATGGCACAAAACTAGAAAATGAAGTCGTACTGTTTTTAACTTCCACTTTCTAGTCGAGTACTGAAGTGAACAATGAAGGCGTGCTTTCTTTTTTTTTTGTATGTTTACTTTACCTCTCCCTTTTTTTTCTAGGATTACATCTCGACAGTAGCTGTGCAGATGCATGCCTTCCTATCAGGCCATTATTATTTCACCTAAGAAACGCTCGCACTCCCATTTAATTGTGCAAGTGATTGTAAGTGGCGATACCAGATTTCATTTATTAGCTGGCTTTATCGAATGAGAGCTTATCGCTATTATTAAGGTTATTTTTTTCATCTCTGCAAAGTGGTACCACAATAGTGTAAGGGGATTAACTGTAATCGAATGGTCTCTTTAAATACCTTACATTTCTCTTTTCCTCCCCTGCAACACCAGCGTGCTCATCCCTCTCTCCATACATCTAAATCTCTTTAGCTTCCCAAAGTCAATAAGCAAAGTTTTCATTGCCAGTTCATTTATTTATGCTACTTAGTTAATGAATCTATTTTGTATATTTATTTTTTGTTTATTTGTCTATTTATTTCTTTATTTATTCAGAGCCCGATAGACATCACAGAACGGAATGAGAAAATGTATTCAGTATACCTAGTACAAGAAATGACAAATAGAAGAAGGAAACACGAAAACAAGAACAGCATGGCAAAATCCCGATTAGGGCCGACATATATGTTCTTTGATTTCAGATTTCATCCAAGCGTGTCGGTGATTGTGGCAAGTGACTTGGGCAGGTGGGTACATTCGTTAACTATTTCTTGAATGAGTAAATAAAAATATGAATTATAACGACAAAAGGAGACACCTACTTTATGAGGTTGCTCTCTGCGGCATGAAATAAACTCAAGTATAGCCTACGACTACAAACTCTTGAAAGGATGAAATAGTTTTTTTTACACATTTGCCTCATTAACATTAATTACCATCACAAATTAGCAGATGATCGCCTGATAACCTACCGCTACTTCCTGAAGAAGAGTAGCCCGTGTAGCGTAGATTAGCGATTAGGCACCGTTGCTCCTGTTGGCGCCGAAAATTACTCTAGTGATGCTACACTCAGGGTAGTGAGTAAGTCAAGCGCTTTAAGCTATTTTATAATGCAAGTTCGACTTTATTTCGCACAACAGCACAAGGCATACACGGGGAATGGTACAAACTGACTGGTGCGAACTGTTAAAAATGAACTCGGAATAAATCATCAGTGATGAACACACAAGTATCATGGGCAGATGAGAGGAAGGGAACGGAGAAGGGCTGCGGCGATTGTTACTAGTATTGCGACTCTGGCATTCCAGTTTGCAATGAAAAAGGTCCTGCCGCTCACTTTCAAGCGCTTTTGAAAGACATGATTCTACGAGTAACGGTACCCGCGTTTCCACATGCTTAATCGAACTTCCTGCCACGTTAACGTTCACATTGCTTTTTAACGCGACATCGTTAAGTGCACCGTGTCGCAGAAAAACTGGTATCGGCATTGTGGCTGTAAGGCTATCATCCGAAGAAGGTAAACAAGCAATGAAAAGTTTTGCGGAGACCCGCGGTATCGAACACGATTCCTTCGCCGAGCGAGGCGCGCCCGCAACCACTCCACCACAGAACCATTTTGCTGCTCTCTGAATGAAGGTGAGACTATTCTATGCACTGCAGTATAACCATCAGTTAATGTTTAGGGTCGCCATTAGAAAGAAAGCAATTACGGAGATAATAGATAAGCGAGTTGCAAAGAACATTTCCGCTTTGCTTAAGTGCGATGCGGCACTTAAGCAAAAGCCCGATTCAAAGCCTTATACATCCATCCATCGTCTTCAAAGCATTGTGATTTAAGGACAGGGAACGGAGCCTGCTAACACTATCGCGTTGAACTCATAAAGGCGAAGTTTAGGCGTGTTCTTTTCTTTTTTGTTTCCCTTTTAGTGTGTCTTTCATGGTTGTGGAAACTCTGGAGATATTTACCGACAGAGGCGTTCTTCGGTCCCCAGCTCACTTCCTGTCATGTTGCCATACTCTTCTTCGAAACATGCCGTAAGCTTCGGCATATCTGTGCAATTCTTGGACATGACCGCTCCGGCGAAGAGTTCTAGAAGTGTGAGATGAGAGGCTAGTTAGTAAGACATTCAGAAGACATAAAACTACGCAGGAGACAGGTCCTCTCTGCTGCGTAGTTTTGTCTTCAGTAGCCCTGCAAAGAGAGTTGTCGTAAATAACCTTCCTCTATTCTGAAAACTGTGAATCGTATGCTGCATGAATCTCATTCCACTGACTGCCGTCTTGAACGTTTGAGAGGTATGAGAAACTTATCATTGAAAACACATGGGGCTGATATGATGTCATTGTACTTGTGGCAAGAGGAGCGCAATTTATCTTTTGTTACCTACATACAACCACCTATTTTGTCTTAGACGTACTTGGCTTTTAATACCAGATAAATAACAGTTTCGTTTCTGCAATTTACGGGGCTACCCAAGCGTTACGATCTGTAAGATGAAATTCACCACTGCCAGATTGAGAAACTGATTTGTCCCCAAATCGCGCCGCTCGTTCGCGTGTTTGAGTGGGATGTGAAGCTATAGTCTAAACTGCCGCTTATGCATAAAACGCACTGTAGAAAATTCACTCCAAGAACAAGAGACGACGGCACTTAATCGGGGCGGTACGCCTGATTCCTCTTGGGAGACATTTAGGGCAACCTGGTGTGTCTACAATGGCGCAGCTGGTATGGCTTTATCTGTTTAAAATTTGATGAGCTCTGAGCGAAGGTCGATCATCACCCGATGTTCGTTCAGAAAGCCCATTCCCGAAATCACGTTGCGCGATGACTGGTGTCGGACTAGGTGTATGTGGTGGTGTAGGGGAGAGCGCTATAGGTGGCTTCACGACGCGTACTCTATCCTGCACACTAATCGTAGAATTCCTGTAGTAGTTCGCAATTACGGGGCCGTGATGCGTCTACGGCAAAAGCGTGCCGGCCGGTTCGTCTGTATGTACAGTGACAAAGGATGTGACCAGCCTCAGCACAGAGAAAGCTGATGAGGTGGTTGGTTCGAGTTTTCCACACTTCGCATTTCCTGGGAGCTGAAAATCGCTCATACGCTTGGCAGCCAGGACCAACGGACAGCGTTAGGGAGCGGTTTGTTCGTGTCGAGGGGAGATTGGGCAGGTTTCCTCGGGAAGCAGGACGGAGTAATGCGGCTGTGTAGTGCATAGCTCTGGTTTTGTTACGTCGGAGCAGTCGCTTTAGAAACGCCCAAAGCTAGCTGTACTTTCTAACGGATGACATCCGTGAGCTAAGCAACCTGAAACTGCGTTTGAGATGGCAGTAGTCGGCGCAATTCTTCATGAATGAAATGACGGATAATTTCACTGAGGCTATCTCGCTTGTAGGTGTGCTATCGCAGTGGCTTGCAGACAGAACTTAAAGAGGCCCATTGTAGAGATGCGTAGTTATTTGAAAGGTATTTTTGATAATCGCTCCTTCCTGAGAGAGCTCTGAACATATTTGGCGGCTACCGAAGAAGATCAACAAATAGTTGATCTTTCACGGTAGGCATCAACATGTTCAACTTGTTCCCCTGTGTGATGTCAGGCTCTGGCCGGCGGAAGAGACGCTTCATCGGCTCAACGTAAACCAGGGTGGACTCATTTGATAGATATGTGCTCGTTCTTTTTTAACGGCTCTTCCAAATGCCTTCAGAAGCTCCGTCTTGAAAGTATTCTAATCCTTAAAAGAAACTTCGAGGTTTTCAAACCAGGTCAGCGCAGATTCCTGCATTATAGGAAGTTGCCGGGCCAGTTGGTACATCATTTTCAGCACACTATCGATGGCACTGACAAGAAAAGAGATTGGATATCTTGCAAACTCATGACGACAAGAAGTGACAAGAGGGGTTCCTCCTCGCCTTCTCTTTCTTAGTTTTAATATTTATTGAGAGCAATGCAACAAACCTTCAGTTGTTAGTCAGAGCTGTGTCTGTTAGTTGTATTCTATCTCTGTCCTGTTTTAGCGCTCTCTTTCTTTTGAAGCAGATTCCTGAAGTGCGAACTAGTTTCAACTTCGTCGAGACGTCCCTGGCTTTGAGAGAGGTCACGTGCTGTAAAATATCTAGCCAGTCTTCTACATATTCATCCGCTTATCCTTGGCAGCTGGGGGACTCACAACGCTGGACAAAAGCCAGAAGCTGTGCCTGCCCAGCTAATTCCGTCTTCAGGGGATAGTCACGTTGACTGGGGTCAACCTTCTAAGAACGTTGACTGGGATTGAGCACTTCCATCGGGCGTCGCGTGGTATGTGACAATTCCGTAGACGAGCAAATAAGAGACTAGCGTTGCACTGAAAGAATCTGTGTATTGGGCAGTTGCGGTTCCAAATTAATAAAGCAAAACGGGGCGCCAAAAGAAGTAATCGTGCTCGTCGGTCGTCGAACTATGAATGCCCGCAGAATTCGGTCGCCCACTGTTTGAAGTCGCTGAAAAACCATGCAAATAACCGCCTGAAGGAACCTGGAAAAGTCTTGAATCAAACGAAAACAGTTGTGCTTCACTGCGGTCACTTGGAAAAACCCTCAGGTTACCTTGCGCTACAAAGAAAGTAATAGAATCGCGTATAGGGACATTCAGCCTGAACAGGATTGTTACTTGCGCTACAATCACTGTGACAAGGTTTCCTTGCACAGTCTTCACGCCGTTCATCAAAATTTCTGCAGTTGCCGGCCCTTAACCAGCTGCTTAATACAGTTGAATTTCTTGTAAAGGTTTATTTATATCCTTTTCTTTTACTACCGGAAGGTTGAATCTTCTGCACCTCTACTTTTGTCATTACAGTTCTGAATATTATAGCTTTTGCCTGTATCTGTATAATACTTCACGGTATTTTAAGAGAACTTGCAGTACGGGCTAGCTGGTTACAGTTAATTTTTAATACTAACTGCCCAAATTACAGGAAATAAGCAGGTTATGAAGAAGAACTGAACAAGGTTAAATAGGGTACGCCTCAGTTCGCAGATGAGCCAACGTTTCGACAAGGGGACTTATCTTCGTCTGGGCATCGTCTGGGCGTCGTCTTGCCCAGACGAAGACAAAAGTCCACTTATCAAAACGTTGGCTCATCTGCGAACTGAGGCGTAACCTATTTACTCTTGTTCAGTTCTTCATACCATGCACACCATCTTCTACCTTTCGTTCTACCAGGAAATAAGCAGAGAAGACGACGGAACGAAGCGCCTTCCCGGTTTCCATAGGGTGTTTCCATGAAGATGGAACAAAGCATGGTCAGTCGACATATTATATTTATTTCGAAATGTTATACATTGTTCCCTGATGACTGTAAAGAAGATAACTGCAGTTGGTTTTGCTGCCACAATTTTTTTCGAAGCACAGGGAATTATGGCGAAGAGGTGAAGTACCGCACTTCATTTCTTTGCTGTTCTGGGCAGCTTTGGCTATGAATTACACAAACTATATTAACGTTAGGAAGCTGAAAATTCGCGGGCAAAATATATGTATGTTTTTATATTTATTTATTTTCGCTTTTCTTGGTAGTTTACATGTTTGTTTTTTTAATTCACAAAATCGGCTGAGGAAACAAAATGTTACCTATTTTGCAGGTCTTTATCTCAAATAACGTTTATGCTAGAGCAGCAACAATTCAACGCTATATTCTCACCACACTTATCTATAAAACTAGTAAACCTCACATGTATATAACCTGTCAATACATAGTTAAGATAGCGCTAATTTTAGGAAAACAGCGAGCAATGAAAATTCCTGTGGACAGTTTAAAAAAAAAAACATTTTTGATATTCTTTTAAACTTTTTCCACCTATTCTCCTCTACTTCTCCTCTAAAAATCTTCAAAATATATTGCATAATTTTGTTGCACAAGTAATTACAGCCTCCTCATTAAGACCCTTGCGGAAGGCACAGTGCACCAGGCAGGTCTGAAAATGTTTCGACATTTATGAATCGTCAACGATTTTTAATTTTTGCCATAATATTGTAACGGGAAGAAATATATTTACACAAGAGAATGAAATATGTATACATTGAGAGACAGCTAAGGAGCAGGCAATGAGGGTCCAGCGTTCGACGCACTTCTTTCTCTTCACCTTCCACGCACGAGCAAGCCACTTCGTTTCGTCGTTCTCCACCCAATATTATATTCTATCTAGCCATTTTTTATCTCGACATTGCAAGATAGCTGTGACAGTCACCGCAATGCATGATTCGTAATCAGTTTTATGTGCGTGGAGTTCCTGATACGCTTGGGCATCGGGCAACACACAGGCGCTTTTCGCAATTCACATTCACCATAACGCGGACTACACAAAAAGACGATAGAGTTCAATGCACACGCAACGTATTCTGAATACTTTATAGCGAAATGAAAAAATTGTGCGGGGCATGAAGAACTGCCTCATTAAAACACAGTGTTTTGGACTGAAGTTGTTTCTACAGCGTTTTTGAGTTGTTTCTGATCCTACAGCGTACATTGCCTTTTTGTTCCATGCCGTCTCGCCTATGCGTGCCGGCATGAAGTGTGAATAGCAAATCTAACGCGCCGCAAAATACCCCGCTCAGGCCGTCTGGCTGCCGTCATCTGAGACAGGCGTCCGCATGCAGTTGCCAATAGTCATGCTTCATTTATTTTTCTTTTTTTTTTTGGCATCCGAAATCTTGCTTTGTCACTGGCGTGCCACGCTCATGCTTTTCACCGATCGCACCTGGCGCAGCAGTTTCTCATGAGGAAGCGGCCGTCACCCGCGCAGGTGAAACGGGCGCTCAAAGGTCAGAACACTGAGCCCTCAATACCTGCTCCATAGCTGTCTCTCATTGCATATACCTTTCATCTTCTTTTGTAAATATATTTCTCCCCGTTACAATATGATGCCAAAATTTAAACATTGTAGGCGATTCACAAATATCGTAGAATCTTCAGACCTGGGTGATGATCTGTGCCCTGCGCAAGGGCCTTGTTGAGGTGGCCGATTACTTGAGCAACATTAACTGTCCTCACAAATATTCATTGTTGGCTGTTTTCTTGAACTTAGCGCGATCTTATCTCTGTATAAACCGTTATATAAATATGAGGTTTAGCAGCTTGACAGACACGTATGCTGAGAACATAGTGTGGAATCAGTGTTGCTCTACCATGAACCTTGTTTGCGATAAAGACCTGCAAATAGGTAAAATGTCATATACTGCGCCGATTTCGAGAAATTTAGTAAAAGCATATACACTACCCATAGAAACAAAAATTAACTAATTATACATAAAAACACATATATTTTGTCAGACAATCTTCGGCTATCTAAAGATAATATCTTTTGTGTAATTCGTTACCAAAGTTGTCCAAAACAGGAAAGAACATAAGCGCGGTACTCCACCTCTTCGTCCTTATTAATTCCCTGTGCCTCGAAACAGGCTTTGGTAGTGAATCCAAGTGCAGATCTCATCTTTACAGTCATCAGGAAACAATATATAAAATATCGACCGACCATGCTTTGTTCTATCTTATCTGGAAACACCCCATAGGCTGCTCGGTGTTTTGTGTGGTATCCAAGACCTGGCGTACTAGGAGGATAGACTTTTGGAGCAAGAATGGCACGGTTTTATTTCGATTCCGGCCTGTGCTTTCTTCTTGGGGTCACCTCAAAAGGATAAACCAAGATCTTCAGACCCAAACTTTGGCTCCAAATTCCCCTTTTTAACGACCTCCTACGTGTTGCCTGGTTTGCATACAATCCCGCATCGCTGGCAGAAGCAACTGTGAGCATCCTTAATAACTGTTAGTTCCTTAATAATGCACTGCGCATGCATTATTAAGGAACTGAAAAGATGACGAGAGGAAGAAAGGTATAGGTGATTTTTTGATAGCGGCCAATATTATGCTGTCGGAGAAGGAAAAGTTGGTTATGGTAAACAAAACCAAAAGTGCGCTGTTAGAACCAATAGGGCCTCCAGTGAAGTTAGGTCATCAACTGGCAGGAAAACCACCTCAGAGACGCACTACATGTGTCTGCTAGAGCACGCTCACAGCCTTCTCAACTCTGGTTACCTGAGTACCACTCGGCGCCTGGAAATGTCAACTAGAGCCATCGCTTCATACTCCAAGAATATTTCACTGCGACCCGTGCAAGCAGATAACAAGGGTGGGCTTGTATTTATCTCTGATGACATCTTTTCAGTATGAGCAGCTGAGGCTGTTAGAACGAATTTTGTTCATGGAACTGTGAACACTACAAAACTGAAATCCACCACCTTGACTTTGTGTAATTGTCCTGATTTCACCAGCCTGGCTAATCAAGTTAGCAGTAGTGATAAGAACACAAATGAGAGTTTTCCTTTGTTTCAAAACCCACAAGCAGGACTAGTGGCTTAGAACTACTGCGATTGAAAATCGCTCGTGGCGGACACACCTGAGCCTATATCTGTCTAATTATTTGCTTCACATTCTTTTAAATGGTATATTTTTGACCAGACGATCAAGGTTTTGGCGCCGTTGAAAGCAATCCAGAGGTTGGTAGTACATTTTCAGAAGACATTGTGAGTTTCTCTAACCCATTGCTCATGGTGCGCTGTTCTCGGCAATTAAGGAAACGACCCGTTTTTATTTCAGAACTCAGCTAGTGTATCTATTGACTACTTTTTAACGTTACTATAGTTTTATCTAGAATCCACGTGTATCTCATATGACAAGAACCTTTTCTGCAGAGAGCAGGTTTATTCATTGAGTCCTGCCTGGCACTTGTACTGTTTCATATCTTCTATCTCAGGTTGCACAAGTCCTTCAGCAGGCTTTACCAAATAACAAGGATTATAAACCTCTTAGATGTATAGATTATTTTGTTGTTGTATTAATCAAAGAATAAAATTCCAGCTTTCATTAAACTAATTTTTATCATTATTCAGAGGGGATGCAAAACACCTAGAATTTACAAATGAACTTTCTCATAAGAATTCATCACATTTTTCAGACGTGAAAAATGAGTTCGGTGCTGATCGAGTGTGCAGTTATAACTTGGCACTACGCCCCATGTGCAAAGAAGCCATGATTCCGTGCTCAGAAAGTCATGGCGTCACAAAATGCGGGAAAGTTTTAGTCAGCAATTTGCTAGGTTCTTTATAGCCGGGATGCCTGGTTCGCACGTGAGAGCCGTGATCAAACGTCTCCTGCAAGAAATAAAATTCTAGTAGAACTAGGCCAGACATCCTTCTGGATGACGTCAGACCTGTCGTGGTGTCGCATATACACCAAGTTTCCCAGAATTTGAAAAAAAGCTAGGAGGGCCTTTGCTCCCGTACCGGAAAACAAAACGAGGCATGCGGCACAAAGTACCAATGAGAAATGCGTTGAAAGGGGAGTGTACAAAATTCCCCTGTTTAGATTTTCGCGTACTTTAAGTGTCCTTCCAAAATAACTCATATTTATAAAACCTAGTTGAACCATGCTAGTACCTCAGCAGCACTGCTAGGCTGAACTGAACACTAACTTATAGCGTGAATTTGCCAGCTTCCTTTTGCAATCGCATGATATCCGAATCCACAGATTACCACCGCCTTTCGATGTGTCTCAGTCGTGACCACCGCCTCTGTGAAGTGATCCGTAGCCGTTAATTGCTGGCGATCGGGAATGTGGGAGTGTCGTTCAGGCACCACATGTTTTCAGAGGATTTGGACGAGGCATGCATACATTCCTTTTTCAGCCCTTCACAGCCGATATTCTGTATGTGAAATCCAATGAACTCTACGTAATATCCTCCGGGATTGAACCCTGGTCGCGGTCTGTTGTAGAGCGCCCTAAACACTCAGGCACCCTGGTCAGGCTCTTATAGAATCATCAATTCTGAATTACAGTCTCAGGGACTGTTACTTACTCGGATATTTTCTCCACTACTTTCACTTCTGCAATGCAATCGACTCTTCTCTGTTAGTTTTGCCTAAAAGCTCTCCGTACGCACATGGGATTGCATCTTCGAATGGCAAGAATAATCCCGTAGACGCCTTCACCATCCTACAATAATTTTTGGCTTTAGCATTCCATTTGAGCGGCCAAGAAATGTCCTAGCAAGCGTAAAATGCAATATGTATTCTATGGTCTCGATTTATGTCGTTGATGCACTCGTGTTGCCAACGCCTGACGTACAGGCTGCACAACATTTTCAACACTTATAATGAGTAGTGCTAGTTCTCAACGTAGTTAGTCCCCAGTACCGTTTATATAAGGAAAATAAAACCGCAGCAGACACAGACGCAGCTGCGGTTTTATTTTCCTTATGTCTCACCAACTGACCTACACATCTACGCTGCTAAACCGTTTATATCATTGGTGCGATTTTTCTTTTCTATATCTTTTTTTATTACTCGGAGCCACCGGAACGCGCCATTATAGCATTTTACTTGACGTCAGATTTGACCAAATTTGACCAATTTGACCAGATTTGACCAACTGCACCACGAACAGCTGCCTATATAGAGCTAAAACTTGTTCGCGAAACTTCTGGGATATTAATCTGAAGTTCCGTCATCAGCTTTAAATTAAGCTTTCTTCGAGAATGGGGTTATAATTTTTTTCCACGACTGAAGGACACGTTTGCTGATATAGACCTTTCCATAAATAGGTAGAATGGCACTGGGATGCTGCACAGTGGTCTGAGCTCGTAGCACCGGAACAATTGAACGTTAGGCTTGACACGCTCCCCCCCCCCCCCCCCCCCCCTGTCCTTACGGGTTCCTCCAAGGGTACTAAAAAGGTCTATAGCGACCGTCGAATAATATTTTTCTTTGTGAGTGCAAGTAGACTCATTGAAGAATTGGTTTGGTTTGTGAGGTTTAACTTCTCATAGCGACTCAGGCTACGATGGACACCGTTGTGAAGGGCTCCAAAAGTGTCAACCACCTGCGGTTCTTTAACGACCACCAGCATTGCACGGCACATGGACGCCTAGCTTTTCGACGCCATCGAAAAGCGCCCGCCGCTGCTGAATTTCGATCGAGCAACCTCGGATACAGTAGTCGAGCGTGCACCCCCCTCAGCCACCGAGACTGGAGCCACTTGAAAGATTTGTTTCACCAGTACCCCTGTTTTCTCGTTGGAATTGTCAATAGCGTTGGAACCCCGACCTGGCGCTGGCGAACAAGGCATTTAGTCCAAGATGCACTTTACTAACTCCACGAGGTCACCGCGGGGAGCACTTATCTTGCTCAGGTCACATGTGTATAAAAACAGCGCCAGTCTGGAGCCTACGTCTCACCTTTCAAGGTCCCCTCACAAACCGAGCTTCGGAGTTTCCTGAAACCATCTTCTCTTCGAGTGAAGTTGTGCTTCATCGACTCTGGGCAGCGAGTGAAACCCACGTAGCACAATGATTCCCCGGAGAGGTCCCTGTAAGGGTTTAATACAAAGTATAACCTTCGTGCCTTTTGCAATAGCGAGTTCTTGCAAAGATCATAAGCAATATTAAGTCCAGCTGAAAACAAAGTCTTTTTTTTGCTACCCTTGAACCATTCGAATTACCGAAGGCCACTTGTCAACCTGATCTAATGAAATTAATGCAGGAATGCAGGTAATGGCTACATTTTGAGCTGCCATTGTCCGTCACGGTTCTGGCCACCAAGAGAGATAGACATCATGAGGTGGTCTGGTGACAATCAGGAGAGTTTGAGAAATTCTCGTGTGCTGATGAAGTATAAGCGTTGCTTCAAAATAATGTCAGGTGAACTACTAACTGTGAATAGTGTTTCTAGTTCACTACCTTCAATAACGGCACTGCGAAGGCATAAGAATGTTATTTGGAATAGGTTCAAGCGCCTGTTGCCCTGCGCCAAACATTTCCTGTACCACGCCATTTCCTGCCACCTGAGGACAGGTAGCCGACCACTCAGGTGATCCAGTACTCGTGCATTTCATTTGTATTGTATTAGCAATACCACGCCGGGTTTTCGCTCTTCGTGTAGTCCCGTGAAGGGCCACGTTTCACCTTGCACAGCCGCGAAGACGAAAAAGACGAAGATTAAGACGAAGGCAAAGAAGATGTAGACGAAAAAGAGGAAGAAGAAGAAGATGATTAAGACGAAGGAGAAGAAGACGACGAAGAAAAAGACGAAAAAGATGAAGAATGCTCGGCCACCCGCAGCTAATGCTTTCGCTCCAGATTCGGTTCAGCAGCGTTGAACCCTTCTCAATTATATGTGGGTTGGTAGCCTACGCTCTTGCATTATACTCTTAAAGGATGAAAAATGACCCCAATAATTTAGCACCTTACACTGATAGGGAGTGACAGGGTAATAATGTAGCAGATTAAGAAGCTTCCGCCGTTGCTATCGCAATTCATCTAAGGTTTACCAGAGTTCAACCACAACTAACTTTTTTTTTTAGTTTTTGATATCTCATTCGTCAACTGCCACCTGTCTTTTCAAAGACGCTATGACATTACACATTGGCGTCGTCATTGGAGGAACATTCCACGAGTGCTACTGCCGATCGTCAACAAGCTATAGACCTATCCCTGTTCGCAAACAATGTGTCAGGGAGCCACGTGACGATGGGGGCGCGCCGAAGAAAACCCGTCTTGGTGGGCAAAAAACGCCCCTTTCAGCCGGGTCTTCCTGCTGCAAGGAGCGGCGGGAAGCTGTCCGCTGCTGTGCTCTTATTGCTTCAAATCTTGCGTTAGCCATATTCGGATCTGGCACAATATGCGTCACTCCTTAGTACACGCACCTATTAGCAATTTTTACCTTGAAAAAGGTGATAGTCTTGGCAAGCATGCATGCAATTATTTTTGTTCCATGAACTGGCACGGCCGCCTGCGGAAGACCTGAAGTCCTATACCAAACGCTTCAAACTGATAGGACGTAAGCATGCTATAAAACGGGCCAATGCAGGCAAATTACAAACACCATTTTCTTTTCTTTTTTTCTTAATCTTCACAAATCGACTGTGAGCCCCGCAAAGCGTAGGCAGTTATGGGCGAAAATAACAGCGCCCGCGCGAGTTTCGTGCTTTGCTGGATGAATTCCATCCCAAGTACAGAGATTTTAGTTTTCGTTATGTTCAGGCAGACAAAGAAAAAAAACGTATTTCCGTCTAGTTGTGCAGTACTGTCACCAAAACTGTGTTACAAGGAAGCTAGCAATAACATGCGAATGAGTACCATATGGTATGGAAAGTAACAAAGCTCAATTTGTTCCACATAATAATATTCGTGCAAGGCATGGAAATATTCAAAGGGGCGCCTAACAATTTCAGTAAAACTTTTCGCTTGGGACACGATAGCTTTTGAACGAGCTTTATAACGATTCCATCAAGGGATGCTGTTGTACTTGTGCGATCATGTACTTCCGCGGCATGACCTTGGAAGCTGTTTTGTAAGAGAGCTAGCTCCTTGAACATGGCCTACTGAACTGGAATAAATTCAATGCAGAGCAAGAATCTCTAAAAGCGCTGCAATGATTGCATGCCGCCTGGGCCTTTTAGAGCCCGATTGGCCAGCATTCAGCACAATTCGTTCGGAAGGATAATAAAGCAAACTAATAAGTTCCTGTTTTTTTTTTCTGAGAATTACGCGAACGCACTTGTATACACAGAAAAACGTGCTTACTGTCAAGAACAATATCGAGGCCTATCGGCTCACGACGTTTGTCACTTCGCTCTTTGCAGAGCTGAAAGACACATTTGGGCCGCGTATAGAAGAGACGAAACATGCAGTTGGTCATCTGCGATCGAATATCGCATAACACCACGCGGGAGCTTCACGGCGTTCCGAAAAACAAAGCAAGTTGTCACCAGACGGGACCAAATCCTCCGCACCATGCCACCAGCAGCGGAATGTTTTGCCTACCAGGCCGAGCCACGTGGCGACCGCCCCCTTCGCACCTCCTCTGATAAGTCTTTCGTGGCGAGGACCGGGAGAGGTCTATTGCCGAGAACGCTATCGCCTTGGGAAGTGACGCAGGAGAACGCTAACCACGGAAAGAGACGAAGAGCGCAGTCGCCTAAGGAAGCATCCGGGGAAGAGGACAGAGGAGGAGCCCTGATTTGTGTGCTACTTCACTTGCCACATATCGCTACTCGCTGTATTGCGCGACAGCACAGGACAGAAGCACATGCGTGATCAAAAACTAAGTGTCCTTACAATGTGTAATTTATGTCCCCGAACAGAACATGGGCCATAACGCATGTATTCACGCAGTTAAATAACCTAGACGTAAAACGGATTACACCACCAATTTTGTTAACTATTAGTACAAAGCATTATCCATTCCACCTCAGATGATGGCGCAATTTCAATTAGTTCATTTACTCTCAGATACGTTCGGAATTGCAGACACGAGTGCGTAGCAAGAATGCAAACAGAAAAAATACAGATGCAATGGGCAACCTTAGTGGTAATGAAGATGATTAATACAGCACACTTGAAGCCAACTGGTGCATTAAGCAAAGAACTGGAAGTAAAGATTAGTTCTGCAGTTCAGCCAGCCAACTTTCAATATATTGTCAATGAGCGATGATAAATGTAAACGTAATAAGCATGGATTATTTCAGCTCTTAACGGGTAAAACAAAAACGACCGCGTACAGAAAGCTAACGAAGATTTGATTTTTTATTTATAAGCTAAACAAGAATAATTTAAGAGAAAACAACGAGCAAAGCGATTTTGGATGAATTCCATGGCTTCTATGAGTGATTTAGTAAAGACCCCAAACAGAAAGTACATACTCAATGTGTATTATATACATATATATATATATATATATATATATATATATATATATATATATATATATATATATATATATAAACATGTGTATAAAATGAAGCTTTAACGTAAAGGTAACCATACTGGAATCAAATTTCTCCACACAACATCACAGGGAAGTCGGAGAGTCGTATCTTATCTCTAAATTCAAATAAGCTTCCTCGGAACCTAATGAGAGCCCTGGAAAACCCACATATCTACCTATAGTTTAAAATTCCTTATTAGCTTCGTGAAATCGCGCCCACACATCCCCGGTAGACAACAATTCTAGAAGGTTTCACTTTTCTCTTTTTTTCCTTCTTTCTTTTCCTTAGCTTCATTTATTCATTATAATTGCTTCCTTCTTTCAATTTTTTTGTTCTTCGATCTCACTTCTCAATATTACCTACTCCTTTTTCTAGTTGGAATTCGGTATCTCGCTCTCTCCAAGAGAGTACAATTGCTTTTGTTTTCTATTTTATCTGTCTTGCTCACGTTTCGTAGTGACTGGACATTCACGGGGCGCTGCCATCTGGACGCGTGTCTATTGTGTGCTGCGCAAGTTGAGGCAGAAAGGCGCTAGGCACACTTCCAGAATCATAGTCCTGGTGTCTGCCTCACAGCTTTGTCCTGCTGGGGTACTTTTTTGAGGGGCTAGATTACTTGTTGACCAAGGCACCGCGTTCCGCGCACACCTGCCATACTGCTTTTTCTTGCGCTCCTCATCTTTTGTTAGAATGTTTGCCCCTGCGCAACTCATGCTTGACTGGCTGCTGTCTGTGTTTGTGGGGGCGTATGCGTGCATTCCGAATCTTATGTTGCGCCCCCGTCTACAGCTTACTGCGACTACTGAACATTTTTGTGAAAAGGGACTCATTAGGTGCCGTGTCCATTTTTGAATCTCTTTGCTTTTATCATTATTTTTTCTTTTTCAGGGGTCTAATTCACGCGCAGTGTAGCTGCCTCCCTCCAAGCCCTATAAATACGGATCTGGCTCTGCAACATGCCCCTCTGATGAAGACTAGTCCCCATTCGAAACGTCAATATAACCTTGTTATGTTTTAAGCATGTGTAAGCCTGCTGTATAAGCATATAATTTCTGGTTCATAGTACTTTTTTTCCCCGCCGGGGTAACGCAGCGGTTAGGGCGCTCGACTATAGTTCCCAAAGACGCGGGATCGAATCCCGGCCTCGGCGGCCGCTTTTCAATGGAGGCGAAAAACAAGCCGCCCGAGTGCTATGCGATTTCAGTGCACGTTAAAGAACCCCAGGTAGTGGAAATTTCCGGAGTCCTCTACTACGGGGTATCTCATAGCCTGAGTCCCTTTGGGACGTTAAATCCCACAAACAAATCCAAACCATGGAGGAGGAGGGAACAATTTTATTCAATGCATTTCTAAGCGTCAAGAATATCCTGGGCCAGGGTCACCGAGGCCAATTGATCACTCAGCTGGTCAGATGCTAACCAAGCCTGCCACGTTGGGGGAAGAGGGTAGTGTTTTCTTCTGATCTGCTATATATATATATATATTGTGGGAAGGCACTTCCCCTCCTACCTACGCCGCGGCGGCGATGGAGAAGCGCGGCTACTCCTCTCCGGATCACGTGGCAGCCTCCTTCCCCTCTCTCTCTTGACTGCTGTGGCGAGGGGGCGCGCTGCGTTTGTTGGCTGGGTGTGGTTTTCCTCCATGTTTTGGGGAGACGGGAATGAGTTAGTGAGTGAGTGAGTGCGGCTGTTCTGTGTGCACCGAGAAGATTGCGCACCGGAAGGGCGGAGAGCGCAGAAGCATCCATGAAGCCAGCCGGAGTGATCAGGTGTATTCCAGCCGTTGCATGATCGCGCGCGCATCTGAGGAAGACTCATAAACGGTTAACCCTTTGGTCCGTGGTGTTCGTGTTGTTCATTGGGGCCACCACTGTGGTCTGAGCTAGTGGAGCGGCGTTTGGCTCCGAGAGCGGAGCCGCAGCCGCGCAGAGAATCCCACATTTTGGAGCCAAACGTGGGGCCCTGTTCGCGTACCAACGGAGAAAGCTAGCTCTTTATGAACAACATGACCAGCCCGCGCTACGGGCTGTCTGACCTAATTATGTTGGCCGAAGTCTGCGGCCGAGCTCGGGAGATCTCGAGCATTAGCTATCTGGGTTCATCAACTCCAACCGCCGATGCGATGGTGAGAGGTCAATTGGGCGTGTTGCACGATGCCGCAGGCGCGGCTGCCGTCCGAACCGTTGCGCCGTGCATTCCCGGTAAAGACTAACAGCCGGAACCGTCCGATGGCTGCGGCTATAGAAGCTCCGTTTTTTGAACGCGTCCCCTAGCGCACCCGCCGATGCGGCCGGCGTTAGTATGTTCGCACCGGGAACTCCCGACCAGCTTCCGAAGCCCGTGTCTAGTCGCAGTGGCTTACAGGTCCAATTGCTCCGCAATGTAACAGGTGCGACTGCCAATGCAGTTCTCCAAATGAGTCTTAATACAGGCAAACCGAATTACCCGTACAGCCATCGCCAGTCTGCGGCAACTACTCTTCGCTCATTTTAACGCGGGAGCGTTAAGGAGCTCGTGCCGCAGAAAAGCCGGTGTCGTCGGCGGCGTTGGCATGCACTTCATAAATAATACCGCGTTAAAAAGCAACTTCCAAGATGGGCTGGGTGGGAATCGAACCCGGGTCTCCGGAGTGTGAGACGGAGACGCTACCACTCAGCCACGAGTTCGATGCTTGAAAGCGGTACAAAAGCGCTTCTAGTGAATGCGGTATTGCCTTAGAAACGTTATACTGCTTTGTATATCGGTAATTATGAGCATGTTACTTACAGAAGTCGCAGCTACCAGCTACCAGCAACCAGCTACAAACCACCAACTACCAACTACCAGCTACCAACTACCAGCTACCAACTAGCAACTACCAGCTACCAACTACCAGCTACCTGCTACCAGCTACCAGCTACCTGCTACCAGCTACCAGCTACCAACTACCAGCTACCAGCTACCAACTAACAGCTACCAGCTACCAACAACCAGCTACCAGCAACAGCTACCAGATACCAGCTACCAGCAACCAGCTACAAACTACCAGCTACGAGCTACCAACTACCGGCTACCAACTACCAGCTACCAACTAGCAACTACCAGCTACCAACTACCAGCTACCTGCTACCAGCTACCAGCTACCTGCTACCAGCTACCTGCTACCAGCTACCAGCTACCAACTACCAGCTACCAGCTACCAACTAACAGCTACCAGCTACCAACAGCCAGCTACCAGCAACAGCTACCAGATACCAGCTACCAGCAACCAGCTACAAACTACCAGCTACGAGCTACCAACTACCGGCTACCAACTACCAACTACCGGCTACCAGCTACCAACTACAGGCTACCAGCTACCAACTACCAGCTACCAGCTACCAACTACCGAGCAGTTACACGAGTAGCGAAGTACGTTTCCGCTACATTTCTTCTGCGCTCTGCGCACATGCAGAGCCATCTTGCGGCAAACACAGAAGAACCCCTCCTCGCAATGTACGGCGCTGCCCCGACACGTGGCGCGCCACTCGCCCCTGACGTTTCGCCGTGCACCCTCACGGGTTGTAGAATCAAGCGTCTTTCCTTTCTTTAGATCACTATCTTCGCTCACCCGCTTCTCCCCTTCGGGCCGCGCGGGTACCGGTGCGAGGATGCCCCAATACCCTTGCGTTTAATAAGTTTTCTCGACAAGGTGCAATAACGCTATCGCGTTCCACTCTTGAAGGCGAAGCTTAAGCGTCCTCCAAATTTTTACCCGCTGCGCACGCAGGCTGGCCCGGTAGCCAAATTGCGTCTACACTTGCAAATGCGGCAAGCGCTCCCCGCCCTTTGACGGAGAGGCATGCAGCGTACCCAGCATCGGAAGGTCCCGAGCTGCATCACAAGCTAGCGCCCGTTGGCGAAGGCTTTATTCACCCGGCATTCAGTCGGGATGGCCCATTGGCCCCGATTGGGCAACGCCTGCAACAGCGGCACGCGCATCACACCCGAAGGTTGATGAGCGCGCAGTATGTCATCCGGAGGGAGACGCCGCAAACGTCCTCGCATCCACTTTGCAACAGCTGTTCTAGCAGGCGCGCTCGCCTGGCCCTCGGATCGGCGTACCGATACCGACCTACAGCGGCTACAGCGACACGCAGAGCGCTAATGACTTCCTGCTGGCCTTGCGCCGGTTTGAACTTGCGAGTGACCTGAGCGAGAGTAATATTCTGAGACGAGCTTTGCCAATCGTACTCGTCGATCAAGCCGCCCGGTGGCACTTTTTCAGGAAGGAGTTCCTTCAGTATGACTACAAGCAGAAAATGCGGCGAGAGCTGGAGCTGCGGACACAGGCACCTGATGAATCGCTTGTAGAGGTCGTACGAGCGATTCAGGAATTGTACGAGTACGCCGACCCGGAAGCTTCACATTCGGAGCTAGTGGAACGCGTCCTCCGCCAGTGCCACCCCACATTTGCTCTTTACTTGGGTAGCTGCCGATACATCGACCTGAACCAGCTTGCCATTGAATCTTGTAGAGGCCAGGCTGAGATTTGTGCGGCTCGTAAATACCGGCCCCGGCCACCGGCTCGAGAATCCCTAAAGCTGAGTTGTGCCAACGGTAAGGAGTGAGTGCACTCCTGAGGCAAGTGGGTTGACGAGCGAGCCGTTGCCGCTCGAAGTATCGGATCCCGACCTGCATTCCTATGGGTACCGGTTGCGCAGTGATGATTGCAACTCCCGTTAGTTCAGCGGGGTTCAGCCGCAAAAGTCTGCAGCTACTCAGAACGCAGCCCCGGAGGGCCGCATATGGTCAGACGGTCGGGGTGCCTCTGAAAATCGCCGAGCGTCGCAGCAATAAGCATGGCGATCTGTGCGCTGCTTTAGCTGTGTCCAAAGGGGTCACATAGCCAGAAACTGCACCTCAAGATCGGGAAATGAGGCAGACCACCGGTAGCAGCGCCGGCGGATTCTTAAAACCCTCGGAAGCCTGTACCCATCACGTCCGCACTCAAGGTTGGATAGCCAAATTACAAGTCAGTGCCTTTCGTTGACCTCGCCGTGGAGGGAGCTACATTTAAGGCGCTGCTGGACACGAGTGTAAGCATTTCGCTTATTGGAGACGCGGTCATTTCCCAGCTCCGACGATGGTCCGTTGGGATGTGACAGCGAATAACGCCCCTCCAGCTCGCTAGCGGAGATGGGCGCTCCTGGGGTGACAGTCGTCTCGTAGTGCGCTGGGATAAGCGTGTACGCAGAATGCCTTTTGTTCACCTGCCTGGCCTGACAATACCAATTATCCTAGGCCAAGAGTTCTTGGCTAAAACGGAACTGGTGATAGACATCGCCAATGGGGGTTATCGGGAGAGCCCGTGTGCCCCGCTCAGGCTATTAGCCGACCCGCCGGTTACAACGCAATCGTTCTCAACGCGCACGGCCGATACGCTCGCAGACGGGAGGCATACCTCCCATGAGCGCTGCTCGCCCCGCCGACCGAGCTTTGGTTGCGGTGGCTTCTCTCAATGCTCTTTCTCAGCAATCGGAAGAGAACAAAATGCATTGCAACCCGCCCACTGCCGGCGGAAAAGAGCCAGTGGGCTTCCGTGTCAGCTGCTGCGATCGGTAGCGGTGGCCTGTCAGCACGCTTTTCATCCGCAATCGGAAAAGAAAATGCAGAAATTGCTGGCCGATGCCGGTGCGCTGACACAGCACCAACGTGCCCTACTCTTGTCCTTGCTACACAACTTTGACGAGGTGTTCACAGACCAGCAGGGATGCACCAATCTTGTGCAGCAGCGGATAAAAACGGGTGACGCGCTGTCCTGGAAATGCAACCCAAGGCCCGTCAGCGCTGCTAAAAGGCAAGCGATTGATGAGGAGCTCCAGGAGTGGCTCGATACTGGTCTTATATGCCGTTCTGAAAGTCCTTGCTGGTTCTCAGTGGTGCTTTTGCCAAAGCAAATCTCTCTTGGCGATTGTGCTTGTACTATCGGCGTCTGAATGAGGTCAAGCAGAAAGATGCATACCCCTTCCCGAGAATAGACGAGATTGTTTTCAATCTCGGCGGCGCTAAGTTCTTTTCAATACTTGACGCAAGCAAGGGATACCTGCAGGTTGAAATGCGACCAGGCGTTGAGTACCAAAGGGGCGTTTTCACGTCACATAGGATTTTTCCACTTCATGAGAATGCCCTTTGGATTGTGAGGCGCTCCGAGCACATTCCCTAGGCTGATGGACCACGTACTCGGCGATGCCCAATGGCATCGCGCCCTCGCCTACCTGGACGATGTGGTAGTCTATTCCCACACATTCGAGGAACACCTCGATCCCCTCAGAGACGTTCCGGGAAAGCTCAGGTCCGCTGGCCTCACGCACAATCCCGCAAAGGCCCAGAGATGCCAGGTTCAGGTGAGCCTTCTTGGATATCGAATTGAACGGGGCCAGTTGTCTCCTGATACAGGGAAACTTTTGGTGATTCTCGAGGTTCCTACGCCTACCGTAGTCAGCGCTGTTTGCCGATATCTTGGTATGGTTAGATGCTACCGACAGTTCATTCCTAGCTGTGTTCAACTGCAAGCGCCCTTGCTACAATTGCTAAGAAAGTCTTCCAGTTGGGAATGAGGAAATGAGCAGGAAAGGAGCTTTCGCCAGCTCTCGCACGCTATCGCTGCTGTACCTGACCTAAACAAACCATTCGTTATCCAGACCGATGCCTGTTATATCGGAGTGGGAGCTGTACTCCTTCAGATGGATGGAGATCAGCTGCGACGAGTGTCCTTTGCGAGTCATGCGCAATTACTCAGCGACGGAAAAGGAATACTTGGCCGCCGACTACATGGCCTTAACATGGCTGAAACGCCTGCGCGAGCCCAGCAGTAGGCTTGCGCGGTAGGCCCTGACACTACAACGCTTAGAGTTCGAAGTGCGCTACCTAAACGAGACTGCCAATGCAGTCGCTGACGTGCTGTCAGGGGCGCCGGTCACTGACACCCATCCGGCAGGCGAAGACGAGGAGGAGACGGAAGGGCAGCTGCGTCCCCCTCTGCGGAGGGAGCGCGCAGCGGGGAGTTCCTCGCCTGCGGATCCCCAAAAGCATGTGCGCTTTGTGGGAGCAGTGGTCCCCCTCGAAGTTGCGCTCAGCAGAGAAGAGCTTCTCAGGGCTCAGCAGGAAGATTCGTACTGTCAGGAGGTAATCAATTGCCTTATGAAGAGACGGATGCTCCGACAACTCAGGCAAATTGCGCTGTGAAGCCACTGGCAGAGTTGTTGGCACTAACTCTAGTGCAGCTGGCATTGCTACGAGTGAGTTGGAAAACTTCCAGCTGGACCATGAAGGAGCTTTGCTAAAATACGTGCCAGAAAAAGAAGCCTCCAGTGAGCGCTTTAAAGTCGTGATTCCGTGCTAACTGCGCCGCGCCGCTACGAGGCACTATCACGACGTCGACGGTCACGGGCGCGCCCCAAACACATGGAAGCTTTGTCGGTTCGCTTCCTGGCCCGTAATGAAGGCTGACGTATGTCGATACGTGCGAACATGCCACATCTGCCAAGAGAGAAAGCTTCGAGGAGGAAAGCCACATCGCTTACTCCAGCCCATCATAAGCACAAAGCCATGGGAGATCCTGGCATACGATTTTAATGGGGCTGCTGCCGCGCAGCAGAAGGGGGTACAAATACGTTCTTGTCGTTACATGTCATTTCAGTGCTTTCGCTGTGCTGTACCCGCTGAGGAAAGCTACTGCCCGGGTGATCTTGGGAAAGCTGTCGGAGGTGTTTGTTCGTTTTGTCTTTTCAGAGCGACTAATAACCGACAGCGCCACGCATTTCACGTCGAAGGTGCTTCGGGATACGCGCGCCAATGGGAGTACGGCAGCAGAAAACCACGTGCTATCATACCCAGTCCAACGTGAACGAGCGCCGCAGTCGGGACATCAAGCCGCTCCTGGGCGCATATGCGCGGTCGCATAATGATTGGGATGAGCACTTGGACGCCATATCCTTCGCTCTGCGCACGAGTGTAAATCGCTCTACCAGCTTCACGCCGGCTTTTATCTTGTTATGCAAGGAGCTGAACACGCCAACGGGCACGGTCCAGACCCATAGGTCGGACGATGTCCGCAAAGTCGAGAGCAATGTCGACGACTACGCACGGTGATTGCGAGAGCGTTTGGACAATGCCATTGAGGAGGCGAGCCGCAGATGTGAGAAGGCAAGGGAAAGCCAGAAGGCGAGCTACGACAAAGCCTATAACACCTTGAGTTCCAGTTAGGAGACATGATTATGAGGCGAAATCATGTTCTCAGCGACGCATCTGCAGGATTCGCAGCCAACCTTGCGCCCGCATGAGTCTCGAGAGTTTTTAATCGCAGAGAAACAGTCAAGGCAGGTTTACCGAATGAAAGGCCCGAAGTTAGGCCGAATAAGCGAACCCATTCACGTGGAATAGCTGAAGCAGTATTTCCAGAGAGATGCTGTGGAAGCCAAAACGCCCCTCGTTCAGTAGAGCGCAGAGGCGGGCAATGCCGAGGCCAGTCTCTACCGGCATCGCTATAACACCCGCAGCCAGCGAAATCGTTGAGATCGCATGCGTGAGAGCGCGCATGCAGGCCCTAAACGCGGTCCCTGCTTGCACAATTCGCATCTGAGCTGTTGATGCAGGAAATGCAGACGAGCGAGTTCGCGCGCGAGCAAATGCAAGGGAATTCAGTCCTTTCCGCTATGTTACAGTGCGGAAGGTAGAAGAAGTCGCCTAATGTCAACCGCAAGGGCACGAGAAGTCTCGTGTTTATCCTGCGCGTGTCGATACATAAGCCAGCGACGTTCCTGTACGCGAAGCCTGTGTTGAGCACGTTCAGAGGGACCTAGCCCGCCGACTGGCCTTATTTATGACACCGGCACTCGGGGCGCATGGGCCACGCTGTCTGCGTTCAGATGGCGGGCAACGGTGAAGGTGATGTTCAGTCTACCACTCCAATGGCTTCGTAGGCATACAGTGGTCCCCAGAATAGCTCAAATTGGAGCTCGTTCTTGGAGCAGCTCGCATTTGAGCTCGAATAACTCACGAACTGGAGGGCGACGAGATACCAGCCCACACTGACCTCTCCCGCCGCCGTCTGGGCTTTCCCGGACTCGAGTACGCCTGTTCAACCCTGGCTGGCGAAGGTGAATGAGCCCTGCCTCCTGCCCTGGTTGACAATCCCAGGGCGTCGACCATGATTCCAGCTTTCTAACTTCGCGCCTTCACCCCGGCAGCAGCGACCACGGTCCCAGATGCAGAGCCTGAATCTCCGGGGTACAACCTAGTGTCCAGCGGCAGGGAACTACCGAGGAACCAGACCACGGAGCATACCAACAGCACTAAAGGGTAGAAGCGACGCGGGCTTTCACTCTTTCTCTACCGTCCCAAGCAATACTATTCAGGGTATTCCGCCTATATCCCTCAAGCTAGACACCCATTCGATTCCA
Source organism: Amblyomma maculatum (assembly GCF_055883805.1). Taxonomy (NCBI): domain Eukaryota; kingdom Metazoa; phylum Arthropoda; class Arachnida; order Ixodida; family Ixodidae; genus Amblyomma; species Amblyomma maculatum. Next base: position 110,971,726 of record NC_139353.1, on the reverse strand, counting down.
CTAGTATCCAAAATCCGTGTGCTGGGTCTATGTATGTATGTATGTATGTATGTATGTATGTATGTATGTATGTATGTATGTATGTATGTATGTATGTATGTATGTATGTATGTATGTATGTATGTATGTATGTATGTATGTATGTATGTATGTATGTATGTATGTATGTATGTATGTATGTATGTATGTATGTATGTATGTATGTATGTATGTATGTATGTATGTATGTATGTATGTATGTATGTATGTATGTATGTATGTATGTATGTATGTATGTATGTATGTATGTATGTATGTATGTACGTATGTATGTACGTACGTACGTACGTATGTATGTATGTACGTATGTATGTATGTATAACTTAATTAAGGAGAGGGCAAATGACGGGCTAAATCATCGTGACGCTGGCACAACCTCATTTGGCCCGTTTGTGATGGGATTGGAGGCTTGTGCTTTTCGAGCGCACCCCAGGCATGCTGGACGGCCCATAGTTGAATGTCCTTGTCTGTATTTTGCACAGCACTTTGAAGTTCCGGCGGGTATGTCCTGGATGCAGCTTCGGTCGGGAACCTGGCACAGTCCCACATGATGTGCCATTGGTCCGCCAGACCCACTTGACATGCACTGCTCATATCACGCGTGCAGATGTCTGGGTGGAGGACGTGTAGCACTGCCGGGGCTAGGAGTGACCCGGTTTGCATTTGCCTTAGGATGATCGCCTTCTCCCGACTAAGTGCCAGGTGAGGCGGCGGCATTGTCCGTCGAGCTAGGCGGTAAAATTTAGTCACTTCCTCGTAACTGGTCATTCGGTCTTTTGTTTCGAACCACCACTCGGAACGGTCCGCTTCAGGGGCGCGGAAGGTAAGCGCTCGCGCCGCCGAATGGGCCGTATCGTTGTGATTCGGTGAGGATGCACAATCTCCCGCGTGTGCCGGGACCCATTTGATGCGGATAGCGTTGCCGCGGTGTTGGAGCCGGAGCTTACTGATGATGGCGGCCGCCGGCGCGCACACTCGCCCCTTAGCAAAGCTGCACACAGCGTTCCTCGAGTCGCTGAGCAGGGTGCGACACTCGGCCTCCGAGATCGCCAGAGCGATGGCAACTTCCTCGGCGTTTGTGGCGTCCGTGCACCGCACGCTCGCTGTCGTCTTGATGCCGGTAGCCTCCGCCACTGCCACGAATCCTGCTCGCTTGTATTCCGCTGCGTCCACGTACCGGGCGTGCGGGTCCTGGGCGTGTTGCTCGACGAGGACTTTGACTCGCGCCTGCCGCCGTTCTTGGTTGTACTCGGGGTGCATGTTTTTTCGGATGGGGTCCACGGGAATGTGGGCCCACGCCTCATCGCTTATCTGGCACGCTTGTCGACTGGGAGCTCTGGGATTGTAACCCAGGGACGTCAGTATACTGCGGCCTGTCTTGGTGGTAGAGAGGCGCTCCATTTGCGCAGTGAGCTGCGCCTCGGCTATTTTTCTAAGGTGTTATGGACGCCGAGCTGCAGGAACCGAGCCGTACTCGTGGTCCCCATTAATCCCAGCGCCGTCTTGTAAACCCATCTGATCAGCGTGTTTATTTTGGTCCTGTCAGTGGCCAGCCGGTTGAGGTAGTCCGCAACGTAGGCGATGTGACTGATCACGAACGACTGGACGAGCCACACAAGGCTGTCTTCACGCATGCCTGCCCGTCGTGTCAAGACTCGGTGTATATGCCGGATAGAGTCCATTGCTTTGGTGGTAATTTTGTTGATGGTCTCGTTCTTGCGGCCGCTCTTGTTTAGTAGCAGGCCCAGGAATCTGAGCTTGGGAACTTCGGTGATGCGCTGCCCCGTTTCAGTCACGATCTTTATGTGATTGCACTCCCGAGGGGGAGCGCGTTTCTGTCCCGGTTGTAATGGTGTGAGGACGAACAGTTCGGATTTGGCGGGTGAGCACACTAGGCCTGTTCCGTCAAGGTGTTGCTCGATGGCAGTAACAGCCTCTTGGAGCTGCTGCTCAATGCTGGGGTCGGTGCCGCCTGCCGCCCACAGGGTAATGTCGTCGACGTATATCGTATGCCGGACGGCGGTCCTTTTAGTGCCCTCGCTAACGCGATCATGACAAGGTTGAAGAGCAACGGCGAGATAACTGAACTTTGCGGGGTACCCGTGCTACCGAGCTTGTGTTCGGGGAACTTAAGGTCTCCGGCGTGCAGAAGCCTTGCATGTAATTGTAGCCCGCTACCCGCATGTTGAGTCTCGATACTTGTTCTAATACGGCTGAGTGTTTGACTTTGTCAAATGCGCTTTGTAAATCAAGTCCCAGAATTTTGCTGTCTTGTGTCTTGTCGATTATTTCTTGCTTGAGTTGTAGCATGGCGTCTTGAGTGCTGAGTCTGCGCCTGAAGCTGATAATTGTGTCCGGATATAGGTCTTCCTTTTCCAGGTACTCCTGCCACCGGTTGGCAACCATGTGCTCTAGCACTACACTTTCGGGGAACTTAGAGAGGCTACTTTAACGGCACAAATATCAGTCCTATCCAACTCGGCGGCTAGCCGCACTTTATTATCTCACCTAAACCTTATCCCAGTTTACATCCGAATGATGGTGTCCCCCTTTCTCCTAACCTCCGCTCTAACCTCATCATACCGCCCATCCCTAAAAACATGCACCCTGAGCTAGACCAGGGCCGCACAATAGCCAGGGCTCACGCCCTTCACAGACAATATAGCGAGGACAAAGAGGTGGTCTACATGAACGCAGCCGAATATACGTCAGGCTCCCGTGTGGTCCTGGCTGCAGCCAACAATCCACAACAAAGGCAGAGGAGACAGCCATTGCGCTTGCTCTCATCTCTACATCTGCCACAAAAATTATCTCTGACTCCAAATCTGCAATTCCAAATTATGCCAATGCCTATTTATCCCGCAGCGCTCCTCAAAATATTACGCTTCTGGCAGCCCCGGCACCCCGTGAGCCTCATCTGGATGCCAGCACATGCTGGTCTTCCTGGCAACGAGGAGGTTGATTTCCTAGCCAGAGGTCTTACTTTCCAGGCTAGAGGAATGGAGCTCCCTCTACAGGCCGAGGAGCGCCTGCTCTCCCTCCGTGATATTCTCTTGTATTACCGGGACAAACGAAGGGAATATACACCCTCCGCCCCTTCTCTCACCATAGCGCAGTCCGTACACTGGCGACACTTGCAGACTCGCACTGCTCCATACCCTACACTTCTACATTCCCAATACCCAGACCAGTTTTCCTCATCATGCAGACGCTGCTGCAAACCAGGACACTTCCTGCACATCCTTTTTACATGCCCCACCTTTCTTCATCCCCCATGATCGAACGTCGCAGAGTCCTACTGGGAGTCTCTCATAAAAGGCACCTCAAGTCAAGACCAACGCAAGATCATTCCCAGTGCTATGAGGAAGATTGGTCTTTAAGGACTTTGTTTTACCTTATAAGGGTGTCTCCCGTGTATTAAGGGAGCACACAAGTACCATGCAAGGGGCTTCGCCCCCAATGTTTGTTGCAATGGCAATAAAATGTTTCTACCACCACCGCTCCCCTGGCTACGCCGTGGCGGCGAGGAGGGAGCGCGGCCTCTCCTCTCCATATTGCGTGCCAGCCTCCTTCCCCCTCTATGTCATGACTGCTGTGGCGAGGGGGCGCGCGCCCTGTATGTTGGCTGGGTGTGGTTCTGGGCATACGGGAGTGAGTGAGTTAGTGAGTGAGTGAGTGAGTGAGTGAGTGAGTGAGTGAGTGAGTGAGTGCGCGTGTTGTGTGTGCATTGAGAGGAGAGCGGACCGGGCGGGTGGAGAGAGTGGATGCGTCCACGAAGCCAGTACGGCCCCAGCCTTTGCATGATCGCGCGCGCGGCCAAGGAAGACCTATAAACTGTTAACCCTTTGGTCCTCGGTGTTCGTTTTGTTCATTGGAGCCACCACTGCAGTGCAGTCTGAGCTACCGGAGCGGCATTTGGCTCCGAGAGCGGAGCCGCAGCCCCATAGAGGATCCCACAATGTATATGTATATATATATGTGTGTGTGTGTGTGTGTGTGTGTGTGTGTGTGTGTGTGTGTGTGTGTGTGTGTGTGTGTGTGTGTGTGTGTGTGTGTGTGTGTGTGTGTGTGTGTGTGTGTGTGTGTGTGTGTGTGTGTGTGTGTGTGTGTGTGTGTGTGTGTGTGTGTGTGTGTGTACATACACATACACATACACATACATACATATATCACTACTTTCAATGCCTCTGGTGAAAGAAAAATATTGCGGCAAAAGAAACGCCAAGCGTTTTGTTAGCATTACTACTATGTTCACTCTTCAACATGTATCTTCCACAAGTTTGTAATGCATAAGCGACAAAACCTGTAACCAAGGACATATATAAAGGGGAGTGAAGACTTCTTAAGCGTACGTGCTACTCTTATTACTTTGCGCTTGACAATAATTAGTTTCATAGACCCGGTGTGGCACAAAGTGGAGAAGGTATCAAGATCAGATTGAAGAGTGTATGAGTGTGTGACTACATCAAAGGGGCTAGATATCGATACGGATCAGAAAGGAGAAAGAAGCGGGGAGTGGCGCGTGCAGCTGCGCTCAATTTAGGCCCGCAATATTTCATTAAACATCTCACGGTCATCGAACATCATGTCTCGGTCCTCTGTTCTCCTGTTTTCATAGGGTCGCCGTCCCGTAACATTTGGTTGGAGGTGCTCCAGACCCCTCATCCTAGTCTTGAGCTTCGGCGCCCTGTGTCTTCTTTTGTCGTCGGCGAAATGTTAGGAGACATCCCATGGCTGGTCCCCGGCCTGCTAGACCCAACAAGACCTTGCCGTTCCTCCGCCCCTTCCTCAGCCTTGACCACAAGACACGACGGAGGAGACTGACCCGAGACGCTACCTACACGACCATAATACAGCGAGAACAGAACCATGCTACCCTACTGACCCGATTTGCCGACCTGAGACCCTAAAGACCCAAGACGCCACCCCACATGAACACAAGACCCCTGCCTATACCATGCGGTTCGTGCCTGAGCCTCGGCCATCGGACCTTGAAGACCAGTGGTCTGAAAGCATCTTGGGCAGGCTTCATCCGAGGATCATCGTGGCAGCAAGCAGTTGTCTTCTTACTTCTTCCTCTTCTTCGTGAGCCGTCCAGTCACGCCCATCGACATGTCATGAAGTCGTAAACATCGGCCAACTTTCTCGTCCACGATCGGGACGATCGCTTGATGCTCTCGGGCAGGGTTACGGACCTGAAAGAAGGAAGAAGCGGGCAGTGGCGCGAGAAGGGGCGCTCGCGCCAGGCGCACATTTCATTAAACGGCTTCTTATGGTCATAGAACATCATCTCTCAGTCATTTGTCCTGTTTTCATTGGCTGGCCGCCCTTTAACAATATTTTGACATAGTACACAATCATGGATAGGATGTCCGGTTTGTGAGCCACTGACAGTCGGTACATGTAGTACGAAGAGGAGATAACCGATGGTCGCTTAGGGCATCAAACTTGATTCCAAGGGAAGGAAGGCATAGAAAGTGCGGCAGAAAGTTAGGTGCGCGGATGAGGTTAAGAAGTTGCCAGGGGTCAAGTGGATGCGGCTAGCGCAGGACCGAGTTATTTTGAGGAATATGGAAGAGGACTTCGCCCTGCAGTGGGAATGTTCAGGCTGATGATGATGATGACGATGATTGTGGTGGGATTGGTGGTGATGGGATACGGAAGTTCTTTAATATTAATTAGGAAGACAGAAGATCTAGTACAAAACCTTAAGTAACGCCGGATGTTGCGGAACATACGGTGAGTCACATTCCTCCTAAAAGCACTCGATCCACTTCATAAGATTAGCATCAACATTAATAAACTATGCTTGGTAACTAGAAGTTGCTGTGCCTCAGTATAACTGCGTTTGCAATAATAATAACTGAAAATTCAAATCTGAAATGACGGAGAATTCAATGTGGAAAGTGAATCATTTTCAAAAGCGAAAAGTTGCGTTTAACAGGCTAATTGGGTGCGAAGAAACAGCTAAATCAGTGATGAAAGATTTAGATTAGGCTAGGATAGATTGTGTTCAAGTAAGGTGCATGAAATGAACTTTAATGAAATCGGTTTATAGTTGTGGGGGGCTGTCGACACTACCATATAAATGTACAGGAACCACTATTCCCGCCTTACATTCGTTTTGTAAAATAGCACTCTATAATGACTGCAGAACGTCATGCGAAAAATATAATTGATGAGTAAGTTTGGGTGCTGTTTCAAACCTATTTGGGTAATATCATGTCGAGCAGCTGAAAATTAAATTTTCGCGGCCTCTATTTGATCAGGCATGCCTACCCAGTTGATGAGAACAGGATCCATCTGTAAATAGTCGTGCGAACAAAGAGGAAGAAAGGTTCTTGGTAAAGCATATGAAAAAGAAGATGAGAAGATGTTACCATGAAGGATACAACAGTGTTTATTCAAAAACAAATTCTTCGTCATTCTTCAAGAAATATCTTTGAATTCATGCATGCTAATCACGTTCCAAAACGTTTGTGGCAAGGAAGACTGGTGTGAAACTAATTGTATTTAGTACTGAAGAGAGCGTTTTTATAGTCGGCCGCACTGGACTGGTAAGCCGTCATTTCTCTTTAAATGTTCACATTTTTGTAAGAATAAACATGATTCTTATTTTCCTATTTGATAACGTTCTGAGTCTACGTTAAGCCTGGGCGAGCGCCTAATGCCAAATATACGCTGAAGATAAATATATTTATCAATGAGCGCCACGATCTTCTAAATAGCATTGAGTTTTGAAGCACTGCTAATTCCCAGAATTATGGCAAAAATGCATCAACGAACATTTCAAGACATAAATAAATATTTGGAATTCTGATTTCCCGTAGTCTCGGATTATTTTTTGGACCGTTTGGAAAGGCGGGGCAAGGGTGATTGCATAGTGCCGTGCATTGTTAAGGGGTCACTGGCATCTAGCAGTAGAGTTGTGGAGGTGTCAGAATCAGGATAGTTCGTGAGCACAAAATCCAGCACATTTGCCTATCAAGAGAAGGAGGGAGGGGGGGGGGGGGGGGGACTCGAGTTAGTTCCTCTAGGAGCTGAGATAGGTTAAATGTGGAACAGAGGTCAATGAAAGCCAAAACACACAGACGATTTAGCAGCTACGACGGTGTAGGCATGAATTTGCTGAATTCATGGGAAATTGAATTTTTCCATAAATGCTTATTTGGTTATCTAGACACAACTTTTTTCGTACAGTCATAACGTTCCTCCCACAATAGCACTCAAACCCAATACCACCGTGGTGGTTTAAAGCAGTTTCTCAAACTGGAGTCCGTGGAACTCTTGTGGTCCGCCGACTCTCCAGGGACTTTTGGAAAAACAAACGCACATTGAGACACGGACTGACAAAAAAATGACGACAACGCACTGTCTTCGACTGTTTTTTTTTTTTTGTTTTTTTTTCTTTTTTGCTGAGAAACACGGCATATATCGGAAAACTGAGCTGGGAAGGATGGAGAACAGCTTCTAGGTTTGCAAGCGACAGAAGGGTAACATAGGTGAAAAAGACACGAGATAATAATGCTGTACCAGGGAACAAACAAAATTGAAGGACAGAGAAGAGATTTAGGCGGATAAGTGGTAAACGAGGAACAAATAACAATAGGCAATGACAACATGAAAGTAAAATGCAATAAATTATTTAAAAAGGCCATTAAAAGCTGAAATAAAATAAGGTGCAGTAAGATAGTGATAAAGCCGGTAAAAGCCCTTGAGAGCAGAAGGACGAAAATAGCAAATTCCAAAAGGGGCCAATAACAGCTAAAAGCCAAATTCAGCAATCCTAAACTATAAAACTTCGAGGTTGGGCGACCGAATTACTATAACTGTACCTGGCTAAAATTCCCGTTTTGTTAGAACTATCTAGGGTGTGCTTACACAGTCTTTGCCCAGCTTACAGTGTGGGCGGCTTCTCTGATTTCACGTGGTATATGATGCGCACTTCTCGCAGTGAGAGTGCATTCATGGAGAAAGGGCTAACAGCAACGGGAGGTGCAGTTTAGGCAGTGGACCCCCAAGTTTCTTTCTACACTGTTGAGAGAATTATTGGCATGCTCCATAATACGCTCATTGAGGCAACTCTCGGTTTTCCCTTGAACTTGCCCCCGCTCAATGCAAATTTATAGACCTCTGGGACCCCAAAAGGTATGCGAATCAATTTATGAAGGTTCGTGGAGGCCGTGCATCACCCCTCCCCAGACACAGATACACACACAGACAAACAGTCACAAAAAAATTATGGCTTGGCTAGAAAGGGTCACAGCCGACTTTAGTTTCTCAAAGCGAAAGAAGCGTGAGATATAAGTGTGGAAACAGAGAGTGCGCGAGTGAGACAGGCAGTGAGGAAGCGTCTACGCCGTCTTCCGATGCCGGCACCGCTGAAATTTGAGCTATGACTGCGCTACTGTTAGGAATGGGAAATTTCCGGAAACTGTGAAGGCTTGAAAAAAACTAAGAAAAACGTTTTTTTTTTTTTTTTCGCGAATTAAAAATAAAATTAAATACGCGTTGTATCTGATATTCAGGCTGTACAGCTAGATTGAAATAGCAAATCATATTTTTTCCTCGCTTGTAGCTGCTCGTACATATGTTTCGGTACGTTTACTTGGTGAAATAAAAAAATGAGTGACACTTTTTGTTGTCCTCGGAGGCTGCTGCCATACGTGTCGCAGCCTCTACTGCCGCATGTGAGATGAACTCGTGAGATTTTGGACCTGCGCACAGCAAGAGCAGGATAGGCTCAAGTGGCGTAGAGTACAGAAGCTGGTGTTTCTTAGCTCTAAATTAGAGCTTGAAGTCTCACGAAGCGACGAAAATGGTTGCAGCAGCAATTCGCAGCAGGGCAAGTGAACAAAGGTCTGGCCTTGTTTCCGTGGCTATTTTTCTCGTTTTTGTTATTTGCCTGTATGCGTTTAGTTGGAAATAGTTTTTTATTCTATATTGCATTTTTTGCAGTCGATCATGTGGCAGTGAGGTCTGACCACGTTCTTGTTTTTTCTCCTTCTTGTCATGGTTTGTTTTAGTCGTTTTATATTCCAGTGAGTTTGACTGTTTGACTTTTTATAACATTTTTCCTTCCATTAAAGATGTTGCCAAATGTACAGGCGACATTTCTGTCTGTTTCTCTAGTTTATTTATCTGTGCACACCCATGCGCTTTCTTCATGCAAATTTCAATGTGCATATGAACGTTTGCCATGTTTACCTCCAAATCAATTGCAAGAAAACTATATTTTCAAGGTCGCAGCAAGCATAAAATAAACATTTCTTGAAATGCACGCGAGTCTGTCAAAAAGTTTAATACCCTCAAACCAAAACAACCGACGCCGACTCACTTCCGCGATGAGTAGACAAATCGCGTCCGTAGGATTTCGGAATGAGAGTTCGGCGATTGCAGCGAGTGAATGCTGACGTTTTAGTGAATGCAGATTGCAATAGAGTGTATTTCAGGCCAGAGTACCGCGAAGTCTGCGATTGTGTAACTTACAGGAGGTGCATGCAATTAGCGACAACGTCGAAGTAAATCGATCTGCCCAGTAACACTGAAAGCGGCCGACATCTGCAGTTTTTAGTGGCACGCGTACACAGGTTACGTCACTTTAACTAAAACACTCGCTGCACTAGCTTCTACGCGAACACTTCACAGAAGGCTTTGACATCAACTCTTGGTTATATTGCTTGTAGTAGACTCAATAAGCAGGGAGCGCCAGTCGCACAAAGCCATTGAGCTTCCTGGGGGTGCGGTCGCATACATTGTCCTTACTGGCAGATTTGTCGTGCTGTGAAAAGCTAGTGATGCTGCTTTCGGCACAGCGCGTCCAGGATCTAGAATATCAAGACAGCGCAGCTGGCATTCATGTAAACAGCAATATTCGTTCGTACACAGCTGGTAAACAACCACAGCTGCGAGCTGCAGTCGTCGCCGCAGGCGCGTTACTGGAAAATACCTCGACACGAGGGAACTGCTCAATACTGTATCATCATCCTGAAGCTCTGGTTTCGCGAATTAACCAGAAATTTTGAAAACAAGTGGCAGAAAAAACCTTGAAGCAGAGATTGAAGTAAACGTCACTAGAACTGTAGCACGTGGCTAATGGAGGGGGCAAGGGAAAACGGCTGGAGGTATTGGTTGCCACTGACAGCAGGACATCGTGCCGGCATGCAGGCAGACCGCCGCCCCACTGCTCCTATCTCGACAACGAGGTGCCACCGATGAAGCCATACGCTGGCGCCGTACGGCACAGTAGTGCGACAAAGGCAAAGACAGCACAAAAAATGAGCTTGCTGATGATCTGACAAACCATATAGACTGAGGAAATCGGTTATCATGCCTTTAGCGTATCGGTCACGCTTGGGGTGTCGAATATGGTGCACGGTGGTATTTCGATTACGCTGTGTACGTTTTACGGTCGGAGAGAACAGAGGGCAGGCAGGAGACAAGTAAATATCGTTCTGATTCGCCTAATAAGCTACAAGTATAAAAACAACGGTATAAATTTAATATACAACAGGCTTTAGAGGCGCCGTTATTACGCCGGGCGTAAACTGCTATGAGGCATATTCATATCATCAGCGTGGTCCTTTTCTCCCCTGCAATTGCCTAATTGAGAGCACATCCTGACGTCACCCAATACGGCAATCGCAAGACATTTCAAACGGTTAGGTGCAACTGCAGCTCGTAATATGACGGCGGCTGGCAGCTCCGGAAGCGACTCGCTGCCCATCAGTGCACAGCTGCGCCTCTAGCAGCCATTGCTGACCCTATATGAAGCTCTGGCGGCGTTTCGGGACCTGAAAGGGCGTGGAAGGACTCTGGCGAATTTTAAGGGCATTGCGGATAGCAGAGAGATCCTCCTAAGTCCGCCTACTACCTGCAATGGATAATAGGTGCAAAAATAGGTAATTATAGAGCACGATATTGGAGAGAGTAGAAATACCAGAGTAGGTACAAGAGGCAATGGGCGCCTTAGGGGTTTCGGAATGTGGCGGGAACCATGGCATTTGCCCACCAGAAGGGTGGCTTCCACGCGGGAAAGACCCAGAGAATGGTTACAGTGGGAACTGTGCCATTGAAAGACTGAGTTATAACAACAACAGCATAAGGGACAACCACAGGATTACAAGAAGCAGGAGGGGAATACCATAAAAGTAGACTTTATGGCAGGAGCATAGGAATGGTACAGTACTAGGGCGAGAATGAAACGCGGAGAAGGGGGTTCGGTTTGAGAAAAAGAGAGAAGAGCAGGGGCGGAAGAGGGAAAGGCGGAAACGTTAAGTAGAAAATTGAGGGGTGTACGGCGGGGACAGCGAGAGGGTTCGAGCTCAGATCACGTCATATGATGCATATTTTGGCGAAATATGAGCGCGCAGAAATGAAACGTGCCAACGCCGTTCGAGAAGAGATCAACGGGACGTGCCGACTGATCCTCTTGCTATAATCCCTTCGCGTAACTCATGGATAGGCCCCGCCTTGCAGAAGAAACAGGACGCTGTTCCGACATCCGAAAAACACCTGCCATTTCTCAGCTCATAAGCCGCATTTTCAAAATCCAAGATCAGGGAAATGAATGACAGCTGAAGTGTACTTATGCATATGAGAAAGTAAAGAGTAGTTTTAAGTGTCCAGCCGTATGCATGTCTCTCAATTTATTTATCTCAGTACAAAGAAAAACCGTAATGCCTGAGGAAATGCACTCATGTTTCGCATTCATGTGCGTCGTAATTGTCTGCCAATCTGTTCGCAACACCGGCGATCACAACAGCTACCCTGGCTTTGCAGCCGCGTTCACGCCGGCTTTGCTCGCTGCCGGCTATGTCCGCAGGCCACTGTGGTAACCAATGTTTCGAAACCCGTATTGCTACTTGAGCACGCGGAAGAAGAGATCTACCGAATTCGCTTGAGGCTCAGCAAAACTTTATACTTAATTAGTTGAATATAAAGACAACACACTTTCAAGCCCAAACAATCTTCCGTTGCTCTGCATGCACTTTAGCCAGAGGTTGGGGTGGATCTCCCAGAGATTTCGCTATTGCGTTTCATTTTCTAACGTGAAAAAAAAAATTGCGTCAGAAGTATTAACATCGGATAAAAGGCGTGGCATGCCTAATCTTGAAACATCTTGATTGGTCGTTACTGTTCTGACGTCACCAGAGCACGTGACATGGCCGTGTTGCTGATTGGTCGACAGGGAGCGTGACATCACGCGAATAGGTCTCATTTGTGAGTTGATAGGGGCGCTATCGCACAACATGGGAGGGCTTGGTAGCAGTTGGTAGCAGCCTTTTGTTGCAGGCAGCCATATCTGGATGCCTACGCGTATCATATGGCAACTAACCAAGTCAGAATGAAAGCAACGTGTATTTACTGTAGGCATATAGGTCTCTGCAAGCGGATAATGAGACCATGAATGCACGATGCGAAGCGTAGTGTGTCGGCGGGATCTTGAAGTGGCTCAGTGCATGCGACAAACAGCAATAACCGAGAAGGAGAGGCACGCGAAGAGCTGCTCATACGCTGTCGACTCTAAATATATCCTCTGGTTTCTTCTCTCACTCCAAAGCATCATCTGAAGAGGGCAGGCCTCGGCTCGAAACACGACATAAAATACTCAGAGTGTCACTGGGGCATTCATTGTTTCTTCTTTTGGACGTTGGCTTGCTGAAAAAACTGTATGATGGAATAAGCACATCAAGGATTTACACTGGAATGTCATAAACATCCTAGATTATATATGAAGGTGGACATTTTGTATGACACTCCATAATAAACCGTGTATCATGTATTGCCTCCTCCAACATTTTCCAGCGAGCCGTTTACGGATTTGTGCACGGGTAGTGTAAGGGCTTTACCACTGCTAGATATTGCCTAAAGATTATGAACTAACAAGGAAGCGAAGACAGCGATGATTCACTTTGTTTAAGCATATCTTAACTGGACGCCTGGGACGGGTACCTTAGCTAGTGAACTAAAAGAAGTGGCAGCTTTCTCTTAGTTCGTTTTTATTATTATGCGCTTGCCCTCTAGATTTTCGGCAACAGGATACATACCTGCAGACCTTCGTGTAGGCGCCACTGTCCAAACTGCCGTCGCCCTTCGGAAAAAGTTTCTGGTTGTCCAGAACCGACGAGTACTGGCTGTAGCACTTGAATATCCCTTCTTGCGTGCACTCTGTCAAATTTAAAGGCCGTCGTGTAGCTGAAATGCAAGAAAATATCTTATTATAAGCTCTAAATGCTTCTGACATTGTGCGCTGCCAAAAGCGTGCGCCTGTGTGCGCGCATTTCCGCTTTGCTGAATTCGCCGCATCCAAGAACGAACTTTTTCTCTCTTGAGTAATATTTATCATTTCTTGCGTGAACACCGCATTTGCATTTGTTGTGAGTTGAGATAGAGCTTGTTATCCCTGGTCTGTCTTAAAATCCTTGGGTGAATAAAGACTTGTGCTCAGATAATAAATATTATTCATTTTGGAGGCCACTTTTGCTCTGAATGGAATTTTCCATCATGATGCAGAAATTTGTCGAAACAATTGATTTACAGTAGGTTGCTACTTCCGGAAAGTTTGTAATCTCTTGGGAAAACTCATTATGTTATCTGAGATGGGAACCATAGTTTTAATAATACCTCAGAACGACACACTTTAAACCATCCACAGCAAAAATTCTACTTTTGAGTTGTTTCAGTCTTTTTATGCCATTATGCGTCATTTATTAGTGAGAAGCAACCTTAAAACCCTTGTTTGCCTTTTCCACTTTCATACCAAAAACCAAAAGAATTGATTGCGCATATACTTCTCTAGAACATTAAGCATTCCTTAAAAATAGGTTTTCAAGTCGATACTGTTCAAAGAAACCTTTATGCTTAATTGTTTCCACGGTATGCTTATCACTTCCTGCTAACCTCGGGAAATATTTTTAATTTTAAATGAATGACCACATTTATTGGCGTTTTTTATTGTTATCACTTTATCATAGTAGGAAAATTAGGCCGTCTTTCACTCTATTAAAAAAAGTGAAAGTGGTTTTCTTTTAAAATAGCCTTGCAAAAGGTCATCACATGAAAATCGACGACAAAAATGTGTCCCAAACATATTGTTTTGGACTGTAACTTATGCGAGCTCTGAATAAATTGTTTAGCTCGTATACTATTCGGGGATATTGTCCTTCACGTAACTGGGAAGAACGACCTTTACTGCTTATGTTGTACCATTTCGATTAGCGCAATTTCAGAAATATATTCTCCTCTATCAGGTGCGTTAAAGGAAAACCCTAAACAGTCTTCTTCTACGCGAATACACTGGAACGGAATTCTGGTTCATTCAAACTGCCTTTCAGGGATTTTTGGCTTTGTATCAAGAACATAAAATCCATAGGTAAACCTCTACGGAGTTTTGATGACACATCGCCCCTTTACAGACACTTCGAAAGATTATTTGTAAAATTGAGAAATTCTGCTTGTGCCAGAAAAGCTATGTAATGCCGCCAGTGTTATGATGCTTTACACATGTCGGCATGCCACCAATGTGCTAGACAAGTGGGAGCATAGTTCAATTAATATACATTTCTCCGCAGCTGTTTCGTACCATGGCGTAGGGCCCTTCACGGTGCTAAGGAAATTAGAACTATCGAATGCCAAGCGCAAGAGTTAAGGGAATTTTCCTTGCGGAATAAAAAAAATATACTCTAGCTGGCTTAAAAGTCTGAATGAATCAAACAATGAATCAACTTTTGTAATATATTTCCACCGAGCAGTTCGCTACCTGACTGAAAAAAAGGGAAACGTTTAACCCCGCTTAACCTAAGTAATCAGGTAGAAAGCTTGAAAGTTAAGCCTGGTAAAGCTTGGCTAAACATGATTGTTGCTTGATGGCAACGACTGACATTTAGCCAAGCTTTACCGGCCTTAACGTTAAAGCTTTCGCTTTAATTAGTTAGGAGGCACGTTTCGCTCAAACCGCCTTTCTTCGTCCCTGAATGGCAGCCTTTCGGCGAGCTACATCCACTTGATGATCGGATTCGGCCTGTCGTCTTCGCAACCTCTGAAGGCCTGTCGCCTGGAGCCCCCCCCCCCCCCCCCCCCCCTATTACTGCTGCCGTTAAATTGTCGTGTGCTGTTGGAATATATTGGCATCACTAAGAGGCCACGGAGGCTCTCTAAGCAGAGCGAGTGCCATGGCTCCAGCGCCGCTACGATTGAGTGAAGTCATGGTTGTCACGTGACAATGCAGAGGCGAGCACGCGGTTACCTCGGTTTCGGCGGCGGCTGAGTGACGTGATGGCTGCCACGGGGTTTCTCCTCGGTTCAAGAACAAACACCCGCACACGGCGAAAAGGCAACCGAGGTTAGTTGAAAAGCTGTCGCTTTTAGAAAGTTCTGTATGGCAATAACTCGGCCCAAGCTTTCTCACACTCTCATAAAAATTGCATATAGGCTGTTAGCCGATGCCTTCCTGACCAAACTTCAGCAAAATCCTTTCCAGATCCTCATTTTTTACATCAAAGTAAGATGCTGATGGTAGTAAGCTGTCCAAAGCGTTCGCAAGTAAATTCATCTTCTTTTGCAGGAATAAATTTTTACGTTGCATGAGTGCGTCCGATATTAAATTTATAGCAAAGCACTAACGGAACCGTCCATGGTGACCTACTTGATTTCCATTCCTTGGCCTAGTCCGCAAACGAAAGATTGTCAAATCTAAAGACATTTCTGCTTTTGATGCAGGGAAGTTTCTATATATTTAATAGAAACTGATTAACGCTCGATAAAGCTTTATCCTCAGTTATGCTTTCATTAAGTCAAGGGGATTGGTACGAAACTTATAAATAAATAACCCCCCATTTTGCTCCAGTTCCCGCGTATTGTTGAACCCACACTTAAGGTCTTTTAACTGAGCCAAATAAAAACTTTTCTCAATATTACTTTTTGTCAAATGGAGAGACAGGGCATGAGCGTAGTATTTTTAAAGTGAATTTGTAAAGCACTATTTTCTGCCTCGCTCACCTGCTTGCAAACCCAATGGTGACTTCCCAAGTCTCGACATGCCAGTCTTTCTTCATCATCTTTTTCAAGTTTTTGCCTCGACGAAAGGCTCCGTGCATACCTCTACACAAACCTCCTACTGCCACCTATTTCGGCACTCCCCGCGGCACGCTAAAGAAATTTTCGCCTCAACGCACTTGTCATTCATAATATGTTGCCGCACGTTAATCTTAACCTGACTCCACCGTTTTTTCTCTTCATATTTTTTGGGTGGGCCTGCCCGGAGCATTCGCATGTGTAAATATATCTGTGCTGTCCTGTTAGAACTTGGTCTCTTCTCAATGTTCAGGTTATAAGGCAGTGTTTCTGCCAAGATTGATCACCACACTCGCATGTTTTACGCGACAACGCTTATCCTGCTCACATTCAGTTCTGGCCTTTCTTATTTACCTCCTTGACACTGTCATTTAGCCCTGGTATCTCTAACTGTCCGCTTAGATCTTCTATCAAAGTGCCGGTCGCGCCTTGAAACACCTGCGTGAAGACAGAATCACGCACTATGTACAGCAATCTTTCATAGAGGACTGCTCTATCTGAGTCGTTCACTGTAAATAAACCTCTAAGAAGCAGTTATTCGTCAATATCATCTGCTGCGTAACAGTGAAATATTTGGCAGCGTTATTGACGCACGTCCCTGCTTAGCTCTTCTAATTTAAAAGCACTCACCCTCTTCATAAGCGTTGGCAGCTTGGATGTTCTCCACGAACTTAGAAATGAAAGCTGCTGCTCCTAACACAATGAAGTATGGGGATAACATGTTTTTGTTAAGCAAACGGAAAACACTACAAGCCTTTTTAGCACAGAGAGCTATATACCCTGCCAGAGCACTCCTTGAATGTCGGAGTGATGTGAACAAACTACACCCCGAAGGACACGACACTATCGTTCCAATTGCACGCTGGGTTCGCTTTACGCCCCCTTCCTTATATACAAGCTTCCTCTTGGCCCTTCAGCCATTGCTTCCTTATTTGTGAACGCCAGCCAGATCCGGTGGAATCGGCCTGGCACGGCCTTGTCTATCCTTCTTTCCTACCGTTCCACATCGGGTAGTCTAGAGTTTTCTTCATTAACACAGCATTTAATAATTCCTACATCGACAATTACAGCACAAAAGAAGGCAATTGGGTCATAAAAGAGTGTCGCCTTCGATAGATTGTTACAAGCTAAAACGAAAGATCTGAACGAAACCACAATGCATGGCATTCTACGTTCTAACCGACAACAAAACCCATACTACCCAATGCACATAAATAGAAATACTGGAAATTAAGGAAGCTAGCGTGTTGCAATGAAAAGGGAGCAAAATAATGAATACCAATCATATCTGAAAGTGCTGACACTAAATACCAAGCAATAAAACAATTAAGTAAAGGAATACAACATATACAGAATCGAGCGTATTAAAGATTAAAATGCCGTGAAGTAATGCAGGAAATCGTAATAGCATTCACGTAAAAAAAAAATCATACTAGGCAATCAGGAGCTGTCGCGTCGTCACAATTACATTAAAAATGTTACAATCCTAAAGCAGGGAAACCTAAGGCATTTCTTCAATGCGTGCAAAGAGGAAATTTATCTTAATTAGAATGCTAACTTATTCAATACATTCATGACACCAGTGTGATACGTGACTGTTAATATTATCATTAAAGAAGTAAAAGATTTCAATAGCACCGACTGTAGTCGATGTCTCGAAACTCTGTCCCAACCTTGTGCTAATGAACTGGTAGTGTAAGGAAAGAAATATAATGTCACTGAGGTTTCCTTTGAAGACCGGATGACAGAAGCGCCAGTGTCTTTCAATGGCTGATTATAGTGCTCTGGAGGCTGCACACGAGGTGAGCATGTTAATTCAACGGTATTCACTCATCTATCGCGTTTAACTGTTGAACGACTCAGTCCGTCCCGTCTGCGCATATAAGGTGAGGTGGCGACAAAAAAAGAGGTGGTCAATGCTTGGCGGATGGCTGAAAGTACTGTCTCTTTTTAACTAGGAGGGAAGTTTTGCTATCTCTCCTCGTTTATTTAGCACAGTGGGCGTAGTGGCGCAACACTATCACACGGGCCTGTCGTTCTCCCTCTCCTGCCTAGTACTGGCTGCAGAGCCACAAAGGGCAGTGCCTTAGCTGGAATATGACAGGATATAGACCCTTTACAGCGCGAGCGCATGGGCGCTGCCATATTTGATCATGTGACCCTTCCGCCATCGCTGGCCTTCGGGCCTTCTGGTTTGACGGCTTTCGGCGCGCTAGTACTCGGTTGCACGGTGCGGCGTACCCGCTATCGCTGGGGACAACGAGCTTGTAGACAGCCGAAAAACTTCCTGTGAATGCTCATAGTGTGTGTGTAGGTGCTAAAAAATGTTTAATTTTCCCACGTATTTCATTTATTGCATCCTCCTAACTATCTGCATTGTCTAGAACGTTTCGACAAACCCATCAGCCGTCGACTCTTTTTTTGTTTTGTTTTGTTTTGCTTTTTTTATCAATTCCCTCTCTAGTGCTCTTTGTGGAAAACGTGACTTTCTGTAAAACTGAATAGATTACAAACTGATTATTCCCTCAAACTTATTAATTTTTTTTCATTATCTTGCGCAAAGGGCGAACGCATGCTAAGACTATGCTGGCTGAGACGCATCATGAATATTCATTTAACATTGTGCACAATACTTACTGCTCAATATGGACGCGCGTGTAATCCCCGACAATTGATAAGATATAATTTTATCTCCTGTAAACGTTCTGGCTTCAAAAGACTATTACGCTGCTTGAAGGCCGCATCAGGCGCTCAGCGGCGTTCACCTGCGCTCGGGCGAAGGTGACTGGAAACTGCACCGGAATTCAGAACGCACAGTACGCAGCCCAAACAAGCGGGGATATAAAAAAAATCTTATCATGGTAAATTTCATCATTGGCCCTTGCATTAGTTTCATAAAAGCAGCAGTTATTACATATGTATTTCAGCAGTACTTGTCTAATTAAAGTTTGGTTTTGTTTGTGCGGTGTTACGTCCCAAAGCGATTCAGGCTATGAGTGGAGGACTGCGGAAATTCCCATCCCCTTGGTGTTCTTAATGTGCACTGATATCACACAAAACACAGGCGCCTGGGTTTTTGGCTCCAGCGAAAAGCAGCCGCCGAGGTTCGATCCCGCATATCCTAGGGAATAGTACCTAATTAAAGTAAACTGTAAACAGATTCACTTACATGCCCACACTAACTTTCCTTCTCTGCGCAATCAATTCGTATAACTGCATAGACATTAATAGCAACGTCAAGGTACCTCTTAACGCCCTGCGAAAAAAACTCTGCAGCAGTGCAAAGACTCAATATCCAATTCCTGAGAAAACGTCAGGGTCGTTCTCGCATTCCCATGGCTACTGCCGGTGCTAAAACGAGCTGGGGCGTGAGGTATAGTCTTTATCTTCAATTCACAGGCGCTTTCTTGTCCCAGAGAGAAACATGAACTCGTGATACATCTCCCAGAAAAACGGTTGCCTAGGCCATGATGTGCACCTTATGTAGAAACCCTCTTCTGTTCTTCCGCCAATAAACAACAGGGTCATTAGCTCTACTTCCTCGCAGAATACTTCGATAATACAGATGACACCTGCATCAAAGCAGCGCTGTTTAAAAGTCAGCTGGTATTCTTACACAAGATACACAGCAGCAGTTAGCACTGCGCGCCGATGCGTTCCGAAGGCCAGCAATGACGGCCGTCCTAGTGGCGCCACCTGTTAGGGAAGAGTGGAACTACTCGCTGTAAACTGTCTATACGTAGCGTTCGGCTACTACGCAACGGAGGCAAGGTATATGTACAATGGTAGCGAAGGCTGGGCCCAAAAACGGTCCAGCGCGACAGCAGCACAGCCACTTTGGGGGGGCCAAAACACTTAGATAATGAAATTCAAAAGCACAAATAAAAACGCTATAAAACAACATAAAGAAATACACATTTTAATGCCACGTTTTATAAAATAGGTAAACTATTATAGCAAAATATTACTCCCCATTTTTAATTTTTTGCAATGTTCTTGTTACGCCCCCTGTTGACGAGTGTGCGGTGCATTTGCAGCTTGACTTTGCAGGCCTTGTTTCGGCACCCAGCCACAGTGGCCGCGGGAGCTCACGAAGCGGTTTCTTATCGCCAGTCTCGAAATGCCCCTTTTGCGAAGTTTTCGTCGTCCTTGCGCGTCGCGTCTCTGTCACCGTTTTGTAAAATTTGCACCCCGCCGCACCGCTGCGGCAGTTTTCTCGGTTTTTGTCGTTTCCTTCGACGTGCGGCCAGTGCGAAGTCTTTTTCCGTCTTTGCACGCTTCGCGCTGTTCTTTTGAAGCGCTTAGCGCTTTATTTCAAGATGAGCTTGCGGCGTGTGAAGAAACGATGCGCCGTGGCACATTGCGACAGCATGGACAGTGGCGTCGGTGTCAAGCTACACCGCTTCCCGCTGGACTTTCACAGGTGAGCTGTTGTCAGTGTCGTCTGCTACAAGGCGTCTGCTCTAGGTATGCTCCGAATGCTTTCGTTGGGCTGTTTCTTCTGTTTCTGTTTGTTTGGGCTTCTGTTTCTGTAACCAGTTCGTGCGCACGTGGCTTCATTTTTTCGGTGATATTTATGTAATACACTACAGGGCACACACTTTAAGTGCTGAGCTGTGCGAAGGAGGCCCCCCAGGCCCACCATTTGTCTGATTTATGGTGAGTTTCATGCAGCCGGCTATCACCAGCGTTAACTTGATACCGGGCTCTCAGGAGCAACCACGCGCATGCCACTGACCGGAAGGCCAATTTAAAACCAATTGTGCTGCCTGACAAGTCTGAGCACAACACTGTATAGTTTTCCAACACCGCGAAGCCAATTTGACCCTCGCAACTGGTAGTATCAAAATTCAGCCACGTGTATATGCGCGGCCTTGAGGGTGCTTTAACTGAATTCACTCGGGAGTTACTGCCTGTCTTCTTATTGCTATCCTGCATATGCATGAACGTTAGGGTAACTTTAAACGCACTTCATTCTCGTCAATCTTAACCATAGAAAAGTATAGCTACCCGCATGCCATGAGGACGAGCGTACGTAACCGCACTCTTAGGCGCTGAGAGCTTGGGGCGAGCATTTACTACCATAGTTCAGATATAATGGAAATATAATGTACTGCAGTTAGCATTGACAGGAATAATGACGCATTGGCGTTTGGAGTATGCAGTATTCCTTACGGCGCAATTGTGAATAACGTGCACGTTGCATCACGTCCAGGTGCCGAGCGTGAGCGTGGGTGCTACCACAACGTCAGCCTGGAGAAGAAGACACCATGGCAGCTGCGAGACTTGCGGGGTTTTTTTTCAAGCACTTCGAACCGTCTGCGTATCTGTCGTCAAAAAAACTGCGACCCGTGTTGATGCGCCTACTTATGTCATGTCATGTTTGCCTCAATTGAAGCAGCACTGTCTTCTATGCTTTTCAATTTCCTACCTGGCAACGTTCGTGGAACTGCAGGGCTTTTTTCTATCCGCACTGTGACCATTAAGATGAATAGCCAGCTTAAAGAAACTACTGCTTGAGCTGCCTGTGAGGTGTATTTTTTGTTGGTGTGCTTTATCACTGTATTTGTTTGGTTGCTGTAATAAAGCATGAATATGAAAACCATACTTGCCGTACACTGTATTGCAAACTGTGCACTTGAGCCTGTGCTTTGTGCATCATACCTTGTACTCAAAAGTAGTAGCACCAGTATTTCCACAAAGGTTTCCCCTACGAATCATGCATGATTGCATTCTTAGCCAGCCAAGATAAGCCAGCGTCTGAAAGTGTTGCTGCCTTTCTATGCTGCCTTCTTTGCCAGTAACTTTCATTGGGTTCCGAATTGCACATTACCAAGGCCATAACTAGCAGGAACTCGAGCACATTTGACTGGAAAAGGTTGGTGCGCACTGAAAGGAAACCTTCATGAGATACCGGCTTGAAAAGGCGGGTTCTTTAAAAAGACCACTTTAAAATTCGCGCTAAAAACATACGTATGCGTGACGTCATTCAACGTTACTCATACGTAGTTGCCCCCCAATATGGCGGTGCCCATGAGCCGCCATTTTTTGGACCAATGGGAGCCTATGGAACCTTCGCTACCATTGTACATATACCTTGACGGAGGTGCACAGCCGGGCACGCGTCCCCGTCAGTGTGTCTGCCGCGGCTAAGGCTTCACTGCTCTGGAATGCGCAGACCGGCTGGTCAGCTGGGACGTCGCTTCGCAGCAGGGTATGTATATTCGCCAGTCCTTAGTCGCTGTGATTCCAGCCCCCGTTGCTCAATCCTGCGTGCCAGGAGCGGGGAGTAGAGGGCCTCCGAAATCTGTGCAAAATATAGGTTTATTTCATCAATCAATCAATGCGCAGACGGCGCGCCAGCTGCGTGCGGTGTGAGGTCACTGCTCCTCGCATTTGGGCAGCGCGACTCTCTAGGAACCACACGAAACAGCTCACCATCGACCAGTGTAGCTAACGCTACAACCGTTTTGAACTCTTTCTTTCGCCCACCGTAGACACGGCTATGCAAGACATCTCAGACAAAATGATTAAGCTTCGCCTTAAGCGTAAATGCTACAGCGAGCGCGCTCATTGTCTCGTTTCTGCTACTGCGATGCTACATTGATCACACTTTCTTCTTTGCAATTATTTAAATAACACTGACGTTGCTGCTATGCATCTTCAGTTTAAGGACAAACTAACCTTGAGACCTGCGCCTACAATCATCGGCAGCTTGCTGACATTCCAGCTCGCCAGGCCGGCACACTTACGAGTCTTTTCACCGGTTCTGCACCACCTCCGCACCGCCGTGGTGGTGCAGTGGTTAGGGAGCTCCTCCACAGGGGCGCCCCTCCGATGTTGCTGCCTCATCCGCCGACCTGCCTGCCGCAGAGGCACCCTCATTCCTGCCTTGTCGGCATGCACATTTCGTTATTCCGTCTGTAGCGCAGTGACGCTGTAAAGCGGAGGCGCTGAGATCGGGGTTCTCAGCCAGGGAAAGGAAAAATAAGGTTGAACGGCGCGTCCTGGGTTCGCACGCACGGCACGGACTTTTCGGTTCGAGGAGCCTGCGACGCTGGTCATCTTGTTCTTGTGCTCCGCTGCGACCACCTAAATTACCTACAAACATAACAATCTGGGCAGAATCAACATGTGCTTGCTCGCCTAAAATGAGCAAGGGGTGTAATGGGATACGTTGCTAGTAAAATAATATAAAATATTTTCTTAGATCTTCAATTCACTACATGAAATTAAAAGATGCTTTACTGTTAGTTTATCACTGCACATTTTACTGAGCGCTTTGTCTTCTTTTGAGAGCAATAAATTGTGAGTGAGGCGGGTGTGTCCAATGGGTAAACAACATAAAATTAGTTACATAAATGTCTACAGGATGTCGATTGAGATTAAAAGAGCTTTACACAATGTAATTTGTTTAGTTGTTCGTTCGATGTAGCTTGCCATTTACCTAGGAGTTTACTGTATATTAGTTTCAAACAATCCCTATGCGGCATGCTCATTTGTCTAATTTCAACAAATCTTACTTGTGCAGCACATACATCCACTTTCTCACTGCCCTCAATTCCAACAGAGCTAGAGAGCCATCAGAACTTTATAATGTGTTTTCCAGCTCTGATTTTACCTGTTCTGTATTATGCTTACTAATAAAGGTTCATGAGCACTTTTTGGTTGTTGAGCAGTGAGCATGCTCAAAGAATCAGTGCAGATAACGCTGTTTTTTTTTCTTCTTGACCATCTCCTGTACAGCAAAAATTGCACCGTAACACTCGGCAGTTAAAACCTAGGCGCACTCTGGCAGTCGTACCGTCATTTACTTATACCTTGAACTGCTGCACTTCCAACATGCATTTCTGTTTTTGAGTCGTTCGCATAATTTCCAATATAGGCATTAGATTTTTCTTGGAGTGCAACGAATTCTTTTAGTATGTGCTCCTGTGTTTTCTTTTTCTGCAGATGTCTCAGTGAACCGTCACATACTGCAGGGAAGTTGTTCCATGACGGTAGAGAGTTATTTCATCATGCAATGTTAGGTAAATCATTAGACAAGCTTATATTTTAGCATTTATCTCCAAATCACAATGTCAAAAGCCTTATAAAATGTGGCTTGTTGAGAAATAATATTTGTTTGTTTTGTTTGTTTGTTTGTTTGTTTGTTTTTATTTCTTTCTTTTACAAGAAAGGGGAAGCCAAGGCAAAAGGCGGCAAGCCTGACTGGGCCTTGGCTCCCAAAACAGATAACAACAGATAACAGCACACACCTCTAGTGTATATAAAATAAAAAAAAACATTATGCAACACTTACATACGATATGTAAAAGATATGAACACATGCAGTATTCATTAGATATACAAATCAACAGATCACGCTGTCAATAACATAAATATTTTCACTAAAACCAAAAAATATTTACTCAAAAAAGATTACTTATGAGAAAAATGCAGTTACTACCACCATTGTAATTATAGGGGATATTCATTTAAATTTTGTTTTACGTTCTTTTTAAATACCCTAGCTGCCAATGAAAATTTCACATTTGGTGTGTTGTTGATTAGGGATGGCACCTGAAAAGTTATTTCAGATGGTTATTAGGTGACAACTGGGTAGCAGAAATGTTGCAGGAAAGAACGAATGTTTAGGACGTATGTGCACATCAGTGCTGTTCTACGATCCTCTAGTGGAGGCTCATTGGCGTACGCATAAAGACTGGCTACAGGGGATGTTATTATGGTGCAGGTGATAGACGCAGATCGAGATTATTAACAGGATTGAGTCGTTTCAGATGTAGCGTGGGACTAACCTGTAAGCCTCATCTTATTGAAAACACGGGCGCTACTGCCTTTTTTGGTGAAAACTTAAATCCATTCCTTTCTGTCCATGCAGCTAGTTTATTTATTGTCATCTGTATTTGTCCATTACATGTAGGTATGGTGGAGGAAGCGCATGCTATCTGTAGGTCATCTAAATAAAGGGAGTACATTACGGACTGGGGGTTACTTTAGCTAAAGAATTCATCTTTCATATGAAAAGAGCTGCTCTCAGAATGCACTCCTGGGGTAGGCCATTTTCTTGAATAAATATGTTGGAGAAGGTGAACTCTAGGCGAACTCTAAATGTGCGGTCAGCTTGGAACACGCTCACCCAGTTCATTATGATACCGTAGGTAATACGTCTGCCATGTCACGGAGGGTGCCAATCCTCCACGTTTTATCGTAGGTGCTCTCCAGGTCGAGAACCCCTGTGGAGTTTTGTTTGTGGATCAACGCTTCCTGCACTGTGTTATCTAGGCAGGACAAGATGACCAGTTGTTGAAGCTGCCCTTCTAAAGTCGCACTGATGTATATGCAGCAGCTGCCGAGATTGAAGAACAAAAGGGGGTCTGGCATTTACTATGCTATCGAACAGTTTTGCGAGGCAACTGGTAAGGTCTAGTGAACTGTGCCTGTTAGGAGTTGTTGGAAGTTTCCCGGGCTTCTAAAATGGTACCACAATGGCTGTTTGCTATGTTTGCAGTTTTTTCTCAGTTATCTATATTTTATTTCAAAAAATGCCACGAGTGCCTCTTCGATAGCCTGAGAGAGACTAACTAGCATCACGTAGTGTACAATGTCTGGGCCAGCTGCTGTTTTTCACGAAGTTTTAGACTCTGTTTAGTTCCTCTATTGTGAAAATTTGATTGTAATCGTCCTGTAGGCCTGCTTCAGAGGAGAGTTTTTGTTTTTCTCTCATTGCTTTGTGTTTGCGGAACATTGCGTATAGAAATGAGCTTGAGACCTCTGAAATATGCCCTCCTGATATATAAGTATGTTCTTCTCATGATGTCTGGGAATCGGGTGGTGTTAACATTGGAGACGTGAATGGCTTATTATCTCCAGTGAATTTCCGGACCAGCTGCAAAATTTTCTTTGAGGGAGGTGCACTGCTGATTGAAGATACATACTCTTGCCACGAATTTTTTCTGCATTCCTTCGAATTCGGCGTACCTTGGCCTGAGCCTTCTTAATGTTCAATACATTCTCTGCTGTGGGGTATCTACGCAAAACGCCCCAGGATTTGTTTTGTTGCGTTTTCTTTTTTTTTTGCTTGTCTGCATTCGTTTGTCCACTATACATTATGTGTTGTTTGTGCATGTCCTGGTGTTCGGGCAATGGCTAGTGTTATACAAGCTGTAAACTCATAACCTTGTCTATGCTGAGCTCCTATGAATATCCCTTTTCTAACGTGGCATTCATTCACAAAAATGACCAGTCTGCAAGCTGCATCGTACAACGTCTAGGTGTGGGAATAATGGGTGCAGATAACGTTAACTTTAAAAAAGCGGGTAAATAATCCCTCGGCGGGGGCCTTTAAAACATAGCAGTCAAGATGATTAAAAACAGATGGTGATGAGAAGGCAAAGTCAAGTCAGCTAATTCTACATGAGCTGGGAGAGCAGTACGTTGGTATAGCGGTATTCATTAGGCTCACGTTGTTTTAAAGAATAAAATCTTCCACTTTCTGGATTTTAGAGTCCGTCTTCAAGTTTGATGTTAAGCTTTATTTCTCGAGCTGGGGTGCCATTTTGAGTCATACCTGCGACACCACACAACCGTATATTGTCTGCTCTCTATCGCAGCGGAAGATTGTATAATATTAAAGAATGTGTGTTTTTAGGGTCAAGGTTCGTTGTATACATACGGCTATTGGTGTCATTGATTCAAGTATGCTTTTATAGTCACTGTAGTTTTTTTTTTTTTTGTAGACTAAAGTTCTATTGTACTAAGAAAGCCATATTTGTGTGTTTGGTGTGTAGATAAAAATTATTTATTATCCGGACCCCTTATTCGAGTTTTTACTTTTTGTTGAGGAAGTTGCGCCAGCCCTGCGACAAGGGTGTCCTGGGGATGATGTCCATCAGCTGACTAAAGGCACACGAGGCCCGCGGAGCGGCAGAATGTGCAACTTTCATGCTTCCCCCTACTCGGAGAAGCCTTGTGGGCTCTTGACAAGGCAGTCAGAGGGCTCTTGAGTTGGGACGACAGAGCAACTTGCGCTACCTCTGCCTGTGGAGTGGATGGCCCACTCCACAGGCAGAGAATATTTGCTTGGGCAGAAACCTGTTGCAGTGCGCCAGCCCTGCGCTATACGCGCTCTACCTACAAATGCACATTTTAGTGAACGAAAATATAACTGCCGAGAAGAGCATTTGGCGTGCTTCTTTGTAGGAAATATTTTCTTTTGTTTTTAGCGTAATAACGTCTTTCTCAGGTTTACAATATGGGCATGATCTAGAGTATTTATGGTGGTCCCTTTGATAATTAGCGCCGTGTGAGCTGTCCACACTGGTCTGGTTACCGTGACATGTTTGGGAACCAGGACCAAATTTTTGGTAGTTCAAACAACGCCAGTGGTTAAGAATGTGTGGGCAGACAGATCTACGCGTATCCAACTTCAATAGATTCAGGAAGTTAGCTAGCAGCAAACGTTAGGATAAAGTGCTTGGTTGATAATTTCTTATTGTCTTTCTGAATTTTTATTCCTTGGCCGTCAGTGAAATTTTTGTCTTTGAGGTTATCCAGCATTTCTAGTTCAGTCAGAAGCTCACGTTCAGAGATTACACTATCAACTGTATTGAGCGATCTGTAGCCAGTGATGGTAACAGCACCGTTTCAAAATATCATTGAGTTGGAGAGTTTAAAGTACTGTTCATTATCTCTGATCTGAAGCTGTACATCACCATTATACAGCTTTGCGTCTTTGTAGCCAGGGCCTAGACTGCCACTCAGTGATCTTGAAACTGGGAAAAGCGAAATCATTGTTGATTTTTCCGATTCCTCACTATGTACAACGGGACTCGTCGGGAGCCATTGTTTTGGTTTCTGAAACAATTGAGTAGTGACATTAGTCCGCCTTTGTTTGTTAAGGCAACAAATTGGTTTGGAAGACGCCATAAAAAGTATATTATCCGCCTGCAGTCCGAGCCACCCACCACGGAGCCCAGCTAAGGGACGGCACAAGAATTTGAAAGCGAGTCCTGGCCACGCCAGCTGTACACCGTAACTATAAGCCAATATGGCGTAACTCAGGGTAGTTAGCCAGACAATGTTAGCCTTCGCCGCCTGGAATTCCAAAGTTTTTCCCAAAGTGCGATGCATTGCCTCCTTCACCTGCTAATTTTAATTTAGCAGGTATCCCTGCAGATGCATATAAACTATCATCTGATGCCGGCGCAGATGTTATTGCGAGTCCCTTTTCTATGTCTAAGCTACTGGTTGCAATTGATGCAAAACGGAAAACAGCGCCCGGCCTGGACAAAATTAAGTATGAGGTTTACAAGAACCTCAGTACTGCTGCATTTCCTCAACTACTAGACACCATAAGCAAAGTGTGGCTGGATGGAGTGGTATCCAAAAGCTGGAAAATCGCTGTCGTGATCCCATTTCCAAACCTGGAACGCCTCCAACAGACCTCGCTAACCTACGCCCAATCTACCTAACATCAACGCTGAGCAAGCTTGGAGAGGAAATACTAGCCACACGACTTTCTTGGTGGCTTGAACAGCTTGGTTTTTATCACCCCGCACAAATTGCATTTCTTCCATACATAGGTACAGAGGACGGGTTGGCGGCGTTGGCATCACCAGTTCTATTATCTACCCGCAGCCGCAATGTGCGCACCATATTGCCAATGAACATTGAAAAAACATAAGGCAACATCAGTCATTCTGCAATTCTGAATTCTATTGACTCATCTCCCGCCGCAATTACGCAGTTTAGTCGAATCATGTTTGACTGAAGAAAATTTGAAAATTCGCCTCTCTGGTGACGCAGTTCGTTCATTCGTTTCGCCAGGCGGCCTGCCCCAGGGATCAGTATTGTCTCCGACGTTGTTTATTATTGCTTTCATCCCATTTGCATGGCGCTTACATGACCTCCCTGAAATCAAGTTTTTGCAATACGCTGATGATATCACGGTATGGAGCACTCACCAAGATCTGATCCCTCAGGGGGCCGCCCTTCAATCAGCATTAGATATTACCTCTGATTGCGCTTTCTTCATTGCCCTTCAGCTTTCCGCGTGTAAAACTACATACAAGTCGGTCACCAATCGCTGGAGACGCCATAAACATGCTGCGAATCCAGTCGTATAACTCCAAGCGCAAAAATTATGGGCTTAACGATTCAGCAGTCAGGATCAGCCGACAGCTTGGCTTTCTCAGGCAAAAAAGCAAGCAGTTCAGACTCTGAGTTTGATTAGAAGAATTACATCTAAAACGGGTGGCGCCGGCTCGTCTGCTGCACACCAGTTGGTAAGGGCAGCTCTGCAACCACGTATTGTTTATCAAGCTCAGTTCCAGCATCTTACAACAGCACAATGGGATCGCCTTGAAGCCGTAAACCGTGAAGCTATGAGGACCATTACATGTCTTCCACGACTCACACTGGTCGTAGCGTTACAAGAGAATGTACAGCTGAACGCCATTTATGAGCTGGTGCAGCAGCGCCGTGATTCTTGCAGACTGAGTGCGTATGCAACTTCCCACATTATTCTTTAGACACCTGCGCCAGTTCTCCCTCCCGGAAGTTTTTACAGTTTGGTGACAACAAGTAAAATGATAACCGCAGACCAACGTCTGCCAACTCGGCATCGTTGCTTCGCCAGAGATTTGAAGAGCAAGATGCTCATCTGCCTCAAGGGTTCATTGTAGTGTACATGCAGTGGATGTAAGCATACAAGGCTGTGGAGAAAAAACAGCAATCTGCTTTCCATGGAGACTTAGCCTGAATCAGACCTCTACATTTCAATTTTCGGAACCACTTACATCGTTCTGCACTGAGCTCGTGGCAGTTCAGGAAGCACTCTGCCCTGTAGCTACCATACCCATGCTCCTTGCCGCAACGTTGTCATCCGCACTGATACAATTCAAGCAGTACGTTTGCTCCGACGTGTCAGCCATTGCCTGAAAATATGTCAAGACATTCAGCAGCGGCGGTGCGCATCTAGCAGTCAGTACGTATTGAGTGGGTCCACGTGTCCTGCTTCCTTCCCAAAGTCAAGCAGATTTAGCGACCCGCCTCGTGAGCCGAGGCTCATCAATTCCACGGCTCCTTGAATTGGATGACGCTAGCCGCGTTTTATCAAGAAAATAATCTCTCCGGCGTCGTACACGTGCTCTTATCTCTCCGTGTGCGGCATCCCTGTCCCGCGGTCTCACCCGTGAAGAGGACGTTGCGCTTAGGAGGATCCGTCGTTGTCCCTCACACCAGCAGTCACTAGGACGTAGTCTCACATTCGATGGTTATATCTCCGCCCAGGGTGTCCTATCTGTAGAAACGATACTTTTATAGCCGACATTCACCACTGATTGTGGCATTGCCGAGCACTGAAACCGACACGAATTTCGCACCTGCCGATAGCTGGCCTTTCAGCAAGCAACCCTGCCTCATATGTCGCTTGGACGCAGGGACCTCATGATCGCTCTCTTCTCTACTTAATAAAATCAGCCAACATTTTACCATTCATTTAATCATTTGTTCATCCTTCATCTCATACCCTACTGAGGCCCTGAGGCAATACAAATTGTTACAAAAAATAAACACTCCCTTATGTACAGAGTACGTTACAGCTACGGTGGATCTTGTGGAGTAACTCAACACAGATCCCCGTGGT
Organism: Amblyomma maculatum; assembly: GCF_055883805.1. NCBI lineage: Eukaryota > Metazoa > Arthropoda > Arachnida > Ixodida > Ixodidae > Amblyomma > Amblyomma maculatum. The sequence goes on along the minus strand of NC_139353.1, from coordinate 110,940,966 downwards.
ACTCGACGATGCCGCCGACTTTCTGGCTTACCGCCCCTACCACTCAATATGCTCAAGACGGTGATGGTGGCCGGGTAACACGTTGGGCGACTGGTAGCATTATCGCGAGCCGCGCACCTTTGGTGGGAAATCTGACGAGGATGACTACGAGTGGCTAAGCAATTACGAATGGGCGAGCCGGTATAATCGTTGCGATTCGACCATGAAACTAGCGAAAGTAGTGTTCTTCTTGGAAGGCACTGCACTAATTTTATTTGACAACCTTGGAGACTCATACGCTGAGATCGTTTCGCAGAAGAAATGAATTACTTTGGCGATGGATCAGCGAAGCACGAACACGCATAGCAAACGTAGCTAGCCCAGGTACCTGGTGACACATGCACCACATACATAAAGAACATTCTGAAGTTGTGTAAGATTTTAAACCCACGGATATCCAATGAAGATAAAATGGTACACTTGTTCAAAGGCACCGCTGAAGATGTCTATACGGTCCTCATTAGCCAATATAATTTCAACTCCACTGCTGATGTCATCAGGCCATGTCGCACGTTTCAAACCTTGAAGTTGAGCCTCATCACACCCACACTAGGGCCTCTGACCAACGTCACATCCTTCGCGAGCGTTGATGTCAGTGCTCTGAAGACTATGGCTGATCTGATACGCCAGATTGTACGAGAATTGCTGCATAACAAAAGATGTTGCGTGCAGGAATCTACACCAGCATGACGGTTGCGCACTGCAGACTGAACCCGCGACATAATCTACTTCCTGGACTTCGGCTCTAAATTTTCCCCGCTTTGACGGCCGTAGACAATATGACGATTTAATCCCCAGCCACGGATGGGACGAAGACCCGCCTACACAGGCGGGGTGGTTCGTCAGCAACACAGGCCCCGCTACAATAGCAATCCAGAACAAGGTTTCACCCACTTTTTTGGGCTCGGTGGCGTCTGGAGCCCGTGTGTTTTAGCTGTGGCGTGACCGGACACATCACCCGGTACTATCGGCAACGAGGCCTGCTGCTGCACAACCATCACCCGCTGTCCCACGCTTCTTACCGTCTCAACACTAAATTTCATCCACCGACGCCTACAGCGACTTTGGACACTACTTTCCGGCACAGATACGAAATGGCTCGCCTGTTTCCGAGCGCTGCCTGAGGCCGCCAACCCAAACACAGACGCAGTCACCGACTCTTCGGCGTCGCTCTTCTTCGAGAAACTAGAAGGCGCGGCGGATGTAGGTGAGATCGCCAGGGAATCAATGTTGTCGATACCTCTGCCTGTATTTATGCTAAAGAACAAATTTCAAGTGTTCATTGATAGCATCTATATTATGGTGTTACTTGACACTGGAGAAACAGTGTCTCTAATGAGTTTCGCATTCAAGAATTGTTTGGGATGTAATCTAATGTTCAGCGTGAATTAAGCGGTGGTATTCCGTGGTGTTGGTGGTGAATATTTGTGTGTGCTGCGCGAACGTTGTGATTGCTGGCCAAACGTTTTGAACAGAATTCGTAGTATTATCTTATTCTACATATGAAATTATTTAGGTATAGATTTTTTGCAACAAACAGTGTGGTGCAACATTAGACTGCCGGAGTGGACAGATTTCAATGACTACTAAGCTCATGTCAGCTCTTATACAAGCGTGGTCGCTGTATTCGGGAGCTTTTTTTGTGTCTGGAGATACATTTGACTCTGCGATGTCTGGAGAATTCATCCAAGTTCTTTCATCTGCAAATTCGTGCGAGTATTTCTATGTCGTAGTGGAACCTACAACACTTGTGCAAAGAAGAGTGCATTTGTGCTCCGTTGTGCAGTTCCAGTGAGCAGAGGCCACACCTTGCTGTAGACTGTGAACTATTCAGACGAGCCCGTCGCTTTACCTCGTGGCATGAAAATCACTCATTTCTTGGAAGATGCGTCGATTTCAGTGGAGGCACTAAGTAACTGTGCTCTTGTAGAAAAAAATCACTCATTTGCAGAGTCGGCAATACACCTCTGCCAGCAAAGGAGTGCCGAATTTTGACTGACCTGCTTTCCAAGCATGTTTCTGTTTTCGACTTCGCCAGGGATCCTCCGCCACTGATTCCAATAATCGGATTAATCATTCGATTGATACTGGAACCTCTTGCCCGATCAAATAAAATCCTCAGCGTGTGTCGCCGCGCGAACGTCAGCTAATTTACGAACGAGTTCCCGACATGCTCAGCGTGGCGTCATCCAGGAGTCTTCCAGTCCTTCGGCTGCTCCAGTTAAAAAGAAAACTAATATATTGCGCTTGTGCGTGGACTATCGTTCGCTTAAGGCTGCAACCAAAAAAGATGTGTATCCGCGTCCACTTATTGACGATGGAATTGACTCCCTTCGCGCAGCGTCATACTTTTTTCCGTGGACATGAGATCAGGGTACTGGCAGATGCCAATGCACCTGAGCGACAGAGAAATGACGGCATTTGTGACACCAGACGGTCTTTATAAGATTAACATTTCCTTTCGCTAGTGAAATGCGCCTGCCACGTTTGAACCATTCATGAAAATCACTATGCGTTGACTTAAGTGGAAAATTTATTTGCTATCTGCACGACGTGATATTCGGAAAGATATTTCAGGAGCACAATAGCCACCTCGCCATCGTTCTTGACTGCATTAAAAGAACAGGCCTCGTCCTCAACTCTAAGAATTGTCACTTTGTCGAACACCAGATAATTGTCCGTGGTCACCTAGTCAATACGGACGGTGTTCGGCCGGATCCGCAGAAGATTAAGGCTGTAACAAGCTTTACAGCTCCAAGGTCCGTAAAGCACCTTCGGAGCTTCTCTACTGCTCTTGTACCGCGCCAGTCAGGATCTTTATCGGAACCAAGCAGGAATGAATTTAAAAACGTCACGAGCAAAAGGGGTTACAATAAATAAGTTTACTAACACAAAAAATATCCTTACTTGAACCGTGCTTGAACAATATGTCACGAAAGCCCAGCTCTGTATTAAGTGCCATTTTAGTGTGGAAGCTTTAATACTTCGAGCGCAACTTAAGATTTCGCTTCGCCGGAACCGAACAATCTTAAAGAGCTGACCAAGGTCAAACTGCAACTTCTAATAAAATAAGTAGGATAAGTGAACTGCGCATACTCAGAGTAGCAACCTCTCAGGAGCATACTCAATTTACAAGGTCATTGTGACTGCGAGCAGCCGTAATCTGTTTTTCCCGAAATTCATCTCAGCACTTCAGGGATTTTTCAATGAAGGCTTGCAAGGAATAAATCGTCAGGAGCATTTCAATGTATCCATTTTCTTATTTATTTTTTTTTGCGTGGGTGCATCCGCTGTACAAAAATAGTTGGACATTTAGGTTTTACCATAAGAGTAAACTCCAACCGACTTTATAACTGCCTTTAAGAAGAGCGGAATGTTTTGTTTTTATTTGTGTAGTTTAAATCGTTTTGGTTTGAAAATTATTACTACTTTAACATCAGTACATATCCCAAGCACAAATAAGTATGTTATACGCCCCAAATGCGTACACTTTTATTTATTTATCTATTGAATCCTCAAATGCACCATTTAAGGGGCATTACATGAGGGATGGGCTTGGATTACAGCGGTTACAATAAAAGTTGTCTTTCGATGGCAGTCTTGAAATGATGGATGTCGGTTAGTGAGGCGAAGAGGTCGGGAAGGTCGTTGTTCGCGCGTTGTGTGCCCGTCTGGCATGCAGAGGACCTCGGTTCAGACCGTGACGGAAGCAAATTTATGTTGTTGAATATATTTCATAGCTTTATTTTGTATGCAGTTTCGGAATTACCTCAGGATGTCATGTGGTTGTGGCGTCATCCGCTTGTCGACCAATCAGACTTTTTTCGCACGAACATTATATACATACCGGTTTCGAAAACTAATACTACTACTATAAGGCGCCGACGCAGTTATAAATCAATGAGCTGTACAAATTCAGATTGCCGGCGTCCCACATGAACCCGCTGTCAGCGCTGTCTTAGGGCTTCCAGTGTCAACCTCAGTTTAGGAACTCTATTCCACTTGAAATTTTACAAATTACCTAGCGTCATGATGTTGAAGCTATGCTAGCAGCTGCGCAACTTGCCAAGTTATGAGGAGAAGACCCCATGACGTGAAACCTTCTTAGAAGATCCTGCTACTACTCTATCAACAGATCATTGCTGATTCTGTCCCCGTGTTTATAGCGATATAGCCCCTCTAGTCATCGCCTTTAAGCGACGACACGAACCAGTACGAACGTATAAATGGTTTTTCTATATCTCGTTTTCGTGAGAACTTCCTCAAGATTTGTATTCGTTACTTAGCCGCCACCCAATCGAATGAACGTGAACAATCGCTGCAATTATCAATAGTTCAATTAGCGGTAAGGCCACTGTCAGGTGCATCTCCAATCGCTTCAGAACTCAAATCATGAAAGGTTCTCTTCATATTCATTATTCTGGGCAGCTATGGATAACATTGAATCCCCAGTAAACAAAGACATTGCGGCCTGACTCTGTTAGAGCGCAAATCTAAACCAACAAGGGTGGCCAGGTAGCCTCAGCCCGCTTGCCTTTGAGTCGACAAGATTGGCTTACCTATAAACGATAAACGGGCTTTTCTTCGCCAAAGACAAGTCCTCATGACGAAACGCTGGTTTGCGAACAAGCTTCCCGTAAATCTTGGACCATTTAGCGTTTCGCTTTAACAGTAATAAGGCCAGTTATAATAAAACCATACGATTCCAAGAGCAAAATGACAATCAAAGGTTACGTATTAAAACGCCATGCCATCGTTAGCTGACGAAAAGGTTTGAAGTCCCCATAAAACTTTTCACTATGATATTGAAACTTGCTGGCAGAGTCATTTACACATTGCCTTATTTGCGCAATTCGCATTTCAATCTTAGCGATAAAGGACAAGTTTTAAAGTTTGCACAAATTTTGTCAAATGTCACACGTTTTGTCCCGGCAATAAGTACGCAGACGTACATGCCTGCCTCCTGCCATTTTTACTTTCTTTTTCAGATATATTTCCTTGCATAAGCGAACGATGGTATAACAGAGTTGTTAGCCAACATCGATGTGTTTCGTGCCTTAACGACCAACAGCATGCACTGCAAAGAAAATTAATTATTATGTTAGATGTTCTTGCGTTCCACATCAAGTTCCCAATCATCAGCAACACCCTAGTAGAGGCGCCTTGAAGAAACTTCGACCACATTTGAGAGTAGAATTCTTCAGCTCTCTATAAGAACGTACGACAAATCAAAGCAATGTATAACCGCATCTAATTGCCCTATAGAAATAACGTCGATTTTGATATGTACAACTCTTTGGTGAGAGCGTTGCTGATTCTAACGTTGCGGAATCGAACCAGGTGCGGCAGTCTTCTTCTATGGGCAAATTCAATGACGTCCGCATGCTGTGCGATGCAATCGAATGTTACTGTTACTAGATACAAGCACTATGTCATAAGCCCCTCTGTTGCTTCGGCATATTAACCGCCACATACGTACCATGGACCTCCATGAAAGTACTTTTTGGCTCCTATATAGGCCTGGGAAGAACAGCAAGCCCAACGATGCAGTACTGGGAGGCAGCTCCCCAGCACACCATCATTGAACCAACAATCACCCAATGCTGAAAAACAGTGGCATCAATACCAGGCCAGTATCGGCTTCCTGGGAATGTATCGTCTTTGCCAAAAGTAACCAGGCTGCATGGTTTGCTTCTTGCTTGTATTATAAAGCCTACAAGTATTTCCAGAGGACCACAACTTGTTAAGAAGTGAGGACAGGAGCTCGTCTTTACTTAGCACAGATTTACAGCTCCAGAAATGGTACGAATTCCCTGCTATATCCGACTGCGAAGCGGAACACGCAGCCTGGTTACTTTTGGCAAAGACGGTACATACATTTGCTGTTGTTAGACATCGTTCATGCCGGTATTGTTCCAGCGTACAGCCAGTTTGGCACTACATCTGTAGCTTATTGCTGGCGTTTCCAGTCATAGCCCGTGTAGAAAAACCTCCCCGATGCACTAGTGTCTCCAAGGTGGCCAAACCAGTGGCTTTCCCTACATGGATGATCACTAGCGTTTCCATTTACGTTCTGTTATAAACCAGCGCATTCGGTAGGCATTACCGAGCATTACAGCAGCTTATTCTGCATAGATATACAGTTTTATTTTCCTATTTCAGAGTGTAAGGAGGGACGCAAAATTAAATTTCTGTGGCAAATGGTTCAATGAATCTTTTTGTTAGTAAGCAACTAGAACCATTCTCAAAATAAGACAGCAAAAGGATTAGGAAAAAAATATTTATTTTAATAAAACTTGTTTCTGGGCTAGCTGGTTATACATTCTTAGAATAAAAGGTAGTGCAAAAGGACGAGGACGGAGGAAGGAACACAGACATGAAGCGCTCGTGTTTTTGTCCCTTCCTCCGTCCTCGTCCTTTTGCGCTACCTTTTATTCTAAGTATTTATTTTACTTTTGGATACACTGCTTCAGTGCCTGCTGGCAGAATATCTAGGCGAATGGAAGGTTCAACGACTGGCTATTCCGTGCGAAGGAAGCAGCCTTCCAAATATCTAAGGTATATTTACTCAACAAAAATAACTATCTTCTATGGTTTTTTTTTAGGCTGCCTGCGTTTTAACTACCCTAATAGTGAAAAGCAACCCATGGATGCGTATGAATGAACAGAGGAACAGTTCTTGGAAAGCGGTTCGGGGTGTCCACGTAATTGGAGATGCGCTGCTAGGAAAGACCCAGATGTTCAGAGGATGCGCAGGGATGGGAACAGTGACTGGTTGGAGAGGGTCGATTGGCTCAGCGAAGCGCTTATTCCTTCCGATGTGACGATGCCGATGAAATCCTGGAAATTAAAAACTGTTATTCCTTCTTGCACGAATGACGTCTGTAACGAACGCAGCAAAGGCCTTAATGCACCAAGTAGAGATCAAGTTGATTGCTTGGATAGTCTAGCATAGAAAGCGAAACAATGGGCAGCATATGTGTCATTGCACACACTTCCGTATCACGAGCATCTTATAGTAATTAAATACAAATTTTAAAATGTGAAATATCACCTCGTAGGAAGCGGCGTGAAACTATTAGTAATGGTGTCTCGGTGACCATCAATAAAATAGATTGTTCAGGAAGTTTGGTATGCAGTATTTAATGATGTCGAGGTGACAATGTAGGTGACTGGCAGGTGCAAGGTAAACGGCTACGGCACCTTGCCGACAGGTACATTTGTATGGTTCGAGAACCTCTGCTCTGCTTGAAAGGTATCTCCTCTCTCACAGTTGAGTTTTATCCAGCCACGAAATCTCAGATAACTAACTGTGTAATTAATTATGACAAGTAGAACGAGAGGAAGGGGATGGATGACACGGTTTAAAAGAGCACTGAACAAGGGTAGAGGGGAAAGCCTCAGTTTGTAGGTCGAGCCAACGTTTCGACAAGTGGACTTGTCTTCGTCTGGGCAGAGCGATCAAATGATGATCGCTCTGTCCAAACGAAGGCAATTACACCAAGGTCAGATTTATCACCCCTTGCAGAAAATGATAGCATTTTTTTAGTTTTGAAATTCAAGCCCAGGGCAATTGAAAACAAAATATCCTTTTCTGTCTTAATCAATTTGATTTTATATCCAAATGCACCGTGTGACACAACATATAAACATATTTAAAACAAAATGTCCGATCTTCGTTTCTCTAGATTATGATGTTTTTTTGTTTTGTTTTTTTTATCACGTATAGATATGGCACATTTTAGCCTCTTTGAACAATATTTTTTAATTCCAGGGAAATACTTTAGAAAAGGTTTCTATATGAGCTCAACGTATGAAATTTAGAACAGCTTTGTTTTTTTAAAGCGTAAATGAAAGTAATCGGTATATCAGGTCTCTACACATGCTGTACCATGGGACAAGACAGTATAACTGTGAGACAACTGTAAGGAAATATCGGCAGAATTACCTGGAATCAGAAATTGCACACCTAAAGGAATCTGTGTGTGCTAAAAAGTTGGCACGCTAATATGAACAGCATGAAAGCATTGCACACTTCTTTAAGGTTATTTCATACTCAAATGAACACGACCGCTATTTCTGTCGCTACGTCGCAAAAAACATTTCGAGTGGATAAAGCTAGTCAAGCGGGAAGAACGAAAAGATTCTTATAGGTTCGAACTATTTCGCCAGATTGCTGCCGGTTGGGGTGAATTTCGCTCAATCGCCTATGATCTAGACGGTACTGACTCGCTGCACGGGAAGCTGAAACACTTATGATTTCTCTCGTGAACGAACGGTAGGTGTCCAACGTGTTCCCTAACGCAACAGTTAGCAGACGACATGGTAAAGGTGGTGAAAAGACAATATTAGCAACGACGAATGAGGAAATTCATACCAATCGGTGAGCGCTGCTTTAAAATACTTGATAATAAACTTTTTCTCAGCTTTTTGTCTCATTCTCTATTCCGCCCTAAGGAAAACAAACTGGCACATAGGTGCATTAATTTGTGAACGTTTGAAAATATAAAAGGACGAAATGAAAATGTTACTCGCAAATATGATCTTGCAGGCCGGGTTTCTGAGGTACGCTTCAGCTATCACCACGAGTCAGATGTGGCTTTTGCTTCTGAAGGCCACGAAGAGCTTCATAATGCTGAGTTGAATCATGCGATTCTGAATGTTGCTGGAAGATGCACTGACGACACGTAGACACACTCCTTAACACAAAAAGAAAACCAATTTTGAGTACCCCAGTGAGGGCGCTGTCTGTACTTTGTAAAAATGAATAAGTAGACAAATAAATAAATAAAAATTACATAAGGGGCGGTAGGCCTGAAATACGGCACGCACGTCTTCTTTCTAAGACTCAAATATTTAAGGAGCAAAGGAGGGCTTCGGCGTTTCAGCGGGCGAGTCCATTGCACTTACTGTGTAGCCCCGTTGGCAGCTACAAACACGCCTGATCCGGGCTCAGCAGCAGGAGCAAATGCCCGGTTCCAGACGCTCCGTTCGGTTTTCCAAGGGCTCCTTAAAGCGCGCATATGTGCGTTTATGTGCGCATATATACATATGTACGGACCGAGAGCTTACGAGACCGTACTCTCCCCCCCCCCCTCCCGCCAGGAAAAGAAAATTAACAAATAGGAATACAAAACATAGAGATATGCGGAGGAGGGTGCATGCGCGGCGCTCTGCACGCAGTTTGGAAAACAGATTCGGGGAGGTCAGCATGTAAAGTCACAAACACGAAATAGCACCTCGCACGGTGAAAGCTAGAACTCTTCTGGTAAAGGGTCGACCGGGAAGAAATATGCGGAAGAGACGGTATTGTTCTGTCAAAGGTACGGTCAGAAACAAAATATAAGCGGCGTTCGCCTTTCCCCCATCCCCGCTGCCAGTACTGATGTCTTCAAGCTGGCGGCGGAAAACTGCAATACCGCGCTCTTCGGGCTTAATCGCATGACGAGAGGTACACTGGGCGGGGGTCGCGCTCGTGTTCAGACTTTATTATTATGAGATTTTCCTTTATCCCTATTACTCCTCTCCTTAATTACCTCTAACTGTCCACTCACTGTCTCGCACTTTCTGCCCGCCGCGAATATCGAGCTCAGGTCGCGGCTCGCACATACATTTGTCTTGCCCTTTCTCTTATTTTTAATTATGTAACATCTTGTTCCTACTACTTTCCAGCAAATAAGCGCGCAGCTCTGCCACCGGTTTCTGTAAAACAAATTCAAACAGGCGCTTAATATGTGCGACCTGGTGCTGAGACCTGTTGGTTGATGGTGAAAAAAAAAGGCTATTCATAGAGAGCAACAGATAATAAGACAATGCCTAAGATAATAATTCAGATGAAGGGTTTATAATAAAATAAGCTGTCACACTAAAAAAAACTTATCGTCAATCTGCTCATTTTGTTGCCGATTGAAGAAATTCTACCCTTCCTTGCGTAAGACGTTTGAGAGGTAATCCGAATCTATGACTATGTAGAGCGTTCATTTGCGACTAGTCTATCTAAAAATTAGGCGAAGTGTTGCACAGGGCACGGATTCCAAACGTACTGCAACACCACACTAGAATAAGCCAAAACGAAGAAAAATCATCAGAATGACAACTGATAACTTTTTCTTATTCTTTATTCAAAAAATAACATGCTTGCAAGTAAAAAAACATAAAAAAACGTAGAAAATTTGCAAGGGCAAATCAAGACAAATTCCGGGAGAGTGCAATGTTTTACGCAGAGAACAGAATATACTTCATCACCGTGGGCAGGGAAGGTAGGAAATATTTCACCAATGCAGGCAGGAACATGCGCTGATACATTTTGCAGCATACTGCATAGACGAATGTTTTCCCGTCACAGATGCGATGCAGCATTCTACATACGTATACCCGTATTGGAATTATGGATGTAGTGAAGAAAATTTCCCCTTTAGGATGAGCAAAGTAAAACGCTAAATTCAGTCGCTATCAGCCAACTAACTGCTGATGTCGTTTACTGCGTGTGCAGTACGCGTTGTTTGAAACGTGAACTCATTTTTCAATGATACGTCATTAGATACATACACCACTAGGAGCGCCAGGTGGCAGTACATTATGTATTTCAGTCCGAGTTATTAGCCTTGCAGATATAAAAATGGTAATATCAATTTCACTAGTCATCAATATTCAAAAACTACCATGTGCACGTTTTAAAATTATTGTGTCGCAATTCGGTACACGGACGACATGCGCGATTTGCTCAGAAACCAAAGTGCGATATATAAGGAAGCATAAGAATACCGGCTATACAGCAAATTAGCGGACAGCAGACCCGAAGCTGGGTGCCTGCAGCGAGTCTGTGAATGCGTTTGAATGACATTGTACTGAAATTTCATTTTATGAAATGCCGTGAAATCGCTTCTTTATGCGTGTTAACATAGAGAAATATGAAAACCTGTTTACAGTCGCATAATCATCGCAGCATAATATTTATCTTGGAGTCATTCATAGCCAGGTTTTCAACGGAGCACTAACAATATCGAGAGACAACTTAGCCGATCGTCGATGTTTTTTTTTTAATTTCACTTTCATTTTCATGATATTACCCTAAAGGCCAAAGTGGGCATTACATAGGGGGGGGGGGGGGAGAAATCATAAAAACATTGTTAAAACGTTTCATAGTGTCATCACATGTTAACAAGAAAAAATGAAAAAAGTGATATACAGAACTAGAAACAATTACAAACAATATTACATACCTAATTAATGGCAACACGAGCCCAAATCAGACAAAAACAAAAATAAACGAGCGTAAAAACTTTAAAACAGGCGCAGTTCTCAATTTATTAAGCATTTCCGACTAAGCAGGGAACATCGTTTCCAAGGCTTCCCTAAATTTTTCATTGTTCATGAGGCAAACAATATTTTTATTTAGATCGTTCCATTCATTAATTGAGAGATGGAGGAATGAATACTGTAACAAATTTGTTCGCGCAAAAGAAGGTTCCATTTTGTGATCATGGTCGCGGCGAGGAAAGATTTGAGTGGCCGGATTTATTTCGTCGATGTTGTAATTTGAAGGGTTATAGTAAAGCCTGTGGAAAAATATTAGGCGATTAATTTTTCGCCTAGTCTCTAAAAGCCGATGAGTTGGCCCTGCATCAGAAGAACAAGAGACAAACCGTTTCAATGGAGCGTTTTTAGATACGGCACAACCGATATAGGGAAGACACGGTAACCTGGTCCAATGTAGCCCGTTGTCAAAAACGGCACGGCCGACATCACGAGACTAAGAGACAAGATGGCCCAAATTACCAATGTCTAAAAACGGCTTCAGACTTATGGTTTTCCGACTATGGCTTGTCCAATATCAGGACACAGGACAAAATGGTAGAATGTAGCCAGTTTCTAAATGCACCTTGTACAATATCGGGAGTGCACAGGAGAAAGGCTCCAATGTTGCCAGTTTCTAGATAGGTTTGTCCAATATTGGAAGGGCAAAATGCAAACTGGTCCAATATTGCAAGATATTGCAAAAACTGAAGTAACATTCGGGAACACGTGAAACTTGGTCCATTATTGGATTTTTTGTGTACTGACAAAACCTATGTTTGGGAATCGTCGAAAATGCGGACCATTGTAGGACCACATTTTACCACTGTATTCCCAATATTGGACTCCGGCCAAGATACAGCTACTGTTGGTGTTCTAGGTTATGATATGAAGGTATAGTGTTCATCTACAGTCCAGATCTGTAAAGAATAACAAGCCCAACGATAAGAGCTGGAAGACAGCTCGGTCCAGCTGCAACCTTCTGCTCAGCGATGGCTGGTGTGCAAGGCCACAACAGCAACCAAATTTAAAACATTCTTGTACTAAGAAGAGAACCAAACAGCATTTAGCATACTTCTGAACAAATATTTTCAATCAAATTATTGCGAGAAAGTACGCACTGCTGCTAATTTAGGAACTAACTGCGACGTTTCATATTTTGACATTTGCGCCGCACAAAAGGATAAATTTCTTAATCTGTTTCGAAAACGCACATTAAGAAACACAAACTCTGGTTATCGGTAAAAATCAACCAGCTAAAAACACGCTCTATCAGTTTTCATCTGCTCAAAGAGCGATCCACATGTGCTCTCGAATGTTTATAAAAAATGGGAAACCTTTGGAACTCCAGTGATAGCTGGCAACTGAACACAACACGTGTGCGCTTTAACACTACAGAGTTGTACAGAATCATTTTGGTAAACACAGCTCAGACGCACAAACGAAGCACAAAATACGACGACACAGGCGTTCAACGCGATGACAATGACTGTTTCGTCTATTTCTATAAGCGCTCCAGACCAGCATTGGGTAACAGCGTCTAGCGAAACAGCTCACATGTCTGAAAATTCATAATAATAAATGATTTTAGTTTTGTTCATGAAATACTTATTTTGCAATCCTTACCGCTAATTCCTTTAAAATATTTCACTGACTTCTTTCTGTTCTCTTCACACGGCTACGGCCGTAAGCTGTAAAAAAAATACATTTTTTTTCTCGTAAAGTAAATTGCCGTCGTCTCCACCAACGCACCTCAGACATCGTAAAAAACAAAAAAAAAATAACGAAACGCCTGTTGTGTACAAACATTAGTATCCAAACATCGAGTCCTCGGATATTATCGAACATGGGTCGTGGCAGCAGAATATTATTTCACGTTTGCATCAATCTTCGTTGTTCCACAGGTTCATTACGTCACACCTGTTACCGGCCACAGATTTGATGCGCTCCTGCATCTTTCTCTTCATATCGGGTGTAAACATAGAATCACGTGTAACATTCTGGTCGCTCGCTTCTACCTTCTTATCAAAAAGCTTCCCGCAGGGTACTGAGTTCGCCGCCTTCTGCAGTCGCTTAACCCACTCGGGTTTTTCTTCTTCGCAAATTTCGGCGGCCTCTTGCATCCTCCGTTTTGTGTCACTCTCGACGCATTCCCAGACGCCTTCGTGTCTCGTTTCCGAGCAGATCTTCTCCAACAACGTACGGCTGCTCCTCAACTTCCGACCGTACTCCCCGTCTTCGCCCAGGAAATCAGCAATCCGCAATACTGTCGTCTTGTTCTCCCCGGCCAGTTCCTCGTACGTCAGGAAGAGTACGTTGTCGTCGAACCTCCGCGCGTACCAAGATATTAGGTTATCCAAATAGTCACCACACACGGCGCGGCCCTCGACAAACTGATCGTAGAACGTAGAGAAGCCTTCGAGGTCTTCCTTCGAGGTTTCATTCCTTCGTACATTGAGCAACTGCTCGTAAAAAAACGCGCTGCAGTCGTATGGATTCCTGGCAACGTAGATGTATTTCGCGCATTCCGCGCGAGGAACGAGACGGTAAGGTAGATGGGTTCGGACGCTTCCGGGTCTCGGCATGATGTCAAGAGCCTCGGCACCCTGCAGACACGCGACAAATATTCATATGTTAAAACAGCTAAAGATACACATTCGAGATGCACAGGCAATCATAGAGTGCGATAAACAAAATCTGCGACAGCAGTATTGGCTAACAGTTTTGGGTTTTCGTTGATCTATTTGCCCATGCCTCTGAATTTTTTTTAGTCCTGGGACAGTGCCGGCTGGGGCTTCTGAGGAATGATTATGGGTGGTCGGTGAATAACAGCTTCTGTGGGTACAGATGGACAAATTTGAAGAGTGAATGGAAGATAAATGTACGTAGGCGAGGTGGATGGAACACCTTTATTGGGATATGAAATTTTGTTTATGAGTGCAAAATAAAAGTTTGATTAGACTAATTTTCCAAGGAACTCGATACTATGACTTTCAGAGTGTCAATTAGTAAACGAGCATTTTTGTGATTAAAGCTTTAAAATTCTACGATCTTGTTTATCTCAGCTATCTGATTCAATGGTCAGTGGTAAAAGTCAAAACATCGATAATAGCCGGTTGCACTCAGCTCCTTCTGGAGATTGACGCGTACGGGTTGCAATTCCGCTTGCTGAGAACCTTCCACGCCACCTGGGAAAAAGACACTATTCTCCCAGCATCCACCCTGACCCCGATAGCCTCAGTACTAACCTCCCTGCCTTTCCTCCTCGTTATCTTTCTCCTCCTTCCTTTTTTCTCCTTTGTGGTAATTCAAAGTAAAATTTTCAATTTCAAATGAATTAACCAAAACAATATAAAAAGCGCCCAATACACAGGCAGCGTTAAAAGTGTTTCCGTCAACCCTTAAGGCAAAGCTTAAGCGTGCCACGAATTTTTTTACCATAATGTGATGCTTTGAAGGTGTGAAAACGCTGCTACTGCTTTAATTTTTCTCAGCCTGACTATCGCCTTGAGTCTATTTGTTACTGAGCAGAGCTTTTACTACTAACACAAAGCCTTCTTTGGATAGCCGGATTCGCGCAGTCGCTAGACGTGGTCATGGAAACTTCTGTGTAATTTGTGCTCATATAGCTTGTTTAGCACCTTCTTAATTTTATTGTATTCACACAATATTGCGGGCCCTCATTTGAGAAAGGGCCAGTTACTTCAACAATGCTTCGCTTAACTAGTGTAGACTGAGCAGGATTATACGGAAGGAGTGGTTTGTTAACTCGATGGACATAGCTCCAGCGTCCGCAGTCTTATTCAAAAGCTAAGCTCATGCAAAAGAAACAAATTTCCTTTTTTTCTGACATTTCATGTCAACCTGCAGGGGACGGCGACATTCCTCAGAAATTACTAATCTATCGGAGCATAATTCCTGGATATTGACCGTCAACCTTGTTGAATTCCTGAATGTTGGTCACGGTGCACACGGCAGTGATCAAAACGTCATCCTCAAATATCTTCACTCTTAACGCTTGATCCCATGTAGCGCTTATTGAACTTCCAGTCAACTCGGGATAGATACAGATTGCCTAGTACTAATGCCAAGCATGAGTCAATGCATACGCCCTCCTTCTGAACACAGGGCTTTCCTTGCCAGTTCAAGAAGGATGAGCGTTGGTATCAATTTGGAAGACCTAACAAACTTCGGCAGACAGAGATACTTGCTGCATTCTGGATATTGATCGTTCTGAACTTAACATCATCTTCTACCGACTATAGGTTAAAAGCGCAAACAACGTTACAGGAACGCATGAGAACGGGGAGACACAATGAGCGCTGACACAGTGAACGCAAAAATTGAGCGCCAGTTTTCTCCTCGACTGTGTTCCTGTAACTTTGTTTGCGCTGTTAAGGCGTAATGAACAACCAACAATCCCAATCTGCTGTTCTGGTTACCGGCTATACTAAGCCTGAATGTGGTATTTGTTGTAGTAAGTCAGAGATCATAGATGTCAATTGAAAATGCTCCAACACCAACGTCAAGTTAAACCTGGAAAGCGCAAAAAAACACACGGACAACAGCAAGAGACAGACACACCGTGTTTTTTGCGCTTTCCAGGTTTAACTTGTCTAACCAACTCGCCCAAACGCTGCCATTATTGACCAATGTCAAGTTCTCATCTGAAAAGTTCTAGTACTTGTTCCGAGATTTTGCTTAGAAACGGAACATTGAGAATCACCTTGTCGCCGGTTTAGTTCACCTTGTGAGTATAAGGCGACCCACTGTTATACACTATACTCACTGGACTCTCGCATTCCAAGCTTAACTGGGATGCAGCACCTTTCATTTCACCGGCAAAAATGCACAGCGCAGCAGGGGAGACGATTTTCGCATGCCTCCTTTTTTTTTTTTGTCAGATATCCATTCGGCTTTCCAAGACTTCAAAGTTTAGCAGCAATGCTATTGAATATTATGTGTCATGCAACCTGCCATGACTAATTCATGGAAATCCTCATCATCTTAAAGAAACTTGTGAGCAGATTAGTTCATATTGTCCAATAGTTTTCTCTAGAGCTTAGAACAACGCATTATAAAGTTGATTTTATAGAATTTACAAGTTCTTCATTTGAATGCTCAAGAAATAAGGCCGTAATGTATATGCAGGTGGGTTGCAGGGCAAAGCAGACGTTTCTTTCTGCTAGAGAACAGAACAAACTAACCGGACAAATAAAGTTGCCTGCCGAACACCCTACCAAACTTCTGAATATTTGTATCTACAGCTACAAAACAATGTATGAATTGAACCGGCATTAAATATTAAACGCTATTCCATTTTTCTTCATTTTCTGAATTGGCATTGGAGTTTATAATATGGAGCCTTGTTAACATTTTTGTTAAACTCCTAATTTCGACTTCAGGTGTCGTACGTTTAAAAAATGGCGTCCCTGTGCAAGCCATTGTCGCCAAAATTAAATTAACTTCTGCATCATAAAATAAACAAACTTAATCTTTATTTGCTGCATCAGAAAAATAATGGTAGCCACATTATCAACGCATAAGTAAACAAATGC